>NW_028142948.1:0-600000 GCF_977018435.1 Lepisma saccharinum | reverse complement strand
CATGCAAAGTTTGGTGAAGATCTGAGTATGTCGTTTTTGACCTTATCTGGAACCTCCCATCTGAAAATTTGAAAATTCTTAAAAAATTCGTCGAAAATCTTGATGTCTCCGATCTCTTGTTTTGTACGTTTTTTCCACGTGTCTTGACATGCAAAGTATTCCTGCAAAGTTTGGTGAAGATCTGAGTATGTAGTTTTTGACCTCATCTGGAACCTCCTATCTGAAAATTTGAAAATTCTTAAAAAATTCGTCCAAAATTTTGATGTCTCCAATCTCTTGTTTTGTACGTTTTTTCCACGTGTCTTGACATCCAATGTATCCCTGCAATGTTTGGTGAAGATCTGAGTATGTAGTTTTTGACCTTATCTGGAACCTCCCATCTGAAAATTTGAAAATTCCTAAAAAATCCGTCCAAAATCTTGATGACCCCAATCTCTTGTTTTGTACGTTTTTTCCACGTGTCTTGACATCCAATGTATCCCTGCAAAGTTTGGTGAAGATCTGAGTATGTAGTTTTTGACCTTATCTGGAACCTCCTATCTGAAAATTTGAAAATTCTTAAAAAATTCGTCCAAAATCTTGATGTCTCCAATCTCTTGTTTTGTACGTTTTTTCCACGTGTCTTGATATCCAATGTATCCCTGCAAAGTTTGGTGAAGATCTGAGTATGTCGTTTTTGACCTTATCTGGAACATCCTTTCTGAAAATTTGAAAATTGTTAAAAAATTCGTCCAAAATCTTGATGTCTCCAATCTCTTTTTTGTACGTTTTTTCCACGTGTCTTGACATCCAATGTATCCCTGCAAAGTTTGGTGAAGATCTGAGTATGTAGTTTTTGACCTTATCTGGAACCTCCCATCTGAAAATTTGAAAATTCTTAAAAAATTCGACCAAAATCTTGATGTCTCCAATCTTTTGTTTTGTACGTTTTTTCCACGTGTCTTGACACATAATGTATCCATGCAAAGTTTGGTGAAGATCTGAGTATGTAGTTTTTGACCTTATATGGAACCTCCTATCTGAAAATTTGAAAATTCTTAAAAAATTCGTCCAAAATCTTGATGTCTCCAATCTCTTGTTTTGTACGTTTTTTCCACGTGTCTTGACATCCAATGTATCCCTGCAAAGTTTGGTGAAGATCTGAGTATGTTTTTTTTGACCTTATCTGGAACCTCCCATCTGAAAATTTGAAAATTCCTAAAAAATCCGTGCAAAATCTTGATGACCCCAATCTCTTGTTTTGTACGTTTTTTCCACGTGTCTTGACATCCAATGTATTCCTGCAATGTTTGGTGAAGATCTGAGTATGTAGTTTTTGACCTTATATGGAACCTCCTATCTGAAAATTTGAAAATTCTTAAAAAATTCGACCAAAATCTTGATGTTCCGAATCCTATGTTTTGTATGTTTTTTCCACGTGTCTTGACATCCAATGTATCCATGCAAAGTTTGGTGAAGATCTGAGTATGTAGTTTTTGACCTTATATTGAACCTCCCATCTGAAAATTTGAAAATTCTTAAAAAATTCGTCCAAAATCTTGATGACCCCAATCTCTTGTTTTGTACGTTTTTTCCACGTGTCTTGACATCCAAAGTATCCCTGCAAAGTTTGGTGAAGATCTGAGTATGTAGTTTTTGACCTTATATGGAACCTCCTTTCTGAAAATTTGAGAATTCTTAAAAAATTCGTCCAAAATCTTGATGTCTCCAATCTCTTGTTTTGTACGTTTTTTCCACGTGTCTTGACATCCAATGTATCCATGCAAAGTTTGGTGAAGATCTGAGTATGTCGTTTTTGACCTTATCTGGAACCTCCCATCTGAAAATTTGAAAATTCTTAAAAAATTCGTCGAAAATCTTGATGTCTCCAATCTTTTGTTTTGTACGTTTTTTCCACGTGTCTTGACATGCAAAGTATCCCTGCAACGTTTGGTGAAGATCTGAGTATGTAGTTTTTGACCTTATCTGGAACCTCCTATCTGAAAATTTGAAAATTCTTCAAAAATTCGTCGAAAATCTTGATGTCTCCAATCTCTTGTTTTGTACGTTTTTTCCACGTGTCTTGACATCCAATGTATTCCTGCAATGTTTGGTGGAGATCTGAGTATGTAGTTTTAGACCTTATCTGGAACCTCCTATCTGAAAATTTGAAAATTCTTCAAAAATTCGTCCAAAATCTTGATGTCTCCAATCTCTTGTTTTGTACGTTTTTTCCACGTGTCTCGACCTCCAATGGATCCCTGCAAAGTTTGGTGAAGATCTGAGTATGTCGTTTTTGACCTTATCTGGAACATCCTTTCTGAAAATTTGAAAATTCTTAAAAAATTCGTCGAAAATCTTGATGTCTCCAATCTCTTGTTTTGTACGTTTTTTCCACGTGTCTTGACATCCAATGTATCCCTGCAAAGTTTGGTGAAGATCTGAGTATGTAGTTTTTGACCTTATATGGAACCTCCTATCTGAAAATTTGAAAATTCTTAAAAAATTCGTCCAAAATCTTGATGTCTCCAATCTCTTGTTTTGTACGTTTTTTCCACGTGTCTTGATATCCAATGGATCCCTGCAAAGTTTGGTGAAGATCTGAGTATGTCGTTTTTGACCTTATCTGGAACCTCCCATCTGAAAATTTGAAAATTCTTAAAAAATTCGTCGAAAATCTTGATGTCTCCGATCTCTTGTTTTGTACGTTTTTTCCACGTGTCTTGACATGCAAAGTATTCCTGCAAAGTTTGGTGAAGATCTGAGTATGTAGTTTTTGACCTCATCTGGAACCTCCTATCTGAAAATTTGAAAATTCTTAAAAAATTCGTCCAAAATTTTGATGTCTCCAATCTCTTGTTTTGTACGTTTTTTCCACGTGTCTTGACATCCAATGTATCCCTGCAATGTTTGGTGAAGATCTGAGTATGTAGTTTTTGACCTTATCTGGAACCTCCAATGTAAATATGAAAATTCCTAAAAAATCCGTCCAAAATCTTGATGACCCCAATCTCTTGTTTTGTACTTTTTTTCCACGTGTCTTGACATCCAATGTATCCCTGCAAAGTTTGGTGAAGATCTGAGTATGTAGTTTTTGATCTTATCTGGAACCTCCTATCTGAAAATTTGAAAATTCTTAAAAAATTCGTCCAAAATCTTGATGTCTCCAATCTCTTGTTTTGTACGTTTTTTCCACGTGTCTTGATATCCAATGTATCCCTGCAAAGTTTGGTGAAGATCTGAGTATGTTGTTTTTGACCTTATCTGGAACATCCTTTCTGAAAATTTGAAAATTGTTAAAAAATTCGACCAAAATCTTGATGTCTCCTATCTCTTGTTTTGTACGTTTTTTCCACGTGTCTTGACATCCAATGTATCCCTGCAAAGTTTGGTGAAGATCTGAGTATGTAGTTTTTGACCTTATCTGGAACCTCCCATCTGAAAATTTGAAAATTCTTAAAAAATTCGACCAATATCTTGATGTCTCCAATCTCTTGTTTTGTACGTTTTTTCCACGTGTCTTGACACATAATGTATCCATGCAAAGTTTGGTGAAGATCTGAGTATGTAGTTTTTGACCTTATATGGAACCTCCTATCTGAAAATTTAAAAATTCTTAAAAAATTCGTCCAAAATCTTGATGTCTCCAATCTCTTGTTTTGTACGTTTTTTCCACGTGTCTTGACATCCAATGTATCCCATCAAAGTTTGGTGAAGATCTGAGTATGTAGTTTTTGACCTTATCTGGAACCTCCCATCTGAAAATTTGAAAATTCTTAAAAAATTCGACCAAAATCTTGATGTCTCCAATCTCTTGTTTTGTACGTTTTTTCCACGTGTCTTGACATCCATTGTATTCCTGCAATGTTTGGTGGAGATCTAAGTATGTAGTTTTAGACCTTATCTGGAACCTCCTATCTGAAAATTTGAAAATTCTTCAAAAATTCGTCCAAAATCTTGATGTCTCCAATCTCTTGTTTTGTACGTTTTTTCCACGTGTCTCGACCTCCAATGGATCCCTGCAAAGTTTGGTGAAGATCTGAGTATGTCGTTTCTGACCTTATCTGGAACATCCTTTCTGAAAATTTGAAAATTCTTAAAAAATTCGTCGAAAATCTTGATGACTCCAATCTCTTGTTTTGTACGTTTTTTCCACGTGTCTTGACATCCAATGTATCCCTGCAAAGTTTGGTGAAGATCTGAGTATGTAGTTTTTGAACTTATATGGAACCTCCTATCTGAAAATTTGAAAATTCTTAAAAAATTCGTCCAAAATCTTGATGTCTCCAATCTCTTGTTTTGTACGTTTTTTCCACGTGTCTCGACCTCCAATGGATCCCTGCAAAGTTTGGTGAAGATCTGAGTATGTCGTTTTTGACCTTATCTGGAACCTCCCATCTGAAAATTTGAAAATTCTTAAAAAATTCGTCGAAAATCTTGATGTCTCCGATCTCTTGTTTTGTACGTTTTTTCCACGTGTCTTGACATGCAAAGTATTCCTGCAAAGTTTGGTGAAGATCTGAGTATGTAGTTTTTGACCTCATCTGGAACCTCCTATCTGAAAATTTGAAAATTCTTAAAAAATTCGTCCAAAATCTTGATGTCTCCAATCTCTTGTTTTGTACGTTTTTTCCACGTGTCTTGACATCCAATGTATCCCTGCAATGTTTGGTGAAGATCTGAGTATGTAGTTTTTGACCTTATCTGGAACCTCCCATCTGAAAATTTGAAAATTCCTAAAAAATCCGACCAAAATCTTGATGACCCCAATCTCTTGTTTTGTACTTTTTTTCCACGTGTCTTGACATCCAATGTATCCCTGCAAAGTTTGGTGAAGATCTGAGTATGTAGTTTTTGATCTTATCTGGAACCTCCTATCTGAAAATTTGAAAATTCTTAAAAAATTCGTCCAAAATCTTGATGTCTCCAATCTCTTGTTTTGTACGTTTTTTCCACGTGTCTTGATATCCAAAGTATCCCTGCAAAGTTTGGTGAAGATCTGAGTATGTTGTTTTTGACCTTATCTGGAACATCCTTTCTGAAAATTTGAAAATTGTTAAAAAATTCGACCAAAATCTTGATGTCTCCTATCTCTTGTTTTGTACGTTTTTTCCACGTGTCTTGACATCCAATGTATCCCTGCAAAGTTTGGTGAAGATCTGAGTATGTAGTTTTTGACCTTATCTGGAACCTCCCATCTGAAAATTTGAAAATTCTTAAAAAATTCGACCAATATCTTGATGTCTCCAATCTCTTGTTTTGTACGTTTTTTCCACGTGTCTTGACACATAATGTATCCATGCAAAGTTTGGTGAAGATCTGAGTATGTAGTTTTTGACCTTATATGGAACCTCCTATCTGAAAATTTAAAAATTCTTAAAAAATTCGTCCAAAATCTTGATGTCTCCAATCTCTTGTTTTGTACGTTTTTTCCACGTGTCTTGACATCCAATGTATCCCTGCAAAGTTTGGTGAAGATCTGAGTATGTAGTTTTTGACCTTATCTGGAACCTCCCATCTGAAAATTTGAAAATTCTTAAAAAATTCGACCAAAATCTTGATGTCTCCAATCTTTTGTTTTGTACGTTTTTTCCACGTGTCTTGACACATAATGTATCCATGCAAAGTTTGGTGAAGATCTGAGTATGTAGTTTTTGACCTTATATGGAACCTCCTATCTGAAAATTTGAAAATTCTTAAAAAATTCGTCCAAAATCTTGATGTCTCCAATCTCTTGTTTTGTACGTTTTTTCCACGTGTCTTGACATCCAATGTATCCCTGCAAAGTTTGGTGAAGATCTGAGTATGTAGTTTTTGACCTTATCTGGAACCTCCCATCTGAAAATTTGAAAATTCCTAAAAAATCCGTGCAAAATCTTGATGACCCCAATCTCTTGTTTTGTACGTTTTTTCCACGTGTCTTGACATCCAATGTATCCATGCAAAGTTTGGTGAAGATCTGAGTATGTCGTTTTTGACCTTATCTGGAACCTCCCATCTGAAAATTTGAAAATTCTTAAAAAATTCGTCGAAAATCTTGATGTCTCCAATCTTTTGTTTTGTACGTTTTTTCCACGTGTCTTGACATGCAAAGTATCCCTGCAACGTTTGGTGAAGATCTGAGTATGTAGTTTTTGACCTTATCTGGAACCTCCCATCTGAAAATTTGAAAATTCCTAAAAAATCCGTCCAAAATCTTGATGACCCCAATCTCTTGTTTTGTACGTTTTTTCCACGTGTCTTGACATCCAATGTATCCCTGCAAAGTTTGGTGAAGATCTGAGTATGTAGTTTTTGACCTTATCTGGAACCTCCTATCTGAAAATTTGAAAATTCTTAAAAAATTCGTCCAAAATCTTGATGTCTCCAATCTCTTGTTTTGTACGTTTTTTCCACGTGTCTTGATATCCAATGTATCCCTGCAAAGTTTGGTGAAGATCTGAGTATGTCGTTTTTGACCTTATCTGGAACATCCTTTCTGAAAATTTGAAAATTGTTAAAAAATTCGTCCAAAATCTTGATGTCTCCTATCTCTTGTTTTGTACGTTTTTTCCACGTGTCTTGACATCCAATGTATCCCTGCAAAGTTTGGTGAAGATCTGAGTATGTAGTTTTTGACCTTATCTGGAACCTCCCATCTGAAAATTTGAAAATTCTTAAAAAATTCGACCAAAATCTTGATGTCTCCAATCTCTTCTTTTGTACGTTTTTTCCACGTGTCTTGACACATAATGTATCCCTGCAGAGTTTGGTGAAGATCTGAGTATGTAGTTTTTGACCTTATCTGGAACCTCCCATCTGAAAATTTGAAAATTCCTAAAAAATCTGTCCAAAATCTTGTTGACCCGAATCTCTTGTTTTGTACGTTTTTTCCACGTGTCTTGACATCCAATGTATCCCTGCAAAGTTTGGTGAAGATCTGAGTATGTAGTTTTTGACCTTATCTGGAACCGCATTTCTGAAAATTTGAAAATTTTTAAAAAAATCGTCCAAAATCTTGATGTCTCCAATCTCTTGTTTTGTACGTTTTTTCCACGTGTCTTGACATCCAATGTATCCCTGCAAAGTTTGGTGAAGATCTGAGTATGTAGTTTTTGACCTTATATGGAACCTCCTATCTGAAAATTTGAAAATTCTTAAAAAATTCGTCCAAAATCTTGATGTCTCCAATCTCTTGTTTTGTACGTTTTTTCCACGTGTCTCGACCTCCAATGGATCCCTGCAAAGTTTGGTGAAGATCTGAGTATGTCGTTTTTGACCTTATCTGGAACCTCCCATCTGAAAATTTGAAAATTCTTAAAAAATTCGTCGAAAATCTTGATGTCTATAATCTCTTGTTTTGTACGTTTTTTCCACGTGTCTTGACATGCAAAGTATTCCTGCAAAGTTTGGTGAAGATCTGAGTATGTAGTTTTTGACCTCATCTGGAACCTCCTATCTGAAAATTTGAAAATTCTTAAAAAATTCGTCCAAAATCTTGATGTCTCCAATGTCTTGTTTTGTACGTTTTTTCCACGTGTCTTGACATCCAATGTATCCCTGCAAAGTTTGGTGAAGATCTGAGTATGTAGTTTTTGACCTTATCTGGAACCTCCTATCTGAAAATTTGAAAATTCTTAAAAAATTCGTCCAAAATCTTGATGTCTCCAATCTCTTGTTTTGTACGTTTTTTCCACGTGTCTTGATATCCAATGTATCCCTGCAAAGTTTGGTGAAGATCTGAGTATGTCGTTTTTGACCTTATCTGGAACATCCTTTCTGAAAATTTGAAAATTGTTAAAAAATTCGTCCAAAATCTTGATGTCTCCTATCTCTTGTTTTGTACGTTTTTTCCACGTGTCTTGACATCCAATGTATCCCTGCAAAGTTTGGTGAAGATCTGAGTATGTAGTTTTTGACCTTATCTGGAACCTCCCATCTGAAAATTTGAAAATTCTTAAAAAATTCGACCAAAATCTTGATGTCTCCAATCTCTTGTTTTGTACGTTTTTTCCACGTGTCTTGACACATAATGTATCCATGCAAAGTTTGGTGAAGATCTGAGTATGTAGTTTTTGACCTTATATGGAACCTCCTATCTGAAAATTTGAAAATTCTTAAAAAATTCGTCCAAAATCTTGATGTCTCCAATCTCTTGTTTTGTACGTTTTTTCCACGTGTCTTGACATCCAATGTATCCCTGCAAAGTTTGGTGAAGATCTGAGTATGTAGTTTTTGACCTTATCTGGAACCTCCCATCTGAAAATTTGAAAATTCCTAAAAAATCCGTCCAAAATCTTGATGACCACAATCTCTTGTTTTGTACGTTTTTTCCACGTGTCTTGACATTCAATGTATCCCTGCAAAGTTTGGTGAAGATCTGAGTATGTAGTTTTTGACCTTATATGGAACCTCCTTTCTGAAAATTTGAAAATTCTTAAAAAATTCGTCCAAAATCTTGAAGACCCCAATCTCTTGTTTTGTACGTTTTTTCCACGTGTCTTGACATCCAATGTATCCCTGCAAAGTTTGGTGAAGATCTGAGTATGTAGTTTTTGACCTTATATGGAACCTCCTTTCTGAAAATTTGAGAATTCTTAAAAAATTCGTCCAAAATCTTGATGTCTCCAATCTCTTGTTTTGTACGTTTTTTCCACGTGTCTTGACATCCAATGTATCCATGCAAAGTTTGGTGAAGATCTGAGTATGTCGTTTTTGACCTTATCTGGAACCTCCCATCCGAAAATTTGAAAATTCTTAAAAAATTCGTCGAAAATCTTGATGTCTCCAATCTCTTGTTTTGTACGTTTTTTCCACGTGTCTTGACATGCAAAGTATCCCTGCAACGTTTGGTGAAGATCTGAGTATGTAGTTTTTGACCTTATCTGGAACCTCCTATCTGAAAATTTGAAAATTCTTCAAAAATTCGTCGAAAATCTTGATGTCTCCAATCTCTTGCTTTGTACGTTTTTTCCACGTGTCTTGACATCCAATGTATCCCTGCAATGTTTGGTGGAGATCTGAGTATGTAGTTTTTGACCTTATCTGGAACCTCCTATCTGAAAATTTGAAAATTCTTCAAAAATTCGTCCAAAATCTTGATGTCTCCAATCTCTTGTTTTGTACGTTTTTTCCACGTGTCTCGACCTCCAATGTATCCCTGCAAAGTTAGTGAAGATCTGAGTATGTCGTTTTTGACCTTATCTGGAACATCCTTTCTGAAAATTTGAAAATTCTTAAAAAATTCGTCGAAAATCTTGATGTCTCCAATCTCTTGTTTGTACGTTTTTTCCACGTTTCTTGACATCCAATGTATCCCTGCAAAGTTTGGTGAAGATCTGAGTATGTAGTTTTTGACCTTATATGGAACCTCCTTTCTGAAAATTTGAAAATTCTCAAAAAATTCGTCCATCATCTTGATGTCTCCAATCTCTTGTTTTGTACGTTTTTTCCACGTGTCTTGACATCCAATGTATCCCTGCAAAGTTTGGTGAAGATCTGAGCATGTAGTTTTTGACCTTATATGGAACCTCCTATCTGAAAATTTGAAAATTCTTAAAAAATTCGTCGAAAATCTTGATGTCACCAATCCTATGTTTTGTATGTTTTTTCCACGTGTCTTGACATCCAATGTATCCATGCAAAGTTTGGTGAAGATCTGAGTATGTCGTTTTTGACCTTATCTGGAACCTCCCATCTGAAAATTTGAAAATTCTTAAAAAATTCGTCGAAAATCTTGATGTCTCCGATCTCTTGTTTTGTACGTTTTTTCCACGTGTCTTGACATGCAAAGTATTCCTGCAAAGTTTGGTGAAGATCTGAGTATGTAGTTTTTGACCTCATCTGGAACCTCCTATCTGAAAATTTGAAAATTCTTAAAAAATTCGTCCAAAATCTTGATGTCTCCAATCTCTTGTTTTGTACGTTTTTTCCACGTGTCTTGACAGCCAATGTATCCCTGCAATGTTTGGTGAAGATCTGAGTATGTAGTTTTTGACCTTATCTGGAACCTCCCATCTGAAAATTTGAAAATTCCTAAAAAATCCGTCCAAAATCTTGATGACCCCAATCTCTTGTTTTGTACGTTTTTTCCACATGTCTTGACATCCAATGTATCCCTGCAAAGTTTGGTGAAGATCTGAGTATGTAGTTTTTGACCTTATCTGGAACCTCCTATCTGAAAATTTGAAAATTCTTAAAAAATTCGTCCAAAATCTTGATGTCTCCAATCTCTTGTTTTGTACGTTTTTTCCACGTGTCTTGACATCCAATGTATCCCTGCAAAGTTTGGTGAAGATCTGAGTATGTAGTTTTTGACCTTATATGGAACCTCCTTTCTGAAAATTTGAGAATTCTTAAAAAATTCGTCCAAAATCTTGATGTCTCCAATCTCTTGTTTTGTACGTTTTTTCCACGTGTCTTGACATCCAATGTATCCATGCAAAGTTTGGTGAAGATCTGAGTATGTCGTTTTTGACCTTATCTGGAACCTCCCATCCGAAAATTTGAAAATTCTTAAAAAATTCGTCGAAAATCTTGATGTCTCCAATCTCTTGTTTTGTACGTTTTTTCCACGTGTCTTGACATGCAAAGTATCCCTGCAACGTTTGGTGAAGATCTGAGTATGTAGTTTTTGACCTTATCTGGAACCTCCTATCTGAAAATTTGAAAATTCTTCAAAAATTCGTCGAAAATCTTGATGTCTCCAATCTCTTGCTTTGTACGTTTTTTCCACGTGTCTTGACATCCAATGTATCCCTGCAATGTTTGGTGGAGATCTGAGTATGTAGTTTTTGACCTTATCTGGAACCTCCTATCTGAAAATTTGAAAATTCTTCAAAAATTCGTCCAAAATCTTGATGTCTCCAATCTCTTGTTTTGTACGTTTTTTCCACGTGTCTCGACCTCCAATGTATCCCTGCAAAGTTAGTGAAGATCTGAGTATGTCGTTTTTGACCTTATCTGGAACATCCTTTCTGAAAATTTGAAAATTCTTAAAAAATTCGTCGAAAATCTTGATGTCTCCAATCTCTTGTTTTGTACGTTTTTTCCACGTTTCTTGACATCCAATGTATCCCTGCAAAGTTTGGTGAAGATCTGAGTATGTAGTTTTTGACCTTATATGGAACCTCCTTTCTGAAAATTTGAAAATTCTCAAAAAATTCGTCCATAATCTTGATGTCTCCAATCTCTTGTTTTGTACGTTTTTTCCACGTGTCTTGACATCCAATGTATCCCTGCAAAGTTTGGTGAAGATCTGAGCATGTAGTTTTTGACCTTATATGGAACCTCCTATCTGAAAATTTGAAAATTCTTAAAAAATTCGTCGAAAATCTTGATGTCACCAATCCTATGTTTTGTATGTTTTTTCCACGTGTCTTGACATCCAATGTATCCATGCAAAGTTTGGTGAAGATCTGAGTATGTCGTTTTTGACCTTATCTGGAACCTCCCATCTGAAAATTTGAAAATTCTTAAAAAATTCGTCGAAAATCTTGATGTCTCCGATCTCTTGTTTTGTACGTTTTTTCCACGTGTCTTGACATGCAAAGTATTCCTGCAAAGTTTGGTGAAGATCTGAGTATGTAGTTTTTGACCTCATCTGGAACCTCCTATCTGAAAATTTGAAAATTCTTAAAAAATTCGTCGAAAATCTTGATGTCTCCAATCTCTTGTTTTGTACGTTTTTTCCACGTGTCTTGACATCCAATGTATCCCTGCAATGTTTGGTGAAGATCTGAGTATGTAGTTTTTGACCTTATCTGGAACCTCCCATCTGAAAATTTGAAAATTCCTAAAAAATCCGTGCAAAATCTTGATGACCCCAATCTCTTGTTTTGTACGTTTTTTCCACGTGTCTTGACATCCAATGTATCCCTGCAAAGTTTGGTGAAGATCTGAGTATGTAGTTTTTGACCTTATCTGGAACCTCCTATCTGAAAATTTGAAAATTCTTAAAAAATTCGTCCAAAATCTTGATGTCTCCAATCTCTTGTTTTGTACGTTTTTTCCACGTGTCTTGATATCCAATGTATCCCTGCAAAGTTTGGTGAAGATCTGAGTATGTAGTTTTTGACCTTATATTGAACCTCCCATCTGAAAATTTGAAAATTCTTAAAAAATTCGTCCAAAATCTTGATGACCCCAATCTCTTGTTTTGTACGTTTTTTCCACGTGTCTTGACATCCAAAGTATCCCTGCAAAGTTTGGTGAAGATCTGAGTATGTAGTTTTTGACCTTATATGGAACCTCCTTTCTGAAAATTTGAGAATTCTTAAAAAATTCGTCCAAAATCTTGATGTCTCCAATCTCTTGTTTTGTACGTTTTTTCCACGTGTCTTGACATCCAATGTATCCATGCAAAGTTTGGTGAAGATCTGAGTATGTCGTTTTTGACCTTATCTGGAACCTCCCATCTGAAAATTTGAAAATTCTTAAAAAATTCGTCGAAAATCTTGATGTCTCCAATCTTTTGTTTTGTACGTTTTTTCCACGTGTCTTGACATGCAAAGTATCCCTGCAACGTTTGGTGAAGATCTGAGTATGTAGTTTTTGACCTTATCTGGAACCTCCTATCTGAAAATTTGAAAATTCTTCAAAAATTCGTCGAAAATCTTGATGTCTCCAATCTCTTGTTTTGTACGTTTTTTCCACGTGTCTTGACATCCAATGTATTCCTGCAATGTTTGGTGGAGATCTGAGTATGTAGTTTTAGACCTTATCTGGAACCTCCTATCTGAAAATTTGAAAATTCTTCAAAAATTCGTCCAAAATCTTGATGTCTCCAATCTCTTGTTTTGTACGTTTTTTCCACGTGTCTCGACCTCCAATGGATCCCTGCAAAGTTTGGTGAAGATCTGAGTATGTCGTTTTTGACCTTATCTGGAACATCCTTTCTGAAAATTTGAAAATTCTTAAAAAATTCGTCGAAAATCTTGATGTCTCCAATCTCTTGTTTTGTACGTTTTTTCCACGTGTCTTGACATCCAATGTATCCCTGCAAAGTTTGGTGAAGATCTGAGTATGTAGTTTTTGACCTTATATGGAACCTCCTATCTGAAAATTTGAAAATTCTTAAAAAATTCGTCCAAAATCTTGATGTCTCCAATCTCTTGTTTTGTACGTTTTTTCCACGTGTCTCGACCTCCAATGGATCCCTGCAAAGTTTGGTGAAGATCTGAGTATGTCGTTTTTGACCTTATCTGGAACCTCCCATCTGAAAATTTGAAAATTCTTAAAAAATTCGTCCAAAATCTTGATGTCTCCAATCTCTTGTTTTGTACGTTTTTTCCACGTGTCTTGACATCCAATGTATCCCTGCAATGTTTGGTGAAGATCTGAGTATGTAGTTTTTGACCTTATCTGGAACCTCCCATCTGAAAATTTGAAAATTCCTAAAAAATCCGTCCAAAATCTTGATGACCCCAATCTCTTGTTTTGTACTTTTTTTCCACGTGTCTTGACATCCAATGTATCCCTGCAAAGTTTGGTGAAGATCTGAGTATGTAGTTTTTGATCTTATCTGGAACCTCCTATCTGAAAATTTGAAAATTCTTAAAAAATTCGTCCAAAATCTTGATGTCTCCAATCTCTTGTTTTGTACGTTTTTTCCACGTGTCTTGATATCCAATGTATCCCTGCAAAGTTTGGTGAAGATCTGAGTATGTTGTTTTTGACCTTATCTGGAACATCCTTTCTGAAAATTTGAAAATTGTTAAAAAATTCGTCCAAAATTTTGATGTCTCCTATCTCTTGTTTTGTACGTTTTTTCCACGTGTCTTGACATCCAATGTATCCCTGCAAAGTTTGGTGAAGATCTGAGTATGTAGTTTTTGACCTTATCTGGAACCTCCCATCTGAAAATTTGAAAATCCTTAAAAAATTCGACCAATATCTTGATGTCTCCAATCTTTTGTTTTGTACGTTTTTTCCACGTGTCTTGACACATAATGTATCCATGCAAAGTTTGGTGAAGATCTGAGTATGTAGTTTTTGACCTTATATGGAACCTCCTATCTGAAAATTTGAAAATTCTTAAAAAATTCGTCCAAAATCTTGATGTCTCCAATCTCTTGTTTTGTACGTTTTTTCCACGTGTCTTGACATCCAATGTATCCCTGCAAAGTTTGGTGAAGATCTGAGTATGTAGTTTTTGACCTTATCTGGAACCTCCCATCTGAAAATTTGAAAATTTTTAAAAAATCCGTGCAAAATCTTGATGACCCCAATCTCTTGTTTTGTACGTTTTTTCCACGTGTCTTGACATCCAATGTATTCCTGCAATGTTTGGTGAAGATCTGAGTATGTAGTTTTTGACCTTATATGGAACCTCCTATCTGAAAATTTGAAAATTCTTAAAAAATTCGACCAAAATCTTGATGTTCCGAATCCTATGTTTTGTATGTTTTTTCCACGTGTCTTGACATCCAATGTATCCATGCAAAGTTTGGTGAAGATCTGAGTATGTAGTTTTTGACCTTATATTGAACCTCCCATCTGAAAATTTGAAAATTCTTAAAAAATTCGTCCAAAATCTTGATGACCCCAATCTCTTGTTTTGTACGTTTTTTCCACGTGTCTTGACATCCAAAGTATCCCTGCAAAGTTTGGTGAAGATCTGAGTATGTAGTTTTTGACCTTATATGGAACCTCCTTTCTGAAAATTTGAGAATTCTTAAAAAATTCGTCCAAAATCTTGATGTCTCCAATCTCTTGTTTTGTACGTTTTTTCCACGTGTCTTGACATCCAATGTATCCCTGCAAAGTTTGGTGAAGATCTGAGTATGTAGTTTTTGACCTTATCTGGAACCTCCTATCTGAAAATTTGAAAATTCTTAAAAAATTCGTCCAAAATCTTGATGTCTCCAATCTCTTGTTTTGTACGTTTTTTCCACGTGTCTTGATATCCAATGTATCCCTGCAAAGTTTGGTGAAGATCTGAGTACGTCGTTTTTGACCTTATCTGGAACATCCTTTCTGAAAATTTGAAAATTGTTAAAAAATTCGTCCAAAATCTTGATGTCTCCTATCTCTTGTTTTGTACGTTTTTTCCACGTGTCTTGACATCCAATGTATCCCTGCAAAGTTTGGTGAAGATCTGAGTATGTAGTTTTTGACCTTATCTGGAACCTCCCATCTGAAAATTTGAAAATTCTTAAAAAATTCGACCAAAATCTTGATGTCTCCAATCTCTTGTTTTGTACGTTTTTTCCACGTGTCTTGACACATAATGTATCCCTGCAAAGTTTGGTGAAGATCTGAGTACGTCGTTTTTGACCTTATCTGGAACATCCTTTCTGAAAATTTGAAAATTGTTAAAAAATTCGTCCAAAATCTTGATGTCTCCTATCTCTTGTTTTGTACGTTTTTTCCACGTGTCTCGACCTCCAATGGATCCCTGCAAAGTTTGGTGAAGATCTGAGTATGTCGTTTTTGACCTTATCTGGAACCTCCCATCTGAAAATTTGAAAATTCTTAAAAAATTCGTCGAAAATCTTGATGTCTCCGATCTCTTGTTTTGTACGTTTTTTCCACGTGTCTTGACATGCAAAGTATTCCTGCAAAGTTTGGTGAAGATCTGAGTATGTAGTTTTTGACCTCATCTGGAACCTCCTATCTGAAAATTTGAAAATTCTTAAAAAATTCGTCCAAAATCTTGATGTCTCCAATCTCTTGTTTTGTACGTTTTTTCCACGTGTCTTGACATCCAATGTATCCCTGCAAAGTTTGGTGAAGATCTGAGTATGTAGTTTTTGACCTTATCTGGAACCTCCTATCTGAAAATTTGAAAATTCTTAAAAAATTCGTCCAAAATCTTGATGTCTCCAATCTCTTGTTTTGTACGTTTTTTCCACGTGTCTTGATATCCAATGTATCCCTGCAAAGTTTGGTGAAGATCTGAGTATGTCGTTTTTGACCTTATCTGGAACATCCTATCTGAAAATTTGAAAATTGTTAAAAAATTCGTCCAAAATCTTGATGTCTCCTATCTCTTGTTTTGTACGTTTTTTTCCACGTGTCTTGACATCCAATGTATCCCTGCAATGTTTGGTGAAGATCTGAGTATGTAGTTTTTGACCTTATCTGGAACCTCCCATCTGAAAATTTGAAAATTCCTAAAAAATCCGTCCAAAATCTTGATGACCCCAATCTCTTGTTTTGTACTTTTTTTCCACGTGTCTCGACCTCCAATGTATCCCTGCAAAGTTTGGTGAAGATCTGAGTATGTAGTTTTTGACCTTATATGGAAACTCCTATCTGAAAATTTGAAAATTCTTAAAAAATTTGACCAAAATCTTGATGTCCCCAATCCTATGTTTTGTATGTTTTTTCCACGTGTCATGACATCCAATGTATCCATGCAAAGTTTGGTGAAGATCTGAGTATGTAGTTTTTGACCTTATCTGAAACCTCCCATCTGAAAATTTGAAAATTCTTAAAAAATTCGTCGAAAATCTTGATGTCTCCAATCTCTTGTTTTGTACGTTTTTTCCACGTGTCTTGACATGCAAAGTATCCCTGCAACGTTTGGTGAAGATCTGAGTATGTAGTTTTTGACCTTATCTGGAACCTCCTATCTGAAAATTTGAAAATTCTAAAAAAATTCGTCCAAAATCTTGATGTCTCCAATCTCTTGTTTTGTACGTTTTTTCCACGTGTCTTGACATCCAATGTATCCCTGCAATGTTTGGTGAAGATCTGAGTATGTAGTTTTTGACCTTATATGGAGCCTGCTATCTGAAAATTTGAAAATTCTTAAAAAATTCGTCCAAAATCTTGATGTCTCCAATCTCTTGTTTTGTACGTTCTTTCCACGTGTCTTGACATCCAATGTATCCCTGCAATGTTTGGTGAAGATCTGAGTATGTAGTTTTTGACCTTATATGGAACCTCCTATCTGAAAATTTGAAAATTCTTAAAAGAATTTAACAAAATCTTGATGTCCCCAATCCTATGTTTTGTATGTTTTTTCCACGTGTCTTGACATACAATGTATCCCTGCAGAGTTTGGTGAAGATCTGAGTATGTAGTTTTTGACCTTATCTGGAACCTCCCATCTGAAAATTTGAAAATTCCTAAAAAATCCGTCCAAAATCTTGTTGACCCGAATCTCTTGTTTTGTACGTTTTTTCCACGTGTCTTGACATCCAATGTATCCCTGCAAAGTTTGGTGAAGATCTGAGTATGTAGTTTTTGACCTTATCTGGAACCGCATTTCTGAAAATTTGAAAATTTTTAAAAAAATCGTCCAAAATCTTGATGTCTCCAATCTCTTGTTTTGTACGTTTTTTCCACGTGTCTTGACATCCAATGTATCCCTGCAAAGTTTGGTGAAGATCTGAGTATGTAGTTTTTGACCTTATATGGAACCTCCTATCTGAAAATTTGAAAATTCTTAAAAAATTCGTCCAAAATCTTGATGTCTCCAATCTCTTGTTTTGTACGTTTTTTCCACGTGTCTCGACCTCCAATGGATCCCTGCAAAGTTTGGTGAAGATCTGAGTATGTCGTTTTTGACCTTATCTGGAACCTCCCATCTGAAAATTTGAAAATTCTTAAAAAATTCGTCGAAAATCTTGATGTCTCCGATCTCTTGTTTTGTACGTTTTTTCCACGTGTCTTGACATGCAAAGTATTCCTGCAAAGTTTGGTGAAGATCTGAGTATTTTATTTTTTGACCTCATCTGGAACCTCCTATCTGAAAATTTGAAAATTCTTAAAAAATTCGTCCAAAATCTTGATGTCTCCAATCTCTTGTTTTGTACGTTTTTTCCACGTGTCTTGACATCCAATGTATCCCTGCAAAGTTTGGTGAAGATCTGAGTATGTAGTTTTTGACCTTATCTGGAACCTCCTATCTGAAAATTTGAAAATTCTTAAAAAATTCGACCAAAATCTTGATGTCTCCAATCTCTTGTTTTGTACGTTTTTTCCACGTGTCTTGATATCCAATGTATCCCTGCAAAGTTTGGTGAAGATCTGAGTATGTCGTTTTTGACCTTATCTGGAACATCCTTTCTGAAAATTTGAAAATTGTTAAAAAATTCGTCCAAAATCTTGATGTCTCCTATCTCTTGTTTTGTACGTTTTTTCCACGTGTCTTGACATCCAATGTATCCCTGCAAAGTTTGGTGAAGATCTGAGTATGTAGTTTTTGACCTTATCTGGAACCTCCCATCTGAAAATTTGAAAATTCTTAAAAAATTCGACCAAAATCTTGATGTCTCCAATCTCTTGTTTTGTACGTTTTTTCCACGTGTCTTGACACATAATGTATCCATGCAAAGTTTGGTGAAGATCTGAGTATGTAGTTTTTGACCTTATATGGAACCTCCTATCTGAAAATTTGAAAATTCTTAAAAAATTCGTCCAAAATCTTGATGTCTCCAATCTCTTGTTTTGTACGTTTTTTCCACGTGTCTTGACATCCAATGTATCCCTGCAAAGTTTGGTGAAGATCTGAGTATGTAGTTTTTGACCTTATCTGGAACCTCCCATCTGAAAATTTGAAAATTCCTAAAAAATCCGTTCAAAATCTTGATGACCACAATCTCTTGTTTTGTACGTTTTTTCCACGTGTCTTGACATTCAATGTATCCCTGCAAAGTTTGGTGAAGATCTGAGTATGTAGTTTTTGACCTTATATGGAACCTCCTTTCTGAAAATTTGAAAATTCTTAAAAAATTCGTCCAAAATCTTGAAGACCCCAATCTCTTGTTTTGTACGTTTTTTCCACGTGTCTTGACATCCAATGTATCCCTGCAAAGTTTGGTGAAGATCTGAGTATGTAGTTTTTGACCTTATATGGAACCTCCTTTCTGAAAATTTGAGAATTCTTAAAAAATTCGTCCAAAATCTTGATGTCTCCAATCTCTTGTTTTGTACGTTTTTTCCACGTGTCTTGACATCCAATGTATCCATGCAAAGTTTGGTGAAGATCTGAGTATGTCGTTTTTGACCTTATCTGGAACCTCCCATCCGAAAATTTGAAAATTCTTAAAAAATTCGTCGAAAATCTTGATGTCTCCAATCTCTTGTTTTGTACGTTTTTTCCACGTGTCTTGACATGCAAAGTATCCCTGCAACGTTTGGTGAAGATCTGAGTATGTAGTTTTTGACCTTATCTGGAACCTCCTATCTGAAAATTTGAAAATTCTTCAAAAATTCCTCGAAAATCTTGATGTCTCCAATCTCTTGCTTTGTACGTTTTTTCCACGTGTCTTGACATCCAATGTATCCCTGCAATGTTTGGTGGAGATCTGAGTATGTAGTTTTTGACCTTATCTGGAACCTCCTATCTGAAAATTTGAAAACTCTTCAAAAATTCGTCTAAAATCTTGATGTCTCCAATCTCTTGTTTTGTACGTTTTTTCCACGTGTCTCGACCTCCAATGTATCCCTGCAAAGTTAGTGAAGATCTGAGTATGTCGTTTTTGACCTTATCTGGAACATCCTTTCTGAAAATTTGAAAATTCTTAAAAAATTCGTCGAAAATCTTGATGTCTCCAATCTCTTGTTTTGTACGTTTTTTCCACGTTTCTTGACATCCAATGTATCCCTGCAAAGTTTGGTGAAGATCTGAGTATGTAGTTTTTGACCTTATATGGAACCTCCTTTCTGAAAATTTGAAAATTCTCAAAAAATTCGTCCATAATCTTGATGTCTCCAATCTCTTGTTTCGTACGTTTTTTCCACGTGTCTTGACATCCAATGTATCCCTGCAAAGTTTGGTGAAGATCTGAGCATGTAGTTTTTGACCTTATATGGAACCTCCTATCTGAAAATTTGAAAATTCTTAAAAAATTCGTCGAAAATCTTGATGTCACCAATCCTATGTTTTGTATGTTTTTTCCACGTGTCTTGACATCCAATGTATCCATGCAAAGTTTGGTGAAGATCTGAGTATGTCGTTTTTGACCTTATATGGAACCTCCCATCTGAAAATTTGAAAATTCTTAAAAAATTCGTCGAAAATCTTGATGTCTCCGATCTCTTGTTTTGTACGTTTTTTCCACGTGTCTTGACATGGAAATTATTCCTGCAAAGTTTGGTGAAGATCTGAGTATGTAGTTTTTGACCTCATCTGGAACCTCCTATCTGAAAATTTGAAAATTCTTAAAAAATTCGTCCAAAATCTTGATGTCTCCAATCTCTTGTTTTGTACGTTTTTTCCACGTGTCTTGACATCCAATGTATCCCTGCAATGTTTGGTGAAGATCTGAGTATGTAGTTTTTGACCTTATCTGGAACCTCCCATCTGAAAATTTGAAAATTCCTAAAAAATGCGTCCAAAATCTTGATGACCCCAATCTCTTGTTTTGTACGTTTTTTCCACGTGTCTTGACATCCAATGTATTCCTGCAATGTTTGGTGAAGATCTGAGTATGTAGTTTTTGACCTTATATGGAACCTCCTATCTGAAAATTTGAAAATTCTTAAAAAATTCGTCCAAAATCTTGATGTCTCCAATCTCTTGTTTTGTACGTTTTTTCCACGTGTCTTGACATCCAATGTATCCCTGCAAAGTTTGGTGAAGATCTGAGTATGTAGTTTTTGACCTTATCTGGAACCTCCCATCTGAAAATTTGAAAATTTTTAAAAAATCCGTGCAAAATCTTGATGACCCCAATCTCTTGTTTTGTACGTTTTTTCCACGTGTCTTGACATCCAATGTATTCCTGCAATGTTTGGTGAAGATCTGAGTATGTAGTTTTTGACCTTATATGGAACCTCCTATCTGAAAATTTGAAAATTCTTAAAAAATTCGACCAAAATCTTGATGTTCCGAATCCTATGTTTTGTATGTTTTTTCCACGTGTCTTGACATCCAATGTATCCATGCAAAGTTTGGTGAAGATCTGAGTATGTAGTTTTTGACCTTATATTGAACCTCCCATCTGAAAATTTGAAAATTCTTAAAAAATTCGTCCAAAATCTTGATGTCTCCAATCTTTTGTTTTGTACGTTTTTTCCACGTGTCTTGACATGCAAAGTATCCCTGCAACGTTTGGTGAAGATCTGAGTATGTAGTTTTTGACCTTATCTGGAACCTCCTATCTGAAAATTTGAAAATTCTTCAAAAATTCGTCGAAAATCTTGATGTCTCCAATCTCTTGTTTTGTACGTTTTTTCCACGTGTCTTGACATCCAATGTATTCCTGCAATGTTTGGTGGAGATCTGAGTATGTAGTTTTAGACCTTATCTGGAACCTCCTATCTGAAAATTTGAAAATTCTTCAAAAATTCGTCCAAAATCTTGATGTCTCCAATCTCTTGTTTTGTACGTTTTTTCCACGTGTCTCGACCTCCAATGGATCCCTGCAAAGTTTGGTGAAGATCTGAGTATGTCGTTTTTGACCTTATCTGGAACATCCTTTCTGAAAATTTGAAAATTCTTAAAAAATTCGTCGAAAATCTTGATGTCTCCAATCTCTTGTTTTGTACGTTTTTTCCACGTGTCTTGACATCCAATGTATCCCTGCAAAGTTTGGTGAAGATCTGAGTATGTAGTTTTTGACCTTATATGGAACCTCCTATCTGAAAATTTGAAAATTCTTAAAAAATTCGTCCAAAATCTTGATGTCTCCAATCTCTTGTTTTGTACGTTTTTTCCACGTGTCTCGACCTCCAATGGATCCCTGCAAAGTTTGGTGAAGATCTGAGTATGTCGTTTTTGACCTTATCTGGAACCTCCCATCTGAAAATTTGAAAATTCTTAAAAAATTCGTCGAAAATCTTGATGTCTCCGATCTCTTGTTTTGTACGTTTTTTCCACGTGTCTTGACATGCAAAGTATTCCTGCAAAGTTTGGTGAAGATCTGAGTATGTAGTTTTTGACCTCATCTGGAACCTCCTATCTGAAAATTTGAAAATTCTTAAAAAATTCGTCCAAAATCTTGATGTCTCCAATCTCTTGTTTTGTACGTTTTTTCCACGTGTCTTGACATCCAATGTATCCCTGCAATGTTTGGTGAAGATCTGAGTATGTAGTTTTTGACCTTATCTGGAACCTCCCATCTGAAAATTTGAAAATTCCTAAAAAATCCGTCCAAAATCTTGATGACCCCAATCTCTTGTTTTGTACTTTTTTTCCACGTGTCTTGACATCCAATGTATCCCTGCAAAGTTTGGTGAAGATCTGAGTATGTAGTTTTTGATCTTATCTGGAACCTCCTATCTGAAAATTTGAAAATTCTTAAAAAATTCGTCCAAAATCTTGATGTCTCCAATCTCTTGTTTTGTACGTTTTTTCCACGTGTCTTGATATCCAATGTATCCCTGCAAAGTTTGGTGAAGATCTGAGTATGTTGTTTTTGACCTTATCTGGAACATCCTTTCTGAAAATTTGAAAATTGTTAAAAAATTCGTCCAAAATCTTGATGTCTCCTATCTCTTGTTTTGTACGTTTTTTCCACGTGTCTTGACATCCAATGTATCCCTGCAAAGTTTGGTGAAGATCTGAGTATGTAGTTTTTGACCTTATCTGGAACCTCCCATCTGAAAATTTGAAAATTCTTAAAAAATTCGACCAATATCTTGATGTCTCCAATCTTTTGTTTTGTACGTTTTTTCCACGTGTCTTGACACATAATGTATCCATGCAAAGTTTGGTGAAGATCTGAGTATGTAGTTTTTGACCTTATATGGAACCTCCTATCTGAAAATTTGAAAATTCTTAAAAAATTCGTCCAAAATCTTGATGTCTCCAATCTCTTGTTTTGTACGTTTTTTCCACGTGTCTTGACATCCAATGTATCCCTGCAAAGTTTGGTGAAGATCTGAGTATGTAGTTTTTGACCTTATCTGGAACCTCCCATCTGAAAATTTGAAAATTCCTAAAAAATCCGTGCAAAATCTTGATGACCCCAATCTCTTGTTTTGTACGTTTTTTCCACGTGTCTTGACATCCAATGTATTCCTGCAATGTTTGGTGAAGATCTGAGTATGTAGTTTTTGACCTTATATGGAACCTCCTATCTGAAAATTTGAAAATTCTTAAAAAATTCGACCAAAATCTTGATGTTCCGAATCCTATGTTTTGTATGTTTTTTCCACGTGTCTTTACATCCAATGTATCCATGCAAAGTTTGGTGAAGATCTGAGTATGTAGTTTTTGACCTTATATTGAACCTCCCATCTGAAAATTTGAAAATTCTTAAAAAATTCGTCCAAAATCTTGATGACCCCAATCTCTTGTTTTGTACGTTTTTTCCACGTGTCTTGACATCCAAAGTATCCCTGCAAAGTTTGGTGAAGATCTGAGTATGTAGTTTTTGACCTTATATGGAACCTCCTTTCTGAAAATTTGAGAATTCTTAAAAAATTCGTCCAAAATCTTGATGTCTCCAATCTCTTGTTTTGTACGTTTTTTCCACGTGTCTTGACATCCAATGTATCCATGCAAAGTTTGGTGAAGATCTGAGTATGTCGTTTTTGACCTTATCTGGAACCTCCCATCTGAAAATTTGAAAATTCTTAAAAAATTCGTCGAAAATCTTGATGTCTCCAATCTTTTGTTTTGTACGTTTTTTCCACGTGTCTTGACATGCAAAGTATCCCTGCAACGTTTGGTGAAGATCTGAGTATGTAGTTTTTGACCTTATCTGGAACCTCCTATCTGAAAATTTGAAAATTCTTCAAAAATTCGTCGAAAATCTTGATGTCTCCAATCTCTTGTTTTGTACGTTTTTTCCACGTGTCTTGACATCCAATGTATTCCTGCAATGTTTGGTGGAGATCTGAGTATGTAGTTTTAGACCTTATCTGGAACCTCCTATCTGAAAATTTGAAAATTCTTCAAAAATTCGTCCAAAATCTTGATGTCTCCAATCTCTTGTTTTGTACGTTTTTTCCACGTGTCTCGACCTCCAATGGATCCCTGCAAAGTTTGGTGAAGATCTGAGTATGTCGTTTTTGACCTTATCTGGAACATCCTTTCTGAAAATTTGAAAATTCTTAAAAAATTCGTCGAAAATCTTGATGTCTCCAATCTCTTGTTTTGTACGTTTTTTCCACGTGTCTTGACATCCAATGTATCCCTGCAAAGTTTGGTGAAGATCTGAGTATGTAGTTTTTGACCTTATATGGAACCTCCTATCTGAAAATTTGAAAATTCTTAAAAAATTCGTCCAAAATCTTGATGTCTCCAATCTCTTGTTTTGTACGTTTTTTCCACGTGTCTCGACCTCCAATGGATCCCTGCAAAGTTTGGTGAAGATCTGAGTATGTCGTTTTTGACCTTATCTGGAACCTCCCATCTGAAAATTTGAAAATTCTTAAAAAATTCGTCGAAAATCTTGATGTCTCCGATCTTTTGTTTTGTACGTTTTTTCCACGTGTCTTGACATGCAAAGTATTCCTGCAAAGTTTGGTGAGGATCTGAGTATGTAGTTTTTGACCTCATCTGGAACCTCCTATCTGAAAATTTGAAAATTCTTAAAAAATTCGTCCAAAATCTTGATATCTCCAATCTCTTGTTTTGTACGTTTTTTCCACGTGTCTTGACCTCCAATGTATCCCTGCAAAGTTTGGTGAAGATCTGAGTATGTAGTTTTTGACCTTATATGGAACCTCCTATCTGAAAATTTGAAAATTCTTAAAAAATTCGTCCAAAATCTTGATGTCACCAATCCTATGTTTTGTATGTTTTTTCCACGTGTCTTGACATCCAATGTATCCATGCAAAGTTTGGTGAAGATCTGAGTATGTCGTTTTTGACCTTATCTGGAACCTCCCATCTGAAAATTTGAAAATTCTTAAAAAATTCGTCGAAAATCTTGATGTCTCCGATCTCTTGTTTGTACGTTTTTTCCACGTGTCTTGACATGCAAAGTATTCCTGCAAAGTTTGGTGAAGATCTGAGTATGTAGTTTTTGACCTCATCTGGAACCTCCTATCTGAAAATTTGAAAATTCTTAAAAAATTCGTCCAAAATTTTGATGTCTCCAATCTCTTGTTTTGTACGTTTTTTCCACGTGTCTTGACATCCAATGTATCCCTGCAATGTTTGGTGAAGATCTGAGTATGTAGTTTTTGACCTTATCTGGAACCTCCCATCTGAAAATTTGAAAATTCCTAAAAAATCCGTCCAAAATCTTGATGACCCCAATCTCTTGTTTTGTACGTTTTTTCCACGTGTCTTGACATCCAATGTATCCCTGCAAAGTTTGGTGAAGATCTGAGTATGTAGTTTTTGACCTTATCTGGAACCTCCTATCTGAAAATTTGAAAATTCTTAAAAAATTCGTCCAAAATCTTGATGTCTCCAATCTCTTGTTTTGTACGTTTTTTCCACGTGTCTTGATATCCAATGTATCCCTGCAAAGTTTGGTGAAGATCTGAGTACGTCGTTTTTGACCTTATCTGGAACATCCTTTCTGAAAATTTGAAAATTGTTAAAAAATTCGTCCAAAATCTTGATGTCTCCTATCTCTTGTTTTGTACGTTTTTTCCACGTGTCTTGACATCCAATGTATCCCTGCAAAGTTTGGTGAAGATCTGAGTATGTAGTTTTTGACCTTATCTGGAACCTCCCATCTGAAAATTTGAAAATTCTTAAAAAATTCGACCAAAATCTTGATGTCTCCAATCTCTTGTTTTGTACGTTTTTTCCACGTGTCTTGACACATAATGTATCCCTGCAAAGTTTGGTGAAGATCTGAGTACGTCGTTTTTGACCTTATCTGGAACATCCTTTCTGAAAATTTGAAAATTGTTAAAAAATTCGTCCAAAATCTTGATGTCTCCTATCTCTTGTTTTGTACGTTTTTTCCACGTGTCTCGACCTCCAATGGATCCCTGCAAAGTTTGGTGAAGATCTGAGTATGTCGTTTTTGACCTTATCTGGAACCTCCCATCTGAAAATTTGAAAATTCTTAAAAAATTCGTCGAAAATCTTGATGTCTCCGATCTCTTGTTTTGTACGTTTTTTCCACGTGTCTTGACATGCAAAGTATTCCTGCAAAGTTTGGTGAAGATCTGAGTATGTAGTTTTTGACCTCATCTGGAACCTCCTATCTGAAAATTTGAAAATTCTTAAAAAATTCGTCCAAAATCTTGATGTCTCCAATCTCTTGTTTTGTACGTTTTTTCCACGTGTCTTGACATCCAATGTATCCCTGCAAAGTTTGGTGAAGATCTGAGTATGTAGTTTTTGACCTTATCTGGAACCTCCTATCTGAAAATTTGAAAATTCTTAAAAAATTCGTCCAAAATCTTGATGTCTCCAATCTCTTGTTTTGTACGTTTTTTCCACGTGTCTTGATATCCAATGTATCCCTGCAAAGTTTGGTGAAGATCTGAGTATGTCGTTTTTGACCTTATCTGGAACATCCTATCTGAAAATTTGAAAATTGTTAAAAAATTCGTCCAAAATCTTGATGTCTCCTATCTCTTGTTTTGTACGTTTTTTTCCACGTGTCTTGACATCCAATGTATCCCTGCAATGTTTGGTGAAGATCTGAGTATGTAGTTTTTGACCTTATCTGGAACCTCCCATCTGAAAATTTGAAAATTCCTAAAAAATCCGTCCAAAATCTTGATGACCCCAATCTCTTGTTTTGTACTTTTTTTCCACGTGTCTCGACCTCCAATGTATCCCTGCAAAGTTTGGTGAAGATCTGAGTATGTAGTTTTTGACCTTATATGGAACCTCCTATCTGAAAATTTGAAAATTCTTAAAAAATTTGACCAAAATCTTGATGTCCCCAATCCTATGTTTTGTATGTTTTTTCCACGTGTCATGACATCCAATGTATCCATGCAAAGTTTGGTGAAGATCTGAGTATGTAGTTTTTGACCTTATCTGAAACCTCCCATCTGAAAATTTGAAAATTCTTAAAAAATTCGTCGAAAATCTTGATGTCTCCAATCTCTTGTTTTGTACGTTTTTTCCACGTGTCTTGACATGCAAAGTATCCCTGCAACGTTTGGTGAAGATCTGAGTATGTAGTTTTTGACCTTATCTGGAACCTCCTATCTGAAAATTTGAAAATTCTAAAAAAATTCGTCCAAAATCTTGATGTCTCCAATCTCTTGTTTTGTACGTTTTTTCCACGTGTCTTGACATCCAATGTATCCCTGCAATGTTTGGTGAAGATCTGAGTATGTAGTTTTTGACCTTATATGGAGCCTGCTATCTGAAAATTTGAAAATTCTTAAAAAATTCGTCCAAAATCTTGATGTCTCCAATCTCTTGTTTTGTACGTTCTTTCCACGTGTCTTGACATCCAATGTATCCCTGCAATGTTTGGTGAAGATCTGAGTATGTAGTTTTTGACCTTATATGGAACCTCCTATCTGAAAATTTGAAAATTCTTAAAAGAATTTAACAAAATCTTGATGTCCCCAATCCTATGTTTTGTATGTTTTTTCCACGTGTCTTGACATACAATGTATCCCTGCAGAGTTTGGTGAAGATCTGAGTATGTAGTTTTTGACCTTATCTGGAACCTCCCATCTGAAAATTTGAAAATTCCTAAAAAATCCGTCCAAAATCTTGTTGACCCGAATCTCTTGTTTTGTACGTTTTTTCCACGTGTCTTGACATCCAATGTATCCCTGCAAAGTTTGGTGAAGATCTGAGTATGTAGTTTTTGACCTTATCTGGAACCGCATTTCTGAAAATTTGAAAATTTTTAAAAAAATCGTCCAAAATCTTGATGTCTCCAATCTCTTGTTTTGTACGTTTTTTCCACGTGTCTTGACATCCAATGTATCCCTGCAAAGTTTGGTGAAGATCTGAGTATGTAGTTTTTGACCTTATATGGAACCTCCTATCTGAAAATTTGAAAATTCTTAAAAAATTCGTCCAAAATCTTGATGTCTCCAATCTCTTGTTTTGTACGTTTTTTCCACGTGTCTCGACCTCCAATGGATCCCTGCAAAGTTTGGTGAAGATCTGAGTATGTCGTTTTTGACCCTATCTGGAACCTCCCATCTGAAAATTTGAAAATTCTTAAAAAATTCGTCGAAAATCTTGATGTCTCCGATCTCTTGTTTTGTACGTTTTTTCCACGTGTCTTGACATGCAAAGTATTCCTGCAAAGTTTGGTGAAGATCTGAGTATTTTATTTTTTGACCTCATCTGGAACCTCCTATCTGAAAATTTGAAAATTCTTAAAAAATTCGTCCAAAATCTTGATGTCTCCAATCTCTTGTTTTGTACGTTTTTTCCACGTGTCTTGACATCCAATGTATCCCTGCAAAGTTTGGTGAAGATCTGAGTATGTAGTTTTTGACCTTATCTGGAACCTCCTATCTGAAAATTTGAAAATTCTTAAAAAATTCGACCAAAATCTTGATGTCTCCAATCTCTTGTTTTGTACGTTTTTTCCACGTGTCTTGATATCCAATGTATCCCTGCAAAGTTTGGTGAAGATCTGAGTATGTCGTTTTTGACCTTATCTGCAACATCCTTTCTGAAAATTTGAAAATTGTTAAAAAATTCGTCCAAAATCTTGATGTCTCCTATCTCTTGTTTTGTACGTTTTTTCCACGTGTCTTGACATCCAATGTATCCCTGCAAAGTTTGGTGAAGATCTGAGTATGTAGTTTTTGACCTTATCTGGAACCTCCCATCTGAAAATTTGAAAATTCTTAAAAAATTCGACCAAAATCTTGATGTCTCCAATCTCTTGTTTTGTACGTTTTTTCCACGTGTCTTGACACATAATGTATCCATGCAAAGTTTGGTGAAGATCTGAGTATGTAGTTTTTGACCTTATATGGAACCTCCTATCTGAAAATTTGAAAATTCTTAAAAAATTCGTCCAAAATCTTGATGTCTCCAATCTCTTGTTTTGTACGTTTTTTCCACGTGTCTTGACATCCAATGTATCCCTGCAAAGTTTGGTGAAGATCTGAGTATGTAGTTTTTGACCTTATCTGGAACCTCCCATCTGAAAATTTGAAAATTCCTAAAAAATCCGTTCAAAATCTTGATGACCACAATCTCTTGTTTTGTACGTTTTTTCCACGTGTCTTGACATTCAATGTATCCCTGCAAAGTTTGGTGAAGATCTGAGTATGTAGTTTTTGACCTTATATGGAACCTCCTTTCTGAAAATTTGAAAATTCTTAAAAAATTCGTCCAAAATCTTGAAGACCCCAATCTCTTGTTTTGTACGTTTTTTCCACGTGTCTTGACATCCAATGTATCCCTGCAAAGTTTGGTGAAGATCTGAGTATGTAGTTTTTGACCTTATATGGAACCTCCTTTCTGAAAATTTGAGAATTCTTAAAAAATTCGTCCAAAATCTTGATGTCTCCAATCTCTTGTTTTGTACGTTTTTTCCACGTGTCTTGACATCCAATGTATCCATGCAAAGTTTGGTGAAGATCTGAGTATGTCGTTTTTGACCTTATCTGGAACCTCCCATCCGAAAATTTGAAAATTCTTAAAAAATTCGTCGAAAATCTTGATGTCTCCAATCTCTTGTTTTGTACGTTTTTTCCACGTGTCTTGACATGCAAAGTATCCCTGCAACGTTTGGTGAAGATCTGAGTATGTGGTTTTTGACCTTATCTGGAACCTCCTATCTGAAAATTTGAAAATTCTTCAAAAATTCCTCGAAAATCTTGATGTCTCCAATCTCTTGCTTTGTACGTTTTTTCCACGTGTCTTGACATCCAATGTATCCCTGCAATGTTTGGTGGAGATCTGAGTATGTAGTTTTTGACCTTATCTGGAACCTCCTATCTGAAAATTTGAAAATTCTTCAAAAATTCGTCCAAAATCTTGATGTCTCCAATCTCTTGTTTTGTACGTTTTTTCCACGTGTCTCGACCTCCAATGTATCCCTGCAAAGTTAGTGAAGATCTGAGTATGTCGTTTTTGACCTTATCTGGAACATCCTTTCTGAAAATTTGAAAATTCTTAAAAAATTCGTCGAAAATCTTGATGTCTCCAATCTCTTGTTTTGTACGTTTTTTCCACGTTTCTTGACATCCAATGTATCCCTGCAAAGTTTGGTGAAGATCTGAGTATGTAGTTTTTGACCTTATATGGAACCTCCTTTCTGAAAATTTGAAAATTCTCAAAAAATTCGTCCATAATCTTGATGTCTCCAATCTCTTGTTTTGTACGTTTTTTCCACGTGTCTTGACATCCAATGTATCCCTGCAAAGTTTGGTGAAGATCTGAGCATGTAGTTTTTGACCTTATATGGAACCTCCTATCTGAAAATTTGAAAATTCTTAAAAAATTCGTCGAAAATCTTGATGTCACCAATCCTATGTTTTGTATGTTTTTTCCACGTGTCTTGACATCCAATGTATCCATGCAAAGTTTGGTGAAGATCTGAGTATGTCGTTTTTGACCTTATATGGAACCTCCCATCTGAAAATTTGAAAATTCTTAAAAAATTCGTCGAAAATCTTGATGTCTCCGATCTCTTGTTTTGTACGTTTTTTCCACGTGTCTTGACATGGAAATTATTCCTGCAAAGTTTGGTGAAGATCTGAGTATGTAGTTTTTGACCTCATCTGGAACCTCCTATCTGAAAATTTGAAAATTCTTAAAAAATTCGTCCAAAATCTTGATGTCTCCAATCTCTTGTTTTGTACGTTTTTTCCACGTGTCTTGACATCCAATGTATCCCTGCAATGTTTGGTGAAGATCTGAGTATGTAGTTTTTGACCTTATCTGGAACCTCCCATCTGAAAATTTGAAAATTCCTAAAAAATCCGTCCAAAATCTTGATGACCCCAATCTCTTGTTTTGTACGTTTTTTCCACGTGTCTTGACATCCAATGTATTCCTGCAATGTTTGGTGAAGATCTGAGTATGTAGTTTTTGACCTTATATGGAACCTCCTATCTGAAAATTTGAAAATTCTTAAAAAATTCGACCAAAATCTTGATGTTCCGAATCCTATGTTTTGTATGTTTTTTCCACGTGTCTTGACATCCAATGTATCCATGCAAAGTTTGGTGAAGATCTGAGTATGTAGTTTTTGACCTTATATTGAACCTCCCATCTGAAAATTTGAAAATTCTTAAAAAATTCGTCCAAAATCTTGATGACCCCAATCTCTTGTTTTGTACGTTTTTTCCACGTGTCTTGACATCCAAAGTATCCCTGCAAAGTTTGGTGAAGATCTGAGTATGTAGTTTTTGACCTTATATGGAACCTCCTTTCTGAAAATTTGAGAATTCTTAAAAAATTCGTCCAAAATCTTGATGTCTCCAATCTCTTGTTTTGTACGTTTTTTCCACGTGTCTTGACATCCAATGTATCCATGCAAAGTTTGGTGAAGATCTGAGTATGTCGTTTTTGACCTTATCTGGAACCTCCCATCTGAAAATTTGAAAATTCTTAAAAAATTCGTCGAAAATCTTGATGTCTCCAATCTTTTGTTTTGTACGTTTTTTCCACGTGTCTTGACATGCAAAGTATCCCTGCAACGTTTGGTGAAGATCTGAGTATGTAGTTTTTGACCTTATCTGGAACCTCCTATCTGAAAATTTGAAAATTCTTCAAAAATTCGTCGAAAATCTTGATGTCTCCAATCTCTTGTTTTGTACGTTTTTTCCACGTGTCTTGACATCCAATGTATTCCTGCAATGTTTGGTGGAGATCTGAGTATGTAGTTTTAGACCTTATCTGGAACCTCCTATCTGAAAATTTGAAAATTCTTCAAAAATTCGTCCAAAATCTTGATGTCTCCAATCTCTTGTTTTGTACGTTTTTTCCACGTGTCTCGACCTCCAATGGATCCCTGCAAAGTTTGGTGAAGATCTGAGTATGTCGTTTTTGACCTTATCTGGAACATCCTTTCTGAAAATTTGAAAATTCTTAAAAAATTCGTCGAAAATCTTGATGTCTCCAATCTCTTGTTTTGTACGTTTTTTCCACGTGTCTTGACATCCAATGTATCCCTGCAAAGTTTGGTGAAGATCTGAGTATGTAGTTTTTGACCTTATATGGAACCTCCTATCTGAAAATTTGAAAATTCTTAAAAAATTCGTCCAAAATCTTGATGTCTCCAATCTCTTGTTTTGTACGTTTTTTCCACGTGTCTCGACCTCCAATGGATCCCTGCAAAGTTTGGTGAAGATCTGAGTATGTCGTTTTTGACCTTATCTGGAACCTCCCATCTGAAAATTTGAAAATTCTTAAAAAATTCGTCGAAAATCTTGATGTCTCCGATCTCTTGTTTTGTACGTTTTTTCCACGTGTCTTGACATGCAAAGTATTCCTGCAAAGTTTGGTGAAGATCTGAGTATGTAGTTTTTGACCTCATCTGGAACCTCCTATCTGAAAATTTGAAAATTCTTAAAAAATTCGTCCAAAATCTTGATGTCTCCAATCTCTTGTTTTGTACGTTTTTTCCACGTGTCTTGACATCCAATGTATCCCTGCAATGTTTGGTGAAGATCTGAGTATGTAGTTTTTGACCTTATCTGGAACCTCCCATCTGAAAATTTGAAAATTCCTAAAAAATCCGTCCAAAATCTTGATGACCCCAATCTCTTGTTTTGTACTTTTTTTCCACGTGTCTTGACATCCAATGTATCCCTGCAAAGTTTGGTGAAGATCTGAGTATGTAGTTTTTGATCTTATCTGGAACCTCCTATCTGAAAATTTGAAAATTCTTAAAAAATTCGTCCAAAATCTTGATGTCTCCAATCTCTTGTTTTGTACGTTTTTTCCACGTGTCTTGATATCCAATGTATCCCTGCAAAGTTTGGTGAAGATCTGAGTATGTTGTTTTTGACCTTATCTGGAACATCCTTTCTGAAAATTTGAAAATTGTTAAAAAATTCGTCCAAAATCTTGATGTCTCCTATCTCTTGTTTTGTACGTTTTTTCCACGTGTCTTGACATCCAATGTATCCCTGCAAAGTTTGGTGAAGATCTGAGTATGTAGTTTTTGACCTTATCTGGAACCTCCCATCTGAAAATTTGAAAATTCTTAAAAAATTCGACCAATATCTTGATGTCTCCAATCTTTTGTTTTGTACGTTTTTTCCACGTGTCTTGACACATAATGTATCCATGCAAAGTTTGGTGAAGATCTGAGTATGTAGTTTTTGACCTTATATGGAACCTCCTATCTGAAAATTTGAAAATTCTTAAAAAATTCGTCCAAAATCTTGATGTCTCCAATCTCTTGTTTTGTACGTTTTTTCCACGTGTCTTGACATCCAATGTATCCCTGCAAAGTTTGGTGAAGATCTGAGTATGTAGTTTTTGACCTTATCTGGAACCTCCCATCTGAAAATTTGAAAATTCCTAAAAAATCCGTGCAAAATCTTGATGACCCCAATCTCTTGTTTTGTACGTTTTTTCCACGTGTCTTGACATCCAATGTATTCCTGCAATGTTTGGTGAAGATCTGAGTATGTAGTTTTTGACCTTATATGGAACCTCCTATCTGAAAATTTGAAAATTCTTAAAAAATTCGACCAAAATCTTGATGTTCCGAATCCTATGTTTTGTATGTTTTTTCCACGTGTCTTTACATCCAATGTATCCATGCAAAGTTTGGTGAAGATCTGAGTATGTAGTTTTTGACCTTATATTGAACCTCCCATCTGAAAATTTGAAAATTCTTAAAAAATTCGTCCAAAATCTTGATGACCCCAATCTCTTGTTTTGTACGTTTTTTCCACGTGTCTTGACATCCAAAGTATCCCTGCAAAGTTTGGTGAAGATCTGAGTATGTAGTTTTTGACCTTATATGGAACCTCCTTTCTGAAAATTTGAGAATTCTTAAAAAATTCGTCCAAAATCTTGATGTCTCCAATCTCTTGTTTTGTACGTTTTTTCCACGTGTCTTGACATCCAATGTATCCATGCAAAGTTTGGTGAAGATCTGAGTATGTCGTTTTTGACCTTATCTGGAACCTCCCATCTGAAAATTTGAAAATTCTTAAAAAATTCGTCGAAAATCTTGATGTCTCCAATCTTTTGTTTTGTACGTTTTTTCCACGTGTCTTGACATGCAAAGTATCCCTGCAACGTTTGGTGAAGATCTGAGTATGTAGTTTTTGACCTTATCTGGAACCTCCTATCTGAAAATTTGAAAATTCTTCAAAAATTCGTCGAAAATCTTGATGTCTCCAATCTCTTGTTTTGTACGTTTTTTCCACGTGTCTTGACATCCAATGTATTCCTGCAATGTTTGGTGGAGATCTGAGTATGTAGTTTTAGACCTTATCTGGAACCTCCTATCTGAAAATTTGAAAATTCTTCAAAAATTCGTCCAAAATCTTGATGTCTCCAATCTCTTGTTTTGTACGTTTTTTCCACGTGTCTCGACCTCCAATGGATCCCTGCAAAGTTTGGTGAAGATCTGAGTATGTCGTTTTTGACCTTATCTGGAACATCCTTTCTGAAAATTTGAAAATTCTTAAAAAATTCGTCGAAAATCTTGATGTCTCCAATCTCTTGTTTTGTACGTTTTTTCCACGTGTCTTGACATCCAATGTATCCCTGCAAAGTTTGGTGAAGATCTGAGTATGTAGTTTTTGACCTTATATGGAACCTCCTATCTGAAAATTTGAAAATTCTTAAAAAATTCGTCCAAAATCTTGATGTCTCCAATCTCTTGTTTTGTACGTTTTTTCCACGTGTCTCGACCTCCAATGGATCCCTGCAAAGTTTGGTGAAGATCTGAGTATGTCGTTTTTGACCTTATCTGGAACCTCCCATCTGAAAATTTGAAAATTCTTAAAAAATTCGTCGAAAATCTTGATGTCTCCAATCTCTTGTTTTGTACGTTTTTTCCACGTGTCTTGACATGCAAAGTATTCCTGCAAAGTTTGGTGAGGATCTGAGTATGTAGTTTTTGACCTCATCTGGAACCTCCTATCTGAAAATTTGAAAATTCTTAAAAAATTCGTCCAAAATCTTGATATCTCCAATCTCTTGTTTTGTACGTTTTTTCCACGTGTCTTGACCTCCAATGTATCCCTGCAAAGTTTGGTGAAGATCTGAGTATGTAGTTTTTGACCTTATATGGAACCTCCTATCTGAAAATTTGAAAATTCTTAAAAAATTCGTCCAAAATCTTGATGTCACCAATCCTATGTTTTGTATGTTTTTTCCACGTGTCTTGACATCCAATGTATCCATGCAAAGTTTGGTGAAGATCTGAGTATGTCGTTTTTGACCTTATCTGGAACCTCCCATCTGAAAATTTGAAAATTCTTAAAAAATTCGTCGAAAATCTTGATGTCTCCGATCTCTTGTTTGTACGTTTTTTCCACGTGTCTTGACATGCAAAGTATTCCTGCAAAGTTTGGTGAAGATCTGAGTATGTAGTTTTTGACCTCATCTGGAACCTCCTATCTGAAAATTTGAAAATTCTTAAAAAATTCGTCCAAAATTTTGATGTCTCCAATCTCTTGTTTTGTACGTTTTTTCCACGTGTCTTGACATCCAATGTATCCCTGCAATGTTTGGTGAAGATCTGAGTATGTAGTTTTTGACCTTATCTGGAACCTCCCATCTGAAAATTTGAAAATTCCTAAAAAATCCGTCCAAAATCTTGATGACCCCAATCTCTTGTTTTGTACGTTTTTTCCACGTGTCTTGACATCCAATGTATCCCTGCAAAGTTTGGTGAAGATCTGAGTATGTAGTTTTTGACCTTATCTGGAACCTCCTATCTGAAAATTTGAAAATTCTTAAAAAATTCGTCCAAAATCTTGATGTCTCCAATCTCTTGTTTTGTACGTTTTTTCCACGTGTCTTGATATCCAATGTATCCCTGCAAAGTTTGGTGAAGATCTGAGTATGTCGTTTTTGACCTTATCTGGAACATCCTTTCTGAAAATTTGAAAATTGTTAAAAAATTTGTCCAAAATCTTGATGTCTCCAATCTCTTTTTTGTACGTTTTTTCCACGTGTCTTGACATCCAATGTATCCCTGCAAAGTTTGGTGAAGATCTGAGTATGTAGTTTTTGACCTTATCTGGAACCTCCCATCTGAAAATTTGAAAATTCTTAAAAAATTCGACCAAAATCTTGATGTCTCCAATCTTTTGTTTTGTACGTTTTTTCCACGTGTCTTGACACATAATGTATCCATGCAAAGTTTGGTGAAGATCTGAGTATGTAGTTTTTGACCTTATATGGAACCTCCTATCTGAAAATTTGAAAATTCTTAAAAAATTCGTCCAAAATCTTGATGTCTCCAATCTCTTGTTTTGTACGTTTTTTCCACGTGTCTTGACATCCAATGTATCTCTGCAAAGTTTGGTGAAGATCTGAGTATGTAGTTTTTGACCTTATCTGGAACCTCCCATCTGAAAATTTGAAAATTCCTAAAAAATCCGTGCAAAATCTTGATGACCCCAATCTCTTGTTTTGTACGTTTTTTCCACGTGTCTTGACATCCAATGTATCCATGCAAAGTTTGGTGAAGATCTGAGTATGTCGTTTTTGACCTTATCTGGAACCTCCCATCTGAAAATTTGAAAATTCTTAAAAAATTCGTCGAAAATCTTGATGTCTCCAATCTCTTGTTTTGTACGTTTTTTCCACGTGTCTTGACATGCAAAGTATCCCTGCAACGTTTGGTGAAGATCTGAGTATGTAGTTTTTGACCTTATCTGGAACCTCCTATCAGAAAATTTGAAAATTCTTCAAAAATTCGTCCAAAATCTTGATGTCTCCAATCTCTTGTTTTGTACGTTTTTTCCACGTGTCTCGACCTCCAATGTATCCCTGCAAAGTTTGGTGAAGATCTGAGTATGTCGTTTTTGACCTTATCTGGAACATCCTTTCTGAAAATTTGAAAATTCTTAAAAAATTCGTCGAAAATCTTGATGTCTCCAATCTCTTGTTTTGTACGTTTTTTCCACGTGTCTTGACATCCAATGTATCCCTGCAAAGTTTGGTGAAGATCTGAGTATGTAGTTTTTGACCTTATATGGAACCTCCTTTCTGAAAATTTGAAAATTCTCAAAAAATTCGTCCATAATCTTGATGTCTCCAATCTCTTGTTTTGTACGTTTTTCCACGTGTCTTGACATCCAATGTATCCCTGCAAAGTTTGGTGAAGATCTGAGTATGTAGTTTTTGACCTTATATGGAACCTCCTATCTGAAAATTTGAAAATTTTTAAAAAATTCGTCCAAAATCTTGATGTCACCAATCCTATGTTTTGTATGTTTTTTCCACGTGTCTTGACATCCAATGTATCCATGCAAAGTTTGGTGAAGATCTGAGTATGTCGTTTTTGACCTTATCTGGAACCTCCCATCTGAAAATTTGAAAATTCTTAAAAAATTCGTCGAAAATCTTGATGTCTCCGATCTCTTGTTTTGTACGTTTTTTCCACGTGTCTTGACATGCAAAGTATTCCTGCAAAGTTTGGTGAAGATCTGAGTATGTAGTTTTTGACCTCATCTGGAACCTCCTATCTGAAAATTTGAAAATTCTTAAAAAATTCGTCCAAAATTTTGATGTCTCCAATCTCTTGTTTTGTACGTTTTTTCCACGTGTCTTGACATCCAATGTATCCCTGCAATGTTTGGTGAAGATCTGAGTATGTAGTTTTTGACCTTATCTGGAACCTCCCATGTGAAAATTTGAAAATTCCTAAAAAATCCGTCCAAAATCTTGATGACCCCAATCTCTTGTTTTGTACGTTTTTTCCACGTGTCTTGACATCCAATGTATCCCTGCAAAGTTTGGTGAAGATCTGAGTATGTAGTTTTTGACCTTATCTGGAACCTCCTATCTGAAAATTTGAAAATTCTTAAAAAATTCGTCCAAAATCTTGATGTCTCCAATCTCTTGTTTTGTACGTTTTTTCCACGTGTCTTGACATCCAATGTATCCATGCAAAGTTTGGTGAAGATCTGAGTATGTCGTTTGTGACCTTATCTGGAACCTCCCATCTGAAAATTTGAAAATTCTTAAAAAATTCGTCGAAAATCTTGATGTCTCCAATCTCTTGTTTTGTACGTTTTTTCCACGTGTCTTGACATGCAAAGTATCCCTGCAACGTTTGGTGAAGATCTGAGTATGTAGTTTTTGACCTTATCTGGAACCTCCTATCTGAAAATTTGAAAATTCTTCAAAAATTCGTCGAAAATCTTGATGTCTCCAATCTCTTGTTTTGTACGTTTTTTCCACGTGTCTTGACATCCAATGTATCCCTGCAATGTTTGGTGGAGATCTGAGTATGTAGTTTTTGACCTTATCTGGGACCTCCTATCAGAAAATTTGAAAATTCTTCAAAAATTCGTCCAAAATCTTGATGTCTCCAATCTCTTGTTTTGTACGTTTTTTCCACGTGTCTCGACCTCCAATGTATCCCTGCAAAGTTTGGTGAAGATCTGAGTATGTCGTTTTTGACCTTATCTGGAACATCCTTTCTGAAAATTTGAAAATTCTTAAAAAATTCGTCGAAAATCTTGATGTCTCCAATCTCTTGTTTTGTACGTTTTTTCCACGTGTCTTGACATCCAATGTATCCCTGCAAAGTTTGGTGAAGATCTGAGTATGTAGTTTTTGACCTTATATGGAACCTCTTTTCTGAAAATTTGAAAATTCTCAAAAAATTCGTCCATAATCTTGATGTCTCCAATCTCTTGTTTTGTACGTTTTTTCCACGTGTCTTGACATCCAATGTATCCCTGCAAAGTTTGGTGAAGATCTGAGTATGTAGTTTTTGACCTTATATGGAACCTCCTATCTGAAAATTTGAAAATTCTTAAAAAATTCGTCCAAAATCTTGATGTCACCAATCCTATGTTTTGTATGTTTTTTCCACGTGTCTTGACATCCAATGTATCCATGCAAAGTTTGGTGAAGATCTGAGTATGTCGTTTTTGACCTTATCTGGAACCTCCCATCTGAAAATTTGAAAATTCTTAAAAAATTCGTCGAAAATCTTGATGTCTCCGATCTCTTGTTTTGTACGTTTTTTCCACGTGTCTTGACATGCAAAGTATTCCTGCAAAGTTTGGTGAAGATCTGAGTATGTAGTTTTTGACCTCATCTGGAACCTCCTATCTGAAAATTTGAAAATTCTTAAAAAATTCGTCCAAAATTTTGATGTCTCCAATCTCTTGTTTTGTACGTTTTTTCCACGTGTCTTGACATCCAATGTATCCCTGCAATGTTTGGTGAAGATCTGAGTATGTAGTTTTTGACCTTATCTGGAACCTCCCATCTGAAAATTTGAAAATTCCTAAAAAATCCGTCCAAAATCTTGATGACCCCAATCTCTTGTTTTGTACGTTTTTTCCACGTGTCTTGACATCCAATGTATCCCTGCAAAGTTTGGTGAAGATCTGAGTATGTAGTTTTTGACCTTATCTGGAACCTCCTATCTGAAAATTTGAAAATTCTTAAAAAATTCGTCCAAAATCTTGATGTCTCCAATCTCTTGTTTTGTACGTTTTTTCCACGTGTCTTGATATCCAATGTATCCCTGCAAAGTTTGGTGAAGATCTGAGTATGTCGTTTTTGACCTTATCTGGAACATCCTTTCTGAAAATTTGAAAATTGTTAAAAAATTCGTCCAAAATCTTGATGTCTCCAATCTCTTTTTTGTACGTTTTTTCCACGTGTCTTGACATCCAATGTATCCCTGCAAAGTTTGGTGAAGATCTGAGTATGTAGTTTTTGACCTTATCTGGAACCTCCCATCTGAAAATTTGAAAATTCTTAAAAAATTCGAATAAAATCTTGATGTCTCCAATCTTTTGTTTTGTACGTTTTTTCCACGTGTCTTGACACATAATGTATCCATGCAAAGTTTGGTGAAGATCTGAGTATGTCGTTTTTGACCTTATCTGGAACCTCCCATCTGAAAATTTGAAAATTCTTAAAAAATTCGTCCAAAATCTTGATGTCTCCAATCTCTTGTTTTGTACGTTTTTTCCACGTGTCTTGACATCCAATGTATCCCTGCAAAGTTTGGTGAAGATCTGAGTATGTAGTTTTTGACCTTATCTGGAACCTCCCATCTGAAAATTTGAAAATTCCTAAAAAATCCGTGCAAAATCTTGATGACCCCAATCTCTTGTTTTGTACGTTTTTTCCACGTGTCTTGACATCCAATGTATTCCTGCAATGTTTGGTGAAGATCTGAGTTTGTAGTTTTTGACCTTATATGGAACCTCCTATCTGAAAATTTGAAAATTCTTAAAAAATTCGACCAAAATCTTGATGTTCCGAATCCTATGTTTTGTATGTTTTTTCCACGTGTCTTGACATCCAATGTATCCATGCAAAGTTTGGTGAAGATCTGAGTATGTAGTTTTTGACCTTATATTGAACCTCCCATCTGAAAATTTGAAAATTCTTAAAAAATTCGTCCAAAATCTTGATGACCCCAATCTCTTGTTTTGTACGTTTTCTCCACGTGTCTTGACATCCAATGTATCCCTGCAAAGTTTGGTGAAGATCTGAGTATGTAGTTTTTGACCTTATATGGAACCTCCTATCTGAAAATTTGAAAATTTTTAAAAAATTCGTCCAAAATCTTGATGTCACCAATCCTATGTTTTGTATGTTTTTTCCACGTGTCTTGACATCCAATGTATCCATGCAAAGTTTGGTGAAGATCTGAGTATGTCGTTTTTGACCTTATCTGGAACCTCCCATCTGAAAATTTGAAAATTCTTAAAAAATTCGTCGAAAATCTTGATGTCTCCGATCTCTTGTTTTGTACGTTTTTTCCACGTGTCTTGACATGCAAAGTATTCCTGCAAAGTTTGGTGAAGATCTGAGTATGTAGTTTTTGACCTCATCTGGAACCTCCTATCTGAAAATTTGAAAATTCTTAAAAAATTCGTCCAAAATTTTGATGTCTCCAATCTCTTGTTTTGTACGTTTTTTCCACGTGTCTTGACATCCAATGTATCCCTGCAATGTTTGGTGAAGATCTGAGTATGTAGTTTTTGACCTTATCTGGAACCTCCCATGTGAAAATTTGAAAATTCCTAAAAAATCCGTCCAAAATCTTCATGACCCCAATCTCTTGTTTTGTACGTTCTTTCCACGTGTCTTGACATCCAATGTATCCCTGCAAAGTTTGGTGAAGATCTGAGTATGTAGTTTTTGACCTTATCTGGAACCTCCTATCTGAAAATTTGAAAATTCTTAAAAAATTCGTCCAAAATCTTGATGTCTCCAATCTCTTGTTTTGTACGTTTTTTCCACGTGTCTTGACATCCAATGTATCCATGCAAAGTTTGGTAAAGATCTGAGTATGTCGTTTTTGACCTTATCTGGAACCTCCCATCTGAAAATTTGAAAATTCTTAAAAAATTCGTCGAAAATCTTGATGTCTCCAATCTCTTGTTTTGTACGTTTTTTCCACGTGTCTTGACATGCAAAGTATCCCTGCAACGTTTGGTGAAGATCTGAGTATGTAGTTTTTGACCTTATCTGGAACCTCCTATCTGAAAATTTGAAAATTCTTCAAAAATTCGTCGAAAATCTTGATGTCTCCAATCTCTTGTTTTGTACGTTTTTTCCACGTGTCTTGACATCCAATGTATCCCTGCAATGTTTGGTGGAGATCTGAGTATGTAGTTTTTGACCTTATCTGGGACCTCCTATCAGAAAATTTGAAAATTCTTCAAAAATTCGTCCAAAATCTTGATGTCTCCAATCTCTTGTTTTGTACGTTTTTTCCACGTGTCTCGACCTCCAATGTATCCCTGCAAAGTTTGGTGAAGATCTGAGTATGTCGTTTTTGACCTTATCTGGAACATCCTTTCTGAAAATTTGAAAATTCTTAAAAAATTCGTCGAAAATCTTGATATCTCCAATCTCTTGTTTTGTACGTTTTTTCCACGTGTCTTGACATCCAATGTATCCCTGCAAAGTTTGGTGAAGATCTGAGTATGTAGTTTTTGACCTTATATGGAACCTCTTTTCTGAAAATTTGAAAATTCTCAAAAAATTCGTCCATAATCTTGATGTCTCCAATCTCTTGTTTTGTACGTTTTTTCCACGTGTCTTGACATCCAATGTATCCCTGCAAAGTTTGGTGAAGATCTGAGTATGTAGTTTTTGACCTTATATGGAACCTCCTATCTGAAAATTTGAAAATTCTTAAAAAATTCGTCCAAAATCTTGATGTCACCAATCCTATGTTTTGTATGTTTTTTCCACGTGTCTTGACATCCAATGTATCCATGCAAAGTTTGGTGAAGATCTGAGTATGTCGTTTTTGACCTTATCTGGAACCTCCCATCTGAAAATTTGAAAATTCTTAAAAAATTCGTCGAAAATCTTGATGTCTCCGATCTCTTGTTTTGTACGTTTTTTCCACGTGTCTTGACATGCAAAGTATTCCTGCAAAGTTTGGTGAAGATCTGAGTATGTAGTTTTTGACCTCATCTGGAACCTCCTATCTGAAAATTTGAAAATTCTTAAAAAATTCGTCCAAAATTTTGATGTCTCCAATCTCTTGTTTTGTACGTTTTTTCCACGTGTCTTGACATCCAATGTATCCCTGCAATGTTTGGTGAAGATCTGAGTATGTAGTTTTTGACCTTATCTGGAACCTCCCATCTGAAAATTTGAAAATTCCTAAAAAATCCGTCCAAAATCTTGATGACCCCAATCTCTTGTTTTGTACGTTTTTTCCACGTGTCTTGACATCCAATGTATCCCTGCAAAGTTTGGTGAAGATCTGAGTATGTAGTTTTTGACCTTATCTGGAACCTCCTATCTGAAAATTTGAAAATTCTTAAAAAATTCGTCCAAAATCTTGATGTCTCCAATCTCTTGTTTTGTACGTTTTTTCCACGTGTCTTGATATCCAATGTATCCCTGCAAAGTTTGGTGAAGATCTGAGTATGTCGTTTTTGACCTTATCTGGAACATCCTTTCTGAAAATTTGAAAATTGTTAAAAAATTCGTCCAAAATCTTGATGTCTCCAATCTCTTTTTTGTACGTTTTTTCCACGTGTCTTGACATCCAATGTATCCCTGCAAAGTTTGGTGAAGATCTGAGTATGTAGTTTTTGACCTTATCTGGAACCTCCCATCTGAAAATTTGAAAATTCTTAAAAAATTCGACCAAAATCTTGATGTCTCCAATCTTTTGTTTTGTACGTTTTTTCCACGTGTCTTGACACATAATGTATCCATGCAAAGTTTGGTGAAGATCTGAGTATGTAGTTTTTGACCTTATATGGAACCTCCTATCTGAAAATTTGAAAATTCTTAAAAAATTCGTCCAAAATCTTGATGTCTCCAATCTCTTGTTTTGTACGTTTTTTCCACGTGTCTTGACATCCAATGTATCCCTGCAAAGTTTGGTGAAGATCTGAGTATGTAGTTTTTGACCTTATCTGGAACCTCCCATCTGAAAATTTGAAAATTCCTAAAAAATCCGTGCAAAATCTTGATGACCCCAATCTCTTGTTTTGTACGTTTTTTCCACGTGTCTTGACATCCAATGTATTCCTGCAATGTTTGGTGAAGATCTGAGTATGTAGTTTTTGACCTTATATGGAACCTCCTATCTGAAAATTTGAAAATTCTTAAAAAATTCGACCAAAATCTTGATGTTCCGAATCCTATGTTTTGTATGTTTTTTCCACGTGTCTTGACATCCAATGTATCCATGCAAAGTTTGGTGAAGATCTGAGTATGTAGTTTTTGACCTTATATTGAACCTCCCATCTGAAAATTTGAAAATTCTTAAAAAATTCGTCCAAAATCTTGATGACCCCAATCTCTTGTTTTGTACGTTTTTTCCACGTGTCTTGACATCCAAAGTATCCCTGCAAAGTTTGGTGAAGATCTGAGTATGTAGTTTTTGACCTTATATGGAACCTCCTTTCTGAAAATTTGAGAATTCTTAAAAAATTCGTCCAAAATCTTGATGTCTCCAATCTCTTGTTTTGTACGTTTTTTCCACGTGTCTTGACATCCAATGTATCCATGCAAAGTTTGGTGAAGATCTGAGTATGTCGTTTTTGACCTTATCTGGAACCTCCCATCTGAAAATTTGAAAATTCTTAAAAAATTCGTCGAAAATCTTGATGTCTCCAATCTTTTGTTTTGTACGTTTTTTCCACGTGTCTTGACATGCAAAGTATCCCTGCAACGTTTGGTGAAGATCTGAGTATGTAGTTTTTGACCTTATCTGGAACCTCCTATCTGAAAATTTGAAAATTCTTCAAAAATTCGTCGAAAATCTTGATGTCTCCAATCTCTTGTTTTGTACGTTTTTTCCACGTGTCTTGACATCCAATGTATTCCTGCAATGTTTGGTGGAGATCTGAGTATGTAGTTTTAGACCTTATCTGGAACCTCCTATCTGAAAATTTGAAAATTCTTCAAAAATTCGTCCAAAATCTTGATGTCTCCAATCTCTTGTTTTGTACGTTTTTTCCACGTGTCTCGACCTCCAATGGATCCCTGCAAAGTTTGGTGAAGATCTGAGTATGTCGTTTTTGACCTTATCTGGAACATCCTTTCTGAAAATTTGAAAATTCTTAAAAAATTCGTCGAAAATCTTGATGTCTCCAATCTCTTGTTTTGTACGTTTTTTCCACGTGTCTTGACATCCAATGTATCCCTGCAAAGTTTGGTGAAGATCTGAGTATGTAGTTTTTGACCTTATATGGAACCTCCTATCTGAAAATTTGAAAATTCTTAAAAAATTCGTCCAAAATCTTGATGTCTCCAATCTCTTGTTTTGTACGTTTTTTCCACGTGTCTCGACCTCCAATGGATCCCTGCAAAGTTTGGTGAAGATCTGAGTATGTCGTTTTTGACCTTATCTGGAACCTCCCATCTGAAAATTTGAAAATTCTTAAAAAATTCGTCGAAAATCTTGATGTCTCCGATCTCTTGTTTTGTACGTTTTTTCCACGTGTCTTGACATGCAAAGTATTCCTGCAAAGTTTGGTGAAGATCTGAGTATGTAGTTTTTGACCTCATCTGGAACCTCCTATCTGAAAATTTGAAAATTCTTAAAAAATTCGTCCAAAATCTTGATGTCTCCAATCTCTTGTTTTGTACGTTTTTTCCACGTGTCTTGACATCCAATGTATCCCTGCAATGTTTGGTGAAGATCTGAGTATGTAGTTTTTGACCTTATCTGGAACCTCCCATCTGAAAATTTGAAAATTCCTAAAAAATCCGTCCAAAATCTTGATGACCCCAATCTCTTGTTTTGTACGTTTTTTCCACGTGTCTTGACATCCAATGTATCCCTGCAAAGTTTGGTGAAGATCTGAGTATGTAGTTTTTGATCTTATCTGGAACCTCCTATCTGAAAATTTGAAAATTCTTAAAAAATTCGTCCAAAATCTTGATGTCTCCAATCTCTTGTTTTGTACGTTTTTTCCACGTGTCTTGATATCCAATGTATCCCTGCAAAGTTTGGTGAAGATCTGAGTATGTTGTTTTTGACCTTATCTGGAACATCCTTTCTGAAAATTTGAAAATTGTTAAAAAATTCGACCAAAATCTTGATGTCTCCTATCTCTTGTTTTGTACGTTTTTTCCACGTGTCTTGACATCCAATGTATCCCTGCAAAGTTTGGTGAAGATCTGAGTATGTAGTTTTTGACCTTATCTGGAACCTCCCATCTGAAAATTTGAAAATTCTTAAAAAATTCGACCAATATCTTGATGTCTCCAATCTCTTGTTTTGTACGTTTTTTCCACGTGTCTTGACACATAATGTATCCATGCAAAGTTTGGTGAAGATCTGAGTATGTAGTTTTTGACCTTATATGGAACCTCCTATCTGAAAATTTAAAAATTCTTAAAAAATTCGTCCAAAATCTTGATGTCTCCAATCTCTTGTTTTGTACGTTTTTTCCACGTGTCTTGACATCCAATGTATCCCTGCAAAGTTTGGTGAAGATCTGAGTATGTAGTTTTTGACCTTATCTGGAACCTCCCATCTGAAAATTTGAAAATTCTTAAAAAATTCGACCAAAATCTTGATGTCTCCAATCTTTTGTTTTGTACGTTTTTTCCACGTGTCTTGACACATAATGTATCCATGCAAAGTTTGGTGAAGATCTGAGTATGTAGTTTTTGACCTTATCTGGAACCTCCCATCTGAAAATTTGAAAATTCTTAAAAAATTCGTCCAAAATCTTGATGTCTCCAATCTTTTGTTTTGTACGTTTTTTCCACGTGTCTTGACATGCAAAGTATCCCTGCAACGTTTGGTGAAGATCTGAGTATGTAGTTTTTGACCTTATCTGGAACCTCCTATCTGAAAATTTGAAAATTCTTCAAAAATTCGTCGAAAATCTTGATGTCTCCAATCTCTTGTTTTGTACGTTTTTTCCACGTGTCTTGACATCCAATGTATTCCTGCAATGTTTGGTGGAGATCTGAGTATGTAGTTTTAGACCTTATCTGGAACCTCCTATCTGAAAATTTGAATATTCTTCAAAAATTCGTCCAAAATCTTGATGTCTCCAATCTCTTGTTTTGTACGTTTTTTCCACGTGTCTCGACCTCCAATGGATCCCTGCAAAGTTTGGTGAAGATCTGAGTATGTCGTTTTTGACCTTATCTGGAACATCCTTTCTGAAAATTTGAAAATTCTTAAAAAATTCGTCGAAAATCTTGATGTCTCCAATCTCTTGTTTTGTACGTTTTTTCCACGTGTCTTGACATCCAATGTATCCCTGCAAAGTTTGGTGAAGATCTGAGTATGTAGTTTTTGAACTTATATGGAACCTCCTATCTGAAAATTTGAAAATTCTTAAAAAATTCGTCCAAAATCTTGATGTCTCCAATCTCTTGTTTTGTACGTTTTTTCCACGTGTCTCGACCTCCAATGGATCCCTGCAAAGTTTGGTGAAGATCTGAGTATGTCGTTTTTGACCTTATCTGGAACCTCCCATCTGAAAATTTGAAAATTCTTCAAAAATTCGTCGAAAACCTTGATGTCTCCGATCTCATGTTTTGTACGTTTTTTCCACGTGTCTTGACATGCAAAGTATTCCTGCAAAGTTTGGTGAAGATCTGAGTATGTAGTTTTTGACCTCATCTGGAACCTCCTATCTGAAAATTTGAAAATTCTTAAAAAATTCGTCCAAAATCTTGATGTCTCCAATCTCTTGTTTTGTACGTTTTTTCCACGTGTCTTGACATCCAATGTATCCCTGCAATGTTTGGTGAAGATCTGAGTATGTAGTTTTTGACCTTATCTGGAACCTCCCATCTGAAAATTTGAAAATTCCTAAAAAATCCGTCCAAAATCTTGATGACCCCAATCTCTTGTTTTGTACTTTTTTTCCACGTGTCTTGACATCCAATGTATCCCTGCAAAGTTTGGTGAAGATCTGAGTATGTAGTTTTTGATCTTATCTGGAACCTCCTATCTGAAAATTTGAAAATTCTTAAAAAATTCGTCCAAAATCTTGATGTCTCCAATCTCTTGTTTTGTACGTTTTTTCCACGTGTCTTGATATCCAATGTATCCCTGCAAAGTTTGGTGAAGATCTGAGTATGTTGTTTTTGACCTTATCTGGAACATCCTTTCTGAAAATTTGAAAATTGTTAAAAAATTCGACCAAAATCTTGATGTCTCCTATCTCTTGTTTTGTACGTTTTTTCCACGTGTCTTGACATCCAATGTATCCCTGCAAAGTTTGGTGAAGATCTGAGTATGTAGTTTTTGACCTTATCTGGAACCTCCCATCTGAAAATTTGAAAATTCTTAAAAAATTCGACCAATATCTTGATGTCTCCAATCTCTTGTTTTGTACGTTTTTTCCACGTGTCTTGACACATAATGTATCCATGCAAAGTTTGGTGAAGATCTGAGTATGTAGTTTTTGACCTTATATGGAACCTCCTATCTGAAAATTTAAAAATTCTTAAAAAATTCGTCCAAAATCTTGATGTCTCCAATCTCTTGTTTTGTACGTTTTTTCCACGTGTCTTGACATCCAATGTATCCCTGCAAAGTTTGGTGAAGATCTGAGTATGTAGTTTTTGACCTTATCTGGAACCTCCCATCTGAAAATTTGAAAATTCTTAAAAAATTCGACCAAAATCTTGATGTCTCCAATCTTTTGTTTTGTACGTTTTTTCCACGTGTCTTGACACATAATGTATCCATGCAAAGTTTGGTGAAGATCTGAGTATGTAGTTTTTGACCTTATATGGAACCTCCTATCTGAAAATTTGAAAATTCTTAAAAAATTCGTCCAAAGTCTTGATGTCTCCAATCTCTTGTTTTGTACGTTTTTTCCACGTGTCTTGACATCCAATGTATCCCTGCAAAGTTTGGTGAAGATCTGAGTATGTAGTTTTTGACCTTATCTGGAACCTCCCATCTGAAAATTTGAAAATTCCTAAAAAATCCGTGCAAAATCTTGATGACCCCAATCTCTTGTTTTGTACGTTTTTTCCACGTGTCTTGACATCCAATGTATCCATGCAAAGTTTGGTGAAGATCTGAGTATGTCGTTTTTGACCTTATCTGGAACCTCCCATCTGAAAATTTGAAAATTCTTAAAAAATTCGTCGAAAATCTTCATGTCTCCAATCTTTTGTTTTGTACGTTTTTTCCACGTGTCTTGACATGCAAAGTATCCCTGCAACGTTTGGTGAAGATCTGAGTATGTAGTTTTTGACCTTATCTGGAACCTCCCATCTGAAAATTCCTAAAAAATCCGTCCAAAATCTTGATGACCCCAATCTCTTGTTTTGTACGTTTTTTCCACGTGTCTTGACATCCAATGTATCCCTGCAAAGTTTGGTGAAGATCTGAGTATGTAGTTTTTGACCTTATCTGGAACCTCCTATCTGAAAATTTGAAAATTCTTAAAAAATTCGTCCAAAATCTTGATGTCTCCAATCTCTTGTTTTGTACGTTTTTTCCACGTGTCTTGATATCCAATGTATCCCTGCAAAGTTTGGTGAAGATCTGAGTATGTCGTTTTTGACTTTATCTGGAACATCCTTTCTGAAAATTTGAAAATTGTTAAAAAATTCGTCCAAAATCTTGATGTCTCCTATCTCTTGTTTTGTACGTTTTTTCCACGTGTCTTGACATCCAATGTATCCCTGCAAAGTTTGGTGAAGATCTGAGTATGTAGTTTTTGACCTTATCTGGAACCTCCCATCTGAAAATTTGAAAATTCTTAAAAAATTCGACCAAAATCTTGATGTCTCCAATCTCTTCTTTTGTACGTTTTTTCCACGTGTCTTGACACATAATGTATCCATGCAAAGTTTGGTGAAGATCTGAGTATGTAGTTTTTACCTTATATGGAACCTCCTATCTGAAAATTTGAAAATTCTTAAAAAATTTGACCAAAATCTTGATGTCCCCAATCCTATGTTTTGTATGTTTTTTCCACGTGTCTTGACATCCAATGTATCCCTGCAGAGTTTGGTGAAGATCTGAGTATGTAGTTTTTGACCTTATCTGGAACCTCCCATCTGAAAATTTGAAAATTCTTAAAAAATTCGTCGAAAATCTTGATGTCTCCAATCTCTTGTTTTGTACGTTTTTTACACGTGTCTTGACATGCAAAGTATCCCTGCAACGTTTGGTGAAGATCTGAGTATGTAGTTTTTGACCTTATATGGAACCTCCTATCTGAAAATTTGAAAATTCTTAAAAAATTCGTCCAAAATCTTGATGTCTCCAATCTCTTGTTTTGTACGTTTTTTCCACGTGTCTTGATATCCAATGTATCCCTGCAAAGTTTGGTGAAGATCTGAGTACGTCGTTTTTGACCTTATCTGGAACATCCTTTCTGAAAATTTGAAAATTGTTAAAAAATTCGTCCAAAATCTTGATGTCTCCTATCTCTTGTTTTGTACGTTTTTTCCACGTGTCTTGACATCCAATGTATCCCTTCAAAGTTTGGTGAAGATCTGAGTATGTAGTTTTTGACCTTATCTGGAACCTCCCATCTGAAAATTTGAAAATTCTTAAAAAATTCGACCAAAATCTTGATGTCTCCAATCTCTTGTTTTGTACGTTTTTTCCACGTGTCTTGACGCATAATGTATCCATGCAAAGTTTGGTGAAGATCTGAGTATGTAGTTTTTGACCTTATATGGAACCTCCTATCTGAAAATTTGAAAATTCTTAAAAAATTTGACCAAAATCTTGATGTCCCCAATCCTATGTTTTTTATGTTTTTTCCACGTGTCTTGACATCCAATGTATCCATGCAAAGCTTGGTGAAGATCTGAGTATGTAGTTTTTGACCTTATCTGGAACCTCCCATCTGAAAATTTGAAAATTCTTAAAAAATTCGTCGAAAATCTTGATGTCTCCAATCTCTTGTTTTGTACGTTTTTTCCACGTGTCTTGACATGCAAAGTATCGCTGCAACGTTTGGTGAAGATCTGAGTATGTAGTTTTTGACCTTATCTGGAACCTCCTATCTGAAAATTTGAAAATTCTTAAAAAATTCGTCCAAAATCTTGATGTCTCCAATCTCTTGTTTTGTACGTTTTTTCCACGTGTCTTGACATCCAATGTATCCCTGCAATGTTTGGTGAAGATCTGAGTATGTAGTTTTTGACCTTATATGGAGCCTCCTATCTGAAAATTTGAAAATTCTTAAAAAATTCGTCCAAAATCTTGATGTCTCCAATCTCTTGTTTTGTACGTTCTTTCCACGTGTCTTGACATCCAATGTATCCCTGCAATGTTTGGTGAAGATCTGAGTATGTAGTTTTTGACCTTATATGGAACCTCCTATCTGAAAATTTGAAAATTCTTAAAAGAATTTAACAAAATCTTGATGTCCCCAATCCTATGTTTTGTATGTTTTTTCCACGTGTCTTGACATACAATGTATCCCTGCAGAGTTTGGTGAAGATCTGAGTATGTAGTTTTTGACCTTATCTGGAACCTCCCATCTGATAATTTGAAAATTCCTAAAAAATCCGTCCAAAATCTTGTTGACCCGAATCTCTTGTTTTGTACGTTTTTTCCACGTGTCTTGACATCCAATGTATCCCTGCAAAGTTTGGTGAAGATCTGAGTATGTAGTTTTTGACCTTATCTGGAACCGCATTTCTGAAAATTTGAAAATTTTTAAAAAAATCGTCCAAAATCTTGATGTCTCCAATCTCTTGTTTTGTACGTTTTTTCCACGTGTCTTGACATCCAATGTATCCCTGCAAAGTTTGGTGAAGATCTGAGTATGTAGTTTTTGACCTTATATGGAACCTCCTATCTGAAAATTTGAAAATTCTTAAAAAATTCGTCCAAAATCTTGATGTCTCCAATCTCTTGTTTTGTACGTTTTTTCCACGTGTCTCGACCTCCAATGGATCCCTGCAAAGTTTGGTGAAGATCTGAGTATGTCGTTTTTGACCTTATCTGGAACCTCCCATCTGAAAATTTGAAAATTCTTAAAAAATTCGTCGAAAATCTTGATGTCTCCGATCTCTTGTTTTGTACGTTTTTTCCACGTGTCTTGACATGCAAAGTATTCCTGCAAAGTTTGGTGAAGATCTGAGTATGTCGTTTTTGACCTCATCTGGAACCTCCTATCTGAAAATTTGAAAATTCTTAAAAAATTCGTCCAAAATCTTGATGTCTCCAATCTCTTGTTTTGTACGTTTTTTCCACGTGTCTTGACATCCAATGTATCCCTGCAAAGTTTGGTGAAGATCTGAGTATGTAGTTTTTGACCTTATCTGGAACCTCCTATCTGAAAATTTGAAAATTCTTAAAAAATTCGTCCAAAATCTTGATGTCTCCAATCTCTTGTTTTGTACGTTTTTTCCACGTGTCTTGATATCCAATGTATCCCTGCAAAGTTTGGTGAAGATCTGAGTATGTCGTTTTTGACCTTATCTGGAACATCCTTTCTGAAAATTTGAAAATTGTTAAAAAATTCGTCCAAAATCTTGATGTCTCCTATCTCTTGTTTTGTACGTTTTTTCCACGTGTCTTGACATCCAATGTATCCCTGCAAAGTTTGGTGAAGATCTGAGTATGTAGTTTTTGACCTTATCTGGAACCTCCCATCTGAAAATTTGAAAATTCTTAAAAAATTCGACCAAAATCTTGATGTCTCCAATCTCTTGTTTTGTACGTTTTTTCCACGTGTCTTGACACATAATGTATCCATGCAAAGTTTGGTGAAGATCTGAGTATGTAGTTTTTGACTTTATATGGAACCTCCTATCTGAAAATTTGAAAATTCTTAAAAAATTCGTCCAAAATCTTGATGTCTCCAATCTCTTGTTTTGTACGTTTTTTCCACGTGTCTTGACATCCAATGTATCCCTGCAAAGTTTGGTGAAGATCTGAGTATGTAGTTTTTGACCTTATCTGGAACCTCCCATCTGAAAATTTGAAAATTCCTAAAAAATCCGTCCAAAATCTTGATGACCACAATCTCTTGTTTTGTACGTTTTTTCCACGTGTCTTGACATTCAATGTATCCCTGCAAAGTTTGGTGAAGATCTGAGTATGTAGTTTTTGACCTTATATGGAACCTCCTTTCTGAAAATTTGAAAATTCTTAAAAAATTCGTCCAAAATCTTGAAGACCCCAATCTCTTGTTTTGTACGTTTTTTCCACGTGTCTTGACATCCAATGTATCCCTGCAAAGTTTGGTGAAGATCTGAGTATGTAGTTTTTGACCTTATATGGAACCTCCTTTCTGAAAATTTGAGAATTCTTAAAAAATTCGTCCAAAATCTTGATGTCTCCAATCTCTTGTTTTGTACGTTTTTTCCACGTGTCTTGACATCCAATGTATCCATGCAAAGTTTGGTGAAGATCTGAGTATGTCGTTTTTGACCTTATCTGGAACCTCCCATCCGAAAATTTGAAAATTCTTAAAAAATTCGTCGAAAATCTTGATGTCTCCAATCTCTTGTTTTGTACGTTTTTTCCACGTGTCTTGACATGCAAAGTATCCCTGCAACGTTTGGTGAAGATCTGAGTATGTAGTTTTTGACCTTATCTGGAACCTCCTATCTGAAAATTTGAAAATTCTTCAAAAATTCGTCGAAAATCTTGATGTCTCCAATCTCTTGCTTTGTACGTTTTTTCCACGTGTCTTGACATCCAATGTATCCCTGCAATGTTTGGTGGAGGTCTGAGTATGTAGTTTTTGACCTTATCTGAAACCTCCTATCTGAAAATTTGAAAATTCTTCAAAAATTCGTCCAAAATCTTGATGTCTCCAATCTCTTGTTTTGTACGTTTTTTCCACGTGTCTCGACCTCCAATGTATCCCTGCAAAGTTAGTGAAGATCTGAGTATGTCGTTTTTGACCTTATCTGGAACATCCTTTCTGAAAATTTGAAAATTCTTAAAAAATTCGTCGAAAATCTTGATGTCTCCAATCTCTTGTTTTGTACGTTTTTTCCACGTTTCTTGACATCCAATGTATCCCTGCAAAGTTTGGTGAAGATCTGAGTATGTAGTTTTTGACCTTATATGGAACCTCCTTTCTGAAAATTTGAAAATTCTCAAAAAATTCGTCTGTAATCTTGATGTCTCCAATCTCTTGTTTTGTACGTTTTTTCCACGTGTCTTGACATCCAATTTATCCCTGCAAAGTTTGGTGAAGATCTGAGCATGTAGTTTTTGACCTTATATGGAACCTCCTATCTGAAAATTTGAAAATTCTTAAAAAATTCGTCGAAAATCTTGATGTCACCAATCCTATGTTTTGTATGTTTTTTCCACGTGTCTTGACATGCAAAGTATTCCTGCAAAGTTTGGTGAAGATCTGACTATGTAGTTTTTGACCTCATCTGGAACCTCCTATCTGAAAATTTGAAAATTCTTTAAAAATTCGTCCAAAATATTGATGTCTCCAATCTCTTGTTTTGTACGTTTTTTCCACGTGTCTTGACATCCAATGTATCCCTGCAATGTTTGGTGAAGATCTGAGTATGTAGTTTTTGACCTTATCTGGAACCTCCCATCTGAAAATTTGAAAATTCCTAAAAAATCCGTGCAAAATCTTGATGACCCCAATCTCTTGTTTTGTACGTTTTTTCCACGTGTCTTGACATCCAATGTATTCCTGCAATGTTTGGTGAAGATCTGAGTATGTAGTTTTTGACCTTATATGGAACCTCCTATCTGAAAATTTGAAAATTCTTAAAAAATTCGACCAAAATCTTGATGTTCCGAATCCTATGTTTTGTATGTTTTTTCCACGTGTCTTGACATCCAATGTATCCATGCAAAGTTTGGTGAAGATCTGAGTATGTAGTTTTTGACCTTATATTGAACCTCCCATCTGAAAATTTGAAAATTCTTAAAAAATTCGTCCAAAATCTTGATGACCCCAATCTCTTGTTTTGTACGTTTTTTCCACGTGTCTTGACATCCAAAGTATCCCTGCAAAGTTTGGTGAAGATCTGAGTATGTAGTTTTTGACCTTATATGGAACCTCCTTTCTGAAAATTTGAGAATTCTTAAAAAATTCGTCCAAAATCTTGATGTCTCCAATCTCTTGTTTTGTACGTTTTTTCCACGTGTCTTGACATCCAATGTATCCATGCAAAGTTTGGTGAAGATCTGAGTATGTCGTTTTTGACCTTATCTGGAACCTCCCATCTGAAAATTTGAAAATTCTTAAAAAATTCGTCGAAAATCTTGATGTCTCCAATCTTTTGTTTTGTACGTTTTTTCCACGTGTCTTGACATGCAAAGTATCCCTGCAACGTTTGGTGAAGATCTGAGTATGTAGTTTTTGACCTTATCTGGAACCTCCTATCTGAAAATTTGAAAATTCTTAAAAAATTCGTCGAAAATCTTGATGTCTCCAATCTCTTGTTTTGTACGTTTTTTCCACGTGTCTTGACATCCAATGTATCCCTGCAAAGTTTGGTGAAGATCTGAGTATGTAGTTTTTGACCTTATCTGGAACCGCATTTCTGAAAATTTGAAAATTTTTAAAAAAATCGTCCAAAATCTTGATGTCTCCAATCTCTTGTTTTGTACGTTTTTTCCACGTGTCTTGACATCCAATGTATCCCTGCAAAGTTTCGTGAAGATCTGAGTATGTAGTTTTTGACCTTATATGGAACCTCCTATCTGAAAATTTGAAAATTCTTAAAAAATTCGTCCAAAATCTTGATGTCTCCAATCTCTTGTTTTGTACGTTTTTTCCACGTGTCTCGACCTCCAATGGATCCCTGCAAAGTTTGGTGAAGATCTGAGTATGTCGTTTTTGACCTTATCTGGAACCTCCCATCTGAAAATTTGAAAATTCTTAAAAAATTCGTCGAAAATCTTGATGTCTCCGATCTCTTGTTTTGTACGTTTTTTCCACGTGTCTTGACATGCAAAGTATTCCTGCAAAGTTTGGTGAAGATCTGAGTATGTAGTTTTTGACCTCATCTGGAACCTCCTATCTGAAAATTTGAAAATTCTTAAAAAATTCGTCCAAAATCTTGATGTCTCCAATCTCTTGTTTTGTACGTTTTTTCCACGTGTCTTGACATCCAATGTATCTCTGCAAAGTTTGGTGAAGATCTGAGTATGTAGTTTTTGACCTTATCTGGAACCTCCTATCTGAAAATTTGAAAATTCTTAAAAAATTCGTCCAAAATCTTGATGTCTCCAATCTCTTGTTTTGTACGTTTTTTCCACGTGTCTTGATATCCAATGTATCCCTGCAAAGTTTGGTGAAGATCTGAGTATGTCGTTTTTGACCTTATCTGGAACATCCTTTCTGAAAATTTGAAAATTGTTAAAAAATTCGTCCAAAATCTTGATGTCTCCTATCTCTTGTTTTGTACGTTTTTTCCACGTGTCTTGACATCCAATGTATCCCTGCAAAGTTTGGTGAAGATCTGAGTATGTAGTTTTTGACCTTATCTGGAACCTCCCATCTGAAAATTTGAAAATTCTTAAAAAATTCGACCAAAATCTTGATGTCTCCAATCTCTTGTTTTGTACGTTTTTTCCACGTGTCTTGACACATAATGTATCCATGCAAAGTTTGGTGAAGATCTGAGTATGTAGTTTTTGACCTTATATGGAACCTCCTATCTGAAAATTTGAAAATTCTTAAAAAATTCGTCCAAAATCTTGATGTCTCCAATCTCTTGTTTTGTACGTTTTTTCCACGTGTCTTGACATCCAATGTATCCCTGCAAAGTTTGGTGAAGATCTGAGTATGTAGTTTTTGACCTTATCTGGAACCTCCCATCTGAAAATTTGAAAATTCCTAAAAAATCCGTCCAAAATCTTGATGACCACAATCTCTTGTTTTGTACGTTTTTTCCACGTGTCTTGACATTCAATGTATCCCTGCAAAGTTTGGTGAAGATCTGAGTATGTAGTTTTTGACCTTATATGGAACCTCCTTTCTGAAAATTTGAAAATTCTTAAAAAATTCGTCCAAAATCTTGAAGACCCCAATCTCTTGTTTTGTACGTTTTTTCCACGTGTCTTGACATCCAATGTATCCCTGCAAAGTTTGGTGAAGATCTGAGTATGTAGTTTTTGACCTTATATGGAACCTCCTTTCTGAAAATTTGAGAATTCTTAAAAAATTCGTCCAAAATCTTGATGTCTCCAATCTCTTGTTTTGTACGTTTTTTCCACGTGTCTTGACATCCAATGTATCCATGCAAAGTTTGGTGAAGATCTGAGTATGTCGTTTTTGACCTTATCTGGAACCTCCCATCCGAAAATTTGAAAATTCTTAAAAAATTCGTCGAAAATCTTGATGTCTCCAATCTCTTGTTTTGTACGTTTTTTCCACGTGTCTTGACATGCAAAGTATCCCTGCAACGTTTGGTGAAGATCTGAGTATGTAGTTTTTGACCTTATCTGGAACCTCCTATCTGAAAATTTGAAAATTCTTAAAAAATTCGTCGAAAATCTTGATGTCTCCAATCTCTTGCTTTGTACGTTTTTTCCACGTGTCTTGACATCCAATGTATCCCTGCAATGTTTGGTGGAGGTCTGAGTATGTAGTTTTTGACCTTATCTGAAACCTCCTATCTGAAAATTTGAAAATTCTTCAAAAATTCGTCCAAAATCTTGATGTCTCCAATCTCTTGTTTTGTACGTTTTTTCCACGTGTCTCGACCTCCAATGTATCCCTGCAAAGTTAGTGAAGATCTGAGTATGTCGTTTTTGACCTTATCTGGAACATCCTTTCTGAAAATTTGAAAATTCTTAAAAAATTCGTCGAAAATCTTGATGTCTCCAATCTCTTGTTTTGTACGTTTTTTCCACGTTTCTTGACATCCAATGTATCCCTGCAAAGTTTGGTGAAGATCTGAGTATGTAGTTTTTGACCTTATATGGAACCTCCTTTCTGAAAATTTGAAAATTCTCAAAAAATTCGTCCATAATCTTGATGTCTCCAATCTCTTGTTTTGTACGTTTTTTCCACGTGTCTTGACATCCAATGTATCCCTGCAAAGTTTGGTGAAGATCTGAGCATGTAGTTTTTGACCTTATATGGAACCTCCTATCTGAAAATTTGAAAATTCTTAAAAAATTCGTCGAAAATCTTGATGTCACCAATCCTATGTTTTGTATGTTTTTTCCACGTGTCTTGACATGCAAAGTATTCCTGCAAAGTTTGGTGAAGATCTGACTATGTAGTTTTTGACCTCATCTGGAACCTCCTATCTGAAAATTTGAAAATTCTTTAAAAATTCGTCCAAAATATTGATGTCTCCAATCTCTTGTTTTGTACGTTTTTTCCACGTGTCTTGACATCCAATGTATCCCTGCAATGTTTGGTGAAGATCTGAGTATGTAGTTTTTGACCTTATCTGGAACCTCCCATCTGAAAATTTGAAAATTCCTAAAAAATCCGTGCAAAATCTTGATGACCCCAATCTCTTGTTTTGTACGTTTTTTCCACGTGTCTTGACATCCAATGTATTCCTGCAATGTTTGGTGAAGATCTGAGTATGTAGTTTTTGACCTTATATGGAACCTCCTATCTGAAAATTTGAAAATTCTTAAAAAATTCGACCAAAATCTTGATGTTCCGAATCCTATGTTTTGTACGTTTTTTCCACGTGTCTTGACATCCAAAGTATCCCTGCAAAGTTTGGTGAAGATCTGAGTATGTAGTTTTTGACCTTATATGGAACCTCCTTTCTGAAAATTTGAGAATTCTTAAAAAATTCGTCCAAAATCTTGATGTCTCCAATCTCTTGTTTTGTACGTTTTTTCCACGTGTCTTGACATCCAATGTATCCATGCAAAGTTTGGTGAAGATCTGAGTATGTCGTTTTTGACCTTATCTGGAACCTCCCATCTGAAAATTTGAAAATTCTTAAAAAATTCGTCGAAAATCTTGATGTCTCCAATCTTTTGTTTTGTACGTTTTTTCCACGTGTCTTGACATGCAAAGTATCCCTGCAACGTTTGGTGAAGATCTGAGTATGTAGTTTTTGACCTTATCTGGAACCTCCTATCTGAAAATTTGAAAATTCTTAAAAAATTCGTCGAAAATCTTGATGTCTCCAATCTCTTGTTTTGTACGTTTTTTCCACGTGTCTTGATATCCAATGTATCCCTGCAAAGTTTGGTGAAGATCTGAGTATGTCGTTTTTGACCTTATCTGGAACATCCTTTCTGAAAATTTGAAAATTGTTAAAAAATTCGTCCAAAATCTTGATGTCTCCAATCTCTTTTTTGTACGTTTTTTCCACGTGTCTTGACATCCAATGTATCCCTGCAAAGTTTGGTGAAGATCTGAGTATGTAGTTTTTGACCTTATCTGGAACCTCCCATCTGAAAATTTGAAAATTCTTAAAAAATTCGACCAAAATCTTGATGTCTCCAATCTTTTGTTTTGTACGTTTTTTCCACGTGTCTTGACACATAATGTATCCATGCAAAGTTTGGTGAAGATCTGAGTATGTAGTTTTTGACCTTATATGGAACCTCCTATCTGAAAATTTGAAAATTCTTAAAAAATTCGTCCAAAATCTTGATGTCTCCAATCTCTTGTTTTGTACGTTTTTTCCACGTGTCTTGACATCCAATGTATCCCTGCAAAGTTTGGTGAAGATCTGAGTATGTAGTTTTTGACCTTATCTGGAACCTCCCATCTGAAAATTTGAAAATTCCTAAAAAATCCGTGCAAAATCTTGATGACCCCAATCTCTTGTTTTGTACGTTTTTTCCACGTGTCTTGACATCCAATGTATCCATGCAAAGTTTGGTGAAGATCTGAGTATGTCGTTTTTGACCTTATCTGGAACATCCTTTCTGAAAATTTGAAAATTGTTAAAAAATTCGTCCAAAATCTTGATGTCTCCAATCTCTTTTTTGTACGTTTTTTCCACGTGTCTTGACATCCAATGTATCCCTGCAAAGTTTGGTGAAGATCTGAGTATGTAGTTTTTGACCTTATCTGGAACCTCCCATCTGAAAATTTGAAAATTCTTCAAAAATTCGTCGAAAATCTTGATGTCTCCAATCTCTTGTTTTGTACGTTTTTTCCACGTGTCTCGACCTCCAATGGATCCCTGCAAAGTTTGGTGAAGATCTGAGTATGTCGTTTTTGACCTTATCTGGAACATCCTTTCTGAAAATTTGAAAATTCTTAAAAAATTCGTTGAAAATCTTGATGTCTCCAATCTCTTGTTTTGTACGTTTTTCCACGTGTCTTGACATCCAATGTATCCCTGCAAAGTTTGGTGAAGATCTGAGTATGTAGTTTTTGACCTTATATGGAACCTCCTATCTGAAAATTTGAAAATTCTTAAAAAATTCGTCCAAAATCTTGATGTCTCCAATCTCTTGTTTTGTACGTTTTTTCCACGTGTCTCGACCTCCGATGGATCCCTGCAAAGTTTGGTGAAGATCTGAGTATGTCGTTTTTGACCTTATCTGGAACCTCCCATCTGAAAATTTGAAAATTCTTAAAAAATTCGTCGAAAATCTTGATGTCTCCAATCTTTTGTTTTGTACGTTTTTTCCACGTGTCTTGACATGCAAAGTATCCCTGCAACGTTTGGTGAAGATCTGAGTATGTAGTTTTTGACCTTATCTGGAACCTCCTATCTGAAAATTTGAAAATTCTTAAAAAATTCGTCGAAAATCTTGATGTCTCCAATCTCTTGTTTTGTACGTTTTTTCCACGTGTCTTGATATCCAATGTATCCCTGCAAAGTTTGGTGAAGATCTGAGTATGTCGTTTTTGACCTTATCTGGAACATCCTTTCTGAAAATTTGAAAATTCTTAAAAAATTCGTCCAAAATCTTGATGTCTCCAATCTCTTGTTTTGTACGTTTCTTCCACGTGTCTTGACACATAATGTATCCATGCAAAGTTTGGTGAAGATCTGAGTATGTAGTTTTTGACCTTATATGGAACCTCCTATCTGAAAATTTGAAAATTCTTAAAAAATTCGTCCAGAATCTTGATGACCCCAATCTCTTGTTTTGTACGTTTTTTCCACGTGTCTTGACACATAATGTATCCATGCAAAGTTTGGTGAAGATCTGAGTATGTAGTTTTTGACCTTATATGGAACCTCCTATCTGAAAATTTGAAAATTCTTAAAAAATTCGTCCAAAATCTTGATGTCTCCAATCTCTTGTTTTGTACGTTTTTTCCACGTGTCTTGACATCCAATGTATCCCTGCAATGTTTGGTGAAGATCTGAGTATGTAGTTTTTGACCTTATCTGGAACCTCCCATCTGAAAATTTGAAAATTCCTAAAAAATCCGTCCAAAATCTTGATGACCCCAATCTCTTGTTTTGTACTTTTTTTCCACGTGTCTCGACCTCCAATGTATCCCTGCAAAGTTTGGTGAAGATCTGAGTATGTAGTTTTTGACCTTATATGGAACCTCCTATCTGAAAATTTGAAAATTCTTAAAAAATTCGTCCAAAATCTTGATGTCACCAATCCTATGTTTTGTATGTTTTTTCCACGTGTCTTGACATGCAAAGTATTCCTGCAAAGTTTGGTGAAGATCTGAGTATGTAGTTTTTGACCTCATCTGGAACCTCCTATCTGAAAATTTGAAAATTCTTAAAAAATTCGTCCAAAATCTTGATGTCTCCAATCTCTTGTTTTGTACGTTTTTTCCACGTGTCTTGACATACAATGTATCCCTGCAGAGTTTGGTGAAGATCTGAGTATGTAGTTTTTGACCTTATCTGGAACCTCCCATCTGAAAATTTGAAAATTCCTAAAAAATCCGTCCAAAATCTTGTTGACCCGAATCTCTTGTTTTGTACGTTTTTTCCACGTGTCTTGACATCCAATGTATCCCTGCAAAGTTTGGTGAAGATCTGAGTATGTAGTTTTTGACCTTATCTGGAACCGCATTTCTGAAAATTTGAAAATTTTTAAAAAAATCGTCCAAAATCTTGATGTCTCCAATCTCTTGTTTTGTACGTTTTTTCCACGTGTCTCGACCTCCAATGGATCCCTGCAAAGTTTGGTGAAGATCTGAGTATGTCGTTTTTGACCTTATCTGGAACCTCCCATCTGAAAATTTGAAAATTCTTAAAAAATTCGTCGAAAATCTTGATGTCTCCGATCTCTTGTTTTGTACGTTTTTTCCACGTGTCTTGACATGCAAAGTATTCCTGCAAAGTTTGGTGAAGATCTGAGTATGTAGTTTTTGACCTCATCTGGAACCTCCTATCTGAAAATTTGAAAATTCTTAAAAAATTCGTCCAAAATCTTGATGTCTCCAATCTCTTGTTTTGTACGTTTTTTCCACGTGTCTTGACATCCAATGTATCCCTGCAAAGTTTGGTGAAGATCTGAGTATGTCGTTTTTGACCTTATCTGGAACATCCTTTCTGAAAATTTGAAAATTGTTAAAAAATTCGTCCAAAATCTTGATGTCTCCTATCTCTTGTTTTGTACGTTTTTTCCACGTGTCTTGACATCCAATGTATCCCTGCAAAGTTTGGTGAAGATCTGAGTATGTAGTTTTTGACCTTATCTGGAACCTCCCATCTGAAAATTTGAAAATTCTTAAAAAATTCGACCAAAATCTTGATGTCTCCAATCTCTTGTTTTGTACGTTTTTTCCACGTGTCTTGACACATAATGTATCCATGCAAAGTTTGGTGAAGATCTGAGTATGTAGTTTTTGACCTTATATGGAACCTCCTATCTGAAAATTTGAAAATTCTTAAAAAATTCGTCCAAAATCTTGATGTCTCCAATCTCTTGTTTTGTACGTTTTTTCCACGTGTCTTGACATCCAATGTATCCCTGCAAAGTTTGGTGAAGATCTGAGTATGTAGTTTTTGACCTTATCTGGAACCTCCCATCTGAAAATTTGAAAATTCCTAAAAAATCCGTCCAAAATCTTGATGACCACAATCTCTTATTTTGTACGTTTTTTCCACGTGTCTTGACATTCAATGTATCCCTGCAAAGTTTGGTGAAGATCTGAGTATGTAGTTTTTGACCTTATATGGAACCTCCTTTCTGAAAATTTGAAAATTCTTAAAAAATTCGTCCAAAATCTTGAAGACCCCAATCTCTTGTTTTGTACGTTTTTTCCACGTGTCTTGACATCCAATGTATCCCTGCAAAGTTTGGTGAAGATCTGAGTATGTAGTTTTTGACCTTATATGGAACCTCCTTTCTGAAAATTTGAGAATTCTTAAAAAATTCGTCCAAAATCTTGATGTCTCCAATCTCTTGTTTTGTACGTTTTTTCCACGTGTCTTGACATCCAATGTATCCATGCAAAGTTTGGTGAAGATCTGAGTATGTCGTTTTTGACCTTATCTGGAACCTCCCATCCGAAAATTTGAAAATTCTTAAAAAATTCGTCCAAAATCTTGATGTCTCCAATCTCTTGTTTTGTACGTTTTTTCCACGTGTCTTGACATGCAAAGTATCCCTGCAACGTTTGGTGAAGATCTGAGTATGTAGTTTTTGACCTTATCTGGAACCTCCTATCTGAAAATTTGAAAATTCTTCAAAAATTCGTCGAAAATCTTGATGTCTCCAATCTCTTGCTTTGTACGTTTTTTCCACGTGTCTTGACATCCAATGTATCCCTGCAATGTTTGGTGGAGATCTGAGTATGTAGTTTTTGACCTTATCTGGAACCTCCTATCTGAAAATTTGAAAATTCTTCAAAAATTCTTCCAAAATCTTGATGTCTCCAATCTCTTGTTTTGTACGTTTTTTCCACGTGTCTCGACCTCCAATGTATCCCTGCAAAGTTAGTGAAGATCTGAGTATGTCGTTTTTGACCTTATCTGGAACATCCTTTCTGAAAATTTGAAAATTCTTAAAAAATTCGTCGAAAATCTTGATGTCTCCAATCTCTTGTTTTGTACGTTTTTTCCACGTTTCTTGACATCCAATGTATCCCTGCAAAGTTTGGTGAAGATCTGAGTATGTAGTTTTTGACCTTATATGGAACCTCCTTTCTGAAAATTTGAAAATTCTCAAAACATTCGTCCATAATCTTGATGTCTCCAATCTCTTGTTTTGTACGTTTTTTCCACGTGTCTTGACATCCAATGTATCCCTGCAAAGTTTGGTGAAGATCTGAGCATGTAGTTTTTGACCTTATATGGAACCTCCTATCTGAAAATTTGAAAATTCTTAAAAAATTCGTCGAAAATCTTGATGTCACCAATCCTATGTTTTGTATGTTTTTTCCACGTGTCTTGACATCCAATGTATCCCTGCAATGTTTGGTTGAGATCTGAGTATGTAGTTTTTGACCTTATCTGGAACCTCCTATCTGAAAATTTGAAAATTCTTCAAAAATTCGTCCAAAATCTTGATGTCTCCAATCTCTTGTTTTGTACGTTTTTTCCACGTGTCTCGACCTCCAATGTATCCCTGCAAAGTTTGGTGAAGATCTGAGTATGTCGTTTTTGACCTTATCTGGAACATCCTTTCTGAAAATTTGAAAATTCTTAAAAAATTCGTCGAAAATCTTGATGTCTCCAGTCTCTTGTTTTGTACGTTTTTTCCACGTGTCTTGACATCCAATGTATCCCTGCAAAGTTTGGTGAAGATCTGAGTATGTAGTTTTTGACCTTATATGGAACCTCCTATCTGAAAATTTGAAAATTCTTAAAAAATTCGTCCAAAATCTTGATGTCACCAATCCTATGTTTTGTATGTTTTTTCCACGTGTCTTGACATCCAATGTATCCATGCAAAGTTTGGTGAAGATCTGAGTATGTCGTTTTTGACCTTATCTGGAACCTCCCATCTGAAAATTTGAAAATTCTTAAAAAATTCGTCGAAAATCTTGATGTCTCCGATCTCTTGTTTTGTACGTTTTTTCCACGTGTCTTGACATGCAAAGTATTCCTGCAAAGTTTGGTGAAGATCTGACTATGTAGTTTTTGACCTCATCTGGAACCTCCTATCTGAAAATTTGAAAATTCTTTAAAAATTCGTCCAAAATATTGATGTCTCCAATCTCTTGTTTTGTACGTTTTTTCCACGTGTCTTGACATCCAATGTATCCCTGCAATGTTTGGTGAAGATCTGAGTATGTAGTTTTTGACCTTATCTGGAACCTCCCATCTGAAAATTTGAAAATTCCTAAAAAGTCCGTGCAAAATCTTGATGACCCCAATCTCTTGTTTTGTACGTTTTTTCCACGTGTCTTGACATCCAATGTATTCCTGCAATGTTTGGTGAAGATCTGAGTATGTAGTTTTTGACCTTATATGGAACCTCCTATCTGAAAATTTGAAAATTCTTAAAAAATTCGACCAAAATCTTGATGTTCCGAATCCTATGTTTTGTATGTTTTTTCCATGTGTCTTGACATCCAATGTATCCATGCAAAGTTTGGTGAAGATCTGAGTATGTAGTTTTTGACCTTATATGGAACCTCCTTTCTGAAAATTTGAGAATTCTTAAAAAATTCGTCCAAAATCTTGATGACCCCAATCTCTTGTTTTGTACGTTTTTTCTACGTGTCTTGACATCCAAAGTATCCCTGCAAAGTTTGGTGAAGATCTGAGTATGTAGTTTTTGACCTTATATGGAACCTCCTTTCTGAAAATTTGAGAATTCTTAAAAAATTCGTCCAAAATCTTGATGTCTCCAATCTCTTGTTTTGTACGTTTTTTCCACGTGTCTTGACATCCAATGTATCCATGCAAAGTTTGGTGAAGATCTGAGTATGTCGTTTTTGACCTTATCTGGAACCTCCCATCTGAAAATTTGAAAATTCTTAAAAAATTCGTCGAAAATCTTGATGTCTCCAATCTTTTGTTTTGTACGTTTTTTCCACGTGTCTTGACATGCAAAGTATCCCTGCAACGTTTGGTGAAGATCTGAGTATGTAGTTTTTGACCTTATCTGGAACCTCCTATCTGAAAATTTGAAAATTCTTAAAAAATTCGTCGAAAATCTTGATGTCTCCAATCTCTTGTTTTGTACGTTTTTTCCACGTGTCTTGACATCCAATGTATTCCTGCAATGTTTGGTGAAGATCTGAGTATGTAGTTTTTGACCTTATATGGAACCTCCTATCTGAAAATTTGAAAATTCTTAAAAAATTCGTCGAAAATCTTGATGTCTCCAATCTTTTGTTTTGTACGTTTTTTCCACGTGTCTTGACATGCAAAGTATCCCTGCAACGTTTGGTGAAGATCTGAGTATGTAGTTTTTGACCTTATCTGGAACCTCCTATCTGAAAATTTGAAAATTCTTAAAAAATTCGTCGAAAATCTTGATGTCTCCAATCTCTTGTTTTGTACGTTTTTTCCACGTGTCTTGATATCCAATGTATCCCTGCAAAGTTTGGTGAAGATCTGAGTATGTCGTTTTTGACCTTATCTGGAATATCCTTTCTGAAAATTTGAAAATTGTTAAAAAATTCGTCCAAAATCTTGATGTCTCCAATCTCTTTTTTGTACGTTTTTTCCACGTGTCTTGACATCCAATGTATCCCTGCAAAGTTTGGTGAAGATCTGAGTATGTAGTTTTTGACCTTATCTGGAACCTCCCATCTGAAAATTTGAAAATTCTTAAAAAATTCGACCAAAATCTTGATGTCTCCAATCTTTTGTTTTGTACGTTTTTTCCACGTGTCTTGACACATAATGTATCCATGCAAAGTTTGGTGAAGATCTGAGTATGTAGTTTTTGACCTTATATGGAACCTCCTATCTGAAAATTTGAAAATTCTTAAAAAATTCGTCCAAAATCTTGATGTCTCCAATCTCTTGTTTTGTACGTTTTTTCCACGTGTCTTGACATCCAATGTATCCCTGCAAAGTTTGGTGAAGATCTGAGTATGTAGTTTTTGACCTTATCTGGAACCTCCCATCTGAAAATTTGAAAATTCCTAAAAAATCCGTGCAAAATCTTGATGACCCCAATCTCTTGTTTTGTACGTTTTTTCCACGTGTCTTGACATCCAATGTATCCATGCAAAGTTTGGTGAAGATCTGAGTATGTCGTTTTTGAACTTATCTGGAACATCCTTTCTGAAAATTTGAAAATTGTTAAAAAATTCGTCCAAAATCTTGATGTCTCCAATCTCTTTTTTGTACGTTTTTTCCACGTGTCTTGACATCCAATGTATCCCTGCAAAGTTTGGTGAAGATCTGAGTATGTAGTTTTTGACCTTATCTGGAACCTCCCATCTGAAAATTTGAAAATTCTTCAAAAATTCGTCGAAAATCTTGATGTCTCCAATCTCTTGTTTTGTACGTTTTTTCCACGTGTCTCGACTTCCAATGGATCCCTGCAAAGTTTGGTGAAGATCTGAGTATGTCGTTTTTGACCTTATCTGGAACATCCTTTCTGAAAATTTGAAAATTCTTAAAAAATTCGTCGAAAATCTTGATGTCTCCAATCTCTTGTTTTGTACGTTTTTTCCACGTGTCTTGATATCCAATGTATCCCTGCAAAGTTTGGTGAAGATCTGAGTATGTCGTTTTTGACCTTATCTGGAACATCCTTTCTGAAAATTTGAAAATTCTTAAAAAATTCGTCCAAAATCTTGATGTCTCCAATCTCTTGTTTTGTACGTTTTTTCCACGTGTCTTGACACATAATGTATCCATGCAAAGTTTGGTGAAGATCTGAGTATGTAGTTTTTGACCTTATATGGAACCTCCTATCTGAAAATTTGAAAATTCTTAAAAAATTCGTCCAAAATCTTGATGACCCCAATCTCTTGTTTTGTACGTTTTTTCCACGTGTCTTGACACATAATGTATCCATGCAAAGTTTGGTGAAGATCTGAGTATGTAGTTTTTGACCTTATATGGAACCTCCTATCTGAAAATTTGAAAATTCTTAAAAAATTCGTCCAAAATCTTGATGTCTCCAATCTCTTGTTTTGTACGTTTTTTCCACGTGTCTTGACATTCAATGTATCCCTGCAAAGTTTGGTGAAGATCTGAGTATGTAGTTTTTGACCTTATCTGGAACCTCCCATCTGAAAATTTGAAAATTCCTAAAAAATCCGTGCAAAATCTTGATGTCTCCAATCTCTTGTTTTGTACGTTTTTTCCACGTGTCTCGACCTCCAATGGATCCCTGCAAAGTTTGGTGAAGATCTGAGTATGTCGTTTTTGACCTTATCTGGAACATCCTTTCTGAAAATTTGAAAATTCTTAAAAAATTCGTCGAAAATCTTGATGTCTCCAATCTCTTGTTTTGTACGTTTTTTCCACGTGTCTTGACATCCAATGTATCCCTGCAAAGTTTGGTGAAGATCTGAGTATGTAGTTTTTGACCTTATATGGAACCTCCTATCTGAAAATTTGAAAATTCTTAAAAAATTCGTCCAAAATCTTGATGTCTCCAATCTCTTGTTTTGTACGTTTTTTCCACGTGTCTCGACCTCCAATGGATCCCTGCAAAGTTTGGTGAAGATCTGAGTATGTCGTTTTTGACCTTATCTGGAACCTCCCATCTGAAAATTTGAAAATTCCTAAAAAATCCGTCCAAAATCTTGATGACCCCAATCTCTTGTTTTGTACTTTTTTTCCACGTGTCTCGACCTCCAATGTATCCCTGCAAAGTTTGGTGAAGATCTGAGTATGTAGTTTTTGACCTTATATGGAACCTCCTATCTGAAAATTTGAAAATTCTTAAAAAATTCGTCCAAAATCTTGATGTCTCCAATCTTTTGTTTTGTACGTTTTTTCCACGTGTCTTGACATGCAAAGTATCCCTGCAACGTTTGGTGAAGATCTGAGTATGTAGTTTTTGACCTTATCTGGAACCTCCTATCTGAAAATTTGAAAATTCTTAAAAAATTCGTCGAAAATCTTGATGTCTCCAATCTCTTGTTTTGTACGTTTTTTCCACGTGTCTTGACATCCAATGTATTCCTGCAATGTTTGGTGAAGATCTGAGTATGTAGTTTTTGACCTTATATGGAACCTCCTATCTGAAAATTTGAAAATTCTTAAAAAATTCGTCGAAAATCTTGATGTCTCCAATCTTTTGTTTTGTACGTTTTTTCCACGTGTCTTGACATGCAAAGTATCCCTGCAACGTTTGGTGAAGATCTGAGTATGTAGTTTTTGACCTTATCTGGAACCTCCTATCTGAAAATTTGAAAATTCTTAAAAAATTCGTCGAAAATCTTGATGTCTCCAATCTCTTGTTTTGTACGTTTTTTCCACGTGTCTTGATATCCAATGTATCCCTGCAAAGTTTGGTGAAGATCTGAGTATGTCGTTTTTGACCTTATCTGGAATATCCTTTCTGAAAATTTGAAAATTGTTAAAAAATTCGTCCAAAATCTTGATGTCTCCAATCTCTTTTTTGTACGTTTTTTCCACGTGTCTTGACATCCAATGTATCCCTGCAAAGTTTGGTGAAGATCTGAGTATGTAGTTTTTGACCTTATCTGGAACCTCCCATCTGAAAATTTGAAAATTCTTAAAAAATTCGACCAAAATCTTGATGTCTCCAATCTTTTGTTTTGTACGTTTTTTCCACGTGTCTTGACACATAATGTATCCATGCAAAGTTTGGTGAAGATCTGAGTATGTAGTTTTTGACCTTATATGGAACCTCCTATCTGAAAATTTGAAAATTCTTAAAAAATTCGTCCAAAATCTTGATGTCTCCAATCTCTTGTTTTGTACGTTTTTTCCACGTGTCTTGACATCCAATGTATCCCTGCAAAGTTTGGTGAAGATCTGAGTATGTAGTTTTTGACCTTATCTGGAACCTCCCATCTGAAAATTTGAAAATTCCTAAAAAATCCGTGCAAAATCTTGATGACCCCAATCTCTTGTTTTGTACGTTTTTTCCACGTGTCTTGACATCCAATGTATCCATGCAAAGTTTGGTGAAGATCTGAGTATGTCGTTTTTGAACTTATCTGGAACATCCTTTCTGAAAATTTGAAAATTGTTAAAAAATTCGTCCAAAATCTTGATGTCTCCAATCTCTTTTTTGTACGTTTTTTCCACGTGTCTTGACATCCAATGTATCCCTGCAAAGTTTGGTGAAGATCTGAGTATGTAGTTTTTGACCTTATCTGGAACCTCCCATCTGAAAATTTGAAAATTCTTCAAAAATTCGTCGAAAATCTTGATGTCTCCAATCTCTTGTTTTGTACGTTTTTTCCACGTGTCTCGACTTCCAATGGATCCCTGCAAAGTTTGGTGAAGATCTGAGTATGTCGTTTTTGACCTTATCTGGAACATCCTTTCTGAAAATTTGAAAATTCTTAAAAAATTCGTCGAAAATCTTGATGTCTCCAATCTCTTGTTTTGTACGTTTTTTCCACGTGTCTTGATATCCAATGTATCCCTGCAAAGTTTGGTGAAGATCTGAGTATGTCGTTTTTGACCTTATCTGGAACATCCTTTCTGAAAATTTGAAAATTCTTAAAAAATTCGTCCAAAATCTTGATGTCTCCAATCTCTTGTTTTGTACGTTTTTTCCACGTGTCTTGACACATAATGTATCCATGCAAAGTTTGGTGAAGATCTGAGTATGTAGTTTTTGACCTTATATGGAACCTCCTATCTGAAAATTTGAAAATTCTTAAAAAATTCGTCCAAAATCTTGATGACCCCAATCTCTTGTTTTGTACGTTTTTTCCACGTGTCTTGACACATAATGTATCCATGCAAAGTTTGGTGAAGATCTGAGTATGTAGTTTTTGACCTTATATGGAACCTCCTATCTGAAAATTTGAAAATTCTTAAAAAATTCGTCCAAAATCTTGATGTCTCCAATCTCTTGTTTTGTACGTTTTTTCCACGTGTCTTGACATTCAATGTATCCCTGCAAAGTTTGGTGAAGATCTGAGTATGTAGTTTTTGACCTTATCTGGAACCTCCCATCTGAAAATTTGAAAATTCCTAAAAAATCCGTGCAAAATCTTGATGTCTCCAATCTCTTGTTTTGTACGTTTTTTCCACGTGTCTCGACCTCCAATGGATCCCTGCAAAGTTTGGTGAAGATCTGAGTATGTCGTTTTTGACCTTATCTGGAACATCCTTTCTGAAAATTTGAAAATTCTTAAAAAATTCGTCGAAAATCTTGATGTCTCCAATCTCTTGTTTTGTACGTTTTTTCCACGTGTCTTGACATCCAATGTATCCCTGCAAAGTTTGGTGAAGATCTGAGTATGTAGTTTTTGACCTTATATGGAACCTCCTATCTGAAAATTTGAAAATTCTTAAAAAATTCGTCCAAAATCTTGATGTCTCCAATCTCTTGTTTTGTACGTTTTTTCCACGTGTCTCGACCTCCAATGGATCCCTGCAAAGTTTGGTGAAGATCTGAGTATGTCGTTTTTGACCTTATCTGGAACCTCCCATCTGAAAATTTGAAAATTCCTAAAAAATCCGTCCAAAATCTTGATGACCCCAATCTCTTGTTTTGTACTTTTTTTCCACGTGTCTCGACCTCCAATGTATCCCTGCAAAGTTTGGTGAAGATCTGAGTATGTAGTTTTTGACCTTATATGGAACCTCCTATCTGAAAATTTGAAAATTCTTAAAAAATTCGTCCAAAATCTTGATGTCACCAATCCTATGTTTTGTATGTTTTTTCCACGTGTCTTGACATGCAAAGTATTCCTGCAAAGTTTGGTGAAGATCTGAGTATGTAGTTTTTGACCTCATCTGGAACCTCCTATCTGAAAATTTGAAAATTCTTAAAAAATTCGTCCAAAATCTTGATGTCTCCAATCTCTTGTTTTGTACGTTTTTTCCACGTGTCTTGACATCCAATGTATCCCTGCAATGTTTGGTGAAGATCTGAGTATGTAGTTTTTGACCTTATCTGGAACCTCCCATCTGAAAATTTGAAAATTCCTAAAAAATCCGTCCAAAATCTTGATGACCCCAATCTCTTGTTTTGTACGTTTTTTCCACGTGTCTTGACATCCAATGTATCCCTGCAAAGTTTGGTGAAGATCTGAGTATGTAGTTTTTGACCTTATCTGGAAACTCCTATCTGAAAATTTGAAAATTCTTAAAAAATTCGTCCAAAATCTTGATGTCTCCAATCTCTTGTTTTGTACGTTTTTTCCACGTGTCTTGACATCCAATGTATCCCTGCAAAGTTTGGTGAAGATCTGAGTATGTAGTTTTTGACCTTATCTGGAACCTCCCATCTGAAAATTTGAAAATTCTTAAAAAATTCGTCGAAAATCTTGATGTCTCCAATCTCTTGTTTTGTACGTTTTTTCCACGTGTCTTGACATCCAATGTATCCCTGCAAAGTTTGGTGAAGATCTGAGTATGTAGTTTTTGACCTTATCTGGAACCTCCCATCTGAAAATTTGAAAATTCCTAAAAAATCCGTCCAAAATCTTGATGACCCCAATCTCTTGTTTTGTACTTTTTTTCCACGTGTCTTGACATCCAATGTATCCCTGCAAAGTTTGGTGAAGATCTGAGTATGTAGTTTTTGATCTTATCTGGAACCTCCTATCTGAAAATTTGAAAATTCTTAAAAAATTCGTCCAAAATCTTGATGTCTCCAATCTCTTGTTTTGTACGTTTTTTCCACGTGTCTTGATATCCAATGTATCCCTGCAAAGTTTGGTGAAGATCTGAGTATGTTGTTTTTGACCTTATCTGGAACATCCTTTCTGAAAATTTGAAAATTCTTAAAAAATTCGTCCAAAATCTTGATGTCTCCAATCTCTTTTTTGTACGTTTTTTCCACGTGTCTTGACATCCAATGTATCCCTGCAAAGTTTGGTGAAGATCTGAGTATGTAGTTTTTGACCTTATCTGGAACCTCCCATCTGAAAATTTGAAAATTCTTAAAAAATTCGACCAAAATCTTGATGTCTCCAATCTTTTGTTTTGTACGTTTTTTCCACGTGTCTTGACACATAATGTATCCATGCAAAGTTTGGTGAAGATCTGAGTATGTAGTTTTTGACCTTATATGGAACCTCCTATCTGAAAATTTGAAAATTCTTAAAAAATTCGTCCAAAATCTTGATGTCTCCAATCTCTTGTTTTGTACGTTTTTTCCACGTGTCTTGACATCCAATGTATCCCTGCAAAGTTTGGTGAAGATCTGAGTATGTAGTTTTTGACCTTATCTGGAACCTCCCATCTGAAAATTTGAAAATTCCTAAAAAATCCGTGCAAAATCTTGATGACCCCAATCTCTTGTTTTGTACGTTTTTTCCACGTGTCTTGACATCCAATGTATTCCTGCAATGTTTGGTGAAGATCTGAGTATGTAGTTTTTGACCTTATATGGAACCTCCTATCTGAAAATTTGAAAATTCTTAAAAAATTCGACCAAAATCTTGATGTTCCGAATCCTATGTTTTGTATGTTTTTTCCACGTGTCTTGACATCCAATGTATCCATGCAAAGTTTGGTGAAGATCTGAGTATGTAGTTTTTGACCTTATATTGAACCTCCCATCTGAAAATTTGAAAATTCTTAAAAAATTCGTCCAAAATCTTGATGACCCCAATCTCTTGTTTTGTACGTTTTTTCCACGTGTCTTGACATCCAAAGTATCCCTGCAAAGTTTGGTGAAGATCTGAGTATGTAGTTTTTGACCTTATATGGAACCTCCTTTCTGAAAATTTGAGAATTCTTAAAAAATTCGTCCAAAATCTTGATGTCTCCAATCTCTTGTTTTGTACGTTTTTTCCACGATTCTTGACATCCAATGTATCCATGCAAAGTTTGGTGAAGATCTGAGTATGTCGTTTTTGACCTTATCTGGAACCTCCCATCTGAAAATTTGAAAATTCTTAAAAAATTCGTCGAAAATCTTGATGTCTCCAATCTTTTGTTTTGTACGTTTTTTCCACGTGTCTTGACATGCAAAGTATCCCTGCAACGTTTGGTGAAGATCTGAGTATGTAGTTTTTGACCTTATCTGGAACCTCCTATCTGAAAATTTGAAAATTCTTAAAAAATTCGTCGAAAATCTTGATGTCTCCAATCTCTTGTTTTGTACGTTTTTTCCACGTGTCTTGATATCCAATGTATCCCTGCAAAGTTTGGTGAAGATCTGAGTATGTCGTTTTTGACCTTATCTGGAACATCCTTTCTGAAAATTTGAAAATTGTTAAAAAATTCGTCCAAAATCTTGATGTCTCCAATCTCTTTTTTGTACGTTTTTTCCACGTGTCTTGACATCCAATGTATCCCTGCAAAGTTTGGTGAAGATCTGAGTATGTAGTTTTTGACCTTATATGGAACCTCCCATCTGAAAATTTGAAAATTCTTAAAAAATTCGACCAAAATCTTGATGTCTCCAATCTTTTGTTTTGTACGTTTTTTCCACGTGTCTTGACACATAATGTATCCATGCAAAGTTTGGTGAAGATCTGAGTATGTAGTTTTTGACCTTATATGGAACCTCCTATCTGAAAATTTGAAAATTCTTAAAAAATTCGTCCAAAATCTTGATGTCTCCAATCTCTTGTTTTGTACGTTTTTTCCACGTGTCTTGACATCCAATGTATCCCTGCAAAGTTTGGTGAAGATCTGAGTATGTAGTTTTTGACCTTATCTGGAACCTCCCATCTGAAAATTTGAAAATTCCTAAAAAATCCGTGCAAAATCTTGATGACCCCAATCTCTTGTTTTGTACGTTTTTTCCACGTGTCTTGACATCCAATGTATCCATGCAAAGTTTGGTGAAGATCTGAGTATGTCGTTTTTGACCTTATCTGGAACATCCTTTCTGAAAATTTGAAAATTGTTAAAAAATTCGTCCAAAATCTTGATGTCTCCAATCTCTTTTTTGTACGTTTTTTCCACGTGTCTTGACATCCAATGTATCCCTGCAAAGTTTGGTGAAGATCTGAGTATGTAGTTTTTGACCTTATCTGGAACCTCCCATCTGAAAATTTGAAAATTCTTCAAAAATTCGTCGAAAATCTTGATGTCTCCAATCTCTTGTTTTGTACGTTTTTTCCACGTGTCTCGACCTCCAATGGATCCCTGCAAAGTTTGGTGAAGATCTGAGTATGTCGTTTTTGACCTTATCTGGAACATCCTTTCTGAAAATTTGAAAATTCTTAAAAAATTCGTCCAAAATCTTGATGTCTCCAATCTCTTGTTTTGTACGTTTTTTCCACGTGTCTTGACATCCAATGTATCCCTGCAAAGTTTGGTGAAGATCTGAGTATGTAGTTTTTGACCTTATCTGGAACCTCCCATCTGAAAATTTGAAAATTCTTAAAAAATTCGACCAATATCTTGATGTCTCCAATCTTTTGTTTTGTACGTTTTTTCCACGTGTCTTGACACATAATGTATCCATGCAAAGTTTGGTGAAGATCTGAGTATGTCGTTTTTGACCTTATATGGAACCTCCTATCTGAAAATTTGAAAATTCTTAAAAAATTCGTCCAAAATCTTGATGTCTCCAATCTCTTGTTTTGTACGTTTTTTCCACGTGTCTTGACATGCAAAGTATCCCTGCAACGTTTGGTGAAGATCTGAGTATGTAGTTTTTGACCTTATCTGGAACCTCCTATCTGAAAATTTGAAAATTCTTAAAAAATTCGTCCAAAATCTTGATGTCTCCAATCTCTTGTTTTGTACGTTTTTTCCACGTGTCTTGACATCCAATGTATCCCTGCAATGTTTGGTGGAGATCTGAGTATGTAGTTTTTGACCTTATCTGGGACCTCCTATCAGAAAATTTGAAAATTCTTCAAAAATTCGTCCAAAATCTTGATGTCTCCAATCTCTTGTTTTGTACGTTTTTTCCACGTGTCTCGACCTCCAATGTATCCCTGCAAAGTTTGGTGAAGATCTGAGTATGTCGTTTTTGACCTTATCTGGAACATCCTTTCTGAAAATTTGAAAATTCTTAAAAAATTCGTCGAAAATCTTGATGTCTCCAATCTCTTGTTTTGTACATTTTTTCCACGTGTCTTGACATCCAATGTATCCCTGCAAAGTTTGGTGAAGATCTGAGTATGTAGTTTTTGACCTTATATGGAACCTCCTTTCTGAAAATTTGAAAATTCTCAAAAAATTCGTCCATAATCTTGATGTCTCCAATCTCTTGTTTTGTACGTTTTTTCCACGTGTCTTGACATCCAATGTATCCCTGCAAAGTTTGGTGAAGATCTGAGTATGTAGTTTTTGACCTTATATGGAACCTCCTATCTGAAAATTTGAAAATTCTTAAAAAATTCGTCCAAAATCTTGATGACCCCAATCTCTTGTTTTGTACGTTTTTTCCACGTGTCTTGACACATAATGTATCCATGCAAAGTTTGGTGAAGATCTGAGTATGTAGTTTTTGACCTTATATGGAACCTCCTATCTGAAAATTTGAAAATTCTTAAAAAATTCGTCCAAAATCTTGATGTCTCCAATCTCTTGTTTTGTACGTTTTTTCCACGTGTCTTGACATCCAATGTATCCCTGCAAAGTTTGGTGAAGATCTGAGTATGTAGTTTTTGACCTTATCTGGAACCTCCCATCTGAAAATTTGAAAATTGTTAAAAAATTCGTCCAAAATCTTGATGTCTCCAATCTCTTTTTTGTACGTTTTTTCCACGTGTCTTGACATCCAATGTATCCCTGCAAAGTTTGGTGAAGATCCGAGTATGTAGTTTTTGACCTTATCTGGAACCTCCCATCTGAAAATTTGAAAATTCTTAAAAAATTCGACCAAAATCTTGATGTCTACAATCTTTTGTTTTGTACGTTTTTTCCACGTGTCTTGACACATAATGTATCCATGCAAAGTTTGGTGAAGATATGAGTATGTAGTTTTTGACCTTATATGGAACCTCCTATCTGAAAATTTGAAAATTCTTAAAAAATTCGTCCAAAATCTTGATGTCTCCAATCTCTTGTTTTGTACGTTTTTTCCACGTGTCTTGACATCCAATGTATCCCTGCAAAGTTTGGTGAAGATCTGAGTATGTAGTTTTTGACCTTATCTGGAACCTCCCATCTGAAAATTTGAAAATTCCTAAAAAATCCGTGCAAAATCTTGATGACCCCAATCTCTTGTTTTGTACGTTTTTTTCACGTGTCTTTACATCCAATGTATCCATGCAAAGTTTGGTGAAGATCTGAGTATGTTGTTTTTGACCTTATCTGGAACATCCTTTCTGAAAATTTGAAAATTGTTAAAAAATTCGTCGAAAATCTTGATGTCTCCAATCTCTTTTTTGTACGTTTTTTCCACGTGTCTTGACATCCAATGTATCCCTGCAAAGTTTGGTGAAGATCTGAGTATGTAGTTTTTGACCTTATCTGGAACCTCCCATCTGAAAATTTGAAAATTCTTAAAAAATTCGTCGAAAATCTTGATGTCTCCGATCTCTTGTTTTGTACGTTTTTTCCACGTGTCTTGACATCCAATGTATCCCTGCAAAGTTTGGTGAAGATCTGAGTATGTTGTTTTTGACCTTATCTGGAACATCCTTTCTGAAAATTTGAAAATTGTTAAAAAATTCGTCCAAAATCTTGATGTCTCCTATCTCTTGTTTTGTACGTTTTTTCCACGTGTCTTGACATCCAATGTATCCCTGCAAAGTTTGGTGAAGATCTGAGTATGTAGTTTTTGACCTTATCTGGAACCTCCCATCTGAAAATTTGAAAATTCTTAAAAAATTCGACCAATATCTTGATGTCTCCAATCTTTTGTTTTGTACGTTTTTTCCACGTGTCTTGACATCCAATGTATCCCTGCAAAGTTTGGTGAAGATCTGAGTATGTAGTTTTTGACCTTATATGGAACCTCCTATCTGAAAATTTGAAAATTCTTAAAAAATTCGTCCAAAATCTTGATGACCCCAATCTCTTGTTTTGTACGTTTTTTCCACGTGTCTTGACACATAATGTATCCATGCAAAGTTTGGTGAAGATCTGAGTATGTAGTTTTTGACTTTATATGGAACCTCCTATCTGAAAATTTGAAAATTCTTAAAAAATTCGTCGAAAATCTTGATGTCTCCAATCTCTTGTTTTGTACGTTTTTTCCACGTGTCTTGATATCCAATGTATCCCTGCAAAGTTTGGTGAAGATCTGAGTATGTCGTTTTTGACCTTATCTGGAACATCCTTTCTGAAAATTTGAAAATTCTTAAAAAATTCGTCCAAAATCTTGATGTCTCCAATCTCTTTTTTGTACGTTTTTTCCACGTGTCTTGACATCCAATGTATCCCTGCAAAGTTTGGTGAAGATCTGAGTATGTAGTTTTTGACCTTATCTGGAACCTCCCATCTGAAAATTTGAAAATTCTTAAAAAATTCGACCAAAATCTTGATGTCTCCAATCTTTTATTTGTACGTTTTTTCCACGTGTCTTGACACATAATGTATCCATGCAAAGTTTGGTGAAGATCTGAGTATGTAGTTTTTGACCTTATATGGAACCTCCTATCTGAAAATTTGAAAATTCTTAAAAAATTCGTCCAAAATCTTGATGTCTCCAATCTCTTGTTTTGTACGTTTTTTCCACGTGTCTTGACATCCAATGTATCCCTGCAAAGTTTGGTGAAGATCTGAGTATGTAGTTTTTGACCTTATCTGGAACCTCCCATCTGAAAATTTGAAAATTCCTAAAAAATCCGTGCAAAATCTTGATGACCCCAATCTCTTGTTTTGTACGTTTTTTCCACGTGTCTTGACATCCAATGTATCCATGCAAAGTTTGGTGAAGATCTGAGTATGTCGTTTTTGACCTTATCTGGAACATCCTTTCTGAAAATTTGAAAATTGTTAAAAAATTCGTCCAAAATCTTGATGTCTCCAATCTCTTTTTTGTACGTTTTTTCCACGTGTCTTGACATCCAATGTATCCCTGCAAAGTTTGGTGAAGATCTGAGTATGTAGTTTTTGACCTTATATGGAACCTCCTATCTGAAAATTTGAAAATTCCTAAAAAATTCGTCCAAAATCTTGATGTCTCCAATCTCTTGTTTTGTACGTTTTTTCCACGTGTCTTGACATCCAATGTATCCCTGCAAAGTTTGGTGAAGATCTGAGTATGTAGTTTTTGACCTTATCTGGAACCTCCCATCTGAAAATTTGAAAATTCCTAAAAAATCCGTGCAAAATCTTGATGACCCCAATCTCTTGTTTTGTACGTTTTTTCCACGTGTCTTGACATCCAATGTATCCCTGCAAAGTTTGGTGAAGATATGAGTATGTAGTTTTTGACCTTATCTGGAACCTCCCATCTGAAAATTTGAAAATTCCTAAAAAATCCGTGCAAAATCTTGATGACCACAATCTCTTGTTTTGTACGTTTTTTCCACGTGTCTTGACATCCAATGTATCCCTGCAAAGTTTGGTGAAGATCTGAGTATGTCGTTTTTGACCTTATCTGGAACATCCTTTCTGAAAATTTGAAAATTCTTAAAAAATTCGTCCAAAATCTTGATGTCTCCAATCTCTTTTTGTACGTTTTTTCCACGTGTCTTGACATCCAATGTATCCATGCAAAGTTTGGTGAAGATCTGAGTATGTCGTTTTTGACCTTATCTGGAACATCCTTTCTGAAAATTTGAAAATTGTTAAAAAATTCGTCCAAAATCTTGATGTCTCCAATCTCTTTTTTGTACGTTTTTTCCACGTGTCTTGACACATAATGTATCCATGCAAAGTTTGGTGAAGATCTGAGTATGTAGTTTTTGACCTTATATGGAACCTCCTATCTGAAAATTTGAAAATTCTTAAAAAATTCGTCCAAAATCTTGATGTCTCCAATCTCTTGTTTTGTACGTTTTTTCCACGTGTCTTGACATCCAATGTATCCCTGCAAAGTTTGGTGAAGATCTGAGTATGTAGTTTTTGACCTTATCTGGAACCTCCCATCTGAAAATTTGAAAATTCCTAAAAAATCCGTGCAAAATCTTGATGACCCCAATCTCTTGTTTTGTACGTTTTTTCCACGTGTCTTGACATCCAATGTATCCATGCAAAGTTTGGTGAAGATCTGAGTATGTCGTTTTTGACCTTATCTGGAACATCCTTTCTGAAAATTTGAAAATTGTTAAAAAATTCGTCCAAAATCTTGATGTCTCCAATCTCTTTTTTGTACGTTTTTTCCACGTGTCTTGACATCCAATGTATCCCTGCAAAGTTTGGTGAAGATCTGAGTATGTAGTTTTTGACCTTATATGGAACCTCCTATCTGAAAATTTGAAAATTCTTAAAAAATTCGTCCAAAATCTTGATGTCTCCAATCTCTTGTTTTGTACGTTCTTTCCACGTGTCTTGACATCTAATGTATCCCTGCAAAGTTTGGTGAAGATCTGAGTATGTAGTTTTTGACCTTATCTGGAACCTCCCATCTGAAAATTTGAAAATTCCTAAAAAATCCGTGCAAAATCTTGATGACCCCAATCTCTTGTTTTGTACGTTTTTTCCACGTGTCTTGAGTAGTAGTATTGATACTACGGACAGTGCCACTTACAAGTGTAGAAAAGGCGAGGCTATTTGATTGAACAATCAGATTTGCTTACACTTAAAACAATGCCAAGATGGGGCCTGTACCCCAATTCTTCAGGTGTGATATGCTCTGATTTTTAAGAAATTCTGAGTTTCTAGTGTAGAAAAGGCGAGGGCTCAACAGATAGATTTACCCATACTTAAGACAATGACAAGAGGGGCTTATACCCTAATTTTTCAGGTGTGGAGGTTTTGTTTAAGTCCTCATAAAATATGAAGCCTCCCCTGATGGCAAAATGATAATATTGTTGTCTTGTAAACAAAAGGCTCGGGGTTCGAGTCCTGATAAAATATTTAAGATTGAAATACATGTGGCAAAATAATATGTCCACAAGTGAGATTTTGAATAATTACTGCTAGTTGATAGCCCCCAGATCTGAAACCCCCCCTCCCTCCTCTGCTCAGACAGATTCGGCCATGTGTGTAAAAGCTATATCTGTGTGATTGTTGTTTATAAACTTGTCAAAAATATGGCTTTTTTGTATGAAAACATGCAATCCAGAATACAATTCTGGTTTTGTATTGTTCTGTTAATATAAACACAAGTGAGACTTACAGAATATTTATTGCACAGTTCAAAATCCAATTTTGAATTGTATTTAGTTGATATGGAGATGGGGTTTTAAACCTGGTGAAGTGTGTTGTACATCAGCAAAACTATCACCAAAACCTAGTTACTGCTGTTGTTTGGGTATAAAAGCACCAGCTCAGCCACTAACTGCTGAACCCAACTGATATTTTTTATTAAGTATAAAGTTTTGAATTGAAGCCCAGAAAATCTTATATAATAAACAACAAGAAAAAAAAATGCCAAAACAAAAATATTGCAATCGGTGTAATAAAAATATATCTAGTTCTCATTGGGCTAGGCATTGCCGTATTTGTAACTCTAAGAAATGCAGAAAAGCCACAAAAATGTGTCCAAGATGCCATAAAATATTAAGCAAGGCATATTACAAATGGCATAAGTGTAATTCTTATGTACAGTCATCAGCATTGCCCTCACAACCATCTACATCTGGTCTGAAAAGGAAGCATGAAGCACCTGTTAATGCTGGACCTGCAAAGCAGCCACGCTATGCACCCATCCGTAGCAGTTTTAACGGCCAATTAAGGGATCACCGGTTTGTATCAGAGCCAAGATGCGGCATTGAGAATTTCTTGAAGAGTATAAATTCTAATCTCCAGGCAATTCTAAATGCACATCTTGGCTCTTATAAGCTCTCTCTCAAATTGTTTGTACAATATAAGAAGCCAAACGCTACAAAATTTACACACCCCCACGTAACAGAAACTGTACCGGTATATTCAAACGCAAATTCGGACAGAATAATAAGCAGGCTGATAGATCAATTGAATATCAAACACTCTGAATTTGCGGCAAAAGAGTCAGGATGGAGCCTATGCGGTTCATCACACAAGTTATATGTTAATATTTCTGAATTCAGCCCATTAAAAGGTTCTACATATCTGCCATTACCTGCTAATATCAAAAACAGAAGAGCCGTGGTCAATATAAAAAATAATGACGCGAAATGCTTTTTGTGGTGTATATTAGCTGCTTTGTATCCAGTTTCAAGGAATCCTGAGAGAATAAGTTATTACAAACAGCATGAACATGATTTTGACGATGCAATGGAGGGTTTGGAATATCCAATGTCTGTTCAGAATATTGATAAATTTGAAAAAAAGGCCAGACACATCAATGGCAAACAATTATCTATTAATGTATTTATTTGTTCCACTGGCAATTGCCCGATAGCACCTCTCAGAATCAGTACAATTGATGATGAAGCTGCAATTCCGATTGATCTGCTCTTAATTGAAGGGGATGATACATACCATTATACTCTGATACATAATCTTGAAGCTTTGGTGAGAAAGCAAATAGACAAATCCAATACAATATTCAAGTTGTGCAGAAGATGTTTAACTGTATTTGATGGTCAAAAAATGGTAAATGGGATTCGTGAAAAAAATGCAGAAATTGCAAAAAACAAGTTAATTGAGCATCTGAAATATTGTGGGAACCATAAACCTGTTCATATGGTGATGCCCAATCCAAGTGAAAATTGCAAATTCAAAAAGTATGAAGCCTTGTTGGAACACCCAGCATATATTGTCTGGGATTCTGAATCAAATCTCAAATCTCTTGCATTCTGCAATCCAGATCCCGAAGAATCTTCAATTACACCATACCAGCTGCATGAACCTTCCAGCTTTTGTTATGTGGTTGTACAGGATGGTGTTGTTATTAAAGAATATTCATACAAGGGACCAAATGCCATCAAAATATTTGCACATAGAATAGAAAATGAGTGCCGTGACATAGCATCTAACATCTTATTAAAATCAAAGCCTATGTTGCCTTTAACAGAGGAACAGATTGAAGATTTCAACAAAGCAGAAAAATGCCCGGTATGTGATTCTGAATTTTCAGATACAAATATCAAGGTTCATCACCATTCTCATACAGATGGTCGATATAAACAGGCCCTGTGTAATAGCTGTAATATTCAGATCAAGAGACCAAGATTTGTCCCCATATTTTGCCACGGAGCATCCAATTATGATTTTCATCATCTGATCAGGTACGAGGGGTTTGAGAAGCAGAATTTAAGTATTTTAGCTGAAAATGATGAGAAATATATATCTATTAGCAAGATAATTAAAGTTGATGGTGTTCCTATTCACATAAGATTTCTTGATTCTTACAGATTTTTATCTGCTAGCCTGGCTACACTGTCCACTCAATTATCTGATGATCAATTCAAAATCACACGTGCATTGTTTCCAAATCAGGACCTGAAATTAATTAGGCGAAAGGGTGTATATCCATATGACTATGTTACAGATTTTTCTAAATTTGATGAGTGTTCCCCGCCACCACAAGAAGAGTTCTACAGCAAAATCAGAGGATCTGGAATCACTGATGATGATTATCACCATGCTCAGTTGATGTGGAACAATTTAAAATGCAAGACATTTGGTGATTATCACATGACATATTTAAAACTTGATGTCACCCTCTTAGCTGATATATTGCAGGCATTCAGAAAATCTTCCATGCAAAATTATGGACTGGACCCAGTGTATTTTTACAGTGCCCCGGGCCTAGCATGGTCTGCAATGTTTTTCAACACCAAAAAGCAATTGGATCTGATCCACGATCAAGATATGTATCTGTTTATGGAGAAATGTATAAGAGGTGGGATGGTGCAATGTTCCCAGAGATATACCAGAGCAAATAACAAGCATATGCCTGATTATGATCCAGCACGGCCATCAAATTATATACTTTTTGTGGATGCAAACAACCTCTATGGTTATGCTATGATGGATAAATTGCCATATGCAGGGCTTGAATGGGTTGAAGATTTCAATATTGAGGATCTTAAGGATTTTGATGACAGTAACTGTGGCCTCTTCTTAGAGGTTGATCTGACAATTCCTGATGATTTGCACAATAAATTTTCTGATCTGCCCCCAATTCCCGAGGTTCAGTGCTCACCTGGCTCTAAACAGAAGAAACTCATGATGACTCTGGAGCCGAAACAGGGTTATGTCATATATTACAAAAACCTCCAGTTCCTGATGAAACATGGTGTTCAAGTAACCAAAGTTGGCAAAGTCTTAAGGTTCAGGCACTCAAGATGGTTGAAACCATACATTGATACAAACACGGAGCTTCGAACATCTGCAAAGAGTCAATTTGATAAGGCCTTGTTTAAATTGATGGTGAATTCAGTGTATGGCAAAACAATTGAAAATGTCAGAAAACATACCGATGTTAAAATAATTACTGACCCCAGCCTGAGCAAAAAATTGGTTGCAAAGCCCAACTTCAATTACAGAAGAATTTATGATGAGCACATGGCACTTTTCAACATGATGAAAACAAAGATCAAGTTTGATAAACCTATTTACGTAGGGGCTGCAATATTGGAATTGTCCAAATTACATATGTTAACATTGTATTATGATGTGCTGAAACCTTTTTATGGTGATCGTGTAAAATTATTGTACATGGACACGGATAGTTTTATTCTTGATATTCAAACAGAAGATGTTTATCAAGATATGTCACAGCCTGAATTGTTTCAATACTTTGATACCAGTGAACATACAATAATTCAACCCCACAACAAAAAGGTGCCTGGCAAGTTAAAAGATGAGACATGTGGTGATGTTATTGTGAAATTTGCTGGGTTAAGTGCCAAGATGTACACTTTTGAGACATGTAGTGGCGCTGTTGCCAAAAAGGCCAAGGGCATTGGCAAAGTAACTGTGGAAAAAGATCTTCAATTTGAAGATTATGAAAATTGCATCAAATCACAGAGTTCAATCAGAACATCAGAAAATAGAATTCAGAGTGAGGATCACTTGCTGACTTCAAATATTGTAAGAAAAGTGGCCCTGGACCCACATGATGATAAGAGATGCATTTTATCATGTGACATACATACTCTACCTTGGGGGCATTGTGATTTGAAAAATGGGAAACAATGCCCAATTACAGAGCATGATTTGAAATAAATAAACATGCCTATGAACTTATTTGGGTTCAAAAAACAGGCTATTATGGAGCTGCCGACACCACAACCCTCTTCTGATATGCTGTCTAAACTGAGTGGCTTGTTAATTATTCATCTGAACAGCATACTTACAGATGTTGATGATGAAACAGGCAAAATATTGTACATATTTAACAATAATTTAAATTATTACCAATTACCTGTAGGTGGTCAATTGCAATTTATTACAACCCCTGAGGGTGATGTTAAAATTTCAGTAGGGAGAAATATTTATAGAATTAAGCACTCAAACATGGTTTCTGGCACTGTATATACTGTTTCTGCTGGTGACTGCTTATATATTGAGGTCCCTGGATCATATGACAAGCTTATACCCTTTTTTATAGAATTAAGAATCAGATACTCTATAATAAATAACCAGTAAAACAAAAATGCCTAATGATATATTTGGCCACACAAGACATGAAGATCACAGTGATGAGATTCTGATGCTTGATGTCAGAGTCAAGAAATTGAGAAGTGATTTACAAGCTTTACAGACCACACTCAATGCCAGTCTTCAATTAGAAATTACAAATTTGCAATCACAATGCATGGACCCTCTTCTTAAAATTGATTCTGAACTCAAAGTGCTGCTTCAGAAATATACTGACCTGGCAACATTAGATAATTTTCAAAGTTTAGAGGAGGCTGTAGCAGCTCTTCAAGCCAAATTTAAGACCCAGGCCACCAACTCCGAGCAATTGAAACAGCAATTGGAAGAGCAGATAAATAATGTCCAGACACAGCTCCAAACAATTGTCAAAAGCATAAAATCACAGGAAGATTTTGATCTAGTGATTTCCACTCTAAAGGAACAGATTCAGTCACTCCAGATACCTAATCTGGATCCTCTGCACAATGCCATAGCCGAGGTTAAAGAAAAAATTGAGACACTTGAAAATTTTATGAACAATTTGCCATCTTCTGATGCTTTGAATGCAATAACTCGGAGTGTTGCAAATATTAAGCTGCAACTTGAAACATATGAAGATTTTGGAAAAATTCAAAGTACCATAACCCATCTTGAAGGTATCATAGCAGCAGTGCAAAGTGATTTGACAAATGTACAAGAAACTCGCCTGCCTGGGATTGTAGATACCCTTGTTAGTGTCCAGCAACAGATCACAAAGCTTGAAAACCTCAACACTGAATCTGAGCTATCTCATTTTCATCACTTGATCGATGATATCCAAACAAAACTTGAAATTTTACAACAATCCACACCCACTCAGGCAGATATAGCCCTGCTCCAAAATGCCATGCAAAATGTGGCTGATGCTTCTGAATTAAATAATGTGAAATTGGCACTTGAATTTTTACAAAATACAGTATCAAATCTTCCCACATCACAGGAACTTAAAAATATTAAGAGGGCAGTGAATCGCATATTGAAATCAGAAGATATCAAAAATATCCAGACAGAGATCAAACAACTCACTCAGACAGTGGCCACTCTTCCAACTAATCAACATATTAATGAACTGCATGCCCTGTTTGAGGATATCAGGAGACAGGTCCATGATCTTACTGCTCAAAATTCAAAATTGGCAGTTGTTGAAAATTTGCAACAAATTGTAGCTAATATCAAGCAACAGCTAGGGACCATGGAATCCAATCAAGCAAATGCTCTGTCTGTTTTTGCCACCCAGCTTCAAGAGATTGTGCAACAATACAAGAGACTTGCTGTGGACATAAAGATCAAGCCAGGCCATGATGATGTTGTTAGGACCATCAATGAGCACCTTGAATCTGTAACAAGCAGATTGCTCACAGCAGAAAAAGAAATAACGGGCATAATCGAGAATCCAAAACATACAGTAATTCTTGAATTGTACAGCATCCCCAACAAAGAATATGATTCACCATTTACACGAGGAGGCAAAATATATATGCTGTCCCCTGCACAATTTTATTATCAATTTTTTGTTGGTCTCAATGTGCCCCCAACAAAAAATTGATAATAAAATTGTGCAGGGGACAGCATATATATTTTGCCTCCTCGTGTAAATGGTGAATCATATTCTTTGTTGGGGATGCTGTACAATTCAAGAATTACTGTATGTTTTGGATTCTCGATTATGCCCGTTATTTCTTTTTCTGCTGTGAGCAATCTGCTTGTTACAGATTCAAGGTGCTCATTGATGGTCCTAACAACATCATCATGGCCTGGCTTGATCTTTATGTCCACAGCAAGTCTCTTGTATTGTTGCACAATCTCTTGAAGCTGGGTGGCAAAAACAGACAGAGCATTTGCTTGATTGGATTCCATGGTCCCTAGCTGTTGCTTGATATTAGCTACAATTTGTTGCAAATTTTCAACAACTGCCAATTTTGAATTTTGAGCAGTAAGATCATGGACCTGTCTCCTGATATCCTCAAACAGGGCATGCAGTTCATTAATATGTTGATTAGTTGGAAGAGTGGCCACTGTCTGAGTGAGTTGTTTGATCTCTGTCTGGATATTTTTGATATCTTCTGATTTCAATATGCGATTCACTGCCCTCTTAATATTTTTAAGTTCCTGTGATGTGGGAAGATTTGATACTGTATTTTGTAAAAATTCAAGTGCCAATTTCACATTATTTAATTCAGAAGCATCAGCCACATTTTGCATGGCATTTTGGAGCAGGGCTATATCTGCCTGAGTGGGTGTGGATTGTTGTAAAATTTCAAGTTTTGTTTGGATATCATCGATCAAGTGATGAAAATGAGATAGCTCAGATTCAGTGTTGAGGTTTTCAAGCTTTGTGATCTGTTGCTGGACACTAACAAGGGTATCTACAATCCCAGGCAGGCGAGTTTCTTGTACATTTGTCAAATCACTTTGCACTGCTGCTATGATACCTTCAAGATGGGTTATGGTACTTTGAATTTTTCCAAAATCTTCATATGTTTCAAGTTGCAGCTTAATATTTGCAACACTCCGAGTTATTGCATTCAAAGCATCAGAAGATGGCAAATTGTTCATAAAATTTTCAAGTGTCTCAATTTTTTCTTTAACCTCGGCTATGGCATTGTGCAGAGGATCCAGATTAGGTATCTGGAGTGACTGAATCTGTTCCTTTAGAGTGGAAATCACTAGATCAAAATCTTCCTGTGATTTTATGCTTTTGACAATTGTTTGGAGCTGTGTCTGGACATTATTTATCTGCTCTTCCAATTGCTGTTTCAATTGCTCGGAGTTGGTGGCCTGGGTCTTAAATTTGGCTTGAAGAGCTGCTACAGCCTCCTCTAAACTTTGAAAATTATCTAATGTTGCCAGGTCAGTATATTTCTGAAGCAGCACTTTGAGTTCAGAATCAATTTTAAGAAGAGGGTCCATGCATTGTGATTGCAAATTTGTAATTTCTAATTGAAGACTGGCATTGAGTGTGGTCTGTAAAGCTTGTAAATCACTTCTCAATTTCTTGACTCTGACATCAAGCATCAGAATCTCATCACTGTGATCTTCATGTCTTGTGTGGCCAAATATATCATTAGGCATTTTTGTTTTACTGGTTATTTATTATAGAGTATCTGATTCTTAATTCTATAAAAAAGGGTATAAGCTTGTCATATGATCCAGGGACCTCAATATATAAGCAGTCACCAGCAGAAACAGTATATACAGTGCCAGAAACCATGTTTGAGTGCTTAATTCTATAAATATTTCTCCCTACTGAAATTTTAACATCACCCTCAGGGGTTGTAATAAATTGCAATTGACCACCTACAGGTAATTGGTAATAATTTAAATTATTGTTAAATATGTACAATATTTTGCCTGTTTCATCATCAACATCTGTAAGTATGCTGTTCAGATGAATAATTAACAAGCCACTCAGTTTAGACAGCATATCAGAAGAGGGTTGTGGTGTCGGCAGCTCCATAATAGCCTGTTTTTTGAACCCAAATAAGTTCATAGGCATGTTTATTTATTTCAAATCATGCTCTGTAATTGGGCATTGTTTCCCATTTTTCAAATCACAATGCCCCCAAGGTAGAGTATGTATGTCACATGATAAAATGCATCTCTTATCATCATGTGGGTCCAGGGCCACTTTTCTTACAATATTTGAAGTCAGCAAGTGATCCTCACTCTGAATTCTATTTTCTGATGTTCTGATTGAACTCTGTGATTTGATGCAATTTTCATAATCTTCAAATTGAAGATCTTTTTCCACAGTTACTTTGCCAATGCCCTTGGCCTTTTTGGCAACAGCGCCACTACATGTCTCAAAAGTGTACATCTTGGCACTTAACCCAGCAAATTTCACAATAACATCACCACATGTCTCATCTTTTAACTTGCCAGGCACCTTTTTGTTGTGGGGTTGAATTATTGTATGTTCACTGGTATCAAAGTATTGAAACAATTCAGGCTGTGACATATCTTGATAAACATCTTCTGTTTGAATATCAAGAATAAAACTATCCGTGTCCATGTACAATAATTTTACACGATCACCATAAAAAGGTTTCAGCACATCATAATACAATGTTAACATATGTAATTTGGACAATTCCAATATTGCAGCCCCTACGTAAATAGGTTTATCAAACTTGATCTTTGTTTTCATCATGTTGAAAAGTGCCATGTGCTCATCATAAATTCTTCTGTAATTGAAGTTGGGCTTTGCAACCAATTTTTTGCTCAGGCTGGGGTCAGTAATTATTTTAACATCGGTATGTTTTCTGACATTTTCAATTGTTTTGCCATACACTGAATTCACCATCAATTTAAACAAGGCCTTATCAAATTGACTCTTTGCAGATGTTCGAAGCTCCGTGTTTGTATCAATGTATGGTTTCAACCATCTTGAGTGCCTGAACCTTAAGACTTTGCCAACTTTGGTTACTTGAACACCATGTTTCATCAGGAACTGGAGGTTTTTGTAATATATGACATAACCCTGTTTCGGCTCCAGAGTCATCATGAGTTTCTTCTGTTTAGAGCCAGGTGAGCACTGAACCTCGGGAATTGGGGGCAGATCAGAAAATTTATTGTGCAAATCATCAGGAATTGTCAGATCAACCTCTAAGAAGAGGCCACAGTTACTGTCATCAAAATCCTTAAGATCCTCAATATTGAAATCTTCAACCCATTCAAGCCCTGCATATGGCAATTTATCCATCATAGCATAACCATAGAGGTTGTTTGCATCCACAAAAAGTATATAATTTGATGGCCGTGCTGGATCATAATCAGGCATATGCTTGTTATTTGCTCTGGTATATCTCTGGGAACATTGCACCATCCCACCTCTTATACATTTCTCCATAAACAGATACATATCTTGATCGTGGATCAGATCCAATTGCTTTTTGGTGTTGAAAAACATTGCAGACCATGCTAGGCCCGGGGCACTGTAAAAATACACTGGGTCCAGTCCATAATTTTGCATGGAAGATTTTCTGAATGCCTGCAATATATCAGCTAAGAGGGTGACATCAAGTTTTAAATATGTCATGTGATAATCACCAAATGTCTTGCATTTTAAATTGTTCCACATCAACTGAGCATGGTGATAATCATCATCAGTGATTCCAGATCCTCTGATTTTGCTGTAGAACTCTTCTTGTGGTGGCAGGGAACACTCATCAAATTTAGAAAAATCTGTAACATAGTCATATGGATATACACCCTTTCGCCTAATTAATTTCAGGTCCTGATTTGGAAACAATGCACGTGTGATTTTGAATTGATCATCAGATAATTGAGTGGACAGTGTAGCCAGGCTAGCAGATAAAAATCTGTAAGAATCAAGAAATCTTATGTGAATAGGAACACCATCAACTTTAATTATCTTGCTAATAGATATATATTTCTCATCATTTTCAGCTAAAATACTTAAATTCTGCTTCTCAAACCCCTCGTACCTGATCAGATGATGAAAATCATAATTGGATGCTCCGTGGCAAAATATGGGGACAAATCTTGGTCTCTTGATCTGAATATTACAGCTATTACACAGGGCCTGTTTATATCGACCATCTGTATGAGAATGGTGATGAACCTTGATATTTGTATCTGAAAATTCAGAATCACATACCGGGCATTTTTCTGCTTTGTTGAAATCTTCAATCTGTTCCTCTGTTAAAGGCAACATAGGCTTTGATTTTAATAAGATGTTAGATGCTATGTCACGGCACTCATTTTCTATTCTATGTGCAAATATTTTGATGGCATTTGGTCCCTTGTATGAATATTCTTTAATAACAACACCATCCTGTACAACCACATAACAAAAGCTGGAAGGTTCATGCAGCTGGTATGGTGTAATTGAAGATTCTTCGGGATCTGGATTGCAGAATGCAAGAGATTTGAGATTTGATTCAGAATCCCAGACAATATATGCTGGGTGTTCCAACAAGGCTTCATACTTTTTGAATTTGCAATTTTCACTTGGATTGGGCATCACCATATGAACAGGTTTATGGTTCCCACAATATTTCAGATGCTCAATTAACTTGTTTTTTGCAATTTCTGCATTTTTTTCACGAATCCCATTTACCATTTTTTGACCATCAAATACAGTTAAACATCTTCTGCACAACTTGAATATTGTATTGGATTTGTCTATTTGCTTTCTCACCAAAGCTTCAAGATTATGTATCAGAGTATAATGGTATGTATCATCCCCTTCAATTAAGAGCAGATCAATCGGAATTGCAGCTTCATCATCAATTGTACTGATTCTGAGAGGTGCTATCGGGCAATTGCCAGTGGAACAAATAAATACATTAATAGATAATTGTTTGCCATTGATGTGTCTGGCCTTTTTTTCAAATTTATCAATATTCTGAACAGACATTGGATATTCCAAACCCTCCATTGCATCGTCAAAATCATGTTCATGCTGTTTGTAATAACTTATTCTCTCAGGATTCCTTGAAACTGGATACAAAGCAGCTAATATACACCACAAAAAGCATTTCGCGTCATTATTTTTTATATTGACCACGGCTCTTCTGTTTTTGATATTAGCAGGTAATGGCAGATATGTAGAACCTTTTAATGGGCTGAATTCAGAAATATTAACATATAACTTGTGTGATGAACCGCATAGGCTCCATCCTGACTCTTTTGCCGCAAATTCAGAGTGTTTGATATTCAATTGATCTATCAGCCTGCTTATTATTCTGTCCGAATTTGCGTTTGAATATACCGGTACAGTTTCTGTTACGTGGGGGTGTGTAAATTTTGTAGCGTTTGGCTTCTTATATTGTACAAACAATTTGAGAGAGAGCTTATAAGAGCCAAGATGTGCATTTAGAATTGCCTGGAGATTAGAATTTATACTCTTCAAGAAATTCTCAATGCCGCATCTTGGCTCTGATACAAACCGGTGATCCCTTAATTGGCCGTTAAAACTGCTACGGATGGGTGCATAGCGTGGCTGCTTTGCAGGTCCAGCATTAACAGGTGCTTCATGCTTCCTTTTCAGACCAGATGTAGATGGTTGTGAGGGCAATGCTGATGACTGTACATAAGAATTACACTTATGCCATTTGTAATATGCCTTGCTTAATATTTTATGGCATCTTGGACACATTTTTGTGGCTTTTCTGCATTTCTTAGAGTTACAAATACGGCAATGCCTAGCCCAATGAGAACTAGATATATTTTTATTACACCGATTGCAATATTTTTGTTTTGGCATTTTTTTTTCTTGTTGTTTATTATATAAGATTTTCTGGGCTTCAATTCAAAACTTTATACTTAATAAAAAATATCAGTTGGGTTCAGCAGTTAGTGGCTGAGCTGGTGCTTTTATACCCAAACAACAGCAGTAACTAGGTTTTGGTGATAGTTTTGCTGATGTACAACACACTTCACCAGGTTTAAAACCCCATCTCCATATCAACTAAATACAATTCAAAATTGGATTTTGAACTGTGCAATAAATATTCTGTAAGTCTCACTTGTGTTTATATTAACAGAACAATACAAAACCAGAATTGTATTCTGGATTGCATGTTTTCATACAAAAAAGCCATATTTTTGACAAGTTTATAAACAACAATCACACAGATATAGCTTTTACACACATGGCCGAATCTGTCTGAGCAGAGGAGGGAGGGGGGGTTTCAGATCTGGGGGCTATCAACTAGCAGTAATTATTCAAAATCTCACTTGTGGACATATTATTTTGCCACATGTATTTCAATCTTAAATATTTTATCAGGACTCGAATCCCGAGCCTTTTGTTTACAAGACAACAATATTATCATTTTGCCATCAGGGGAGGCTTCATATTTTATGAGGACTTAAACCCAAACCTCCACACCTGAAAAATTAGGGTATAAGCCCCTCTTGTCATTGTCTTAAGTATGGGTAAATCTATCTGTTGAGCCCTCGCCTTTTCTACACTAGAAACTCAGAATTTCTTAAAAATCAGAGCATATCACACCTGAAGAATTGGGGTACAGGCCCCATCTTGGCATTGTTTTAAGTGTAAGCAAATCTGATTGTTCAATCAAATAGCCTCGCCTTTTCTACACTTGTAAGTGGCACTGTCCGTAGTATCAATACTACTACTGTCTTGACATCCAATGTATCCCTGCAAAGTTTGGTGAAGATATGAGTATGTAGTTTTTGACCTTATCTGGAACCTCCCATCTGAAAATTTGAAAATTCCTAAAAAATCCGTGCAAAATCTTGATGACCCCAATCTCTTGTTTTGTACGTTTTTTCCACGTGTCTTGACATCCAATGTATCCCTGCAAAGTTTGGTGAAGATCTGAGTATGTCGTTTTTGACCTTATCTGGAACATCCTTTCTGAAAATTTGAAAATTCTTAAAAAATTCGTCCAAAATCTTGATGTCTCCAATCTCTTTTTGTACGTTTTTTCCACGTGTCTTGACATCCAATGTATCCATGCAAAGTTTGGTGAAGATCTGAGTATGTCGTTTTTGACCTTATCTGGAACATCCTTTCTGAAAATTTGAAAATTGTTAAAAAATTCGTCCAAAATCTTGATGTCTCCAATCTCTTTTTTGTACGTTTTTTCCACGTGTCTTGACATCCAATGTATCCCTGCAAAGTTTGGTGAAGATCTGAGTATGTAGTTTTTGACCTTATATGGAACCTCCCATCTGAAAATTTGAAAATTCTTAAAAAATTCGACCAAAATCTTGATGTCTCCAATCTTTTGTTTTGTACGTTTTTTCCAAGTGTCTTGACACATAATGTATCCATGCAAAGTTTGGTGAAGATCTGAGTATGTAGTTTTTGACCTTATATGGAACCTCCTATCTGAAAATTTGAAAATTCTTAAAAAATTCGTCCAAAATCTTGATGTCTCCAATCTCTTGTTTTGTACGTTTTTTCCACGTGTCTTGACATCCAATGTATCCCTGCAAAGTTTGGTGAAGATCTGAGTATGTAGTTTTTGACCTTATCTGGAACCTCCCATCTGAAAATTTGAAAATTCCTAAAAAATCCGTGCAAAATCTTGATGACCCCAATCTCTTGTTTTGTACGTTTTTTCCACGTGTCTTGACATCCAATGTATCCATGCAAAGTTTGGTGAAGATCTGAGTATGTCGTTTTTGACCTTATCTGGAACATCCTTTCTGAAAATTTGAAAATTGTTAAAAAATTCGTCCAAAATCTTGATGTCTCCAATTTCTTTTTTGTACGTTTTTTCCACGTGTCTTGACATCCAATGTATCCCTGCAAAGTTTGGTGAAGATCTGAGTATGTAGTTTTTGACCTTATCTGGAACCTCCCATCTGAAAATTTGAAAATTCTTCAAAAATTCGTCCAAAATCTTGATGTCTCCAATCTCTTGTTTTGTACGTTTTTTCCACGTGTCTTGACATCCAATGTATCCCTGCAAAGTTTGGTGAAGATCTGAGTATGTAGTTTTTGACCTTATATTGAACCTCCTATCTGAAAATTTGAAAATTCTTAAAAAATTCGTCCAAAATCTTGATGTCTCCAATCTCTTGTTTTGTACGTTTTTTCCACGTGTCTTGATATCCAATGTATCCCTGCAAAGTTTGGTGAAGATCTGAGTATGTAGTTTTTGACCTTATATGGAACCTCCTATCTGAAAATTTGAAAATTCTTAAAAAATTCTTCCAAAATTTTGATGTCTCCAATCTCTTGTTTTGTACGTTTTTTCCACGTGTCTTGACATCCAATGTATCCCTGCAATGTTTGGTGAAGATCTGAGTATGTAGTTTTGACCTTATCTGGAACCTCCCATCTGAAAATTTGAAAATTCCTAAAAAATCCGTCCAAAATCTTGATGACCCCAATCTCTTGTTTTGTACGTTTTTTCCACGTGTCTTGACATCCAATGTATCCATGCAAAGTTTGGTGAAGATCTGAGTATGTAGTTTTTGACCTTATATGGAACCTCCTATCTGAAAATTTGAAAATTCTTAAAAAATTCGTCCAAAATCTTGATGTCTCCAATCTCTTGTTTTGTACGTTTTTTCCACGTGTCTTGACATCCAATGTATCCCTGCAAAGTTTGGTGAAGATCTGAGTATGTAGTTTTTGACCTTATCTGGAACCTCCCATCTGAAAATTTGAAAATTGTTAAAAAATTCGTCCAAAATCTTGATGTCTCCAATCTCTTTTTTGTACGTTTTTTCCACGTGTCTTGACATCCAATGTATCCCTGCAAAGTTTGGTGAAGATCTGAGTATGTAGTTTTTGACCTTATCTGGAACCTCCCATCTGAAAATTTGAAAATTCTTAAAAAATTCGACCAAAATCTTGATGTCTCCAATCTTTTGTTTTGTACGTTTTTTCCACGTGTCTTGACACATAATGTATCCATGCAAAGTTTGGTGAAGATCTGAGTATGTAGTTTTTGACCTTATATGGAACCTCCTATCTGAAAATTTGAAAATTCTTAAAAAATTCGTCCAAAATCTTGATGTCTCCAATCTCTTGTTTTGTACGTTTTTTCCACGTGTCTTGACATCCAATGTATCCCTGCAAAGTTTGTTGAAGATCTGAGTATGTAGTTTTTGACCTTATCTGGAACCTCCCTTCTGAAAATTTGAAAATTCCTAAAAAATCCGTGCAAAATCTTGATGACCCCAATCTCTTGTTTTGTACGTTTTTTCCACGTGTCTTGACATCCAATGTATCCATGCAAAGTTTGGTGAAGATCTGAGTATGTCGTTTTTGACCTTATCTGGAACATCCTTTCTGAAAATTTGAAAATTGTTAAAAAATTCGTCGAAAATCTTGATGTCTCCAATCTCTTTTTTGTACGTTTTTTCCACGTGTCTTGACATCCAATGTATCCCTGCAAAGTTTGGTGAAGATCTGAGTATGTAGTTTTTGACCTTATCTGGAACCTCCCATCTGAAAATTTGAAAATTCTTAAAAAATTCGTCGAAAATCTTGATGTCTCCGATCTCTTGTTTTGTACGTTTTTTCCACGTGTCTTGACATCCAATGTATCCCTGCAAAGTTTGGTGAAGATCTGAGTATGTTGTTTTTGACCTTATCTGGAACATCCTTTCTGAAAATTTGAAAATTGTTAAAAAATTCGTCCAAAATCTTGATGTCTCCTATCTCTTGTTTTGTACGTTTTTTCCACGTGTCTTGACATCCAATGTATCCCTGCAAAGTTTGGTGAAGATCTGAGTATGTAGTTTTTGACCTTATCTGGAACCTCCCATCTGAAAATTTGAAAATTCTTAAAAAATTCGACCAATATCTTGATGTCTCCAATCTTTTGTTTTGTACGTTTTTTCCACGTGTCTTGACATCCAATGTATCCCTGCAAAGTTTGGTGAAGATCTGAGTATGTAGTTTTTGACCTTATATGGAACCTCCTATCTGAAAATTTGAAAATTCTTAAAAAATTCGTCCAAAATCTTGATGACCCCAATCTCTTGTTTTGTACGTTTTTTCCACGTGTCTTGACACATAATGTATCCATGCAAAGTTTGGTGAAGATCTGAGTATGTAGTTTTTGACCTTATATGGAACCTCCTATCTGAAAATTTGAAAATTCTTAAAAAATTCGTCGAAAATCTTGATGTCTCCAATCTCTTGTTTTGTACGTTTTTTCCACGTGTCTTGATATCCAATGTATCCCTGCAAAGTTTGGTGAAGATCTGAGTATGTCGTTTTTGACCTTATCTGGAACATCCTTTCTGAAAATTTGAAAATTGTTAAAAAATTCGTCCAAAATCTTGATGTCTCCAATCTCTTTTTTGTACGTTTTTTCCACGTGTCTTGACATCCAATGTATCCCTGCAAAGTTTGGTGAAGATCTGAGTATGTAGTTTTTGACCTTATCTGGAACCTCCCATCTGAAAATTTGAAAATTCTTAAAAAATTCGACCAAAATCTTGATGTCTCCAATCTTTTGTTTTGTACGTTTTTTCCACGTGTCTTGACACATAATGTATCCATGCAAAGTTTGGTGAAGATCTGAGTATGTAGTTTTTGACCTTATATGGAACCTCCTATCTGAAAATTTGAAAATTCTTAAAAAATTCGTCCAAAATCTTGATGTCTCCAATCTCTTGTTTTGTACGTTTTTTCCACGTGTCTTGACATCCAATGTATCCCTGCAAAGTTTGGTGAAGATCTGAGTATGTAGTTTTTGACCTTATCTGGAACCTCCCATCTGAAAATTTGAAAATTCCTAAAAAATCCGTGCAAAATCTTGATGACCCCAATCTCTTGTTTTGTACGTTTTTTCCACGTGTCTTGACATCCAATGTATCCATGCAAAGTTTGGTGAAGATCTGAGTATGTCGTTTTTGACCTTATCTGGAACATTCTTTCTGAAAATTTGAAAATTGTTAAAAAATTCGTCCAAAATCTTGATGTCTCCAATCTCTTTTTTGTACGTTTTTTCCACGTGTCTTGACATCCAATGTATCCCTGCAAAGTTTGGTGAAGATCTGAGTATGTAGTTTTTGACCTTATCTGGAACCTCCCATCTGAAAATTTGAAAATTCTTAAAAAATTCGTCGAAAATCTTGATGTCTCCGATCTCTTGTTTTGTACGTTTTTTCCACGTGTCTTGACATCCAATGTATCCCTGCAAAGTTTGGTGAAGATCTGAGTATGTTGTTTTTGACCTTATCTGGAACATCCTTTCTGAAAATTTGAAAATTGTTAAAAAATTCGTCCAAAATCTTGATGTCTCCTATCTCTTGTTTTGTACGTTTTTTCCACGTGTCTTGACATCCAATGTATCTCTGCAAAGTTTGGTGAAGTTCTGAGTATGTAGTTTTTGACCTTATCTGGAACCTCCCATCTGAAAATTTGAAAATTCTTAAAAAATTCGACCAATATCTTGATGTCTCCAATCTTTTGTTTTGTACGTTTTTTCCACGTGTCTTGACACATAATGTATCCATGCAAAGTTTGGTGAAGATCTGAGTATGTAGTTTTTGACCTTATATGGAACCTCCTATCTGAAAATTTGAAAATTCTTAAAAAATTCGTCCAAAATCTTGATGTCTCCAATCTCTTGTTTTGTACGTTTTTTCCACGTGTCTTGACATGCAAAGTATCCCTGCAACGTTTGGTGAAGATCTGAGTATGTAGTTTTTGACCTTATCTGGAACCTCCTATCTGAAAATTTGAAAATTCTTCAAAAATTCGTCGAAAATCTTGATGTCTCCAATCTCTTGTTTTGTACGTTTTTTCCACGTGTCTTGACATCCAATGTATCCCTGCAATGTTTGGTGGAGATCTGAGTATGTAGTTTTTGACCTTATCTGGGACCTCCTATCAGAAAATTTGAAAATTCTTCAAAAATTCGTCCAAAATCTTGATGTCTCCAATCTCTTGTTTTGTACGTTTTTTCCACGTGTCTCGACCTCCAATGTATCCCTGCAAAGTTTGGTGAAGATCTGAGTATGTCGTTTTTGACCTTATCTGGAACATCCTTTCTGAAAATTTGAAAATTCTTAAAAAATTCGTCGAAAATCTTGATGTCTCCAATCTCTTGTTTTGTACGTTTTTTCCACGTGTCTTGACATCCAATGTATCCCTGCAAAGTTTGGTGAAGATCTGAGTATGTAGTTTTTGACCTTATATGGAACCTCCTTTCTGAAAATTTGAAAATTCTCAAAAAATTCGTCCATAATCTTGATGTCTCCAATCTCTTGTTTTGTACGTTTTTTCCACGTGTCTTGACATCCAATGTATCCCTGCAAAGTTTGGTGAAGATCTGAGTATGTAGTTTTTGACCTTATATGGAACCTCCTATCTGAAAATTTGAAAATTCTTAAAAAATTCGTCCAAAATCTTGATGACCCCAATCTCTTGTTTTGTACGTTTTTTCCACGTGTCTTTACACATAATGTATCCATGCTAAGTTTGGTGAAGATCTGAGTATGTAGTTTTTGACCTTATATGGAACCTCCTATCTGAAAATTTGAAAATTCTTAAAAAATTCGTCCAAAATCTTGATGTCTCCAATCTCTTGTTTTGTACGTTTTTTCCACGTGTCTTGACATCCAATGTATCCCTGCAAAGTTTGGTGAAGATCTGAGTATGTAGTTTTTGACCTTATCTGGAACCTCCCATCTGAAAATTTGAAAATTCCTAAAAAATCCGTGCAAAATCTTGATGACCCCAATCTCTTGTTTTGTACGTTTTTTCCACGTGTCTTGACATCCAATGTATCCATGCAAAGTTTGGTGAAGATCTGAGTATGTCGTTTTTGACCTTATCTGGAACATCCTTTCTGAAAATTTGAAAATTGTTAAAAAATTCGTCCAAAATCTTGATGTCTCCAATCTCTTTTTTGTACGTTTTTTCCACGTGTCTTGACATCCAATGTATTCCTGCAATGTTTGGTGAAGATCTGAGTATGTAGTTTTTGACCTTATATGGAACCTCCTATCTGAAAATTTGAAAATTCTTAAAAAATTCGACCAAAATCTTGATGTTCCGAATCCTATGTTTTGTATGTTTTTTCCACGTGTCTTGACATCCAATGTATCCATGCAAAGTTTGGTGAAGATCTGAGTATGTAGTTTTTGACCTTATATTGAACCTCCCATCTGAAAATTTGAAAATTGTTAAAAAATTCGTCCAAAATCTTGATGTCTCCAATCTCTTTTTTGTACGTTTTTTCCACGTGTCTTGACATCCAATGTATCCCTGCAAAGTTTGGTGAAGATCTGAGTATGTAGTTTTTGACCTTATCTGGAACCTCCCATCTGAAAATTTGAAAATTCTTAAAAAATTCGACCAAAATCTTGATGTCTCCAATCTTTTGTTTTGTACGTTTTTTCCACGTGTCTTGACACATAATGTATCCATGCAAAGTTTGGTGAAGATCTGAGTATGTAGTTTTTGACCTTATATGGAACCTCCTATCTGAAAATTTGAAAATTCTTAAAAAATTCGTCCAAAATCTTGATGTCTCCAATCTCTTGTTTTGTACGTTTTTTCCACGTGTCTTGACATCCAATGTATCCCTGCAAAGTTTGGTGAAGATCTGAGTATGTAGTTTTTGACCTTATCTGGAACCTCCCATCTGAAAATTTGAAAATTCCTAAAAAATCCGTGCAAAATCTTGATGACCCCAATCTCTTGTTTTGTACGTTTTTTCCACGTGTCTTGACATCCAATGTATTCCTGCAATGTTTGGTGAAGATCTGAGTATGTAGTTTTCGACCTTATATGGAACCTCCTATCTGAAAATTTGAAAATTCTTAAAAAATTCGACCAAAATCTTGATGTTCCGAATCCTATGTTTTGTATGTTTTTTCCACGTGTCTTGACATCCAATGTATCCATGCAAAGTTTGGTGAAGATCTGAGTATGTAGTTTTTGACCTTATATTGAACCTCCCATCTGAAAATTTGAAAATTCTTAAAAAATTCGTCCAAAATCTTGATGACCCCAATCTCTTGTTTTGTACGTTTTTTCCACGTGTCTTGACATCCAAAGTATCCCTGCAAAGTTTGGTGAAGATCTGAGTATGTAGTTTTTGACCTTATATGGAACCTCCTTTCTGAAAATTTGAGAATTCTTAAAAAATTCGTCCAAAATCTTGATGTCTCCAATCTCTTGTTTTGTACGTTTTTTCCACGTGTCTTGACATCCAATGTATCCATGCAAAGTTTGGTGAAGATCTGAGTATGTCGTTTTTGACCTTATCTGGAACCTCCCACCTGAAAATTTGAAAATTCTTAAAAAATTCGTCGAAAATCTTGATGTCTCCAATCTTTTGTTTTGTACGTTTTTTCCACGTGTCTTGACATGCAAAGTATCCCTGCAACGTTTGGTGAAGATCTGAGTATGTAGTTTTTGACATTATCTGGAACCTCCTATCTGAAAATTTGAAAATTCTTAAAAAATTCGTCGAAAATCTTGATGTCTCCAATCTCTTGTTTCGTACGTTTTTTCCACGTGTCTTGATATCCAATGTATCCCTGCAAAGTTTGGTGAAGATCTGAGTATGTCGTTTTTGACCTTATCTGGAACATCCTTTCTGAAAATTTGAAAATTGTTAAAAAATTCGTCCAAAATCTTGATGTCTCCAATCTTTTGTTTTGTACGCTTTTTCCACGTGTCTTGACACATAATGTATCCATGCAAAGTTTGGTGAAGATCTGAGTATGTAGTTTTTGACCTTATATGGAACCTCCTATCTGAAAATTTGAAAATTCTTAAAAAATTCGTCCAAAATCTTGATGTCTCCAATCTCTTGTTTTGTACGTTTTTTCCACGTGTCTTGACATCCAATGTATCCCTGCAAAGTTTGGTGAAGATCTGAGTATGTAGTTTTTGACCTTATCTGGAACCTCCCATCTGAAAATTTGAAAATTCCTAAAAAATCCGTGCAAAATCTTGATGACCCCAATCTCTTGTTTTGTACGTTTTTTCCACGTGTCTTGACATCCAATGTATCCATGCAAAGTTTGGTGAAGATCTGAGTATGTCGTTTTTGACCTTATCTGGAACATCCTTTCTGAAAATTTGAAAATTGTTAAAAAATTCGTCCAAAATCTTGATGTCTCCAATCTCTTTTTTGTACGTTTTTTCCACGTGTCTTGACATCCAATGTATCCCTGCAAAGTTTGGTGAAGATCTGAGTATGTAGTTTTTGACCTTATCTGGAACCTCCCATCTGAAAATTTGAAAATTCTTAAAAAATTCGTCGAAAATCTTGATGTCTCCGATCTCTTGTTTTGTACGTTTTTTCCACGTGTCTTGACATCCAATGTATCCCTGCAAAGTTTGGTGAAGATCTGAGTATGTTGTTTTTGACCTTATCTGGAACATCCTTTCTGAAAATTTGAAAATTGTTAAAAAATTCGTCCAAAATCTTGATGTCTCCTATCTCTTGTTTTGTACGTTTTTTCCACGTGTCTTGACATCCAATGTATCCCTGCAAAGTTTGGTGAAGATCTGAGTATGTAGTTTTTGACCTTATCTGGAACCTCCCATCTGAAAATTTGAAAATTCTTAAAAAATTCGACCAATATCTTGATGTCTCCAATCTTTTGTTTTGTACGTTTTTTCCACGTGTCTTGACATCCAATGTATCCCTGCAAAGTTTGGTGAAGATCTGAGTATGTAGTTTTTGACCTTATATGGAACCTCCTATCTGAAAATTTGAAAATTCTTAAAAAATTCGTCCAAAATCTTGATGACCCCAATCTCTTGTTTTGTACGTTTTTTCCACGTGTCTTGACACATAATGTATCCATGCAAAGTTTGGTGAAGATCTGAGTATGTAGTTTTTGACCTTATATGGAACCTCCTATCTGAAAATTTGAAAATTCTTAAAAAATTCGTCGAAAATCTTGATGTCTCCAATCTCTTGTTTTGTACGTTTTTTCCACGTGTCTTGATATCCAATGTATCCCTGCAAAGTTTGGTGAAGATCTGAGTATGTCGTTTTTGACCTTATCTGGAACATCCTTTCTGAAAATTTGAAAATTGTTAAAAAATTCGTCCAAAATCTTGATGTCTCCAATCTCTTTTTTGTACGTTTTTTCCACGTGTCTTGACATCCAACGTATCCCTGCAAAGTTTGGTGAAGATCTGAGTATGTAGTTTTTGACCTTATCTGGAACCTCCCATCTGAAAATTTGAAAATTCTTAAAAAATTCGACCAAAATCTTGATGTCTCCAATCTTTTGTTTTGTACGTTTTTTCCACGTGTCTTGACACATAATGTATCCATGCAAAGTTTGGTGAAGATCTGAGTATGTAGTTTTTGACCTTATATGGAACCTCCTATCTGAAAATTTGAAAATTCTTAAAAAATTCGTCCAAAATCTTGATGTCTCCAATCTCTTGTTTTGTACGTTTTTTCCACGTGTCTTGACATCCAATGTATCCCTGCAAAGTTTGGTGAAGATCTGAGTATGTAGTTTTTGACCTTATCTGGAACCTCCCATCTGAAAATTTGAAAATTCCTAAAAAATCCGTGCAAAATCTTGATGACCCCAATCTCTTGTTTTGTACGTTTTTTCCACGTGTCTTGACATCCAATGTATCCATGCAAAGTTTGGTGAAGATCTGAGTATGTCGTTTTTGACCTTATCTGGAACATCCTTTCTGAAAATTTGAAAATTGTTAAAAAATTCGTCCAAAATCTTGATGTCTCCAATCTCTTTTTTGTACGTTTTTTCCACGTGTCTTGACATCCAATGTATCCCTGCAAAGTTTGGTGAAGATCTGAGTATGTAGTTTTTGACCTTATCTGGAACCTCCCATCTGAAAATTTGAAAATTCTTAAAAAATTCGTCGAAAATCTTGATGTCTCCGATCTCTTGTTTTGTACGTTTTTTCCACGTGTCTTGACATCCAATGTATCCCTGCAAAGTTTGGTGAAGATCTGAGTATGTTGTTTTTGACCTTATCTGGAACATCCTTTCTGAAAATTTGAAAATTGTTAAAAAATTCGTCCAAAATCTTGATGTCTCCTATCTCTTGTTTTGTACGTTTTTTCCACGTGTCTTGACATCCAATGTATCCCTGCAAAGTTTGGTGAAGATCTGAGTATGTAGTTTTTGACCTTATCTGGAACCTCCCATCTGAAAATTTGAAAATTCTTAAAAAATTCGACCAATATCTTGATGTCTCCAATCTTTTGTTTTGTACGTTTTTTCCACGTGTCTTGACACATAATGTATCCATGCAAAGTTTGGTGAAGATCTGAGTATGTAGTTTTTGACCTTATATGGAACCTCCTATCTGAAAATTTGAAAATTCTTAAAAAATTCGTCCAAAATCTTGATGTCTCCAATCTCTTGTTTTGTACGTTTTTTCCACGTGTCTTGACATGCAAAGTATCCCTGCAACGTTTGGTGAAGATCTGAGTATGTAGTTTTTGACCTTATCTGGAACCTCCTATCTGAAAATTTGAAAATTCTTCAAAAATTCGTCGAAAATCTTGATGTCTCCAATCTCTTGTTTTGTACGTTTTTTCCACGTGTCTTGACATCCAATGTATCCCTGCAATGTTTGGTGGAGATCTGAGTATGTAGTTTTTGACCTTATCTGGGACCTCCTATCAGAAAATTTGAAAATTCTTCAAAAATTCGTCCAAAATCTTGATGTCTCCAATCTCTTGTTTTGTACGTTTTTTCCACGTGTCTCGACCTCCAATGTATCCCTGCAAAGTTTGGTGAAGATCTGAGTATGTCGTTTTTGACCTTATCTGGAACATCCTTTCTGAAAATTTGAAAATTCTTAAAAAATTCGTCGAAAATCTTGATGTCTCCAATCTCTTGTTTTGTACGTTTTTTCCACGTGTCTTGACATCCAATGTATCCCTGCAAAGTTTGGTGAAGATCTGAGTATGTAGTTTTTGACCTTATATGGAACCTCCTTTCTGAAAATTTGAAAATTCTCAAAAAATTCGTCCATAATCTTGATGTCTCCAATCTCTTGTTTTGTACGTTTTTTCCACGTGTCTTGACATCCAATGTATCCCTGCAAAGTTTGGTGAAGATCTGAGTATGTAGTTTTTGACCTTATATGGAACCTCCTATCTGAAAATTTGAAAATTCTTAAAAAATTCGTCCAAAATCTTGATGACCCCAATCTCTTGTTTTGTACGTTTTTTCCACGTGTCTTGACACATAATGTATCCATGCTAAGTTTGGTGAAGATCTGAGTATGTAGTTTTTGACCTTATATGGAACCTCCTATCTGAAAATTTGAAAATTCTTAAAAAATTCGTCCAAAATCTTGATGTCTCCAATCTCTTGTTTTGTACGTTTTTTCCACGTGTCTTGACATCCAATGTATCCCTGCAAAATTTGGTGAAGATCTGAGTATGTAGTTTTTGACCTTATCTGGAACCTCCCATCTGAAAATTTGAAAATTCCTAAAAAATCCGTGCAAAATCTTGATGACCCCAATCTCTTGTTTTGTACGTTTTTTCCACGTGTCTTGACATCCAATGTATCCATGCAAAGTTTGGTGAAGATCTGAGTATGTCGTTTTTGACCTTATCTGGAACATCCTTTCTGAAAATTTGAAAATTGTTAAAAAATTCGTCCAAAATCTTGATGTCTCCAATCTCTTTTTTGTACGTTTTTTCCACGTGTCTTGACATCCAATGTATTCCTGCAATGTTTGGTGAAGATCTGAGTATGTAGTTTTTGACCTTATATGGAACCTCCTATCTGAAAATTTGAAAATTCTTAAAAAATTCGACCAAAATCTTGATGTTCCGAATCCTATGTTTTGTATGTTTTTTCCACGTGTCTTGACATCCAATGTATCCATGCAAAGTTTGGTGAAGATCTGAGTATGTAGTTTTTGACCTTATATTGAACCTCCCATCTGAAAATTTGAAAATTGTTAAAAAATTCGTCCAAAATCTTGATGTCTCCAATCTCTTTTTTGTACGTTTTTTCCACGTGTCTTGACATCCAATGTATCCCTGCAAAGTTTGGTGAAGATCTGAGTATGTAGTTTTTGACTTTATCTGGAACCTCCCATCTGAAAATTTGAAAATTCTTAAAAAATTCGACCAAAATCTTGATGTCTCCAATCTTTTGTTTTGTACGTTTTTTCCACGTGTCTTGACACATAATGTATCCATGCAAAGTTTGGTGAAGATCTGAGTATGTAGTTTTTGACCTTATATGGAACCTCCTATCTGAAAATTTGAAAATTCTTAAAAAATTCGTCCAAAATCTTGATGTCTCCAATCTCTTGTTTTGTACGTTTTTTCCACGTGTCTTGACATCCAATGTATCCCTGCAAAGTTTGGTGAAGATCTGAGTATGTAGTTTTTGACCTTATCTGGAACCTCCCATCTGAAAATTTGAAAATTCCTAAAAAATCCGTGCAAAATCTTGATGACCCCAATCTCTTGTTTTGTACGTTTTTTCCACGTGTCTTGACATCCAATGTATTCCTGCAATGTTTGGTGAAGATCTGAGTATGTAGTTTTTGACCTTATATGGAACCTCCTATCTGAAAATTTGAAAATTCTTAAAAAATTCGACCAAAATCTTGATGTTCCGAATCCTATGTTTTGTATGTTTTTTCCACGTGTCTTGACATCCAATGTATCCATGCAAAGTTTGGTGAAGATCTGAGTATGTAGTTTTTGACCTTATATTGAACCTCCCATCTGAAAATTTGAAAATTCTTAAAAAATTCGTCCAAAATCTTGATGACCCCAATCTCTTGTTTTGTACGTTTTTTCCACGTGTCTTGACATCCAAAGTATCCCTGCAAAGTTTGGTGAAGATCTGAGTATGTAGTTTTTGACCTTATATGGAACCTCCTTTCTGAAAATTTGAGAATTCTTAAAAAATTCGTCCAAAATCTTGATGTCTCCAATCTCTTGTTTTGTACGTTTTTTCCACGTGTCTTGACATCCAATGTATCCATGCAAAGTTTGGTGAAGATCTGAGTATGTCGTTTTTGACCTTATCTGGAACCTCCCATCTGAAAATTTGAAAATTCTTAAAAAATTCGTCGAAAATCTTGATGTCTCCAATCTTTTGTTTTGTACGTTTTTTCCACGTGTCTTGACATGCAAAGTATCCCTGCAACGTTTGGTGAAGATCTGAGTATGTAGTTTTTGACATTATCTGGAACCTCCTATCTGAAAATTTGAAAATTCTTAAAAAATTCGTCGAAAATCTTGATGTCTCCAATCTCTTGTTTTGTACGTTTTTTCCACGTGTCTTGATATCCAATGTATCCCTGCAAAGTTTGGTGAAGATCTGAGTATGTCGTTTTTGACCTTATCTGGAACATCCTTTCTGAAAATTTGAAAATTGTTAAAAAATTCGTCCAAAATCTTGATGTCTCCAATCTTTTGTTTTGTACGCTTTTTCCACGTGTCTTGACACATAATGTATCCATGCAAAGTTTGGTGAAGATCTGAGTATGTAGTTTTTGACCTTATATGGAACCTCCTATCTGAAAATTTGAAAATTCTTAAAAAATTCGTCCAAAATCTTGATGTCTCCAATCTCTTGTTTTGTACGTTTTTTCCACGTGTCTTGACATCCAATGTATCCCTGCAAAGTTTGGTGAAGATCTGAGTATGTAGTTTTTGACCTTATCTGGAACCTCCCATCTGAAAATTTGAAAATTCCTAAAAAATCCGTGCAAAATCTTGATGACCCCAATCTCTTGTTTTGTACGTTTTTTCCACGTGTCTTGACATCCAATGTATCCATGCAAAGTTTGGTGAAGATCTGAGTATGTCGTTTTTGACCTTATCTGGAACATCCTTTCTGAAAATTTGAAAATTGTTAAAAAATTCGTCCAAAATCTTGATGTCTCCAATCTCTTTTTTGTACGTTTTTTCCACGTGTCTTGACATCCAATGTATCCCTGCAAAGTTTGGTGAAGATCTGAGTATGTAGTTTTTGACCTTATCTGGAACCTCCCATCTGAAAATTTGAAAATTCTTCAAAAATTCGTCGAAAATCTTGATGTCTCCAATCTCTTGTTTTGTACGTTTTTTCCACGTGTCTCGACCTCCAATGGATCCCTGCAAAGTTTGGTGAAGATCTGAGTATGTCGTTTTTGACCTTATCTGGAACATCCTTTCTGAAAATTTGAAAATTCTTAAAAAATTCGTCGAAAATCTTGATGTCTCCAATCTCTTGTTTTGTACGTTTTTTCCACGTGTCTTGACATCCAATGTATCCCTGCAAAGTTTGGTGAAGATCTGAGTATGTAGTTTTTGACCTTATATGGAACCTCCTATCTGAAAATTTGAAAATTCTTAAAAAATTCGTCCAAAATCTTGATGTCTCCAATCTCTTGTTTTGTACGTTTTTTCCACGTGTCTCGACCTCCAATGGATCCCTGCAAAGTTTGGTGAAGATCTGAGTATGTCGTTTTTGACCTTATCTGGAACCTCCCATCTGAAAATTTGAAAATTCTTAAAAAATTCGTCGAAAATCTTGATGTCTCCAATCTTTTGTTTTGTACGTTTTTTCCACGTGTCTTGACATGCAAAGTATCCCTGCAACGTTTGGTGAAGATCTGAGTATGTAGTTTTTGACCTTATCTGGAACCTCCTATCTGAAAATTTGAAAATTCTTAAAAAATTCGTCGAAAATCTTGATGTCTCCAATCTCTTGTTTTGTACGTTTTTTCCACGTGTCTTGATATCCAATGTATCCCTGCAAAGTTTGGTGAAGATCTGAGTATGTCGTTTTTGACCTTATCTGGAACATCCTTTCTGAAAATTTGAAAATTCTTAAAAAATTCGTCCAAAATCTTGATGTCTCCAATCTCTTGTTTTGTACGTTTTTTCCACGTGTCTTGACACATAATGTATCCATGCAAAGTTTGGTGAAGATCTGAGTATGTAGTTTTTGACCTTATATGGAACCTCCTATCTGAAAATTTGAAAATTCTTAAAAAATTCGTCCAAAATCTTGATGACCCCAATCTCTTGTTTTGTACGTTTTTTCCACGTGTCTTGACACATAATGTATCCATGCAAAGTTTGGTGAAGATCTGAGTATGTAGTTTTTGACCTTATATGGAACCTCCTATCTGAAAATTTGAAAATTCTTAAAAAATTCGTCCAAAATCTTGATGTCTCCAATCTCTTGTTTTGTACGTTTTTTCCACGTGTCTTGACATCCAATGTATCCCTGCAAAGTTTGGTGAAGATCTGAGTATGTAGTTTTTGACCTTATCTGGAACCTCCCATCTGAAAATTTGAAAATTCCTAAAAAATCCGTGCAAAATCTTGATGACCCCAATCTCTTGTTTTGTACGTTTTTTCCACGTGTCTTGACATCCAATGTATCCATGCAAAGTTTGGTGAAGATCTGAGTATGTCGTTTTTGACCTTATCTGGAACATCCTTTCTGAAAATTTGAAAATTGTTAAAAAATTCGTCCAAAATTTTGATGTCTCCAATCTCTTGTTTTGTACGTTTTTTCCACGTGTCTTGACATCCAATGTATTCCTGCAATGTTTGGTGAAGATCTGAGTATGTAGTTTTTGACCTTATATGGAACCTCCTATCTGAAAATTTGAAAATTCTTAAAAAATTCGACCAAAATCTTGATGTTCCGAATCCTATGTTTTGTATGTTTTTTCCACGTGTCTTGACATCCAATGTATCCATGCAAAGTTTGGTGAAGATCTGAGTATGTAGTTTTTGACCTTATATTGAACCTCCCATCTGAAAATTTGAAAATTGTTAAAAAATTCGTCCAAAATCTTGATGTCTCCAATCTCTTTTTTGTACGTTTTTTCCACGTGTCTTGACATCCAATGTATCCCTGCAAAGTTTGGTGAAGATCTGAGTATGTAGTTTTTGACCTTATCTGGAACCTCCCATCTGAAAATTTGAAAATTCTTAAAAAATTCGACCAAAATCTTGATGTCTCCAATCTTTTGTTTTGTACGTTTTTTCCACGTGTCTTGACACATAATGTATCCATGCAAAGTTTGGTGAAGATCTGAGTATGTAGTTTTTGACCTTATATGGAACCTCCTATCTGAAAATTTGAAAATTCTTAAAAAATTCGTCCAAAATCTTGATGTCTCCAATCTCTTGTTTTGTACGTTTTTTCCACGTGTCTTGACATCCAATGTATCCCTGCAAAGTTTGGTGAAGATCTGAGTATGTAGTTTTTGACCTTATCTGGAACCTCCCATCTGAAAATTTGAAAATTCCTAAAAAATCCGTGCAAAATCTTGATGACCCCAATCTCTTGTTTTGTACGTTTTTTCCACGTGTCTTGACACATAATGTATCCATGCAAAGTTTGGTGAAGATCTGAGTATGTAGTTTTTGACCTTATATGGAACCTCCTATCTGAAAATGTGAAAATTCTTAAAAAATTCGTCCAAAATCTTGATGACCCCAATCTCTTGTTTTGTACGTTTTTTCCACGTGTCTTGACATCCAAAGTATCCCTGCAAAGTTTGGTGAAGATCTGAGTATGTAGTTTTTGACCTTATATGGAACCTCCTTTCTGAAAATTTGAGAATTCTTAAAAAATTCGTCCAAAATCTTGATGTCTCCAATCTCTTGTTTTGTACGTTTTTTCCACGTGTCTTGACATCCAATGTATCCATGCAAAGTTTGGTGAAGATCTGAGTATGTCGTTTTTGACCTTATCTGGAACCTCCCATCTGAAAATTTGAAAATTCTTAAAAAATTCGTCGAAAATCTTGATGTCTCCAATCTTTTGTTTTGTACGTTTTTTCCACGTGTCTTGACATCCAATGTATCCCTGCAAAGTTTGGTGAAGATCTGAGTCTGTAGTTTTTGACCTTATATGGAACCTCCTATCTGAAAATTTGAAAATTCTTAAAAAATTCGTCCAAAATCTTGATGACCCCAATCTCTTGTTTTGTACGTTTTTTCCACGTGTCTTGACACATAATGTATCCATGCAAAGTTTGGTGAAGATCTGAGTATGTAGTTTTTGACCTTATATGGAACCTCCTATCTGAAAATTTGAAAATTCTTAAAAAATTCGTCGAAAATCTTGATGTCTCCAATCTCTTGTTTTGTACGTTTTTTCCACGTGTCTTGATATCCAATGTATCCCTGCAAAGTTTGGTGAAGATCTGAGTATGTCGTTTTTGACCTTATCTGGAACATCCTTTCTGAAAATTTGAAAATTGTTAAAAAATTCGTCCAAAATCTTGATGTCTCCAATCTCTTTTTTGTACGTTTTTTCCACGTGTCTTGACATCCAATGTATCCCTGCAAAGTTTGGTGAAGATCTGAGTATGTAGTTTTTGACCTTATCTGGAACCTCCCATCTGAAAATTTGAAAATTCTTAAAAAATTCGACCAAAATCTTGATGTCTCCAATCTTTTGTTTTGTACGTTTTTTCCACGTGTCTTGACACATAATGTATCCATGCAAAGTTTGGTGAAGATCTGAGTATGTAGTTTTTGACCTTATATGGAACCTCCCATCTGAAAATTTGAAAATTCTTAAAAAATTCGTCCAAAATCTTGATGTCTCCAATCTCTTGTTTTGTACGTTTTTTCCACGTGTCTTGACATCCAATGTATCCCTGCAAAGTTTGGTGAAGATCTGAGTATGTAGTTTTTGACCTTATCTGGAACCTCCCATCTGAAAATTTGAAAATTCCTAAAAAATCCGTGCAAAATCTTGATGACCCCAATCTCTTGTTTTGTACGTTTTTTCCACGTGTCTTGACATCCAATGTATCCATGCAAAGTTTGGTGAAGATCTGAGTATGTCGTTTTTGACCTTATCTGGAACATCCTTTCTGAAAATTTGAAAATTGTTAAAAAATTCGTCCAAAATCTTGATGTCTCCAATCTCTTTTTTGTACGTTTTTTCCACGTGTCTTGACATCCAATGTATCCCTGCAAAGTTTGGTGAAGATCTGAGTATGTAGTTTTTGACCTTATCTGGAACCTCCCATCTGAAAATTTGAAAATTCTTAAAAAATTCGTCCAAAATCTTGATGTCTCCGATCTCTTGTTTTGTACGTTTTTTCCACGTGTCTTGACATCCAATGTATCCCTGCAAAGTTTGGTGAAGATCTGAGTATGTTGTTTTTGACCTTATCTGGAACATCCTTTCTGAAAATTCGAAAATTGTTAAAAAATTCGTCCAAAATCTTGATGTCTCCTATCTCTTGTTTTGTACGTTTTTTCCACGTGTCTTGACATCCAATGTATCCCTGCAAAGTTTGGTGAAGATCTGAGTATGTAGTTTTTGACCTTATCTGGAACCTCCCATCTGAAAATTTGAAAATTCTTAAAAAATTCGACCAATATCTTGATGTCTCCAATCTTTTGTTTTGTACGTTTTTTCCACGTGTCTTGACACATAATGTATCCATGCAAAGTTTGGTGAAGATCTGAGTATGTAGTTTTTGACCTTATATGGAACCTCCTATCTGAAAATTTGAAAATTCTTAAAAAATTCGTCCAAAATCTTGATGTCTCCAATCTCTTGTTTTGTACGTTTTTTCCACGTGTCTTGACATGCAAAGTATCCCTGCAACGTTTGGTGAAGATCTGAGTATGTAGTTTTTGACCTTATCTGGAACCTCCTATCTGAAAATTTGAAAATTCTTCAAAAATTCGTCGAAAATCTTGATGTCTCCAATCTCTTGTTTTGTACGTTTTTTCCACGTGTCTTGACATCCAATGTATCCCTGCAATGTTTGGTGGAGATCTGAGTATGTAGTTTTTGACCTTATCTGGGACCTCCTATCAGAAAATTTGAAAATTCTTCAAAAATTCGTCCAAAATCTTGATGTCTCCAATCTCTTGTTTTGTACGTTTTTTCCACGTGTCTCGACCTCCAATGTATCCCTGCAAAGTTTGGTGAAGATCTGAGTATGTCGTTTTTGACCTTATCTGGAACATCCTTTCTGAAAATTTGAAAATTCTTAAAAAATTCGTCGAAAATCTTGATGTCTCCAATCTCTTGTTTTGTACGTTTTTTCCACGTGTCTTGACATCCAATGTATCCCTGCAAAGTTTGGTGAAGATCTGAGTATGTAGTTTTTGACCTTATATGGAACCTCCTTTCTGAAAATTTGAAAATTCTCAAAAAATTCGTCCATAATCTTGATGTCTCCAATCTCTTGTTTTGTACGTTTTTTCCACGTGTCTTGACATCCAAAGTATCCCTGCAAAGTTTGGTGAAGATCTGAGTATGTAGTTTTTGACCTTATATGGAACCTCCTATCAGAAAATTTGAAAATTCTTCAAAAATTCGTCCAAAATCTTGATGACCCCAATCTCTTGTTTTGTACGTTTTTTCCACGTGTCTTGACACATAATGTATCCATGCTAAGTTTGGTGAAGATCTGAGTATGTAGTTTTTGACCTTATATGGAACCTCCTATCTGAAAATTTGAAAATTCTTAAAAAATTCGTCCAAAATCTTGATGTCTCCAATCTCTTGTTTTGTACGTTTTTTCCACGTGTCTTGACATCCAATGTATCCCTGCAAAGTTTGGTGAAGATCTGAGTATGTAGTTTTTGACCTTATCTGGAACCTCCCATCTGAAAATTTGAAAATTCCTAAAAAATCCGTGCAAAATCTTGATGACCCCAATCTCTTGTTTTGTACGTTTTTTCCACGTGTCTTGACATCCAATGTATCCATGCAAAGTTTGGTGAAGATCTGAGTATGTCGTTTTTGACCTTATCTGGAACATCCTTTCTGAAAATTTGAAAATTGTTAAAAAATTCGTCCAAAATCTTGATGTCTCCAATCTCTTTTTTGTACGTTTTTTCCACGTGTCTTGACATCCAATGTATTCCTGCAATGTTTGGTGAAGATCTGAGTATGTAGTTTTTGACCTTATATGGAACCTCCTATCTGAAAATTTGAAAATTCTTAAAAAATTCGACCAAAATCTTGATGTTCCGAATCCTATGTTTTGTATGTTTTTTCCACGTGTCTTGACATCCAATGTATCCATGCAAAGTTTGGTGAAGATCTGAGTATGTAGTTTTTGACCTTATATTGAACCTCCCATCTGAAAATTTGAAAATTGTTAAAAAATTCGTCCAAAATCTTGATGTCTCCAATCTCTTTTTTGTACGTTTTTTCCACGTGTCTTGACATCCAATGTATCCCTGCAAAGTTTGGTGAAGATCTGAGTATGTAGTTTTTGACCTTATCTGGAACCTCCCATCTGAAAATTTGAAAATTCTTAAAAAATTCGACCAAAATCTTGATGTCTCCAATCTTTTGTTTTGTACGTTTTTTCCACGTGTCTTGACACATAATGTATCCATGCAAAGTTTGGTGAAGATCTGAGTATGTAGTTTTTGACCTTATATGGAACCTCCTATCTGAAAATTTGAAAATTCTTAAAAAATTCGACCAAAATCTTGATGTTCCGAATCCTATGTTTTGTATGTTTTTTCCACGTGTCTTGACATCCAATGTATCCATGCAAAGTTTGGTGAAGATCTGAGTATGTAGTTTTTGACCTTATATTGAACCTCCCATCTGAAAATTTGAAAATTCTTAAAAAATTCGTCCAAAATCTTGATGACCCCAATCTCTTGTTTTGTACGTTTTTTCCACGTGTCTTGACATCCAAAGTATCCCTGCAAAGTTTGGTGAAGATCTGAGTATGTAGTTTTTGACCTTATATGGAACCTCCTTTCTGAAAATTTGAGAATTCTTAAAAAATTCGTCCAAAATCTTGATGTCTCCAATCTCTTGTTTTGTACGTTTTTTCCACGTGTCTTGACATCCAATGTATCCATGCAAAGTTTGGTGAAGATCTGAGTATGTCGTTTTTGACCTTATCTGGAACCTCCCATCTGAAAATTTGAAAATTCTTAAAAAATTCGTCGAAAATCTTGATGTCTCCAATCTTTTGTTTTGTACGTTTTTTCCACGTGTCTTGACATGCAAAGTATCCCTGCAACGTTTGGTGAAGATCTGAGTATGTAGTTTTTGACATTATCTGGAACCTCCTATCTGAAAATTTGAAAATTCTTAAAAAATTCGTCGAAAATCTTGATGTCTCCAATCTCTTGTTTTGTACGTTTTTTCCACGTGTCTTGATATCCAATGTATCCCTGCAAAGTTTGGTGAAGATCTGAGTATGTCGTTTTTGACCTTATCTGGAACATCCTTTCTGAAAATTTGAAAATTGTTAAAAAATTCGTCCAAAATCTTGATGTCTCCAATCTTTTGTTTTGTACGTTTTTTCCACGTGTCTTGACACATAATGTATCCATGCAAAGTTTGGTGAAGATCTGAGTATGTAGTTTTTGACCTTATATGGAACCTCCTATCTGAAAATTTGAAAATTCTTAAAAAATTCGTCCAAAATCTTGATGTCTCCAATCTCTTGTTTTGTACGTTTTTTCCACGTGTCTTGACATCCAATGTATCCCTGCAAAGTTTGGTGAAGATCTGAGTATGTAGTTTTTGACCTTATCTGGAACCTCCCATCTGAAAATTTGAAAATTCCTAAAAAATCCGTGCAAAATCTTGATGACCCCAATCTCTTGTTTTGTACGTTTTTTCCACGTGTCTTGACATCCAATGTATCCATGCAAAGTTTGGTGAAGATCTGAGTATGTCGTTTTTGACCTTATCTGGAACATCCTTTCTGAAAATTTGAAAATTGTTAAAAAATTCGTCCAAAATCTTGATGTCTCCAATCTCTTTTTTGTACGTTTTTTCCACGTGTCTTGACATCCAATGTATCCCTGCAAAGTTTGGTGAAGATCTGAGTATGTAGTTTTTGACCTTATCTGGAACCTCCCATCTGAAAATTTGAAAATTCTTCAAAAATTCGTCGAAAATCTTGATGTCTCCAATCTCTTGTTTTGTACGTTTTTTCCACGTGTCTCGACCTCCAATGGATCCCTGCAAAGTTTGGTGAAGATCTGAGTATGTCGTTTTTGACCTTATCTGGAACATCCTTTCTGAAAATTTGAAAATTCTTAAAAAATTCGTCGAAAATCTTGATGTCTCCAATCTCTTGTTTTGTACGTTTTTTCCACGTGTCTTGACATCCAATGTATCCCTGCAAAGTTTGGTGAAGATCTGAGTATGTAGTTTTTGACCTTATATGGAACCTCCTATCTGAAAATTTGAAAATTCTTAAAAAATTCGTCCAAAATCTTGATGTCTCCAATCTCTTGTTTTGTACGTTTTTTCCACGTGTCTCGACCTCCAATGGATCCCTGCAAAGTTTGGTGAAGATCTGAGTATGTCGTTTTTGACCTTATCTGGAACCTCCCATCTGAAAATTTGAAAATTCTTAAAAAATTCGTCGAAAATCTTGATGTCTCCAATCTTTTGTTTTGTACGTTTTTTCCACGTGTCTTGACATGCAAAGTATCCCTGCAACGTTTGGTGAAGATCTGAGTATGTAGTTTTTGACCTTATCTGGAACCTCCTATCTGAAAATTTGAAAATTCTTAAAAAATTCGTCGAAAATCTTGATGTCTCCAATCTCTTGTTTTGTACGTTTTTTCCACGTGTCTTGATATCCAATGTATCCCTGCAAAGTTTGGTGAAGATCTGAGTATGTCGTTTTTGACCTTATCTGGAACATCCTTTCTGAAAATTTGAAAATTCTTAAAAAATTCGTCCAAAATCTTGATGTCTCCAATCTCTTGTTTTGTACGTTTTTTCCACGTGTCTTGACACATAATGTATCCATGCAAAGTTTGGTGAAGATCTGAGTATGTAGTTTTTGACCTTATATGGAACCTCCTATCTGAAAATTTGAAAATTCTTAAAAAATTCGTCCAAAATCTTGATGACCCCAATCTCTTGTTTTGTACGTTTTTTCCACGTGTCTTGACACATAATGTATCCATGCAAAGTTTGGTGAAGATCTGAGTATGTAGTTTTTGACCTTATATGGAACCTCCTATCTGAAAATTTGAAAATTCTTAAAAAATTCGTCCAAAATCTTGATGTCTCCAATCTCTTGTTTTGTACGTTTTTTCCACGTGTCTTGACATCCAATGTATCCCTGCAAAGTTTGGTGAAGATCTGAGTATGTAGTTTTTGACCTTATCTGGAACCTCCCATCTGAAAATTTGAAAATTCCTAAAAAATCCGTGCAAAATCTTGATGACCCCAATCTCTTGTTTTGTACGTTTTTTCCACGTGTCTTGACATCCAATGTATCCATGCAAAGTTTGGTGAAGATCTGAGTATGTCGTTTTTGACCTTATCTGGAACATCCTTTCTGAAAATTTGAAAATTGTTAAAAAATTCGTCCAAAATTTTGATGTCTCCAATCTCTTGTTTTGTACGTTTTTTCCACGTGTCTTGACATCCAATGTATTCCTGCAATGTTTGGTGAAGATCTGAGTATGTAGTTTTTGACCTTATATGGAACCTCCTATCTGAAAATTTGAAAATTCTTAAAAAATTCGACCAAAATCTTGATGTTCCGAATCCTATGTTTTGTATGTTTTTTCCACGTGTCTTGACATCCAATGTATCCATGCAAAGTTTGGTGAAGATCTGAGTATGTAGTTTTTGACCTTATATTGAACCTCCCATCTGAAAATTTGAAAATTGTTAAAAAATTCGTCCAAAATCTTGATGTCTCCAATCTCTTTTTTGTACGTTTTTTCCACGTGTCTTGACATCCAATGTATCCCTGCAAAGTTTGGTGAAGATCTGAGTATGTAGTTTTTGACCTTATCTGGAACCTCCCATCTGAAAATTTGAAAATTCTTAAAAAATTCGACCAAAATCTTGATGTCTCCAATCTTTTGTTTTGTACGTTTTTTCCACGTGTCTTGACACATAATGTATCCATGCAAAGTTTGGTGAAGATCTGAGTATGTAGTTTTTGACCTTATATGGAACCTCCTATCTGAAAATTTGAAAATTCTTAAAAAATTCGTCCAAAATCTTGATGTCTCCAATCTCTTGTTTTGTACGTTTTTTCCACGTGTCTTGACATCCAATGTATCCCTGCAAAGTTTGGTGAAGATCTGAGTATGTAGTTTTTGACCTTATCTGGAACCTCCCATCTGAAAATTTGAAAATTCCTAAAAAATCCGTGCAAAATCTTGATGACCCCAATCTCTTGTTTTGTACGTTTTTTCCACGTGTCTTGACACATAATGTATCCATGCAAAGTTTGGTGAAGATCTGAGTATGTAGTTTTTGACCTTATATGGAACCTCCTATCTGAAAATTTGAAAATTCTTAAAAAATTCGTCCAAAATCTTGATGACCCCAATCTCTTGTTTTGTACGTTTTTTCCACGTGTCTTGACATCCAAAGTATCCCTGCAAAGTTTGGTGAAGATCTGAGTATGTAGTTTTTGACCTTATATGGAACCTCCTTTCTGAAAATTTGAGAATACTTAAAAAATTCGTCCAAAATCTTGATGTCTTGAATCTCTTGTTTTGTACGTTTTTTCCACGTGTCTTGACATCCAATGTATCCATGCAAAGTTTGGTGAAGATCTGAGTATGTCGTTTTTGACCTTATCTGGAACCTCCCATCTGAAAATTTGAAAATTCTTAAAAAATTCGTCGAAAATCTTGATGTCTCCAATCTTTTGTTTTGTACGTTTTTTCCACGTGTCTTGACATGCAAAGTATCCCTGCAACGTTTGGTGAAGATCTGAGTATGTAGTTTTTGACCTTATCTGGAACCTCCTATCTGAAAATTTGAAAATTCTTAAAAAATTCGTCGAAAATCTTGATGTCTCCAATCTCTTGTTTTGTACGTTTTTTCCACGTGTCTTGATATCCAATGTATCCCTGCAAAGTTTGGTGAAGATCTGAGTATGTCGTTTTTGACCTTATCTGGAACATCCTTTCTGAAAATTTGAAAATTGTTAAAAAATTCGTCCAAAATCTTGATGTCTCCAATCTCTTTTTTGTACGTTTTTTCCACGTGTCTTGACATCCAATGTATCCCTGCAAAGTTTGGTGAAGATCTGAGTATGTAGTTTTTGACCTTATCTGGAACCTCCCAAATGAAAATTTGAAAATTCTTAAAAAATTCGACCAAAATCTTGATGTCTCCAATCTTTTTTTTTGTACGTTTTTTCCACGTGTCTTGACACATAATGTATCCATGCAAAGTTTGGTGAAGATCTGAGTATGTAGTTTTTGACCTTATATGGAACCTCCTATCTGAAAATTTGAAAATTCTTAAAAAATTCGTCCAAAATCTTGATGTCTCCAATCTCTTGTTTTGTACGTTTTTTCCACGTGTCTTGACATCCAATGTATCCCTGCAAAGTTTGGTGAAGATCTGAGTATGTAGTTTTTGACCTTATCTGGAACCTCCCATCTGAAAATTTGAAAATTCCTAAAAAATCCGTGCAAAATCTTGATGACCCCAATCTCTTGTTTTGTACGTTTTTTCCACGTGTCTTGACATCCAATGTATCCATGCAAAGTTTGGTGAAGATCTGAGTATGTCGTTTTTGACCTTATCTGGAACATCCTTTCTGAAAATTTGAAAATTGTTAAAAAATTCGTCCAAAATCTTGATGTCTCCAATCTCTTTTTTGTACGTTTTTTCCACGTGTCTTGACATCCAATGTATCCCTGCAAAGTTTGGTGAAGATCTGAGTATGTAGTTTTTGACCTTATCTGGAACCTCCCATCTGAAAATTTGAAAATTCTTCAAAAATTCGTCGAAAATCTTGATGTCTCCAATCTCTTGTTTTGTACGTTTTTTCCACGTGTCTCGACCTCCAATGGATCCCTGCAAAGTTTGGTGAAGATCTGAGTATGTCGTTTTTGACCTTATCTGGAACATCCTTTCTGAAAATTTGAAAATTCTTAAAAAATTCGTCGAAAATCTTGATGTCTCCAATCTCTTGTTTTGTACGTTTTTTCCACGTGTCTTGACATCCAATGTATCCCTGCAAAGTTTGGTGAAGATCTGAGTATGTAGTTTTTGACCTTATATGGAACCTCCTATCTGAAAATTTGAAAATTCTTAAAAAATTCGTCCAAAATCTTGATGTCTCCAATCTCTTGTTTTGTACGTTTTTTCCAAGTGTCTCGACCTCCAATGGATCCCTGCAAAGTTTGGTGAAGATCTGAGTATGTCGTTTTTGACCTTATCTGGAACCTCCCATCTGAAAATTTGAAAATTCTTAAAAAATTCGTCGAAAATCTTGATGTCTCCAATCTTTTGTTTTGTACGTTTTTTCCACGTGTCTTGACATGCAAAGTATCCCTGCAACGTTTGGTGAAGATCTGAGTATGTAGTTTTTGACCTTATCTGGAACCTCCTATCTGAAAATTTGAAAATTCTTAAAAAATTCGTCGAAAATCTTGATGTCTCCAATCTCTTGTTTTGTACGTTTTTTCCACGTGTCTTGATATCCAATGTATCCCTGCAAAGTTTGGTGAAGATCTGAGTATGTCGTTTTTGACCTTATCTGGAACATCCTTTCTGAAAATTTGAAAATTCTTAAAAAATTCGTCCAAAATCTTGATGTCTCCAATCTCTTGTTTTGTACGTTTTTTCCACGTGTCTTGACACATAATGTATCCATGCAAAGTTTGGTGAAGATCTGAGTATGTAGTTTTTGACCTTATATGGAACCTCCTATCTGAAAATTTGAAAATTCTTAAAAAATTCGTCCAAAATCTTGATGACCCCAATCTCTTGTTTTGTACGTTTTTTCCACGTGTCTTGACACATAATGTATCCATGCAAAGTTTGGTGAAGATCTGAGTATGTAGTTTTTGACCTTATATGGAACCTCCTATCTGAAAATTTGAAAATTCTTAAAAAATTCGTCCAAAATCTTGATGTCTCCAATCTCTTGTTTTGTACGTTTTTTCCACGTGTCTTGACATCCAATGTATCCCTGCAAAGTTTGGTGAAGATCTGAGTATGTAGTTTTTGACCTTATCTGGAACCTCCCATCTGAAAATTTGAAAATTCCTAAAAAATCCGTGCAAAATCTTGATGACCCCAATCTCTTGTTTTGTACGTTTTTTCCACGTGTCTTGACATCCAATGTATCCATGCAAAGTTTGGTGAAGATCTGAGTATGTCGTTTTTGACCTTATCTGGAACATCCTTTCTGAAAATTTGAAAATTGTTAAAAAATTCGTCCAAAATTTTGATGTCTCCAATCTCTTGTTTTGTACGTTTTTTCCACGTGTCTTGACATCCAATGTATTCCTGCAATGTTTGGTGAAGATCTGAGTATGTAGTTTTTGACCTTATATGGAACCTCCTATCTGAAAATTTGAAAATTCTTAAAAAATTCGACCAAAATCTTGATGTTCCGAATCCTATGTTTTGTATGTTTTTTCCACGTGTCTTGACATCCAATGTATCCATGCAAAGTTTGGTGAAGATCTGAGTATGTAGTTTTTGACCTTATATTGAACCTCCCATCTGAAAATTTGAAAATTGTTAAAAAATTCGTCCAAAATCTTGATGTCTCCAATCTCTTTTTTGTACGTTTTTTCCACGTGTCTTGACATCCAATGTATCCCTGCAAAGTTTGGTGAAGATCTGAGTATGTAGTTTTTGACCTTATCTGGAACCTCCCATCTGAAAATTTGAAAATTCTTAAAAAATTCGACCAAAATCTTGATGTCTCCAATCTTTTGTTTTGTACGTTTTTTCCACGTGTCTTGACACATAATGTATCCATGCAAAGTTTGGTGAAGATCTGAGTATGTAGTTTTTGACCTTATATGGAACCTCCTATCTGAAAATTTGAAAATTCTTAAAAAATTCGTCCAAAATCTTGATGTCTCCAATCTCTTGTTTTGTACGTTTTTTCCACGTGTCTTGACATCCAATGTATCCCTGCAAAGTTTGGTGAAGATCTGAGTATGTAGTTTTTGACCTTATCTGGAACCTCCCATCTGAAAATTTGAAAATTCCTAAAAAATCCGTGCAAAATCTTGATGACCCCAATCTCTTGTTTTGTACGTTTTTTCCACGTGTCTTGACACATAATGTATCCATGCAATTTTGGTGAAGATCTGAGTATGTAGTTTTTGACCTTATATGGAACCTCCTATCTGAAAATTTGAAAATTCTTAAAAAATTCGTCCAAAATCTTGATGACCCCAATCTCTTGTTTTGTACGTTTTTTCCACGTGTCTTGACATCCAAAGTATCCCTGCAAAGTTTGGTGAAGATCTGAGTATGTAGTTTTTGACCTTATATGGAACCTCCTTTCTGAAAATTTGAGAATACTTAAAAAATTCGTCCAAAATCTTGATGTCTTGAATCTCTTGTTTTGTACGTTTTTTCCACGTGTCTTGACATCCAATGTATCCATGCAAAGTTTGGTGAAGATCTGAGTATGTCGTTTTTGACCTTATCTGGAACCTCCCATCTGAAAATTTGAAAATTCTTAAAAAATTCGTCGAAAATCTTGATGTCTCCAATCTTTTGTTTTGTACGTTTTTTCCACGTGTCTTGACATGCAAAGTATCCCTGCAACGTTTGGTGAAGATCTGAGTATGTAGTTTTTGACCTTATCTGGAACCTCCTATCTGAAAATTTGAAAATTCTTAAAAAATTCGTCGAAAATCTTGATGTCTCCAATCTCTTGTTTTGTACGTTTTTTCCACGTGTCTTGATATCCAATGTATCCCTGCAAAGTTTGGTGAAGATCTGAGTATGTCGTTTTTGACCTTATCTGGAACATCCTTTCTGAAAATTTGAAAATTGTTAAAAAATTCGTCCAAAATCTTGATGTCTCCAATCTCTTTTTTGTACGTTTTTTCCACGTGTCTTGACATCCAATGTATCCCTGCAAAGTTTGGTGAAGATCTGAGTATGTAGTTTTTGACCTTATCTGGAACCTCCCAAATGAAAATTTGAAAATTCTTAAAAAATTCGACCAAAATCTTGATGTCTCCAATCTTTTTTTTTGTACGTTTTTTCCACGTGTCTTGACACATAATGTATCCATGCAAAGTTTGGTGAAGATCTGAGTATGTAGTTTTTGACCTTATATGGAACCTCCTATCTGAAAATTTGAAAATTCTTAAAAAATTCGTCCAAAATCTTGATGTCTCCAATCTCTTGTTTTGTACGTTTTTTCCACGTGTCTTGACATCCAATGTATCCCTGCAAAGTTTGGTGAAGATCTGAGTATGTAGTTTTTGACCTTATCTGGAACCTCCCATCTGAAAATTTGAAAATTCCTAAAAAATCCGTGCAAAATCTTGATGACCCCAATCTCTTGTTTTGTACGTTTTTTCCACGTGTCTTGACATCCAATGTATCCATGCAAAGTTTGGTGAAGATCTGAGTATGTCGTTTTTGACCTTATCTGGAACATCCTTTCTGAAAATTTGAAAATTGTTAAAAAATTCGTCCAAAATCTTGATGTCTCCAATCTCTTTTTTGTACGTTTTTTCCACGTGTCTTGACATCCAATGTATCCCTGCAAAGTTTGGTGAAGATCTGAGTATGTAGTTTTTTACCTTATCTGGAACCTCCCATCTGAAAATTTGAAAATTCTTCAAAAATTCGTCGAAAATCTTGATGTCTCCAATCTCTTGTTTTGTACGTTTTTTCCACGTGTCTCGACCTCCAATGGATCCCTGCAAAGTTTGGTGAAGATCTGAGTATGTCGTTTTTGACCTTATCTGGAACATCCTTTCTGAAAATTTGAAAATTCTTAAAAAATTCGTCGAAAATCTTGATGTCTCCAATCTCTTGTTTTGTACGTTTTTTCCACGTGACTTGACATCCAATGTATCCCTGCAAAGTTTGGTGAAGATCTGAGTATGTAGTTTTTGACCTTATATGGAACCTCCTATCTGAAAATTTGAAAATTCTTAAAAAATTCGTCCAAAATCTTGATGTCTCCAATCTCTTGTTTTGTACGTTTTTTCCACGTGTCTCGACCTCCAATGGATCCCTGCAAAGTTTGGTGAAGATCTGAGTATGTCGTTTTTGACCTTATCTGGAACCTCCCATCTGAAAATTTGAAAATTCTTAAAAAATTCGTCGAAAATCTTGATGTCTCCGATCTCTTGTTTTGTACGTTTTTTCCACGTGTCTTGACATGCAAAGTATTCCTGCAAAGTTTGGTGAAGATCTGAGTATGTAGTTTTTGACCTCATCTGGAACCTCCTATCTGAAAATTTGAAAATTCTTAAAAAATTCGTCGAAAATCTTGATGTCTCCAATCTCTTGTTTTGTACGTTTTTTCCACGTGTCTTGACATCCAATGTATCCCTGCAATGTTTGGTGAAGATCTGAGTATGTAGTTTTTGACCTTATCTGGAACCTCCCATCTGAAAATTTGAAAATTCCTAAAAAATCCGTCCAAAATCTTGATGACCCCAATCTCTTGTTTTGTACTTTTTTTCCACGTGTCTCGACCTCCAATGTATCCCTGCAAAGTTTGGTGAAGATCTGAGTATGTAGTTTTTGACCTTATATGGAACCTCCTATCTGAAAATTTGAAAATTCTTAAAAAATTCGTCGAAAATCTTGATGTCTCCGATCTCTTGTTTTGTACGTTTTTTCCACGTGTCTTGACATGCAAAGTATTCCTGCAAAGTTTGGTGAAGATCTGAGTATGTAGTTTTTGATCTCATCTGGAACCTCCTATCTGAAAATTTGAAAATTCTTAAAAAATTCGTCCAAAATCTTGATGTCTCCAATCTCTTGTTTTGTACGTTTTTTCCACGTGTCTTGACATCCAATGTATCTCTGCAATGTTTGGTGAAGATCTGAGTATGTAGTTTTTGACCTTATCTGGAACCTCCCATCTGAAAATTTGAAAATTCCTAAAAAATCCGTCCAAAATCTTGATGACCCCAATCTCTTTTTTGTACGTTTTTTCCACGTGTCTTGACATCCAATGTATCCCTGCAAAGTTTGGTGAAGATCTGAGTATGTAGTTTTTGACCTTATCTGGAACCTCCCATCTGAAAATTTGAAAATTCTTAAAAAATTCGACCAAAATCTTGATGTCTCCAATCTCTTTTTTGTACGTTTTTTCCACGTGTCTTGACATCCAATGTATCCCTGCAAAGTTTGGTGAAGATCTGAGTATGTAGTTTTTGACCTTATCTGGAACCTCCCATCTGAAAATTTGAAAATTCTTAAAAAATTCGACCAAAATCTTGATGTCTCCAATCTTTTGTTTTGTACGTTTTTTCCACGTGTCTTGACACATAATGTATCCATGCAAAGTTTGGTGAAAATCTGAGTATGTAGTTTTTGACCTTATATGGAACCTCCTATCTGAAAATTTGAAAATTCTTAAAAAATTCGTCCAAAATCTTGATGTCTCCAATCTCTTGTTTTGTACGTTTTTTCCACGTGTCTTGACATCCAATGTATCCCTGCAAAGTTTGGTGAAGATCTGAGTATGTAGTTTTTGACCTTATCTGGAACCTCCCATCTGAAAATTTGAAAATTCCTAAAAAATCCGTGCAAAATCTTGATGACCCCAATCTCTTGTTTTGTACGTTTTTTCCACGTGTCTTGACATCCAATGTATCCATGCAAAGTTTGGTGAAGATCTGAGTATGTCGTTTTTGACCTTATCTGGAACATCCTTTCTGAAAATTTGAAAATTGTTAAAAAATTCGTCCAAAATCTTGATGTCTCCAATCTCTTTTTTGTACGTTTTTTCCACGTGTCTTGACATCCAATGTATCCCTGCAAAGTTTGGTGAAGATCTGAGTATGTAGTTTTTGACCTTATCTGGAACCTCCCATCTGAAAATTTGAAAATTCTTCAAAAATTCGTCCAAAATCTTGATGTCTCCAATCTCTTGTTTTGTACGTTTTTTCCACGTGTCTCGACCTCCAATGGATCCCTGCAAAGTTTGGTGAAGATCTGAGTATGTCGTTTTTGACCTTATCTGGAACATCCTTTCTGAAAATTTGAAAATTCTTAAAAAATTCGTCGAAAATCTTGATGTCTCCAATCTCTTGTTTTGTACGTTTTTTCCACGTGTCTTGACATCCAATGTATCCCTGCAAAGTTTGGTGAAGATCTGAGTATGTAGTTTTTGACCTTATATGGAACCTCCTATCTGAAAATTTGAAAATTCTTAAAAAATTCGTCCAAAATCTTGATGTCTCCAATCTCTTGTTTTGTACGTTTTTTCCACGTGTCTCGACCTCCAATGGATCCCTGCAAAGTTTGGTGAAGATCTGAGTATGTCGTTTTTGACCTTATCTGGAACCTCCCATCTGAAAATTTGAAAATTCTTAAAAAATTCGTCGAAAATCTTGATGTCTCCGATCTCTTGTTTTGTACGTTTTTTCCACGTGTCTTGACATGCAAAGTATTCCTGCAAAGTTTGGTGAAGATCTGAGTATGTAGTTTTTGACCTCATCTGGAACCTCCTATCTGAAAATTTGAAAATTCTTAAAAAATTCGTCCAAAATCTTGATGTCTCCAATCTCTTGTTTTGTACGTTTTTTCCACGTGTCTTGACATCCAATGTATCCCTGCAAAGTTTGGTGAAGATCTGAGTATGTAGTTTTTGACCTTATCTGGAACCTCCCATCTGAAAATTTGAAAATTCCTAAAAAATCCGTGCAAAATCTTGATGACCCCAATCTCTTGTTTTGTACGTTTTTTCCACGTGTCTTGACATCCAATGTATCCATGCAAAGTTTGGTGAAGATCTGAGTATGTCGTTTTTGACCTTATCTGGAACATCCTTTCTGAAAATTTGAAAATTGTTAAAAAATTCGTCCAAAATCTTGATGTCTCCAATCTCTTTTTTGTACGTTTTTTCCACGTGTCTTGACATCCAATGTATCCCTGCAAAGTTTGGTGAAGATCTGAGTATGTAGTTTTTGACCTTATCTGGAACCTCCCATCTGAAAATTTGAAAATTCTTCAAAAATTCGTCGAAAATCTTGATGTCTCCAATCTCTTGTTTTGTACGTTTTTTCCACGTGTCTCGACCTACAATGGATCCCTGCAAAGTTTGGTGAAGATCTGAGTATGTCGTTTTTGACCTTATCTGGAACATCCTTTCTGAAAATTTGAAAATTCTTAAAAAATTCGTCGAAAATCTTGATGTCTCCAATCTCTTGTTTTGTACGTTTTTTCCACGTGTCTTGACATCCAATGTATCCCTGCAAAGTTTGGTGAAGATCTGAGTATGTAGTTTTTGACCTTATATGGAACCTCCTATCTGAAAATTTGAAAATTCTTAAAAAATTCGTCCAAAATCTTGATGTCTCCAATCTCTTGTTTTGTACGTTTTTTCCACGTGTCTCGACCTCCCATGGATCCCTGCAAAGTTTGGTGAAGATCTGAGTATGTCGTTTTTGACCTTATCTGGAACCTCCCATCTGAAAATTTGAAAATTCTTAAAAAATTCGTCGAAAATCTTGATGTCTCCGATCTCTTGTTTTGTACGTTTTTTCCACGTGTCTTGACATGCAAAGTATTCCTGCAAAGTTTGGTGAAGATCTGAGTATGTAGTTTTTGACCTCATCTGGAACCTCCTATCTGAAAATTTGAAAATTCTTAAAAAATTCGTCCAAAATCTTGATGTCTCCAATCTCTTGTTTTGTACGTTTTTTCCACGTGTCTTGACATCCAATGTATCCCTGCAATGTTTGGTGAAGATCTGAGTATGTAGTTTTTGACCTTATCTGGAACCTCCCATCTGAAAATTTGAAAATTCCTAAAAAATCCGTCCAAAATCTTGATGACCCCAATCTCTTGTTTTGTACTTTTTTTCCACGTGTCTCGACCTCCAATGTATCCCTGCAAAGTTTGGTGAAGATCTGAGTATGTAGTTTTTGACCTTATATGGAACCTCCTATTTGAAAATTTGAAAATTCTTAAAAAATTCGTCGAAAATCTTGATGTCTCCGATCTCTTGTTTTGTACGTTTTTTCCACGTGTCTTGACATGCAAAGTATTCCTGCAAAGTTTGGTGAAGATCTGAGGATGTAGTTTTTGACCTCATCTGGAACCTCCTATCTGAAAATTTGAAAATTCTTAAAAAATTCGTCCAAAATCTTGATGTCTCCAATCTCTTGTTTTGTACGTTTTTTCCACGTGTCTTGACATCCAATGTATCCCTGCAATATTTGGTGAAGATCTGAGTATGTAGTTTTTGACCTTATCTGGAACCTCCCATCTGAAAATTTGAAAATTCCTAAAAAATCCGTCCAAAATCTTGATGACCCCAATCTCTTTTTTGTACGTTTTTTCCACGTGTCTTGACATCCAATGTATCCCTGCAATGTTTGGTGAAGATCTGAGTCTGTCGTTTTTGACCTTATCTGGAACATCCTTTCTGAAAATTTGAAAATTGTTAAAAAATTCGTCCAAAATCTTGATGTCTCCAATCTCTTTTTTGTACGTTTTTTCCACGTGTCTTGACATCCAATGTATCCCTGCAAAGTTTGGTGAAGATCTGAGTATGTAGTTTTTGACCTTATCTGGAACCTCCCATCTGAAAATTTGAAAATTCTTAAAAAATTCGACCAAAATCTTGATGTCTCCAATCTTTTGTTTTGTACGTTTTTTCCACGTGTCTTGACACATAATGTATCCATGCAAAGTTTGGTGAAGATCTGAGTATGTAGTTTTTGACCTTATATGGAACCTCCTATCTGAAAATTTGAAAATTCTTAAAAAATTCGTCCAAAATCTTGATGTCTCCAATCTCTTGTTTTGTACGTTTTTTCCACGTGTCTTGACATCCAATGTATCCCTGCAAAGTTTGGTGAAGATCTGAGTATGTAGTTTTTGACCTTATCTGGAACCTCCCATCTGAAAATTTGAAAATTCCTAAAAAATCCGTGCAAAATCTTGATGACCCCAATCTCTTGTTTTGTACGTTTTTTCCACGTGTCTTGACATCCAATGTATCCATGCAAAGTTTGGTGAAGATCTGAGTATGTCGTTTTTGACCTTATCTGGAACATCCTTTCTGAAAATTTGAAAATTGTTAAAAAATTCGTCCAAAATCTTGATGTCTCCAATCTCTTTTTTGTACGTTTTTTCCACGTGTCTTGACATCCAATGTATCCCTGCAAAGTTTGGTGAAGATCTGAGTATGTAGTTTTTGACCTTATCTGGAACCTCCCATCTGAAAATTTGAAAATTCTTCAAAAATTCGTCCAAAATCTTGATGTCTCCAATCTCTTGTTTTGTACGTTTTTTCCACGTGTCTCGACCTCCAATGGATCCCTGCAAAGTTTGGTGAAGATCTGAGTATGTCGTTTTTGACCTTATCTGGAACATCCTTTCTGAAAATTTGAAAATTCTTAAAAAATTCGTCGAAAATCTTGATGTCTCCAATCTTTTGTTTTGTACGTTTTTTCCACGTGTCTTGACATCCAATGTATCCCTGCAAAGTTTGGTAAAGATCTGAGTATGTAGTTTTTGACCTTATATGGAACCTCCTATCTGAAAATTTGAAAATTCTTAAAAAATTCGTCCAAAATCTTGATGTCTCCAATCTCTTGTTTTGTACGTTTTTTCCACGTGTCTCGACCTCCAATGGATCCTTGCAAAGTTTGGTGAAGATCTGAGTATGTCGTTTTTGACCTTATCTGGAACCTCCCATCTGAAAATTTGAAAATTCTTAAAAAATTCGTCGAAAATCTTGATGTCTCCGATCTCTTGTTTTGTACGTTTTTTCCACGTGTCTTGACATGCAAAGTATTCCTGCAAAGTTTGGTGAAGATCTGAGTATGTAGTTTTTGACCTCATCTGGAACCTCCTATCTGAAAATTTGAAAATTCTTAAAAAATTCGTCCAAAATCTTGATGTCTCCAATCTCTTGTTTTGTACGTTTTTTCCACGTGTCTTGACATCCAATGTATCCCTGCAATGTTTGGTGAAGATCTGAGTATGTAGTTTTTGACCTTATCTGGAACCTCCCATCTGAAAATTTGAAAATTCCTAAAAAATCCGTCCAAAATCTTGATGACCCCAATCTCTTGTTTTGTACTTTTTTTCCACGTGTCTCGACCTCCAATGTATCCCTGCAAAGTTTGGTGAAGATCTGAGTATGTAGTTTTTGACCTTATATGGAACCTCCTATCTGAAAATTTGAAAATTCTTAAAAAATTCGTCGAAAATCTTGATGTCTCCGATCTCTTGTTTTGTACGTTTTTTCCACGTGTCTTGACATGCAAAGTATTCCTGCAAAGTTTGGTGAAGATCTGAGTATGTAGTTTTTGACCTCATCTGGAACCTCCTATCTGAAAATTTGAAAATTCTTAAAAAATTCGTCCAAAATCTTGATGTCTCCAATCTCTTGTTTTGTACGTTTTTTCCACGTGTCTTGACATCCAATGTATCCCTGCAATGTTTGGTGAAGATCTGAGTATGTAGTTTTTGACCTTATCTGGAACCTCCCATCTGAAAATTTGAAAATTCCTAAAAAATCCGTCCAAAATCTTGATGACCCCAATCTCTTTTTTGTACGTTTTTTCCACGTGTCTTGACATCCAATGTATCCCTGCAATGTTTGGTGAAGATCTGAGTATGTCGTTTTTGACCTTATCTGGAACATCCTTTCTGAAAATTTGAAAATTGTTAAAAAATTCGTCCAAAATCTTGATGTCTCCAATCTCTTTTTTGTACGTTTTTTCCACGTGTCTTGACATCCAATGTATCCCTGCAAAGTTTGGTGAAGATCTGAGTATGTAGTTTTTGACCTTATATGGAACCTCCCATCTGAAAATTTGAAAATTCTTAAAAAATTCGACCAAAATCTTGATGTCTCCAATCTTTTGTTTTGTACGTTTTTTCCACGTGTCTTGACACATAATGTATCCATGCAAAGTTTGGTGAAGATCTGAGTATGTAGTTTTTGACCTTATATGGAACCTCCTATCTGAAAATTTGAAAATTCTTAAAAAATTCGTCCAAAATCTTGATGTCTCCAATCTCTTGTTTTGTACGTTTTTTCCACGTGTCTTGACATCCAATGTATCCCTGCAAAGTTTGGTGAAGATCTGAGTATGTAGTTTTTGACCTTATCTGGAACCTCCCATCTGAAAATTTGAAAATTCCTAAAAAATCCGTGCAAAATCTTGATGACCCCAATCTCTTGTTTTGTACGTTTTTTCCACGTGTCTTGACATCCAATGTATCCATGCAAAGTTTGGTGAAGATCTGAGTATGTCGTTTTTGACCTTATCTGGAACATCCTTTCTGAAAATTTGAAAATTGTTAAAAAATTCGTCCAAAATCTTGATGTCTCCAATCTCTTTTTTGTACGTTTTTTCCACGTGTCTTGACATCCAATGTATCCCTGCAAAGTTTGGTGAAGATCTGAGTATGTAGTTTTTGACCTTATCTGGAACCTCCCATCTGAAAATTTGAAAATTCTTCAAAAATTCGTCCAAAATCTTGATGTCTCCAATCTCTTGTTTTGTACGTTTTTTCCACGTGTCTCGACCTCCAATGGATCCCTGCAAAGTTTGGTGAAGATCTGAGTATGTAGTTTTTGACCTTATATGGAACCTCCTATCTGAAAATTTGAAAATTCTTAAAAAATTCGTCGAAAATCTTGATGTCTCCGATCTCTTGTTTTGTACGTTTTTTCCACGTGTCTTGACATGCAAAGTATTCCTGCAAAGTTTGGTGAAGATCTGAGTATGTAGTTTTTGACCTCATCTGGAACCTCCTATCTGAAAATTTGAAAATTCTTAAAAAATTCGTCCAAAATCTTGATGTCTCCAATCTCTTGTTTTGTACGTTTTTTCCACGTGTCTTGACATCCAATGTATCCCTGCAATGTTTGGTGAAGATCTGAGTATGTAGTTTTTGACCTTATCTGGAACCTCCCATCTGAAAATTTGAAAATTCCTAAAAAATCCGTCCAAAATCTTGATGACCCCAATCTCTTGTTTTGTACTTTTTTTCCACGTGTCTCGACCTCCAATGTATCCCTGCAAAGTTTGGTGAAGATCTGAGTATGTAGTTTTTGACCTTATATGGAACCTCCTATCTGAAAATTTGAAAATTCTTAAAAAATTCGTCCAAAATCTTGATGTCACCAATCCTATGTTTTGTATGTTTTTTCCACGTGTCTTGACATCCAATGGATCCCTGCAAAGTTTGGTGAAGATCTGAGTATGTCGTTTTTGACCTTATCTGGAACCTCCCATCTGAAAATTTGAAAATTCTTAAAAAATTCATCGAAAATCTTGATGTCTCCGATCTCTTGTTTTGTACGTTTTTTCCACGTGTCTTGACATGCAAAGTATTCCTGCAAAGTTTGGTGAAGATCTGAGTATGTAGTTTTTGACCTCATCTGGAACCTCCTATCTGAAAATTTGAAAATTCTTAAAAAATTCGTCGAAAATCTTGATGTCTCCGATCTCTTGTTTTGTACGTTTTTTCCACGTGTCTTGACATGCAAAGTATTCCTGCAAAGTTTGGTGAAGATCTGAGTATGTAGTTTTTGACCTTATCTGGAACCTCCCATCTGAAAATTTGAAAATTCCTAAAAAATCCGTCCAAAATCTTGATGACCCCAATCTCTTGTTTTGTACGTTTTTTCCACGTGTCTCGACCTCCAATGTATCCCTGCAAAGTTTGGTGAAGATCTGAGTATGTAGTTTTTGACCTTATATGGAACCTCCTATCTGAAAATTTGAAAATTCTTAAAAAATTCGTCCAAAATCTTGATGTCACCAATCCTATGTTTTGTATGTTTTTTCCACGTGTCTTGACATCCAATGTATCCATGCAAAGTTTGGTGAAGATCTGAGTATGTCGTTTTTGACCTTATCTGGAACCTCCCATCTGAAAATTTGAAAATTCTTAAAAAATTCGTCGAAAATCTTGATGTCTCCGATCTCTTGTTTTGTACGTTTTTTCCACGTGTCTTGACATGCAAAGTATTCCTGCAAAGTTTGGTGAAGATCTGAGTATGTAGTTTTTGACCTCATCTGGAACCTCCTATCTGAAAATTTGAAAATTCTTAAAAAATTCGTCCAAAATTTTGATGTCTCCAATCTCTTGTTTTGTACGTTTTTTCCACGTGTCTTGACATCCAATGTATCCCTGCAATGTTTGGTGAAGATCTGAGTATGTAGTTTTTGACCTTATCTGGAACCTCCCATCTGAAAATTTGAAAATTCCTAAAAAATCCGTCCAAAATCTTGATGACCCCAATCTCTTGTTTTGTACGTTTTTTCCACGTGTCTTGACATCCAATGTATCCCTGCAAAGTTTGGTGAAGATCTGAGTATGTAGTTTTTGACCTTATCTGGAACCTCCTATCTGAAAATTTGAAAATTCTTAAAAAATTCGTCCAAAATCTTGATGTCTCCAATCTCTTGTTTTGTACGTTTTTTCCACGTGTCTTGACATCCAAAGTATCCCTGCAAAGTTTGGTGAAGATCTGAGTATGTAGTTTTTGACCTTATATGGAACCTCCTTTCTGAAAATTTGAGAATTCTTAAAAAATTCGTCCAAAATCTTGATGTCTCCAATCTCTTGTTTTGTACGTTTTTTCCACGTGTCTTGACATCCAATGTATCCATGCAAAGTTTGGTGAAGATCTGAGTATGTCGTTTTTGACCTTATCTGGAACCTCCCATCTGAAAATTTGAAAATTCTTAAAAAATCCGTGCAAAATCTTGATGACCCCAATCTCTTGTTTTGTACGTTTTTCCACGTGTCTTGACATCCAATGTATCCATGCAAAGTTTGGTGAAGATCTGAGTATGTCGTTTTTGACCTTATCTGGAACCTCCCATCTGAAAATTTGAAAATTCTTAAAAAATTCGTCGAAAATCTTGATGTCTCCAATCTCTTGTTTTGTACGTTTTTTCCACGTGTCTTGACATGCAAAGTATCCCTGCAATGTTTGGTGAAGATCTGAGTATGTAGTTTTTGACCTTATCTGGAACCTCCTATCTGAAAATTTGAAAATTCTTCAAAAATTCGTCGAAAATCTTGATGTCTCCAATCTCTTGTTTTGTACGTTTTTTCCACGTGTCTTGACATCCAATGTATCCCTGCAATGTTTGGTGGAGATCTGAGTATGTAGTTTTTGACCTTATCTGGGACCTCCTATCAGAAAATTTGAAAATTCTTCAAAAATTCGTCCAAAATCTTGATGTCTCCAATCTCTTGTTTTGTACGTTTTTTCCACGTGTCTCGACCTCCAATGTATCCCTGCAAAGTTTGGTGAAGATCTGAGTATGTCGTTTTTGACCTTATCTGGAACATCCTTTCTGAAAATTTGAAAATTCTTAAAAAATTCGTCGAAAATCTTGATGTCTCCAATCTCTTGTTTTGTACGTTTTTTCCACGTGTCTTGACATCCAATGTATCCCTGCAAAGTTTGGTGAAGATCTGAGTATGTAGTTTTTGACCTTATATGGAACCTTCTATCTGAAAATTTGAAAATTCTTAAAAAATTCGACCAAAATCTTGATGTTCCGAATCCTATGTTTTGTATGTTTTTTCCACGTGTCTTGACATCCAATGTATCCATGCAAAGTTTGGTGAAGATCTGAGTATGTAGTTTTTGACCTTATATTGAACCTCCCATCTGAAAATTTGAAAATTCTTAAAAAATTCGTCCAAAATCTTGATGACCCCAATCTCTTGTTTTGTACGTTTTTTCCACGTGTCTTGACATCCAAAGTATCCCTGCAAAGTTTGGTGAAGATCTGAGTATGTAGTTTTTGACCTTATATGGAACCTCCTTTCTGAAAATTTGAGAATTCTTAAAAAATTCGTCCAAAATCTTGATGTCTCCAATCTCTTGTTTTGTACGTTTTTTCCACGTGTCTTGACATCCAATGTATCCATGCAAAGTTTGGTGAAGATCTGAGTATGTCGTTTTTGACCTTATCTGGAACCTCCCATCTGAAAATTTGAAAATTCTTAAAAAATCCGTGCAAAATCTTGATGACCCCAATCTCTTGTTTTGTACGTTTTTTCCACGTGTCTTGACATCCAATGTATCCATGCAAAGTTTGGTGAAGATCTGAGTATGTCGTTTTTGACCTTATCTGGAACCTCCCATCTGAAAATTTGAAAATTCTTAAAAAATTCGTCGAAAATCTTGATGTCTCCAATCTCTTGTTTTGTACGTTTTTTCCACGTGTCTTGACATGCAAAGTATCCCTGCAACGTTTGGTGAAGATCTGAGTATGTAGTTTTTGACCTTATCTGGAACCTCCTATCTGAAAATTTGAAAATTCTTAAAAAATTCGTCCAAAATCTTGATGTCTCCAATCTCTTGTTTTGTACGTTTTTTCCACGTGTCTTGACATCCAATGTATCCCTGCAATGTTTGGTGAAGATCTGAGTATGTAGTTTTTGACCTTATATGGAGCCTCCTATCTGAAAATTTGAAAATTCTTAAAAAATTCGTCCAAAATCTTGATGTCTCCAATCTCTTGTTTTGTACGTTCTTTCCACGTGTCTTGACATCCAATGTATCCCTGCAATGTTTGGTGAAGATCTGAGTATGTAGTTTTTGACCTTATATGGAACCTCCTATCTGAAAATTTGAAAATTCTTAAAAGAATTTAACAAAATCTTGATGTCCCCAATCCTATGTTTTGTATGTTTTTTCCACGTGTCTTGACATACAATGTATCCCTGCAGAGTTTGGTGAAGATCTGAGTATGTAGTTTTTGACCATATCTGGAACCTCCCATCTGAAAATTTGAAAATTCCTAAAAAATCCGTCCAAAATCTTGTTGACCCGAATCTCTTGTTTTGTACGTTTTTTCCACGTGTCTTGACATCCAATGTATCCCTGCAAAGTTTGGTGAAGATCTGAGTATGTAGTTTTTGACCTTATATGGAACCTCCTATCTGAAAATTTGAAAATTCTTAAAAAATTCGTCCAAAATCTTGATGTCTCCAATCTCTTGTTTTGTACGTTTTTTCCACGTGTCTCGACCTCCAATGGATCCCTGCAAAGTTTGGTGAAGATCTGAGTATGTAGTTTTTGACCTTATCTGGAACCTCCCATCTGAAAATTTGAAAATTCTTCAAAAATTCGTCCAAAATCTTGATGTCTCCAATCTCTTGTTTTGTACGTTTTTTCCACGTGTCTCGACCTCCAATGGATCCCTGCAAAGTTTGGTGAAGATCTGAGTATGTAGTTTTTGACCTTATATGGAACCTCCTATCTGAAAATTTGAAAATTCTTAAAAAATTCGTCGAAAATCTTGATGTCTCCGATCTCTTGTTTTGTACGTTTTTTCCACGTGTCTTGACATGCAAAGTATTCCTGCAAAGTTTGGTGAAGATCTGAGTATGTAGTTTTTGACCTCATCTGGAACCTCCTATCTGAAAATTTGAAAATTCTTAAAAAATTCGTCCAAAATCATGATGTCTCCAATCTCTTGTTTTGTACGTTTTTTCCACGTGTCTTGACATCCAATGTATCCCTGCAATGTTTGGTGAAGATCTGAGTATGTAGTTTTTGACCTTATCTGGAACCTCCCATCTGAAAATTTGAAAATTCCTAAAAAATCCGTCCAAAATCTTGATGACCCCAATCTCTTGTTTTGTACTTTTTTTCCACGTGTCTCGACCTCCAATGTATCCCTGCAAAGTTTGGTGAAGATCTGAGTATGTAGTTTTTGACCTTATATGGAACCTCCTATCTGAAAATTTGAAAATTCTTAAAAAATTCGTCCAAAATCTTGATGTCACCAATCCTATGTTTTGTATGTTTTTTCCACGTGTCTTGACATCCAATGGATCCCTGCAAAGTTTGGTGAAGATCTGAGTATGTCGTTTTTGACCTTATCTGGAACCTCCCATCTGAAAATTTGAAAATTCTTAAAAAATTCGTCGAAAATCTTGATGTCTCCGATCTCTTGTTTTGTACGTTTTTTCCACGTGTCTTGACATGCAAAGTATTCCTGCAAAGTTTGGTGAAGATCTGAGTATGTAGTTTTTGACCTCATCTGGAACCTCCTATCTGAAAATTTGAAAATTCTTAAAAAATTCGTCGAAAATCTTGATGTCTCCGATCTCTTGTTTTGTACGTTTTTTCCACGTGTCTTGACATGCAAAGTATTCCTGCAAAGTTTGGTGAAGATCTGAGTATGTAGTTTTTGACCTTATCTGGAACCTCCCATCTGAAAATTTGAAAATTCCTAAAAAATCCGTCCAAAATCTTGATGACCCCAATCTCTTGTTTTGTACGTTTTTTCCACGTGTCTCGACCTCCAATGTATCCCTGCAAAGTTTGGTGAAGATCTGAGTATGTAGTTTTTGACCTTATATGGAACCTCCTATCTGAAAATTTGAAAATTCTTAAAAAATTCGTCCAAAATCTTGATGTCACCAATCCTATGTTTTGTATGTTTTTTCCACGTGTCTTGACATCCAATGTATCCATGCAAAGTTTGGTGAAGATCTGAGTATGTCGTTTTTGACCTTATCTGGAACCTCCCATCTGAAAATTTGAAAATTCTTAAAAAATTCGTCGAAAATCTTGATGTCTCCGATCTCTTGTTTTGTACGTTTTTTCCACGTGTCTTGACATGCAAAGTATTCCTGCAAAGTTTGGTGAAGATCTGAGTATGTAGTTTTTGACCTCATCTGGAACCTCCTATCTGAAAATTTGAAAATTCTTAAAAAATTCGTCCAAAATTTTGATGTCTCCAATCTCTTGTTTTGTACGTTTTTTCCACGTGTCTTGACATCCAATGTATCCCTGCAATGTTTGGTGAAGATCTGAGTATGTAGTTTTTGACCTTATCTGGAACCTCCCATCTGAAAATTTGAAAATTCCTAAAAAATCCGTCCAAAATCTTGATGACCCCAATCTCTTGTTTTGTACGTTTTTTCCACGTGTCTTGACATCCAATGTATCCCTGCAAAGTTTGGTGAAGATCTGAGTATGTAGTTTTTGACCTTATCTGGAACCTCCTATCTGAAAATTTGAAAATTCTTAAAAAATTCGTCCAAAATCTTGATGTCTCCAATCTCTTGTTTTGTACGTTTTTTCCACGTGTCTTGACATCCAAAGTATCCCTGCAAAGTTTGGTGAAGATCTGAGTATGTAGTTTTTGACCTTATATGGAACCTCCTTTCTGAAAATTTGAGAATTCTTAAAAAATTCGTCCAAAATCTTGATGTCTCCAATCTCTTGTTTTGTACGTTTTTTCCACGTGTCTTGACATCCAATGTATCCATGCAAAGTTTGGTGAAGATCTGAGTATGTCGTTTTTGACCTTATCTGGAACCTCCCATCTGAAAATTTGAAAATTCTTAAAAAATCCGTGCAAAATCTTGATGACCCCAATCTCTTGTTTTGTACGTTTTTCCACGTGTCTTGACATCCAATGTATCCATGCAAAGTTTGGTGAAGATCTGAGTATGTCGTTTTTGACCTTATCTGGAACCTCCCATCTGAAAATTTGAAAATTCTTAAAAAATTCGTCGAAAATCTTGATGTCTCCAATCTCTTGTTTTGTACGTTTTTTCCACGTGTCTTGACATGCAAAGTATCCCTGCAATGTTTGGTGAAGATCTGAGTATGTAGTTTTTGACCTTATCTGGAACCTCCTATCTGAAAATTTGAAAATTCTTCAAAAATTCGTCGAAAATCTTGATGTCTCCAATCTCTTGTTTTGTACGTTTTTTCCACGTGTCTTGACATCCAATGTATCCCTGCAATGTTTGGTGGAGATCTGAGTATGTAGTTTTTGACCTTATCTGGGACCTCCTATCAGAAAATTTGAAAATTCTTCAAAAATTCGTCCAAAATCTTGATGTCTCCAATCTCTTGTTTTGTACGTTTTTTCCACGTGTCTCGACCTCCAATGTATCCCTGCAAAGTTTGGTGAAGATCTGAGTATGTCGTTTTTGACCTTATCTGGAACATCCTTTCTGAAAATTTGAAAATTCTTAAAAAATTCGTCGAAAATCTTGATGTCTCCAATCTCTTGTTTTGTACGTTTTTTCCACGTGTCTTGACATCCAATGTATCCCTGCAAAGTTTGGTGAAGATCTGAGTATGTAGTTTTTGACCTTATATGGAACCTCCTATCTGAAAATTTGAAAATTCTTAAAAAATTCGACCAAAATCTTGATGTTCCGAATCCTATGTTTTGTATGTTTTTTCCACGTGTCTTGACATCCAATGTATCCATGCAAAGTTTGGTGAAGATCTGAGTATGTAGTTTTTGACCTTATATTGAACCTCCCATCTGAAAATTTGAAAATTCTTAAAAAATTCGTCCAAAATCTTGATGACCCCAATCTCTTGTTTTGTACGTTTTTTCCACGTGTCTTGACATCCAAAGTATCCCTGCAAAGTTTGGTGAAGATCTGAGTATGTAGTTTTTGACCTTATATGGAACCTCCTTTCTGAAAATTTGAGAATTCTTAAAAAATTCGTCCAAAATCTTGATGTCTCCAATCTCTTGTTTTGTACGTTTTTTCCACGTGTCTTGACATCCAATGTATCCATGCAAAGTTTGGTGAAGATCTGAGTATGTCGTTTTTGACCTTATCTGGAACCTCCCATCTGAAAATTTGAAAATTCTTAAAAAATCCGTGCAAAATCTTGATGACCCCAATCTCTTGTTTTGTACGTTTTTTCCACGTGTCTTGACATCCAATGTATCCATGCAAAGTTTGGTGAAGATCTGAGTATGTCGTTTTTGACCTTATCTGGAACCTCCCATCTGAAAATTTGAAAATTCTTAAAAAATTCGTCGAAAATCTTGATGTCTCCAATCTCTTGTTTTGTACGTTTTTTCCACGTGTCTTGACATGCAAAGTATCCCTGCAACGTTTGGTGAAGATCTGAGTATGTAGTTTTTGACCTTATCTGGAACCTCCTATCTGAAAATTTGAAAATTCTTAAAAAATTCGTCCAAAATCTTGATGTCTCCAATCTCTTGTTTTGTACGTTTTTTCCACGTGTCTTGACATCCAATGTATCCCTGCAATGTTTGGTGAAGATCTGAGTATGTAGTTTTTGACCTTATATGGAGCCTCCTATCTGAAAATTTGAAAATTCTTAAAAAATTCGTCCAAAATCTTGATGTCTCCAATCTCTTGTTTTGTACGTTCTTTCCACGTGTCTTGACATCCAATGTATCCCTGCAATGTTTGGTGAAGATCTGAGTATGTAGTTTTTGACCTTATATGGAACCTCCTATCTGAAAATTTGAAAATTCTTAAAAGAATTTAACAAAATCTTGATGTCCCCAATCCTATGTTTTGTATGTTTTTTCCACGTGTCTTGACATACAATGTATCCCTGCAGAGTTTGGTGAAGATCTGAGTATGTAGTTTTTGACCATATCTGGAACCTCCCATCTGAAAATTTGAAAATTCCTAAAAAATCCGTCCAAAATCTTGTTGACCCGAATCTCTTGTTTTGTACGTTTTTTCCACGTGTCTTGACATCCAATGTATCCCTGCAAAGTTTGGTGAAGATCTGAGTATGTAGTTTTTGACCTTATATGGAACCTCCTATCTGAAAATTTGAAAATTCTTAAAAAATTCGTCCAAAATCTTGATGTCTCCAATCTCTTGTTTTGTACTTTTTTTCCACGTGTCTCGACCTCCAATGGATCCCTGCAAAGTTTGGTGAAGATCTGAGTATGTCGTTTTTGACCTTATCTGGAACCTCCCATCTGAAAATTTGAAAATTCTTAAAAAATTCGTCGAAAATCTTGATGTCTCCGATCTCTTGTTTTGTACGTTTTTTCCACGTGTCTTGACATGCAAAGTATTCCTGCAAAGTTTGGTGAAGATCTGAGTATGTAGTTTTTGACCTCATCTGGAACCTCCTATCTGAAAATTTGAAAATTCTTAAAAAATTCGTCCAAAATCTTGATGTCTCCAATCTCTTGTTTTGTACGTTTTTTCCACGTGTCTTGACATCCAATGTATCCCTGCAAAGTTTGGTGAAGATCTGAGTATGTAGTTTTTGACCTTATCTGGAACCTCCTATCTGAAAATTTGAAAATTCTTAAAAAATTCGTCCAAAATCTTGATGTCTCCAATCTCTTGTTTTGTACGTTTTTTCCACGTGTCTTGATATCCAATGTATCCCTGCAAAGTTTGGTGAAGATCTGAGTATTTCGTTTTTGACCTTATCTGGAACATCCTTTCTGAAAATTTGAAAATTGTTAAAAAATTCGTCCAAAATCTTGATGTCTCCAATCTCTTTTTTGTACGTTTTTTCCACGTGTCTTGACATCCAATGTATCCCTGCAAAGTTTGGTGAAGATCTGAGTATGTAGTTTTTGACCTTATCTGGAACCTCCCATCTGAAAATTTGAAAATTCTTCAAAAATTCGTCCAAAATCTTGATGTCTCCAATCTCTTGTTTTGTACGTTTTTTCCACGTGTCTCGACCTCCAATGGATCCCTGCAAAGTTTGGTGAAGATCTGAGTATGTCGTTTTTGACCTTATCTGGAACCTCCCATCTGAAAATTTGAAAATTCTTAAAAAATTCGTCGAAAATCTTGATGTCTCCGATCTCTTGTTTTGTACGTTTTTTCCACGTGTCTTGACATGCAAAGTATTCCTGCAAAGTTTGGTGAAGATCTGAGTATGTAGTTTTTGACCTCATCTGGAACCTCCTATCTGAAAATTTGAAAATTCTTAAAAAATTCGTCGAAAATCTTGATGTCTCCAATCTCTTGTTTTGTACGTTTTTTCCACGTGTCTTGACATCCAATGTATCCCTGCAATGTTTGGTGAAGATCTGAGTATGTAGTTTTTGACCTTATCTGGAACCTCCCATCTGAAAATTTGAAAATTCCTAAAAAATCCGTCCAAAATCTTGATGACCCCAATCTCTTGTTTTGTACTTTTTTTCCACGTGTCTCGACCTCCAATGTATCCCTGCAAAGTTTGGTGAAGATCTGAGTATGTAGTTTTTGACCTTATATGGAACCTCCTATCTGAAAATTTGAAAATTCTTAAAAAATTCGTCGAAAATCTTGATGTCTCCGATCTCTTGTTTTGTACGTTTTTTCCACGTGTCTTGACATGCAAAGTATTCCTGCAAAGTTTGGTGAAGATCTGAGTATGTAGTTTTTGACCTCATCTGGAACCTCCTATCTGAAAATTTGAAAATTCTTAAAAAATTCGTCCAAAATCTTGATGTCTCCAATCTCTTGTTTTGTACGTTTTTTCCACGTGTCTTGACATCCAATGTATCCCTGCAATGTTTGGTGAAGATCTGAGTATGTAGTTTTTGACCTTATCTGGAACCTCCCATCTGAAAATTTGAAAATTCCTAAAAAATCCGTCCAAAATCTTGATGACCCCAATCTCTTGTTTTGTACTTTTTTTCCACGTGTCTCGACCTCCAATGTATCCCTGCAAAGTTTGGTGAAGATCTGAGTATGTAGTTTTTGACCTTATATGGAACCTCCTATCTGAAAATTTGAAAATTCTTAAAAAATTCGTCCAAAATCTTGATGTCACCAATCCTATGTTTTGTATGTTTTTTCCACGTGTCTTGACATCCAATGGATCCCTGCAAAGTTTGGTGAAGATCTGAGTATGTCGTTTTTGACCTTATCTGGAACCTCCCATCTGAAAATTTGAAAATTCTTAAAAAATTCGTCGAAAATCTTGATGTCTCCGATCTCTTGTTTTGTACGTTTTTTCCACGTGTCTTGACATGCAAAGTATTCCTGCAAAGTTTGGTGAAGATCTGAGTATGTAGTTTTTGACCTTATCTGGAACCTCCTATCTGAAAATTTGAAAATTCTTAAAAAATTCGTCGAAAATCTTGATGTCTCCGATCTCTTGTTTTGTACGTTTTTTCCACGTGTCTTGACATGCAAAGTATTCCTGCAAAGTTTGGTGAAGATCTGAGTATGTAGTTTTTGACCTTATCTGGAACCTCCCATCTGAAAATTTGAAAATTCCTAAAAAATCCGTCCAAAATCTTGATGACCCCAATCTCTTGTTTTGTACGTTTTTTCCACGTGTCTCGACCTCCAATGTATCCCTGCAAAGTTTGGTGAAGATCTGAGTATGTAGTTTTTGACCTTATATGGAACCTCCTATCTGAAAATTTGAAAATTCTTAAAAAATTCGTCCAAAATCTTGATGTCACCAATCCTATGTTTTGTATGTTTTTTCCACGTGTCTTGACATCCAATGTATCCATGCAAAGTTTGGTGAAGATCTGAGTATGTCGTTTTTGACCTTATCTGGAACCTCCCATCTGAAAATTTGAAAATTCTTAAAAAATTCGTCGAAAATCTTGATGTCTCCGATCTCTTGTTTTGTACGTTTTTTCCACGTGTCTTGACATGCAAAGTATTCCTGCAAAGTTTGGTGAAGATCTGAGTATGTAGTTTTTGACCTCATCTGGAACCTCCTATCTGAAAATTTGAAAATTCTTAAAAAATTCGTCCAAAATTTTGATGTCTCCAATCTCTTGTTTTGTACGTTTTTTCCACGTGTCTTGACATCCAATGTATCCCTGCAATGTTTGGTGAAGATCTGAGTATGTAGTTTTTGACCTTATCTGGAACCTCCCATCTGAAAATTTGAAAATTCCTAAAAAATCCGTCCAAAATCTTGATGACCCCAATCTCTTGTTTTGTACGTTTTTTCCACGTGTCTTGACATCCAATGTATCCCTGCAAAGTTTGGTGAAGATCTGAGTATGTAGTTTTTGACCTTATCTGGAACCTCCTATCTGAAAATTTGAAAATTCATAAAAAATTCGTCCAAAATCTTGATGTCTCCAATCTCTTGTTTTGTACGTTTTTTCCACGTGTCTTGACATCCAAAGTATCCCTGCAAAGTTTGGTGAAGATCTGAGTATGTAGTTTTTGACCTTATATGGAACCTCCTTTCTGAAAATTTGAGAATTCTTAAAAAATTCGTCCAAAATCTTGATGTCTCCAATCTCTTGTTTTGTACGTTTTTTCCACGTGTCTTGACATCCAATGTATCCATGCAAAGTTTGGTGAAGATCTGAGTATGTCGTTTTTGACCTTATCTGGAACCTCCCATCTGAAAATTTGAAAATTCTTAAAAAATCCGTGCAAAATCTTGATGACCCCAATCTCTTGTTTTGTACGTTTTTCCACGTGTCTTGACATCCAATGTATCCATGCAAAGTTTGGTGAAGATCTGAGTATGTCGTTTTTGACCTTATCTGGAACCTCCCATCTGAAAATTTGAAAATTCTTAAAAAATTCGTCGAAAATCTTGATGTCTCCAATCTCTTGTTTTGTACGTTTTTTCCACGTGTCTTGACATGCAAAGTATCCCTGCAATGTTTGGTGAAGATCTGAGTATGTAGTTTTTGACCTTATCTGGAACCTCCTATCTGAAAATTTGAAAATTCTTCAAAAATTCGTCGAAAATCTTGATGTCTCCAATCTCTTGTTTTGTACGTTTTTTCCACGTGTCTTGACATCCAATGTATCCCTGCAATGTTTGGTGGAGATCTGAGTATGTAGTTTTTGACCTTATCTGTGACCACCTATCAGAAAATTTGAAAATTCTTCAAAAATTCGTCCAAAATCTTGATGTCTCCAATCTCTTGTTTTGTACGTTTTTTCCACGTGTCTCGACCTCCAATGTATCCCTGCAAAGTTTGGTGAAGATCTGAGTATGTCGTTTTTGACCTTATCTGGAACATCCTTTCTGAAAATTTGAAAATTCTTAAAAAATTCGTCGAAAATCTTGATGTCTCCAATCTCTTGTTTTGTACGTTTTTTCCACGTGTCTTGACATCCAATGTATCCCTGCAAAGTTTGGTGAAGATCTGAGTATGTAGTTTTTGACCTTATATGGAACCTCCTATCTGAAAATTTGAAAATTCTTAAAAAATTCGACCAAAATCTTGATGTTCCGAATCCTATGTTTTGTATGTTTTTTCCACGTGTCTTGACATCCAATGTATCCATGCAAAGTTTGGTGAAGATCTGAGTATGTAGTTTTTGACCTTATATTGAACCTCCCATCTGAAAATTTGAAAATTCTTAAAAAATTCGTCCAAAATCTTGATGACCCCAATCTCTTGTTTTGTACGTTTTTTCCACGTGTCTTGACATCCAAAGTATCCCTGCAAAGTTTGGTGAAGATCTGAGTATGTAGTTTTTGACCTTATATGGAACCTCCTTTCTGAAAATTTGAGAATTCTTAAAAAATTCGTCCAAAATCTTGATGTCTCCAATCTCTTGTTTTGTACGTTTTTTTCACGTGTCTTGACATCCAATGTATCCATGCAAAGTTTGGTGAAGATCTGAGTATGTCGTTTTTGACCTTATCTGGAACCTCCCATCTGAAAATTTGAAAATTCTTAAAAAATCCGTGCAAAATCTTGATGACCCCAATCTCTTGTTTTGTACGTTTTTTCCACGTGTCTTGACATCCAATGTATCCATGCAAAGTTTGGTGAAGATCTGAGTATGTCGTTTTTGACCTTATCTGGAACCTCCCATCTGAAAATTTGAAAATTCTTAAAAAATTCGTCGAAAATCTTGATGTCTCCAATCTCTTGTTTTGTACGTTTTTTCCACGTGTCTTGACATGCAAAGTATCCCTGCAACGTTTGGTGAAGATCTGAGTATGTAGTTTTTGACCTTATCTGGAACCTCCTATCTGAAAATTTGAAAATTCTTAAAAAATTCGTCCAAAATCTTGATGTCTCCAATCTCTTGTTTTGTACGTTTTTTCCACGTGTCTTGACATCCAATGTATCCCTGCAATGTTTGGTGAAGATCTGAGTATGTAGTTTTTGACCTTATATGGAGCCTCCTATCTGAAAATTTGAAAATTCTTAAAAAATTCGTCCAAAATCTTGATGTCTCCAATCTCTTGTTTTGTACGTTCTTTCCACGTGTCTTGACATCCAATGTATCCCTGCAATGTTTGGTGAAGATCTGAGTATGTAGTTTTTGACCTTATATGGAACCTCCTATCTGAAAATTTGAAAATTCTTAAAAGAATTTAACAAAATCTTGATGTCCCCAATCCTATGTTTTGTATGTTTTTTCCACGTGTCTTGACATACAATGTATCCCTGCAGAGTTTGGTGAAGATCTGAGTATGTAGTTTTTGACCATATCTGGAACCTCCCATCTGAAAATTTGAAAATTCCTAAAAAATCCGTCCAAAATCTTGTTGACCCGAATCTCTTGTTTTGTACGTTTTTTCCACGTGTCTTGACATCCAATGTATCCCTGCAAAGTTTGGTGAAGATCTGAGTATGTAGTTTTTGACCTTATATGGAACCTCCTATCTGAAAATTTGAAAATTCTTAAAAAATTCGTCCAAAATCTTGATGTCTCCAATCTCTTGTTTTGTACGTTTTTTCCACGTGTCTCGACCTCCAATGGATCCCTGCAAAGTTTGGTGAAGATCTGAGTATGTCGTTTTTGACCTTATCTGGAACCTCCCATCTGAAAATTTGAAAATTCTTAAAAAATTCGTCGAAAATCTTGATGTCTCCGATCTCTTGTTTTGTACGTTTTTTCCACGTGTCTTGACATGCAAAGTATTCCTGCAAAGTTTGGTGAAGATCTGAGTATGTAGTTTTTGACCTCATCTGGAACCTCCTATCTGAAAATTTGAAAATTCTTAAAAAATTCGTCCAAAATCTTGATGTCTCCAATCTCTTGTTTTGTACGTTTTTTCCACGCGTCTTGACATCCAATGTATCCCTGCAAAGTTTGGTGAAGATCTGAGTATGTAGTTTTTGACCTTATCTGGAACCTCCTATCTGAAAATTTGAAAATTCTTAAAAAATTCGTCCAAAATCTTGATGTCTCCAATCTCTTGTTTTGTACGTTTTTTCCACGTGTCTTGACATCCAATGTATCCCTGCAAAGTTAGGTGAAGATCTGAGTATGTAGTTTTTGACCTTATATGGAACCTCCTATCTGAAAATTTGAAAATTCTTAAAAAATTCGACCAAAATCTTGATGTTCCGAATCCTATGTTTTGTATGTTTTTTCCACGTGTCTTGACATCCAATGTATCCATGCAAAGTTTGGTGAAGATCTGAGTATGTAGTTTTTGACCTTATATTGAACCTCCCATCTGAAAATTTGAAAATTCTTAAAAAATTCGTCCAAAATCTTGATGACCCCAATCTCTTGTTTTGTACGTTTTTTCCACGTGTCTTGACATCCAAAGTATCCCTGCAAAGTTTGGTGAAGATCTGAGTATGTAGTTTTTGACCTTATATGGAACCTCCTTTCTGAAAATTTGAGAATTCTTAAAAAATTCGTCCAAAATCTTGATGTCTCCAATCTCTTGTTTTGTACGTTTTTTCCACGTGTCTTGACATCCAATGTATCCATGCAAAGTTTGGTGAAGATCTGAGTATGTCGTTTTTGACCTTATCTGGAACCTCCCATCTGAAAATTTGAAAATTTTTAAAAAAATCGTCCAAAATCTTGATGTCTCCAATCTCTTGTTTTGTACGTTTTTTCCACGTGTCTTGACATCCAATGTATCCCTGCAAAGTTTGGTGAAGATCTGAGTATGTAGTTTTTGACCTTATATGGAACCTCCTATCTGAAAATTTGAAAATTCTTAAAAAATTCGTCCAAAATCTTGATGTCTCCAATCTCTTGTTTTGTACGTTTTTTCCACGTGTCTCGACCTCCAATGGATCCCTGCAAAGTTTGGTGAAGATCTGAGTATGTCGTTTTTGACCTTATCTGGAACCTCCCATCTGAAAATTTGAAAATTCTTAAAAAATTCGTCGAAAATCTTGATGTCTCCGATCTCTTGTTTTGTACGTTTTTTCCACGTGTCTTGACATGCAAAGTATTAATGCAAAGTTTGGTGAAGATCTGAGTATGTAGTTTTTGACCTCATCTGGAACCTCCTATCTGAAAATTTGAAAATTCTTAAAAAATTCGTCCAAAATCTTGATGTCTCCAATATCTTGTTTTGTACGTTTTTTCCACGTGTCTTGACATCCAATGTATCCCTGCAAAGTTTGGTGAAGATCTGAGTATGTAGTTTTTGACCTTATCTGGAACCTCCTATCTGAAAATTTGAAAATTCTTAAAAAATTCGTCCAAAATCTTGATGTCTCCAATCTCTTGTTTTGTACGTTTTTTCCACGTGTCTTGATATCCAATGTATCCCTGCAAAGTTTGGTGAAGATCTGAGTATGTCGTTTTTGACCTTATCTGGAACATCCTTTCTGAAAATTTGAAAATTGTTAAAAAATTCGTCCAAAATCTTGATGTCTCCAATCTCTTTTTTGTACGTTTTTTCCACGTGTCTTGACATCCAATGTATCCCTGCAAAGTTTGGTGAAGATCTGAGTATGTAGTTTTTGACCTTATCTGGAACCTCCCATCTGAAAATTTGAAAATTCTTAAAAAATTCGACCAAAATCTTGATGTCTCCAATCTTTTGTTTTGTACGTTTTTTCCACGTGTTTTGACACATAATGTATCCATGCAAAGTTTGGTGAAGATCTGAGTATGTAGTTTTTGACCTTATATGGAACCTCCTATCTGAAAATTTGAAAATTCTTAAAAAATTCGTCCAAAATCTTGATGTCTCCAATCTCTTGTTTTGTACGTTTTTTCCACGTGTCTTGACATCCAATGTATCCCTGATAAGTTTGGTGAAGATCTGAGTATGTAGTTTTTGACCTTATCTGGAACCTCCCATCTGAAAATTTGAAAATTCCTAAAAAATCCGTGCAAAATCTTGATGACCCCAATCTCTTGTTTTGTACGTTTTTTCCACGTGTCTTGACATCCAATGTATTCCTGCAATGTTTGGTGAAGATCTGAGTATGTAGTTTTTGACCTTATATGGAACCTCCTATCTGAAAATTTGAAAATTCTTAAAAAATTCGACCAAAATCTTGATGTTCCGAATCCTATGTTTTGTATGTTTTTTCCAAATGTCTTGACATCCAATGTATCCATGCAAAGTTTGGTGAAGATCTGAGTATGTAGTTTTTGACCTTATATTGAACCTCCCATCTGAAAATTTGAAAATTCTTAAAAAATTCGTCCAAAATCTTGATGACCCCAATCTCTTGTTTTGTACGTTTTTTCCACGTGTCTTGACATCCAATGTATCCATGCAAAGTTTGGTGAAGATCTGAGTATGTCGTTTTTGACCTTATCTGGAACCTCCCATCTGAAAATTTGAAAATTCTTAAAAAATTCGTCGAAAATCTTGATGTCTCCAATCTTTTGTTTTGTACGTTTTTTCCACGTGTCTTGACATGCAAAGTATCCCTGCAACGTTTGGTGAAGATCTGAGTATGTAGTTTTTGACCTTATCTGGAACCTCCTATCTGAAAATTTGAAAATTCTTAAAAAATTCGTCGAAAATCTTGATGTCTCCAATCTCTTGTTTTGTACGTTTTTTCCACGTGTCTTGATATCCAATGTATCCCTGCAAAGTTTGGTGAAGATCTGAGTATGTCGTTTTTGACCTTATCTGGAACATCCTTTCTGAAAATTTGAAAATTGTTAAAAAATTCGTCCAAAATCTTGATGTCTCCAATCTCTTTTTTGTACGTTTTTTCCACGTGTCTTGACATCCAATGTATCCCTGCAAAGTTTGGTGAAGATCTGAGTATGTAGTTTTTGACCTTATCTGGAACCTCCCATCTGAAAATTTGAAAATTCTTAAAAAATTCGTCGAAAATCTTGATGTCTCCAATCTCTTGTTTTGTACGTTTTTTCCACGTGTCTTGACATGCAAAGTATCCCTGCAACGTTTGGTGAAGATCTGAGTATGTAGTTTTTGACCTTATCTGGAACCTCCTATCTGAAAATTTGAAAATTCTTAAAAAATTCGTCCAAAATCTTGATGTCTCCAATCTCTTGTTTTGTACGTTTTTTCCACGTGTCTTGACATCCAATGTATCCCTGCAATGTTTGGTGAAGATCTGAGTATGTAGTTTTTGACCTTATATGGAGCCTCCTATCTGAAAATTTGAAAATTCTTAAAAAATTCGTCCAAAATCTTGATGTCTCCAATCTCTTGTTTTGTACGTTCTTTCCACGTGTCTTGACATCCAATGTATCCCTGCAATGTTTGGTGAAGATCTGAGTATGTAGTTTTTGACCTTATATGGAACCTCCTATCTGAAAATTTGAAAATTCTTAAAAGAATTTAACAAAATCTTGATGTCCCCAATCCTATGTTTTGTATGTTTTTTCCACGTGTCTTGACATACAATGTATCCCTGCAGAGTTTGGTGAAGATCTGAGTATGTAGTTTTTGACCATATCTGGAACCTCCCATCTGAAAATTTGAAAATTCCTAAAAAATCCGTCCAAAATCTTGTTGACCCGAATCTCTTGTTTTGTACGTTTTTTCCACGTGTCTTGACATCCAATGTATCCCTGCAAAGTTTGGTGAAGATCTGAGTATGTAGTTTTTGACCTTATATGGAACCTCCTATCTGAAAATTTGAAAATTCTTAAAAAATTCGTCCAAAATCTTGATGTCTCCAATCTCTTGTTTTGTACGTTTTTTCCACGTGTCTCGACCTCCAATGGATCCCTGCAAAGTTTGGTGAAGATCTGAGTATGTCGTTTTTGACCTTATCTGGAACCTCCCATCTGAAAATTTGAAAATTCTTAAAAAATTCGTCGAAAATCTTGATGTCTCCGATCTCTTGTTTTGTACGTTTTTTCCACGTGTCTTGACATGCAAAGTATTCCTGCAAAGTTTGGTGAAGATCTGAGTATGTAGTTTTTGACCTCATCTGGAACCTCCTATCTGAAAATTTGAAAATTCTTAAAAAATTCGTCCAAAATCTTGATGTCTCCAATCTCTTGTTTTGTACGTTTTTTCCACGTGTCTTGACATCCAATGTATCCCTGCAAAGTTTGGTGAAGATCTGAGTATGTAGTTTTTGACCTTATCTGGAACCTCCTATCTGAAAATTTGAAAATTCTTAAAAAATTCGTCCAAAATCTTGATGTCTCCAATCTCTTGTTTTGTACGTTTTTTCCACGTGTCTTGATATCCAATGTATCCCTGCAAAGTTTGGTGAAGATCTGAGTATGTCGTTTTTGACCTTATCTGGAACATCCTTTCTGAAAATTTGAAAATTGTTAAAAAATTCGTCCAAAATCTTGATGTCTCCAATCTCTTTTTTGTACGTTTTTTCCACGTGTCTTGACATCCAATGTATCCCTGCAAAGTTTGGTGAAGATCTGAGTATGTAGTTTTTGACCTTATCTGGAACCTCCCATCTGAAAATTTGAAAATTCTTAAAAAATTCGTCGAAAATCTTGATGTCTCCAATCTCTTGTTTTGTACGTTTTTTCCACGTGTCTTGACATGCAAAGTATCCCTGCAACGTTTGGTGAAGATCTGAGTATGTAGTTTTTGACCTTATCTGGAACCTCCTATCTGAAAATTTGAAAATTCTTAAAAAATTCGTCCAAAATCTTGATGTCTCCAATCTCTTGTTTTGTACGTTTTTTCCACGTGTCTTGACATCCAATGTATCCCTGCAATGTTTGGTGAAGATCTGAGTATGTAGTTTTTGACCTTATATGGAGCCTCCTATCTGAAAATTTGAAAATTCTTAAAAAATTCGTCCAAAATCTTGATGTCTCCAATCTCTTGTTTTGTACGTTCTTTCCACGTGTCTTGACATCCAATGTATCCCTGCCATGTTTGGTGAAGATCTGAGTATGTAGTTTTTGACCTTATATGGAACCTCCTATCTGAAAATTTGAAAATTCTTAAAAGAATTTAACAAAATCTTGATGTCCCCAATCCTATGTTTTGTATGTTTTTTCCACGTGTCTTGACATACAATGTATCCCTGCAGAGTTTGGTGAAGATCTGAGTATGTAGTTTTTGACCATATCTGGAACCTCCCATCTGAAAATTTGAAAATTCCTAAAAAATCCGTCCAAAATCTTGTTGACCCGAATCTCTTGTTTTGTACGTTTTTTCCACGTGTCTTGACATCCAATGTATCCCTGCAAAGTTTGGTGAAGATCTGAGTATGTAGTTTTTGACCTTATATGGAACCTCCTATCTGAAAATTTGAAAATTCTTAAAAAATTCGTCCAAAATCTTGATGTCTCCAATCTCTTGTTTTGTACGTTTTTTCCACGTGTCTCGACCTCCAATGGATCCCTGCAAAGTTTGGTGAAGATCTGAGTATGTCGTTTTTGACCTTATCTGGAACCTCCCATCTGAAAATTTGAAAATTCTTAAAAAATTCGTCGAAAATCTTGATGTCTCCGATCTCTTGTTTTGTACGTTTTTTCCACGTGTCTTGACATGCAAAGTATTCCTGCAAAGTTTGGTGAAGATCTGAGTATGCAGTTTTTGACCTCATCTGGAACCTCCTATCTGAAAATTTGAAAATTCTTAAAAAATTCGTCCAAAATCTTGATGTCTCCAATCTCTTGTTTTGTACGTTTTTTCCACGTGTCTTGACATCCAATGTATCCCTGCAAAGTTTGGTGAAGATCTGAGTATGTAGTTTTTGACCTTATCTGGAACCTCCTATCTGAAAATTTGAAAATTCTTAAAAAATTCGTCCAAAATCTTGATGTCTCCAATCTCTTGTTTTGTACGTTTTTTCCACGTGTCTTGATATCCAATGTATCCCTGCAAAGTTTGGTGAAGATCTGAGTATGTCGTTTTTGACCTTATCTGGAACATCCTTTCTGAAAATTTGAAAATTGTTAAAAAATTCGTCCAAAATCTTGATGTCTCCAATCTCTTTTTTGTACGTTTTTTCCACGTGTCTTGACATCCAATGTATCCCTGCAAAGTTTGGTGAAGATCTGAGTATGTAGTTTTTGACCTTATATGGAACCTCCCATCTGAAAATTTGAAAATTCTTAAAAAATTCGACCAAAATCTTGATGTCTCCAATCTTTTGTTTTGTACGTTTTTTCCACGTGTCTTGACACATAATGTATCCATGCAAAGTTTGGTGAAGATCTGAGTATGTAGTTTTTGACCTTATATGGAACCTCCTATCTGAAAATTTGAAAATTCTTAAAAAATTCGTCCAAAATCTTGATGTCTCCAATCTCTTGTTTTGTACGTTTTTTCCACGTGTCTTGACATTAAATGTATCCCTGCAAAGTTTGGTGAAGATCTGAGTATGTAGTTTTTGACCTTATATGGAACCTCCTATCTGAAAATTTGAAAATTCTTAAAAAATTCGACCAAAATCTTGATGTTCCGAATCCTATGTTTTGTATGTTTTTTCCACGTGTCTTGACATCCAATGTATCCATGCAAAGTTTGGTGAAGATCTGAGTATGTAGTTTTTGACCTTATATTGAACCTCCCATCTGAAAATTTGAAAATTCTTAAAAAATTCGTCGAAAATCTTGATGTCTCCGATCTCTTGTTTTGTACGTTTTTTCCACGTGTCTTGACATGCAAAGTATTCCTGCAAAGTTTGGTGAAGATCTGAGTATGTAGTTTTTGACCTCATCTGGAACCTCCTATCTGAAAATTTGAAAATTCTTAAAAAATTCGTCCAAAATCTTGATGTCTCCAATCTCTTGTTTTGTACGTTTTTTCCACGTGTCTTGACATCCAATGTATCCCTGCAAAGTTTGGTGAAGATCTGAGTATGTAGTTTTTGACCTTATCTGGAACCTCCTATCTGAAAATTTGAAAATTCTTAAAAAATTCGTCCAAAATCTTGATGTCTCCAATCTCTTGTTTTGTACGTTTTTTCCACGTGTCTTGATATCCAATGTATCCCTGCAAAGTTTGGTGAAGATCTGAGTATGTCGTTTTTGACCTTATCTGGAACATCCTTTCTGAAAATTTGAAAATTGTTAAAAAATTCGTCCAAAATCTTGATGTCTCCAATCTCTTTTTTGTACGTTTTTTCCACGTGTCTTGACATCCAATGTATCCCTGCAAAGTTTGGTGAAGATCTGAGTATGTAGTTTTTGACCTTATCTGGAACCTCCCATCTGAAAATTTGAAAATTCTTAAAAAATTCGACCAAAATCTTGATGTCTCCAATCTTTTGTTTTGTACGTTTTTTCCACGTGTCTTGACACATAATGTATCCATGCAAAGTTTGGTGAAGATCTGAGTATGTAGTTTTTGACCTTATATGGAACCTCCTATCTAAAAATTTGAAAATTCTTAAAAAATTCGTCCAAAATCTTGATGTCTCCAATCTCTTGTTTTGTACGTTTTTTCCACGTGTCTTGACATCCAATGTATCCCTGCAAAGTTTGGTGAAGATCTGAGTATGTAGTTTTTGACCTTATCTGGAACCTCCCATCTGAAAATTTGAAAATTCCTAAAAAATCCGTGCAAAATCTTGATGACCCCAATCTCTTGTTTTGTACGTTTTTTCCACGTGTCTTGACATCCAATGTATTCCTGCAATGTTTGGTGAAGATCTGAGTATGTAGTTTTTGACCTTATATGGAACCTCCTATCTGAAAATTTGAAAATTCTTAAAAAATTCGACCAAAATCTTGATGTTCCGAATCCTATGTTTTGTATGTTTTTTCCACGTGTCTTGACATCCAATGTATCCATGCAAAGTTTGGTGAAGATCTGAGTATGTAGTTTTTGACCTTATATTGAACCTCCCATCTGAAAATTTGAAAATTCTTAAAAAATTCGTCCAAAATCTTGATGACCCCAATCTCTTGTTTTGTACGTTTTTCCACGTGTCTTGACATCCAATGTATCCATGCAAAGTTTGGTGAAGATCTGAGTATGTCGTTTTTGACCTTATCTGGAACCTCCCATCTGAAAATTTGAAAATTCTTAAAAAATTCGTCGAAAATCTTGATGTCTCCAATCTTTTGTTTTGTACGTTTTTTTCACGTGTCTTGACATGCAAAGTATCCCTGCAACGTTTGGTGAAGATCTGAGTATGTAGTTTTTGACCTTATCTGGAACCTCCTATCTGAAAATTTGAAAATTCTTAAAAAATTCGTCGAAAATCTTGATGTCTCCAATCTCTTGTTTTGTACGTTTTTTCCACGTGTCTTTATATCCAATGTATCCCTGCAAAGTTTGGTGAAGATCTGAGTATGTCGTTTTTGACCTTATCTGGAACATCCTTTCTGAAAATTTGAAAATTGTTAAAAAATTCGTCCAAAATCTTGATGTCTCCAATCTCTTTTTTGTACGTTTTTTCCACGTGTCTTGACATCCAATGTATCCCTGCAAAGTTTGGTGAAGATCTGAGTATGTAGTTTTTGACCTTAACTGGAACCTCCCATCTGAAAACTTGAAAATTCTTAAAAAATTCGACCAAAATCTTGATGTCTCCAATCTTTTGTTTTGTACGTTTTTTCCACGTGTCTTGACACATAATGTATCCATGCAAAGTTTGGTGAAGATCTGAGTATGTAGTTTTTGACCTTATATGGAACCTCCTATCTGAAAATTTGAAAATTCTTAAAAAATTCGTCCAAAATCTTGATGTCTCCAATCTCTTGTTTTGTACGTTTTTTCCACGTGTCTTGACATCCAATGTATCCCTGCAAAGTTTGGTGAAGAACTGAGTATGTAGTTTTTGACCTTATCTGGAACCTCCCATCTGAAAATTTGAAAATTCCTAAAAAATCCGTGCAAAATCTTGATGACCCCAATCTCTTGTTTTGTACGTTTTTTCCACGTGTCTTGACATCCAATGTATCCATGCAAAGTTTGGTGAAGATCTGAGTATGTCGTTTTTGACCTTATCTGGAACATCCTTTCTGAAAATTTGAAAATTGTTAAAAAATTCGTCCAAAATCTTGATGTCTCCAATCTCTTTTTTGTACGTTTTTTCCACGTGTCTTGACATCCAATGTATCCCTGCAAAGTTTGGTGAAGATCTGAGTATGTAGTTTTTGACCTTATCTGGAACTACCCATCTGAAAATTTGAAAATTCTTCAAAAATTCGTCGAAAATCTTGATGTCTCCAATTTCTTGTTTTGTACGTTTTTTCCACGTGTCTTGACATCCAATGTATCCCTGCAATGTTTGGTGGAGATCTGAGTATGTAGTTTTTGACCTTATCTGGGACCTCCTATCAGAAAATTTGAAAATTCTTCAAAAATTCGTCCAAAATCTTGATGTCTCCAATCTCTTGTTTTGTACGTTTTTTCCACGTGTCTCGACCTCCAATGTATCCCTGCAAAGTTTGGTGAAGATCTGAGTATGTCGTTTTTGACCTTATCTGGAACATCCTTTCTGAAAATTTGAAAATTCTTAAAAAATTCGTCGAAAATCTTGATGTCTCCAATCTCTTGTTTTGTACGTTTTTTCCACGTGTCTTGACATCCAATGTATCCCTGCAAAGTTTGGTGAAGATCTGAGTATGTAGTTTTTGACCTTATATGGAACCTCCTATCTGAAAATTTGAAAATTCTTAAAAAATTCGTCCAAAATCTTGATGTCTCCAATCTCTTGTTTTGTACGTTTTTTCCACGTGTCTCGACCTCCAATGGATCCCTGCAAAGTTTGGTGAAGATCTGAGTATGTCGTTTTTGACCTTATCTGGAACCTCCCATCTGAAAATTTGAAAATTCTTAAAAAATTCGTCGAAAATCTTGATGTCTCCGATCTCTTGTTTTGTACGTTTTTTCCACGTGTCTTGACATGCAAAGTATTCCTGCAAAGTTTGGTGAAGATCTGAGTATGTAGTTTTTGACCTCATCTGGAACCTCCTATCTGAAAATTTGAAAATTCTTAAAAAATTCGTCCAAAATCTTGATGTCTCCAATCTCTTGTTTTGTACGTTTTTTCCACGTGTCTTGACATCCAATGTATCCCTGCAATGTTTGGTGAAGATCTGAGTATGTAGTTTTTGACCTTATCTGGAACCTCCCATCTGAAAATTTGAAAATTCCTAAAAAATCCGTCCAAAATCTTGATGAACCCAATCTCTTGTTTTGTACTTTTTTTCCACGTGTCTCGACCTCCAATGTATCCCTGCAAAGTTTGGTGAAGATCTGAGTATGTAGTTTTTGACCTTATATGGAACCTCCTATCTGAAAATTTGAAAATTCTTAAAAAATTCGTCCAAAATCTTGATGTCACCAATCCTATGTTTTGTATGTTTTTTCCACGTGTCTTGACATCCAATGGATCCCTGCAAAGTTTGGTGAAGATCTGAGTATGTCGTTTTTGACCTTATCTGGAACCTCCCATCTGAAAATTTGAAAATTCTTAAAAAATTCGTCGAAAATCTTGATGTCTCCGATCTCTTGTTTTGTACGTTTTTTCCACGTGTCTTGACATGCAAAGTATTCCTGCAAAGTTTGGTGAAGATCTGAGTATGTAGTTTTTGACCTCATCTGGAACCTCCTATCTGAAAATTTGAAAATTCTTAAAAAATTCGTCGAAAATCTTGATGTCTCCGATCTCTTGTTTTGTACGTTTTTTCCACGTGTCTTGACATGCAAAGTATTCCTGCAAAGTTTGGTGAAGATCTGAGTATGTAGTTTTTGACCTTATCTGGAACCTCCCATCTGAAAATTTGAAAATTCCTAAAAAATCCGTCCAAAATCTTGATGACCCCAATCTCTTGTTTTGTACTTTTTTTCCACGTGTCTCGACCTCCAATGTATCCCTGCAAAGTTTGGTGAAGATCTGAGTATGTAGTTTTTGACCTTATATGGAACCTCCTATCTGAAAATTTGAAAATTCTTAAAAAATTCGACCAAAATCTTGATGTTCCGAATCCTATGTTTTGTATGTTTTTTCCACGTGTCTTGACATCCAATGTATCCATGCAAAGTTTGGTGAAGATCTGAGTATGTAGTTTTTGACCTTATATTGAACCTCCCATCTGAAAATTTGAAAATTCTTAAAAAATTCGTCCAAAATCTTGATGACCCCAATCTCTTGTTTTGTACGTTTTTTCCACGTGTCTTGACATCCAAAGTATCCCTGCAAAGTTTGGTGAAGATCTGAGTATGTAGTTTTTGACCTTATATGGAACCTCCTTTCTGAAAATTTGAGAATTCTTAAAAAATTCGTCCAAAATCTTGATGTCTCCAATCTCTTGTTTTGTACGTTTTTTCCACGTGTCTTGACATCCAATGTATCCATGCAAAGTTTGGTGAAGATCTGAGTATGTCGTTTTTGACCTTATCTGGAACCTCCCATCTGAAAATTTGAAAATTCTTAAAAAATTCGTCGAAAATCTTGATGTCTCCAATCTTTTGTTTTGTACGTTTTTTCCACGTGTCTTGACATGCAAAGTATCCCTGCAACGTTTGGTGAAGATCTGAGTATGTAGTTTTTGACCTTATCTGGAACCTCCTATCTGAAAATTTGAAAATTCTTAAAAAATTCGTCGAAAATCTTGATGTCTCCAATCTCTTGTTTTGTACGTTTTTTCCACGTGTCTTGATATCGAATGTATCCCTGCAAAGTTTGGTGAAGATCTGAGTATGTCGTTTTTGACCTTATCTGGAACATCCTTTCTGAAAATTTGAAAATTGTTAAAAAATTCGTCCAAAATCTTGATGTCTCCAATCTCTTTTTTGTACGTTTTTTCCACGTGTCTTGACATCCAATGTATCCCTGCAAAGTTTGGTGAAGATCTGAGTATGTAGTTTTTGACCTTATCTGGAACCTCCCATCTGAAAATTTGAAAATTCTTAAAAAATTCGACCAAAATCTTGATGTCTCCAATCTTTTGTTTTGTACGTTTTTTCCACGTGTCTTGACACATAATGTATCCATGCAAAGTTTGGTGAAGATCTGAGTATGTAGTTTTTGACCTTATATGGAACCTCCTATCTGAAAATTTGAAAATTCTTAAAAAATTCGTCCAAAATCTTGATGTCTCCAATCTCTTGTTTTGTACGTTTTTTCCACGTGTCTTGACATCCAATGTATCCCTGCAAAGTTTGGTGAAGATCTGAGTATGTAGTTTTTGACCTTATCTGGAACCTCCCATCTGAAAATTTGAAAATTCCTAAAAAATCCGTGCAAAATCTTGATGACCCCAATCTCTTGTTTTGTACGTTTTTTCCACGTGTCTTGACATCCAATGTATCCATGCAAAGTTTGGTGAAGATCTGAGTATGTCGTTTTTGACCTTATCTGGAACATCCTTTCTGAAAATTTGAAAATTGTTAAAAAATTCGTCCAAAATCTTGATGTCTCCAATCTCTTTTTTGTACGTTTTTTCCACGTGTCTTGACATCCAATGTATCCCTGCAAAGTTTGGTGAAGATCTGAGTATGTAGTTTTTGACCTTATCTGGAACCTCCCATCTGAAAATTTGAAAATTCTTCAAAAATTCGTCGAAAATCTTGATGTCTCCAATCTCTTGTTTTGTACGTTTTTTCCACGTGTCTTGACATCCAATGTATCCCTGCAATGTTTGGTGGAGATCTGAGTATGTAGTTTTTGACCTTATCTGGGACCTCCTATCAGAAAATTTGAAAATTCTTCAAAAATTCGTCCAAAATCTTGATGTCTCCAATCTCTTGTTTTGTACGTTTTTTCCACGTGTCTCGACCTCCAATGTATCCCTGCAAAGTTTGGTGAAGATCTGAGTATGTCGTTTTTGACCTTATCTGGAACATCCTTTCTGAAAATTTGAAAATTCTTAAAAAATTCGTCGAAAATCTTGATGTCTCCAATCTCTTGTTTTGTACGTTTTTTCCACGTGTCTTGACATCCAATGTATCCCTGCAAAGTTTGGTGAAGATCTGAGTATGTAGTTTTTGACCTTATATGGAACCTCCTATCTGAAAATTTGAAAATTCTTAAAAAATTCGTCCAAAATCTTGATGTCTCCAATCTCTTGTTTTGTACGTTTTTTCCACGTGTCTCGACCTCCAATGGATCCCTGCAAAGTTTGGTGAAGATCTGAGTATGTCGTTTTTGACCTTATCTGGAACCTCCCATCTGAAAATTTGAAAATTCTTAAAAAATTCGTCGAAAATCTTGATGTCTCCGATCTCTTGTTTTGTACGTTTTTTCCACGTGTCTTGACATGCAAAGTATTCCTGCAAAGTTTGGTGAAGATCTGAGTATGTAGTTTCTGACCTCATCTGGAACCTCCTATCTGAAAATTTGAAAATTCTTAAAAAATTCGTCCAAAATCTTGATGTCTCCAATCTCTTGTTTTGTACGTTTTTTCCACGTGTCTTGACATCCAATGTATCCCTGCAATGTTTGGTGAAGATCTGAGTATGTAGTTTTTGACCTTATCTGGAACCTCCCATCTGAAAATTTGAAAATTCCTAAAAAATCCGTCCAAAATCTTGATGACCCCAATCTCTTGTTTTGTACTTTTTTTCCACGTGTCTCGACCTCCAATGTATCCCTGCAAAGTTTGGTGAAGATCTGAGTATGTAGTTTTTGACCTTATATGGAACCTCCTATCTGAAAATTTGAAAATTCTTAAAAAATTCGTCCAAAATCTTGATGTCACCAATCCTATGTTTTGTATGTTTTTTCCACGTGTCTTGACATCCAATGGATCCCTGCAAAGTTTGGTGAAGATCTGAGTATGTCGTTTTTGACCTTATCTGGAACCTCCCATCTGAAAATTTGAAAATTCTTAAAAAATTCGTCGAAAATCTTGATGTCTCCGATCTCTTGTTTTGTACGTTTTTTCCACGTGTCTTGACATGCAAAGTATTCCTGCAAAGTTTGGTGAAGATCTGAGTATGTAGTTTTTGACCTCATCTGGAACCTCCTATCTGAAAATTTGAAAATTCTTAAAAAATTCGTCGAAAATCTTGATGTCTCCGATCTCTTGTTTTGTACGTTTTTTCCACGTGTCTTGACATGCAAAGTATTCCTGCAAAGTTTGGTGAAGATCTGAGTATGTAGTTTTTGACCTTATCTGGAACCTCCCATCTGAAAATTTGAAAATTCCTAAAAAATCCGTCCAAAATCTTGATGACCCCAATCTCTTGTTTTGTACTTTTTTTCCACGTGTCTCGACCTCCAATGTATCCCTGCAAAGTTTGGTGAAGATCTGAGTATGTAGTTTTTGACCTTATATGGAACCTCCTATCTGAAAATTTGAAAATTCTTAAAAAATTCGTCCAAAATCTTGATGTCACCAATCCTATGTTTTGTATGTTTTTTCCACGTGTCTTGACATCCAATGTATCCATGCAAAGTTTGGTGAAGATCTGAGTATGTCGTTTTTGACCTTATCTGGAACCTCCCATCTGAAAATTTGAAAATTCTTAAAAAATTCGTCGAAAATCTTGATGTCTCCGATCTCTTGTTTTGTACGTTTTTTCCACGTGTCTTGACATGCAAAGTATTCCTGCAAAGTTTGGTGAAGATCTGAGTATGTAGTTTTTGACCTCATCTGGAACCTCCTATCTGAAAATTTGAAAATTCTTAAAAAATTCGTCCAAAATTTTGATGTCTCCAATCTCTTGTTTTGTACGTTTTTTCCACGTGTCTTGACATCCAATGTATCCCTGCAATGTTTGGTGAAGATCTGAGTATGTAGTTTTTGACCTTATCTGGAACCTCCCATCTGAAAATTTGAAAATTCCTAAAAAATCCGTCCAAAATCTTGATGACCCCAATCTCTTGTTTTGTACGTTTTTTCCACGTGTCTTGACATCCAATGTATCCCTGCAAAGTTTGGTGAAGATCTGAGTATGTAGTTTTTGACCTTATCTGGAACCTCCTATCTGAAAATTTGAAAATTCTTAAAAAATTCGTCCAAAATCTTGATGTCTCCAATCTCTTGTTTTGTACGTTTTTTCCACGTGTCTTGACATCCAAAGTATCCCTGCAAAGTTTGGTGAAGATCTGAGTATGTAGTTTTTGACCTTATATGGAACCTCCTTTCTGAAAATTTGAGAATTCTTAAAAAATTCGTCCAAAATCTTGATGTCTCCAATCTCTTGTTTTGTACGTTTTTTCCACGTGTCTTGACATCCAATGTATCCATGCAAAGTTTGGTGAAGATCTGAGTATGTCGTTTTTGACCTTATCTGGAACCTCCCATCTGAAAATTTGAAAATTCTTAAAAAATCCGTGCAAAATCTTGATGACCCCAATCTCTTGTTTTGTACGTTTTTTCCACGTGTCTTGACATCCAATGTATCCATGCAAAGTTTGGTGAAGATCTGAGTATGTCGTTTTTGACCTTATCTGGAACCTCCCATCTGAAAATTTGAAAATTCTTAAAAAATTCGTCGAAAATCTTGATGTCTCCAATCTCTTGTTTTGTACGTTTTTTCCACGTGTCTTGACATGCAAAGTATCCCTGCAACGTTTGGTGAAGATCTGAGTATGTAGTTTTTGACCTTATCTGGAACCTCCTATCTGAAAATTTGAAAATTCTTCAAAAATTCGTCGAAAATCTTGATGTCTCCAATCTCTTGTTTTGTACGTTTTTTCCACGTGTCTTGACATCCAATGTATCCCTGCAATGTTTGGTGGAGATCTGAGTATGTAGTTTTTGACCTTATCTGGGACCTCCTATCAGAAAATTTGAAAATTCTTCAAAAATTCGTCCAAAATCTTGATGTCTCCAATCTCTTGTTTTGTACGTTTTTTCCACGTGTCTCGACCTCCAATGTATCCCTGCAAAGTTTGGTGAAGATCTGAGTATGTCGTTTTTGACCTTATCTGGAACATCCTTTCTGAAAATTTGAAAATTCTTAAAAAATTCGTCGAAAATCTTGATGTCTCCAATCTCTTGTTTTGTACGTTTTTTCCACGTGTCTTGACATCCAATGTATCCCTGCAAAGTTTGGTGAAGATCTGAGTATGTAGTTTTTGACCTTATATGGAACCTCCTATCTGAAAATTTGAAAATTCTTAAAAAATTCGACCAAAATCTTGATGTTCCGAATCCTATGTTTTGTATGTTTTTTCCACGTGTCTTGACATAAAATGTATCCCTGCAAAGTTTGGTGAAGATCTGAGTATGTAGTTTTTGACCTTATATTGAACCTCCCATCTGAAAATTTGAAAATTCTTAAAAAATTCGTCCAAAATCTTGATGACCCCAATCTCTTGTTTTGTACGTTTTTTCCACGTGTCTTGACATCCAAAGTATCCCTGCAAAGTTTGGTGAAGATCTGAGTATGTAGTTTTTGACCTTATATGGAACCTCCTTTCTGAAAATTTGAGAATTCTTAAAAAATTCGTCCAAAATCTTGATGTCTCCAATCTCTTGTTTTGTACGTTTTTTCCACGTGTCTTGACATCCAATGAATCCATGCAAAGTTTGGTGAAGATCTGAGTATGTCGTTTTTGACCTTATCTGGAACCTCCCATCTGAAAATTTGAAAATTCTTAAAAAATCCGTGCAAAATCTTGATGACCCCAATCTCTTGTTTTGTACGTTTTTTCCACGTGTCTTGACATCCAATGTATCCATGCAAAGTTTGGTGAAGATCTGAGTATGTCGTTTTTGACCTTATCTGGAACCTCCCATCTGAAAATTTGAAAATTCTTAAAAAATTCGTCGAAAATCTTGATGTCTCCAATCTCTTGTTTTGTACGTTTTTTCCACGTGTCTTGACATCCAATGTATCCCTGCAATGTTTGGTGAAGATCTGAGTATGTAGTTTTTGACCTTATATGGAGCCTCCTATCTGAAAATTTGAAAATTCTTAAAAAATTCGTCCAAAATCTTGATGTCTCCAATCTCTTGTTTTGTACGTTCTTTCCACGTGTCTTGACATCCAATGTATCCCTGCAATGTTTGGTGAAGATCTGAGTATGTAGTTTTTGACCTTATATGGAACCTCCTATCTGAAAATTTGAAAATTCTTAAAAGAATTTAACAAAATCTTGATGTCCCCAATCCTATGTTTTGTATGTTTTTTCCACGTGTCTTGACATACAATGTATCCCTGCAGAGTTTGGTGAAGATCTGAGTATGTAGTTTTTGACCATATCTGGAACCTCCCATCTGAAAATTTGAAAATTCCTAAAAAATCCGTCCAAAATCTTGTTGACCCGAATCTCTTGTTTTGTACGTTTTTTCCACGTGTCTTGACATCCAATGTATCCCTGCAAAGTTTGGTGAAGATCTGAGTATGTAGTTTTTGACCTTATATGGAACCTCCTATCTGAAAATTTGAAAATTCTTAAAAAATTCGTCCAAAATCTTGATGTCTCCAATCTCTTGTTTTGTACGTTTTTTCCACGTTTCTCGACCTCCAATGGATCCCTGCAAAGTTTGGTGAAGATCTGAGTATGTCGTTTTTGACCTTATCTGGAACCTCCCATCTGAAAATTTGAAAATTCTTAAAAAATTCGTCGAAAATCTTGATGTCTCCGATCTCTTGTTTTGTACGTTTTTTCCACGTGTCTTGACATGCAAAGTATTCCTGCAAAGTTTGGTGAAGATCTGAGTATGTAGTTTTTGACCTCATCTGGAACCTCCTATCTGAAAATTTGAAAATTCTTAAAAAATTCGTCCAAAATCTTGATGTCTCCAATCTCTTGTTTTGTACGTTTTTTCCACGTGTCTTGACATCCAATGTATCCCTGCAAAGTTTGGTGAAGAACTGAGTATGTAGTTTTTGACCTTATCTGGAACCTCCTATCTGAAAATTTGAAAATTCTTAAAAAATTCGTCCAAAATCTTGATGTCTCCAATCTCTTGTTTTGTACGTTTTTTCCACGTGTCTTGATATCCAATGTATCCCTGCAAAGTTTGGTGAAGATCTGAGTATGTCGTTTTTGACCTTATCTGGAACATCCTTTCTGAAAATTTGAAAATTGTTAAAAAATTCGTCCAAAATCTTGATGTCTCCAATCTCTTTTTTGTACGTTTTTTCCACGTGTCTTGACATCCAATGTATCCCTGCAAAGTTTGGTGAAGATCTGAGTATGTAGTTTTTGACCTTATCTGGAACCTCCCATCTGAAAATTTGAAAATTCTTAAAAAATTCGACCAAAATCTTGATGTCTCCAATCTTTTGTTTTGTACGTTTTTTCCACGTGTCTTGACACATAATGTATCCATGCAAAGTTTGGTGAAGATCTGAGTATGTAGTTTTTGACCTTATATGGAACCTCCTATCTGAAAATTTGAAAATTCTTAAAAAATTCGTCCAAAATCTTGATGTCTCCAATCTCTTGTTTTGTATGTTTTTTCCACGTGTCTTGACATCCAATGTATCCCTGCAAAGTTTGGTGAAGATCTGAGTATGTAGTTTTTGACCTTATCTGGAACCTCCCATCTGAAAATTTGAAAATTCCTAAAAAATCCGTGCAAAATCTTGATGACCCCAATCTCTTGTTTTGTACGTTTTTTCCACGTGTCTTGACATCCAATGTATTCCTGCAATGTTTGGTGAAGATCTGAGTATGTAGTTTTTGACCTTATATGGAACCTCCTATCTGAAAATTTGAAAATTCTTAAAAAATTCGACCAAAATCTTGATGTTCCGAATCCTATGTTTTGTATGTTTTTTCCACGTGTCTTGACATCCAATGTATCCATGCAAAGTTTGGTGAAGATCTGAGTATGTAGTTTTTGACCTTATATTGAACCTCCCATCTGAAAATTTGAAAATTCTTAAAAAATTCGTCCAAAATCTTGATGACCCCAATCTCTTGTTTTGTACGTTTTTTCCACGTGTCTTGACATCCAAAGTATCCCTGCAAAGTTTGGTAAAGATCTGAGTATGTAGTTTTTGACCTTATATGGAACCTCCTTTCTGAAAATTTGAGAATTCTTAAAAAATTCGTCCAAAATCTTGATGTCTCCAATCTCTTGTTTTGTACGTTTTTTCCACGTGTCTTGACATCCAATGTATCCATGCAAAGTTTGGTGAAGATCTGAGTATGTCGTTTTTGACCTCATCTGGAACCTCCCATCTGAAAATTTGAAAATTTTTAAAAAAATCGTCCAAAATCTTGATGTCTCCAATCTCTTGTTTTGTACGTTTTTTCCACGTGTCTTGACATCCAATGTATCCCTGCAAAGTTTGGTGAAGATCTGAGTATGTAGTTTTTGACCTTATATGGAACCTCCTATCTGAAAATTTGAAAATTCTTAAAAAATTCGTCCAAAATCTTGATGTCTCCAATCTCTTGTTTTGTACGTTTTTTCCACGTGTCTCGACCTAAAATGGATCCCTGCAAAGTTTGGTGAAGATCTGAGTATGTCGTTTTTGACCTTATCTGGAACCTCCCATCTGAAAATTTGAAAATTCTTAAAAAATTCGTCGAAAATCTTGATGTCTCCGATCTCTTGTTTTGTACGTTTTTTCCACGTGTCTCGACCTCCAATGTATCCCTGCAAAGTTTGGTGAAGATCTGAGTATGTCGTTTTTGACCTTATCTGGAACATCCTTTCTGAAAATTTGAAAATTCTTAAAAAATTCGTCGAAAATCTTGATGTCTCCAATCTCTTGTTTTGTACGTTTTTTCCACGTGTCTTGACATCCAATGTATCCCTGCAAAGTTTGGTGAAGATCTGAGTATGTAGTTTTTGACCTTATATGGAACCTCCTATCTGAAAATTTGAAAATTCTTAAAAAATTCGTCCAAAATCTTGATGTCTCCAATCTCTTGTTTTGTACGTTTTTTCCACGTGTCTCGACCTCCAATGGATCCCTGCAAAGTTTGGTGAAGATCTGAGTATGTCGTTTTTGACCTTATCTGGAACCTCCCATCTGAAAATTTGAAAATTCTTAAAAAATTCGTCGAAAATCTTGATGTCTCCGATCTCTTGTTTTGTACGTTTTTTCCACGTGTCTTGACATGCAAAGTATTCCTGCAAAGTTTGGTGAAGATCTGAGTATGTAGTTTTTGACCTCATCTGGAACCTCCTATCTGAAAATTTGAAAATTCTTAAAAAATTCGTCCAAAATCTTGATGTCTCCAATCTCTTGTTTTGTACGTTTTTTCCACGTGTCTTGACATCCAATGTATCCCTGCAAAGTTTGGTGAAGATCTGAGTATGTAGTTTTTGACCTTATCTGGAACCTCCTATCTGAAAATTTGAAAATTCTTAAAAAATTCGTCCAAAATCTTGATGTCTCCAATCTCTTGTTTTGTACGTTTTTTCCACGTGTCTTGATATCCAATGTATCCCTGCAAAGTTTGGTGAAGATCTGAGTATGTCGTTTTTGACCTTATCTGGAACATCCTTTCTGAAAATTTGAAAATTGTTAAAAAATTCGTCCAAAATCTTGATGTCTCCAATCTCTTTTTTGTACGTTTTTTCCACGTGTCTTGACATCCAATGTATCCCTGCAAAGTTTGGTGAAGATCTGAGTATGTAGTTTTTGACCTTATCTGGAACCTCCCATCTGAAAATTTGAAAATTCTTAAAAAATTCGACCAAAATCTTGATGTCTCCAATCTTTTGTTTTGTACGTTTTTTCCACGTGTCTTGACACATAATGTATCCATGCAAAGTTTGGTGAAGATCTGAGTATGTAGTTTTTGACCTTATATGGAACCTCCTATCTGAAAATTTGAAAATTCTTAAAAAATTCGTCCAAAATCTTGATGTCTCCAATCTCTTGTTTTGTACGTTTTTTCCACGTGTCTTGACATCCAATGTATCCCTGCAAAGTTTGGTGAAGATCTGAGTATGTAGTTTTTGACCTTATCTGGAACCTCCCATCTGAAAATTTGAAATTCCTAAAAAATCCGTGCAAAATCTTGATGACCCCAATCTCTTGTTTTGTACGTTTTTTCCACGTGTCTTGACATCCAATGTATTCCTGCAATGTTTGGTGAAGATCTGAGTATGTAGTTTTTGACCTTATATGGAACCTCCTATCTGAAAATTTGAAAATTCTTAAAAAATTCGACCAAAATCTTGATGTTCCGAATCCTATGTTTTGTATGTTTTTTCCACGTGTCTTGACATCCAATGTATCCATGCAAAGTTTGGTGAAGATCTGAGTATGTAGTTTTTGACCTTATATTGAACCTCCCATCTGAAAATTTGAAAATTCTTAAAAAATTCGTCCAAAATCTTGATGACCCCAATCTCTTGTTTTGTACGTTTTTTCCACGTGTCTTGACATCCAAAGTATCCCTGCAAAGTTTGGTGAAGATCTGAGTATGTAGTTTTTGACCTTATATGGAACCTCCTTTCTGAAAATTTGAGAATTCTTAAAAAATTCGTCCAAAATCTTGATGTCTCCAATCTCTTGTTTTGTACGTTTTTTCCACGTGTCTTGACATCCAATGTATCCATGCAAAGTTTGGTGAAGATCTGAGTATGTCGTTTTTGACCTTATCTGGAACCTCCCATCTGAAAATTTGAAAATTCTTAAAAAATTCGTCGAAAATCTTGATGTCTCCAATCTTTTGTTTTGTACGTTTTTTCCACGTGTCTTGACATGCAAAGTATCCCTGCAACGTTTGGTGAAGATCTGAGTATGTAGTTTTTGACCTTATCTGGAACCTCCTATCTGAAAATTTGAAAATTCTTAAAAAATTCGTCGAAAATCTTGATGTCTCCAATCTCTTGTTTTGTACGTTTTTTCCACGTGTCTTGATATCCAATGTATCCCTGCAAAGTTTGGTGAAGATCTGAGTATGTCGTTTTTGACCTTATCTGGAACATCCTTTCTGAAAATTTGAAAATTGTTAAAAAATTCGTCCAAAATCTTGATGTCTCCAATCTCTTTTTTGTACGATTTTTCCACGTGTCTTGACATCCAATGTATCCCTGCAAAGTTTGGTGAAGATCTGAGTATGTAGTTTTTGACCTTATCTGGAACCTCCCATCTGAAAATTTGAAAATTCTTAAAAAATTCGACCAAAATCTTGATGTCTCCAATCTTTTGTTTTGTACGTTTTTTCCACGTGTCTTGACACATAATGTATCCATGCAAAGTTTGGTGAAGATCTGAGTATGTAGTTTTTGACCTTATATGGAACCTCCTATCTGAAAATTTGAAAATTCTTAAAAAATTCGTCCAAAATCTTGATGTCTCCAATCTCTTGTTTTGTACGTTTTTTCCACGTGTCTTGACATCCAATGTATCCCTGCAAAGTTTGATGAAGATCTGAGTATGTAGTTTTTGACCTTATCTGGAACCTCCCATCTGAAAATTTGAAAATTCCTAAAAAATCCGTGCAAAATCTTGATGACCCCAATCTCTTGTTTTGTACGTTTTTTCCACGTGTCTTGACATCCAATGTATCCATGCAAAGTTTGGTGAAGATCTGAGTATGTCGTTTTTGACCTTATCTGGAACATCCTTTCTGAAAATTTGAAAATTGTTAAAAAATTCGTCCAAAATCTTGATGTCTCCAATCTCTTTTTTGTACGTTTTTTCCACGTGTCTTGACATCCAATGTATCCCTGCAAAGTTTGGTGAAGATCTGAGTATGTAGTTTTTGACCTTATCTGGAACCTCCCATCTGAAAATTTGAAAATTCTTCAAAAATTCGTCGAAAATCTTGATGTCTCCAATCTCTTGTTTTGTACGTTTTTTCCACGTGTCTTGACATCCAATGTATCCCTGCAATGTTTGGTGGAGATCTGAGTATGTAGTTTTTGACCTTATCTGGGACCTCCTATCAGAAAATTTGAAAATTCTTCAAAAATTCGTCCAAAATCTTGATGTCTCCAATCTCTTGTTTTGTACGTTTTTTCCACGTGTCTCGACCTCCAATGTATCCCTGCAAAGTTTGGTGAAGATCTGAGTATGTCGTTTTTGACCTTATCTGGAACATCCTTTCTGAAAATTTGAAAATTCTTAAAAAATTCGTCGAAAATCTTGATGTCTCCAATCTCTTGTTTTGTACGTTTTTTCCACGTGTCTTGACATCCAATGTATCCCTGCAAAGTTTGGTGAAGATCTGAGTATGTAGTTTTTGACCTTATATGGAACCTCCTATCTGAAAATTTGAAAATTCTTAAAAAATTCGTCCAAAATCTTGATGTCTCCAATCTCTTGTTTTGTACGTTTTTTCCACGTGTCTCGACCTCCAATGGATCCCTGCAAAGTTTGGTGAAGATCTGAGTATGTCGTTTTTGACCTTATCTGGAACCTCCCATCTGAAAATTTGAAAATTCTTAAAAAATTCGTCGAAAATCTTGATGTCTCCGATCTCTTGTTTTGTACGTTTTTTCCACGTGTCTTGACATCCAATGTATCCCTGCAAAGTTTGGTGAAGATCTGAGTATGTAGTTTTTGACCTTATATGGAACCTCCTATCTGAAAATTTGAAAATTCTTAAAAAATTCGTCCAAAATCTTGATGTCTCCAATCTCTTGTTTTGTACGTTTTTTCCACGTGTCTCGACCTAAAATGGATCCCTGCAAAGTTTGGTGAAGATCTGAGTATGTCGTTTTTGACCTTATCTGGAACCTCCCATCTGAAAATTTGAAAATTCTTAAAAAATTCGTCGAAAATCTTGATGTCTCCGATCTCTTGTTTTGTACGTTTTTTCCACGTGTCTCGACCTCCAATGTATCCCTGCAAAGTTTGGTGAAGATCTGAGTATGTCGTTTTTGACCTTATCTGGAACATCCTTTCTGAAAATTTGAAAATTCTTAAAAAATTCGTCGAAAATCTTGATGTCTCCAATCTCTTGTTTTGTACGTTTTTTTAACGTGTCTTGACATCCAATGTATCCCTGCAAAGTTTGGTGAAGATCTGAGTATGTAGTTTTTGACCTTATATGGAACCTCCTATCTGAAAATTTGAAAATTCTTAAAAAATTCGTCCAAAATCTTGATGTCTCCAATCTCTTGTTTTGTACGTTTTTTCCACGTGTCTCGACCTCCAATGGATCCCTGCAAAGTTTGGTGAAGATCTGAGTATGTCGTTTTTGACCTTATCTGGAACCTCCCATCTGAAAATTTGAAAATTCTTAAAAAATTCGTCGAAAATCTTGATGTCTCCGATCTCTTGTTTTGTACGTTTTTTCCACGTGTCTTGACATGCAAAGTATTCCTGCAAAGTTTGGTGAAGATCTGAGTATGTAGTTTTTGACCTCATCTGGAACCTCCTATCTGAAAATTTGAAAATTCTTAAAAAATTCGTCCAAAATCTTGATGTCTCCAATCTCTTGTTTTGTACGTTTTTTCCACGTGTCTTGACATCCAATGTATCCCTGCAAAGTTTGGTGAAGATCTGAGTATGTAGTTTTTGACCTTATCTGGAACCTCCTATCTGAAAATTTGAAAATTCTTAAAAAATTCGTCCAAAATCTTGATGTCTCCAATCTCTTGTTTTGTACGTTTTTTCCACGTGTCTTGATATCCAATGTATCCCTGCAAAGTTTGGTGAAGATCTGAGTATGTCGTTTTTGACCTTATCTGGAACATCCTTTCTGAAAATTTGAAAATTGTTAAAAAATTCGTCCAAAATCTTGATGTCTCCAATCTCTTTTTTGTACGTTTTTTCCACGTGTCTTGACATCCAATGTATCCCTGCAAAGTTTGGTGAAGATCTGAGTATGTAGTTTTTGACCTTATCTGGAACCTCCCATCTGAAAATTTGAAAATTCTTAAAAAATTCGACCAAAATCTTGATGTCTCCAATCTTTTGTTTTGTACGTTTTTTCCACGTGTCTTGACACATAATGTATCCATGCAAAGTTTGGTGAAGATCTGAGTATGTAGTTTTTGACCTTATATGGAACCTCCTATCTGAAAATTTGAAAATTCTTAAAAAATTCGTCCAAAATCTTGATGTCTCCAATCTCTTGTTTTGTACGTTTTTTCCACGTGTCTTGACATCCAATGTATCCCTGCAAAGTTTGGTGAAGATCTGAGTATGTAGTTTTTGACCTTATCTGGAACCTCCCATCTGAAAATTTGAAAATTCCTAAAAAATCCGTGCAAAATCTTGATGACCCCAATCTCTTGTTTTGTACGTTTTTTCCACGTGTCTTGACATCCAATGTATTCCTGCAATGTTTGGTGAAGATCTGAGTATGTAGTTTTTGACCTTATATGGAACCTCCTATCTGAAAATTTGAAAATTCTTAAAAAATTCGACCAAAATCTTGATGTTCCGAATCCTATGTTTTGTATGTTTTTTCCACGTGTCTTGACATCCAATGTATCCATGCAAAGTTTGGTGAAGATCTGAGTATGTAGTTTTTGACCTTATATTGAACCTCCCATCTGAAAATTTGAAAATTCTTAAAAAATTCGTCCAAAATCTTGATGACCCCAATCTCTTGTTTTGTACGTTTTTTCCACGTGTCTTGACATCCAAAGTATCCCTGCAAAGTTTGGTGAAGATCTGAGTATGTAGTTTTTGACCTTATATGGAACCTCCTTTCTGAAAATTTGAGAATTCTTAAAAAATTCGTCCAAAATCTTGATGTCTCCAATCTCTTGTTTTGTACGTTTTTTCCACGTGTCTTGACATCCAATGTATCCATGCAAAGTTTGGTGAAGATCTGAGTATGTCGTTTTTGACCTTATCTGGAACCTCCCATCTGAAAATTTGAAAATTCTTAAAAAATTCGTCGAAAATCTTGATGTCTCCAATCTTTTGTTTTGTACGTTTTTTCCACGTGTCTTGACATGCAAAGTATCCCTGCAACGTTTGGTGAAGATCTGAGTATGTAGTTTTTGACCTTATCTGGAACCTCCTATCTGAAAATTTGAAAATTCTTAAAAAATTCGTCGAAAATCTTGATGTCTCCAATCTCTTGTTTTGTACGTTTTTTCCACGTGTCTTGATATCCAATGTATCCCTGCAAAGTTTGGTGAAGATCTGAGTATGTCGTTTTTGACCTTATCTGGAACATCCTTTCTGAAAATTTGAAAATTGTTAAAAAATTCGTCCAAAATCTTGATGTCTCCAATCTCTTTTTTGTACGATTTTTCCACGTGTCTTGACATCCAATGTATCCCTGCAAAGTTTGGTGAAGATCTGAGTATGTAGTTTTTGACCTTATCTGGAACCTCCCATCTGAAAATTTGAAAATTCTTAAAAAATTCGACCAAAATCTTGATGTCTCCAATCTTTTGTTTTGTACGTTTTTTCCACGTGTCTTGACACATAATGTATCCATGCAAAGTTTGGTGAAGATCTGAGTATGTAGTTTTTGACCTTATATGGAACCTCCTATCTGAAAATTTGAAAATTCTTAAAAAATTCGTCCAAAATCTTGATGTCTCCAATCTCTTGTTTTGTACGTTTTTTCCACGTGTCTTGACATCCAATGTATCCCTGCAAAGTTTGATGAAGATCTGAGTATGTAGTTTTTGACCTTATCTGGAACCTCCCATCTGAAAATTTGAAAATTCCTAAAAAATCCGTGCAAAATCTTGATGACCCCAATCTCTTGTTTTGTACGTTTTTTCCACGTGTCTTGACATCCAATGTATCCATGCAAAGTTTGGGTGAAGATCTGAGTATGTCGTTTTTGACCTTATCTGGAACATCCTTTCTGAAAATTTGAAAATTGTTAAAAAATTCGTCCAAAATCTTGATGTCTCCAATCTCTTTTTTGTACGTTTTTTCCACGTGTCTTGACATCCAATGTATCCCTGCAAAGTTTGGTGAAGATCTGAGTATGTAGTTTTTGACCTTATCTGGAACCTCCCATCTGAAAATTTGAAAATTCTTCAAAAATTCGTCGAAAATCTTGATGTCTCCAATCTCTTGTTTTGTACGTTTTTTCCACGTGTCTTGACATCCAATGTATCCCTGCAATGTTTGGTGGAGATCTGAGTATGTAGTTTTTGACCTTATCTGGGACCTCCTATCAGAAAATTTGAAAATTCTTCAAAAATTCGTCCAAAATCTTGATGTCTCCAATCTCTTGTTTTGTACGTTTTTTCCACGTGTCTCGACCTCCAATGTATCCCTGCAAAGTTTGGTGAAGATCTGAGTATGTCGTTTTTGACCTTATCTGGAACATCCTTTCTGAAAATTTGAAAATTCTTAAAAAATTCGTCGAAAATCTTGATGTCTCCAATCTCTTGTTTTGTACGTTTTTTCCACGTGTCTTGACATCCAATGTATCCCTGCAAAGTTTGGTGAAGATCTGAGTATGTAGTTTTTGACCTTATATGGAACCTCCTATCTGAAAATTTGAAAATTCTTAAAAAATTCGTCCAAAATCTTGATGTCTCCAATCTCTTGTTTTGTACGTTTTTTCCACGTGTCTCGACCTCCAATGGATCCCTGCAAAGTTTGGTGAAGATCTGAGTATGTCGTTTTTGACCTTATCTGGAACCTCCCATCTGAAAATTTGAAAATTCTTAAAAAATTCGTCGAAAATCTTGATGTCTCCGATCTCTTGTTTTGTACGTTTTTTCCACGTGTCTTGACATGCAAAGTATTCCTGCAAAGTTTGGTGAAGATCTGAGTATGTAGTTTTTGACCTCATCTGGAACCTCCTATCTGAAAATTTGAAAATTCTTAAAAAATTCGTCCAAAATCTTGATGTCTCCAATCTCTTGTTTTGTACGTTTTTTCCACGTGTCTTGACATCCAATGTATCCCTGCAAAGTTTGGTGAAGATCTGAGTATGTAGTTTTTGACCTTATCTGGAACCTCCTATCTGAAAATTTGAAAATTCTTAAAAAATTCGTCCAAAATCTTGATGTCTCCAATCTCTTGTTTTGTACGTTTTTTCCACGTGTCTTGATATCCAATGTATCCCTGCAAAGTTTGGTGAAGATCTGAGTATGTCGTTTTTGACCTTATCTGGAACATCCTTTCTGAAAATTTGAAAATTGTTAAAAAATTCGTCCAAAATCTTGATGTCTCCAATCTCTTTTTTGTACGTTTTTTCCACGTGTCTTGACATCCAATGTATCCCTGCAAAGTTTGGTGAAGATCTGAGTATGTAGTTTTTGACCTTATCTGGAACCTCCCATCTGAAAATTTGAAAATTCTTAAAAAATTCGACCAAAATCTTGATGTCTCCAATCTTTTGTTTTGTACGTTTTTTCCACGTGTCTTGACACATAATGTATCCATGCAAAGTTTGGTGAAGATCTGAGTATGTAGTTTTTGACCTTATATGGAACCTCCTATCTGAAAATTTGAAAATTCTTAAAAAATTCGTCCAAAATCTTGATGTCTCCAATCTCTTGTTTTGTACGTTTTTTCCACGTGTCTTGACATCCAATGTATCCCTGCAAAGTTTGGTGAAGATCTGAGTATGTAGTTTTTGACCTTATCTGGAACCTCCCATCTGAAAATTTGAAAATTCCTAAAAAATCCGTGCAAAATCTTGATGACCCCAATCTCTTGTTTTGTACGTTTTTTCCACGTGTCTTGACATCCAATGTATTCCTGCAATGTTTGGTGAAGATCTGAGTATGTAGTTTTTGACCTTATATGGAACCTCCTATCTGAAAATTTGAAAATTCTTAAAAAATTCGACCAAAATCTTGATGTTCCGAATCCTATGTTTTGTATGTTTTTTCCACGTGTCTTGACATCCAATGTATCCATGCAAAGTTTGGTGAAGATCTGAGTATGTAGTTTTTGACCTTATATTGAACCTCCCATCTGAAAATTTGAAAATTCTTAAAAAATTCGTCCAAAATCTTGATGACCCCAATCTCTTGTTTTGTACGTTTTTTCCACGTGTCTTGACATCCAAAGTATCCCTGCAAAGTTTGGTGAAGATCTGAGTATGTAGTTTTTGACCTTATATGGAACCTCCTTTCTGAAAATTTGAGAATTCTTAAAAAATTCGTCCAAAATCTTGATGTCTCCAATCTCTTGTTTTGTACGTTTTTTCCACGTGTCTTGACATCCAATGTATCCATGCAAAGTTTGGTGAAGATCTGAGTATGTCGTTTTTGACCTTATCTGGAACCTCCCATCTGAAAATTTGAAAATTCTTAAAAAATTCGTCGAAAATCTTGATGTCTCCAATCTTTTGTTTTGTACGTTTTTTCCACGTGTCTTGACATGCAAAGTATCCCTGCAACGTTTGGTGAAGATCTGAGTATGTAGTTTTTGACCTTATCTGGAACCTCCTATCTGAAAATTTGAAAATTCTTAAAAAATTCGTCGAAAATCTTGATGTCTCCAATCTCTTGTTTTGTACGTTTTTTCCACGTGTCTTGATATCCAATGTATCCCTGCAAAGTTTGGTGAAGATCTGAGTATGTCGTTTTTGACCTTATCTGGAACATCCTTTCTGAAAATTTGAAAATTGTTAAAAAATTCGTCCAAAATCTTGATGTCTCCAATCTCTTTTTTGTACGATTTTTCCACGTGTCTTGACATCCAATGTATCCCTGCAAAGTTTGGTGAAGATCTGAGTATGTAGTTTTTGACCTTATCTGGAACCTCCCATCTGAAAATTTGAAAATTCTTAAAAAATTCGACCAAATCTTGATGTCTCCAATCTTTTGTTTTGTACGTTTTTTCCACGTGTCTTGACACATAATGTATCCATGCAAAGTTTGGTGAAGATCTGAGTATGTAGTTTTTGACCTTATATGGAACCTCCTATCTGAAAATTTGAAAATTCTTAAAAAATTCGTCCAAAATCTTGATGTCTCCAATCTCTTGTTTTGTACGTTTTTTCCACGTGTCTTGACATCCAATGTATCCCTGCAAAGTTTGATGAAGATCTGAGTATGTAGTTTTTGACCTTATCTGGAACCTCCCATCTGAAAATTTGAAAATTCCTAAAAAATCCGTGCAAAATCTTGATGACCCCAATCTCTTGTTTTGTACGTTTTTTCCACGTGTCTTGACATCCAATGTATCCATGCAAAGTTTGGTGAAGATCTGAGTATGTCGTTTTTGACCTTATCTGGAACATCCTTTCTGAAAATTTGAAAATTGTTAAAAAATTCGTCCAAAATCTTGATGTCTCCAATCTCTTTTTTGTACGTTTTTTCCACGTGTCTTGACATCCAATGTATCCCTGCAAAGTTTGGTGAAGATCTGAGTATGTAGTTTTTGACCTTATCTGGAACCTCCCATCTGAAAATTTGAAAATTCTTCAAAAATTCGTCGAAAATCTTGATGTCTCCAATCTCTTGTTTTGTACGTTTTTTCCACGTGTCTTGACATCCAATGTATCCCTGCAATGTTTGGTGGAGATCTGAGTATGTAGTTTTTGACCTTATCTGGGACCTCCTATCAGAAAATTTGAAAATTCTTCAAAAATTCGTCCAAAATCTTGATGTCTCCAATCTCTTGTTTTGTACGTTTTTTCCACGTGTCTCGACCTCCAATGTATCCCTGCAAAGTTTGGTGAAGATCTGAGTATGTCGTTTTTGACCTTATCTGGAACATCCTTTCTGAAAATTTGAAAATTCTTAAAAAATTCGTCGAAAATCTTGATGTCTCCAATCTCTTGTTTTGTACGTTTTTTCCACGTGTCTTGACATCCAATGTATCCCTGCAAAGTTTGGTGAAGATCTGAGTATGTAGTTTTTGACCTTATATGGAACCTCCTATCTGAAAATTTGAAAATTCTTAAAAAATTCGTCCAAAATCTTGATGTCTCCAATCTCTTGTTTTGTACGTTTTTTCCACGTGTCTCGACCTCCAATGGATCCCTGCAAAGTTTGGTGAAGATCTGAGTATGTCGTTTTTGACCTTATCTGGAACCTCCCATCTGAAAATTTGAAAATTCTTAAAAAATTCGTCGAAAATCTTGATGTCTCCGATCTCTTGTTTTGTACGTTTTTTCCACGTGTCTTGACATGCAAAGTATTCCTGCAAAGTTTGGTGAAGATCTGAGTATGTAGTTTTTGACCTCATCTGGAACCTCCTATCTGAAAATTTGAAAATTCTTAAAAAATTCGTCCAAAATCTTGATGTCTCCAATCTCTTGTTTTGTACGTTTTTTCCACGTGTCTTGACATCCAATGTATCCCTGCAAAGTTTGGTGAAGATCTGAGTATGTAGTTTTTGACCTTATCTGTAACCTCCTATCTGAAAATTTGAAAATTCTTAAAAAATTCGTCCAAAATCTTGATGTCTCCAATCTCTTGTTTTGTACGTTTTTTCCACGTGTCTTGATATCCAATGTATCCCTGCAAAGTTTGGTGAAGATCTGAGTATGTCGTTTTTGACCTTATCTGGAACATCCTTTCTGAAAATTTGAAAATTGTTAAAAAATTCGTCCAAAATCTTGATGTCTCCTATCTCTTGTTTTGTACGTTTTTTCCACTTGTCTTGACATCCAATGTATCCCTGCAAAGTTTGGTGAAGATCTGAGTATGTAGTTTTTGACCTTATCTGGAACCTCCTTTCTGAAAATTTGAAAATTCTTAAAAAATTCGACCAAAATCTTGATGTCTCCAATCTCTTGTTTTGTACGTTTTTTCCACGTGTCTTGACACATAATGTATCCATGCAAAGTTTGGTGAAGATCTGAGTATGTAGTTTTTGACCTTATATGGAACCTCCTATCTGAAAATTTGAAAATTCTTAAAAAATTCGTCCAAAATCTTGATGTCTCCAATCTCTTGTTTTGTACGTTTTTTCCACGTGTCTTGACATCCAATGTATCCCTGCAAAGTTTGGTGAAGATCTGAGTATGTAGTTTTTGACCTTATCTGGAACCTCCCATCTGAAAATTTGAAAATTCCTAAAAAATCCGTCCAAAATCTTGATGACCACAATCTCTTGTTTTGTACGTTTTTTCCACGTGTCTTGACATTCAATGTATCCCTGCAAAGTTTGGTGAAGATCTGAGTATGTAGTTTTTGACCTTATATGGAACCTCCTTTCTGAAAATTTGAAAATTCTTAAAAAATTCGTCCAAAATCTTGAAGACCCCAATCTCTTGTTTTGTACGTTTTTTCCACGTGTCTTGACATCCAATGTATCCCTGCAAAGTTTGGTGAAGATCTGAGTATGTAGTTTTTGACCTTATATGGAACCTCCTTTCTGAAAATTTGAGAATTCTTAAAAAATTCGTCCAAAATCTTGATGTCTCCAATCTCTTGTTTTGTACTTTTTTTCCACGTGTCTTGACATCCAATGTATCCATGCAAAGTTTGGTGAAGATCTGAGTATGTCGTTTTTGACCTTATCTGGAACCTCCCATCCGAAAATTTGAAAATTCTTAAAAAATTCGTCGAAAATCTTGATGTCTCCAATCTCTTGTTTTGTACGTTTTTTCCACGTGTCTTGACATGCAAAGTATCCCTGCAACGTTTGGTGAAGATCTGAGTATGTAGTTTTTGACCTTATCTGGAACCTCCTATCTGAAAATTTGAAAATTCTTCAAAAATTCGTCGAAAATCTTGATGTCTCCAATCTCTTGCTTTGTACGTTTTTTCCACGTGTCTTGACATCCAATGTATCCCTGCAATGTTTGGTGGAGATCTGAGTATGTAGTTTTTGACCTTATCTGGAACCTCCTATCTGAAAATTTGAAAATTCTTCAAAAATTCGTCCAAAATCTTGATGTCTCCAATCTCTTGTTTTGTACGTTTTTTCCACGTGTCTCGACCTCCAATGTATCCCTGCAAAGTTAGTGAAGATCTGAGTATGTCGTTTTTGACCTTATCTGGAACATCCTTTCTGAAAATTTGAAAATTCTTAAAAAATTCGTCGAAAATCTTGATGTCTCCAATCTCTTGTTTTGTACGTTTTTTCCACGTTTCTTGACATCCAATGTATCCCTGCAAAGTTTGGTGAAGATCTGAGCATGTAGTTTTTGACCTTATATGGAACCTCCTATCTGAAAATTTGAAAATTCTTAAAAAATTCGTCCAAAATCTTGATGTCACCAATCCTATGTTTTGTATGTTTTTTCCACGTGTCTTGACATCCAATGTATCCATGCAAAGTTTGGTGAAGATCTGAGTATGTCGTTTTTGACCTTATCTGGAACATCCCATCTGAAAATTTGAAAATTCTTAAAAAATTCGTCGAAAATCATGATGTCTCCGATCTCTTGTTTTGTACGTTTTTTCCACGTGTCTTGACATGCAAAGTATTCCTGCAAAGTTTGGTGAAGGTCTGAGTATGTAGTTTTTGACCTCATCTGGAACCTCCTATTTGAAAATTTGAAAATTCTTAAAAAATTCGTCCAAAATTTTGATGTCTCCAATCTCTTGTTTTGTACGTTTTTTCCACGTGTCTTGACATCCAATGTATCCCTGCAATGTTTGGTGAAGATCTGAGTATGTAGTTTTTGACCTTATCTGGAACCTCCTATCTGAAAATTTGAAAATTCTTAAAAAATTCGTCCAAAATCTTGATGTCTCCAATCTCTTGTTTTGTACGTTTTTTCCACGTGTCTTGATATCCAATGTATCCCTGCAAAGTTTGGTGAAGATCTGAGTATGTCGTTTTTGACCTTATCTGGAACATCCTTTCTGAAAATTTGAAAATTGTTAAAAAATTCGTCCAAAATCTTGATGTCTCCAATCTCTTTTTTGTACGTTTTTTCCACGTGTCTTGACATCCAATGTATCCCTGCAAAGTTTGGTGAAGATCTGAGTATGTAGTTTTTGACCTTATCTGGAACCTCCCATCTGAAAATTTGAAAATTCTTAAAAAATTCGACCAAAATCTTGATGTCTCCAATCTTTTGTTTTGTACGTTTTTTCCACGTGTCTTGACACATAATGTATCCATGCAAAGTTTGGTGAAGATCTGAGTATGTAGTTTTTGACCTTATATGGAACCTCCTATCTGAAAATTTGAAAATTCTTAAAAAATTCGTCCAAAATCTTGATGTCTCCAATCTCTTGTTTTGTACGTTTTTTCCACGTGTCTTGACATCCAATGTATCCCTGCAAAGTTTGGTGAAGATCTGAGTATGTAGTTTTTGACCTTATCTGGAACCTCCCATCTGAAAATTTGAAAATTCCTATAAAATCCGTGCAAAATCTTGATGACCCCAATCTCTTGTTTTGTACGTTTTTTCCACGTGTCTTGACATCCAATGTATTCCTGCAATGTTTGGTGAAGATCTGAGTATGTAGTTTTTGACCTTATCTGGAACCTCCTATCTGAAAATTTGAAAATTCTTAAAAAATTCGTCCAAAATCTTGATGTCTCCAATCTCTTGTTTTGTACGTTTTTTCCACGTGTCTTGACATCCAAAGTATCCCTGCAACGTTTGGTGAAGATCTGAGTATGTAGTTTTTGACCTTATATGGAACCTCCTTTCTGAAAATTTGAGAATTCTTAAAAAATTCGTCCAAAATCTTGATGTCTCCAATCTCTTGTTTTGTACGTTTTTTCCACGTGTCTTGACATCCAATGTATCCATGCAAAGTTTGGTGAAGATCTGAGTATGTCGTTTTTGACCTTATCTGGAACCTCCCATCTGAAAATTTGAAAATTCTTAAAAAATCCGTGCAAAATCTTGATGACCCCAATCTCTTGTTTTGTACGTTTTTTCCACGTGTCTTGACATCCAATGTATCCATGCAAAGTTTGGTGAAGATCTGAGTATGTCGTTTTTGACCTTATCTGGAACCTCCCATCTGAAAATTTGAAAATTCTTAAAAAATTCGTCGAAAATCTTGATGTCTCCAATCTCTTGTTTTGTACGTTTTTTCCACGTGTCTTGACATGCAAAGTATCCCTGCAACGTTTGGTGAAGATCTGAGTATGTAGTTTTTGACCTTATCTGGAACCTCCTATCTGAAAATTTGAAAATTCTTCAAAAATTCGTCGAAAATCTTGATGTCTCCAATCTCTTGTTTTGTACGTTTTTTCCACGTGTCTTGACATCCAATGTATCCCTGCAATGTTTGGTGGAGATCTGAGTATGTAGTTTTTGACCTTATCTGGGACCTCCTATCAGAAAATTTGAAAATTCTTCAAAAATTCGTCCAAAATCTTGATGTCTCCAATCTCTTGTTTTGTACGTTTTTTCCACGTGTCTCGACCTCCAATGTATCCCTGCAAAGTTTGGTGAAGATCTGAGTATGTCGTTTTTGACCTTATCTGGAACATCCTTTCTGAAAATTTGAAAATTCTTAAAAAATTCGTCGAAAATCTTGATGTCTCCAATCTCTTGTTTTGTACGTTTTTTCCACGTGTCTTGACATCCAATGTATCCCTGCAAAGTTTGGTGAAGATCTGAGTATGTAGTTTTTGACCTTATATGGAACCTCCTATCTGAAAATTTGAAAATTCTTAAAAAATTCGACCAAAATCTTGATGTTCCGAATCCTATGTTTTGTATGTTTTTTCCACGTGTCTTGACATCCAATGTATCCCTGCAAAGTTTGGTGAATATCTGAGTATGTAGTTTTTGACCTTATATTGAACCTCCCATCTGAAAATTTGAAAATTCTTAAAAAATTCGTCCAAAATCTTGATGACCCCAATCTCTTGTTTTGTACGTTTTTTCCACGTGTCTTGACATCCAAAGTATCCCTGCAAAGTTTGGTGAAGATCTGAGTATGTAGTTTTTGACCTTATATGGAACCTCCTTTCTGAAAATTTGAGAATTCTTAAAAAATTCGTCCAAAATCTTGATGTCTCCAATCTCTTGTTTTGTACGTTTTTTCCACGTGTCTTGACATCCAATGTATCCATGCAAAGTTTGGTGAAGATCTGAGTATGTCGTTTTTGACCTTATCTGGAACCTCCCATCTGAAAATTTGAAAATTCTTAAAAAATCCGTGCAAAATCTTGATGACCCCAATCTCTTGTTTTGTACGTTTTTTCCACGTGTCTTGACATCCAATGTATCCATGCAAAGTTTGGTGAAGATCTGAGTATGTCGTTTTTGACCTTATCTGGAACCTCCCATCTGAAAATTTGAAAATTCTTAAAAAATTCGTCGAAAATCTTGATGTCTCCAATCTCTTGTTTTGTACGTTTTTCCACGTGTCTTGACATGCAAAGTATCCCTGCAACGTTTGGTGAAGATCTGAGTATGTAGTTTTTGACCTTATCTGGAACCTCCTATCTGAAAATTTGAAAATTCTTAAAAAATTCGTCCAAAATCTTGATGTCTCCAATCTCTTGTTTTGTACGTTTTTTCCACGTGTCTTGACATCCAATGTATCCCTGCAATGTTTGGTGAAGATCTGAGTATGTAGTTTTTGATCTTATATGAAGCCTCCTATCTGAAAATTTGAAAATTCTTAAAAAATTCGTCCAAAATCTTGATGTCTCCAATCTCTTGTTTTGTACGTTCTTTCCACGTGTCTTGACATCCAATGTATCCCTGCAATGTTTGGTGAAGATCTGAGTATGTAGTTTTTGACCTTATATGGAACCTCCTATCTGAAAATTTGAAAATTCTTAAAAGAATTTAACAAAAGCTTGATGTCCCCAATCCTATGTTTTGTATGTTTTTTCCACGTGTCTTGACATACAATGTATCCCTGCAGAGTTTGGTGAAGATCTGAGTATGTAGTTTTTGACCATATCTGGAACCTCCCATCTGAAAATTTGAAAATTCCTAAAAAATCCGTCCAAAATCTTGTTGACCCGAATCTCTTGTTTTGTACGTTTTTTCCACGTGTCTTGACATCCAATGTATCCCTGCAAAGTTTGGTGAAGATCTGAGTATGTAGTTTTTGACCTTATATGGAACCTCCTATCTGAAAATTTGAAAATTCTTAAAAAATTCGTCCAAAATCTTGATGTCTCCAATCTCTTGTTTTGTACGTTTTTTCCACGTGTCTCGACCTCCAATGGATCCCTGCAAAGTTTGGTGAAGATCTGAGTATGTCGTTTTTGACCTTATCTGGAACCTCCCATCTGAAAATTTGAAAATTCTTAAAAAATTCGTCGAAAATCTTGATGTCTCCGATCTCTTGTTTTGTACGTTTTTTCCACGTGTCTTGACATGCAAAGTATTCCTGCAAAGTTTGGTGAAGATCTGAGTATGTAGTTTTTGACATCATCTGGAACCTCCTATCTGAAAATTTGAAAATTCTTAAAAAATTCGTCCAAAATCTTGATGTCTCCAATCTCTTGTTTTGTACGTTTTTTCCACGTGTCTTGACATCCAATGTATCCCTGCAAAGTTTGGTGAAGATCTGAGTATGTAGTTTTTGACCTTATCTGGAACCTCCTATCTGAAAATTTGAAAATTCTTAAAAAATTCGTCCAAAATCTTGATGTCTCCAATCTCTTGTTTTGTACGTTTTTTCCACGTGTCTTGATATCCAATGTATCCCTGCAAAGTTTGGTGAAGATCTGAGTATGTCGTTTTTGACCTTATCTGGAACATCCTTTCTGAAAATTTGAAAATTGTTAAAAAATTCGTCCAAAATCTTGATGTCTCCAATCTCTTTTTTGTACGTTTTTTCCACGTGTCTTGACATCCAATGTATCCCTGCAAAGTTTGGTGAAGATCTGAGTATGTAGTTTTTGACCTTATCTGGAACCTCCCATCAGAAAATTTGAAAATTCTTAAAAAATTCGACCAAAATCTTGATGTCTCCAATCTTTTGTTTTGTACGTTTTTTCCACGTGTCTTGACACATAATGTATCCATGCAAAGTTTGGTGAAGATCTGAGTATGTAGTTTTTGACCTTATATGGAACCTCCTATCTGAAAATTTGAAAATTCTTAAAAAATTCGTCCAAAATCTTGATGTCTCCAATCTCTTGTTTTGTACGTTTTTTCCACGTGTCTTGACATCCAATGTATCCCTGCAAAGTTTGGTGAAGATCTGAGTATGTAGTTTTTGACCTTATCTGGAACCTCCCATCTGAAAATTTGAAAATTCCTAAAAAATCCGTGCAAAATCTTGATGACCCCAATCTCTTGTTTTGTACGTTTTTTCCACGTGTCTTGACATCCAATGTATTCCTGCAATGTTTGGTGAAGATCTGAGTATGTAGTTTTTGACCTTATATGGAACCTCCTATCTGAAAATTTGAAAATTCTTAAAAAATTCGACCAAAATCTTGATGTTCCGAATCCTATGTTTTGTATGTTTTTTCCACGTGTCTTGACATCCAATGTATCCATGCAAAGTTTGGTGAAGATCTGAGTATGTAGTTTTTGACCTTATATTGAACCTCCCATCTGAAAATTTGAAAATTCTTAAAAAATTCGTCCAAAATCTTGATGACCCCAATCTCTTGTTTTGTACGTTTTTTCCACGTGTCTTGACATCCAAAGTATCCCTGCAAAGTTTGGTAAAGATCTGAGTATATAGTTTTTGACCTTATATGGAACCTCCTTTCTGAAAATTTGAGAATTCTTAAAAAATTCGTCCAAAATCTTGATGTCTCCAATCTCTTGTTTTGTACGTTTTTTCCACGTGTCTTGACATCCAATGTATCCATGCAAAGTTTGGTGAAGATCTGAGTATGTCGTTTTTGACCTTATCTGGAACCTCCCATCTGAAAATTTGAAAATTTTTAAAAAAATCGTCCAAAATCTTGATGTCTCCAATCTCTTGTTTTGTACGTTTTTTCCATGTGTCTTGACATCCAATGTATCCCTGCAAAGTTTGGTGAAGATCTGAGTATGTAGTTTTTGACCTTATATGGAACCTCCTATCTGAAAATTTGAAAATTCTTAAAAAATTCGTCCAAAATCTTGATGTCTCCAATCTCTTGTTTTGTACGTTTTTTCCACGTGTCTCGACCTAAAATGGATCCCTGCAAAGTTTGGTGAAGATCTGAGTATGTCGTTTTTGACCTTATCTGGAACCTCCCATCTGAAAATTTGAAAATTCTTAAAAAATTCGTCGAAAATCTTGATGTCTCCGATCTCTTGTTTTGTACGTTTTTTCCACGTGTCTTGACATGCAAAGTATTCCTGCAAAGTTTGGTGAAGATCTGAGTATGTAGTTTTTGACCTCATCTGGAACCTCCTATCTGAAAATTTGAAAATTCTTAAAAAATTCGTCCAAAATCTTGATGTCTCCAATCTCTTGTTTTGTACGTTTTTTCCACGTGTCTTGACATCCAATGTATCCCTGCAAAGTTTGGTGAAGATCTGAGTATGTAGTTTTTGACCTTATCTGGAACCTCCTATCTGAAAATTTGAAAATTCTTAAAAAATTCGTCCAAAATCTTGATGTCTCCAATCTCTTGTTTTGTACGTTTTTTCCACGTGTCTTGATATCCAATGTATCCCTGCAAAGTTTGGTGAAGATCTGAGTATGTCGTTTTTGACCTTATCTGGAACATCCTTTCTGAAAATTTGAAAATTGTTAAAAAATTCGTCCAAAATCTTGATGTCTCCAATCTCTTTTTTGTACGTTTTTTCCACGTGTCTTGACATCCAATGTATCCCTGCAAAGTTTGGTGAAGATCTGAGTATGTAGTTTTTGACCTTATCCGGAACCTCCCATCTGAAAATTTGAAAATTCTTAAAAAATTCGACCAAAATCTTGATGTCTCCAATCTTTTGTTTTGTACGTTTTTTCCACGTGTCTTGACACATAATGTATCCATGCAAAGTTTGGTGAAGATCTGAGTATGTAGTTTTTGACCTTATATGGAACCTCCTATCTGAAAATTTGAAAATTCTTAAAAAATTCGTCCAAAATCTTGATGTCTCCAATCTCTTGTTTTGTACGTTTTTTCCACGTGTCTTGACATCCAATGTATCCCTGCAAAGTTTGGTGAAGATCTGAGTATGTAGTTTTTGACCTTATCTGGAACCTCCCATCTGAAAATTTGAAAATTCCTAAAAAATCCGTGCAAAATCTTGATGACCCCAATCTCTTGTTTTGTACGTTTTTTCCACGTGTCTTGACATCCAATGTATTCCTGCAATGTTTGGTGAAGATCTGAGTATGTAGTTTTTGACCTTATATGGAACCTCCTATCTGAAAATTTGAAAATTCTTAAAAAATTCGACCAAAATCTTGATGTTCCGAATCCTATGTTTTGTATGTTTTTTCCACGTGTCTTGACATCCAATGTATCCATGCAAAGTTTGGTGAAGATCTGAGTATGTAGTTTTTGACCTTATATTGAACCTCCCATCTGAAAATTTGAAAATTCTTAAAAAATTCGTCCAAAATCTTGATGACCCCAATCTCTTGTTTTGTACGTTTTTTCCACGTGTCTTGACATCCAAAGTATCCCTGCAAAGTTTGGTGAAGATCTGAGTATGTAGTTTTTGACCTTATATGGAACCTCCTTTCTGAAAATTTGAGAATTCTTAAAAAATTCGTCCAAAATCTTGATGTCTCCAATCTCTTGTTTTGTACGTTTTTTCCACGTGTCTTGACATCCAATGTATCCATGCAAAGTTTGGTGAAGATCTGAGTATGTCGTTTTTGACCTTATCTGGAACCTCCCATCTGAAAATTTGAAAATTCTTAAAAAATTCGTCGAAAATCTTGATGTCTCCAATCTTTTGTTTTGTACGTTTTTTCCACGTGTCTTGACATGCAAAGTATCCCTGCAACTTTTGGTGAAGATCTGAGTATGTAGTTTTGACCTTATCTGGAACCTCCTATCTGAAAATTTGAAAATTCTTAAAAAATTCGTCGAAAATCTTGATGTCTCCAATCTCTTGTTTTGTACGTTTTTTCCACGTGTCTTGATATCCAATGTATCCCTGCAAAGTTTGGTGAAGATCTGAGTATGTCGTTTTTGACCTTATCTGGAACATCCTTTCTGAAAATTTGAAAATTGTTAAAAAATTCGTCCAAAATCTTGATGTCTCCAATCTCTTTTTTGTACGTTTTTTCCACGTGTCTTGACATCCAATGTATCCCTGCAAAGTTTGGTGAAGATCTGAGTATGTAGTTTTTGACCTTATCTGGAACCTCCCATCTGAAAATTTGAAAATTCTTAAAAAATTCGACCAAAATCTTGATGTCTCCAATCTTTTGTTTTGTACGTTTTTTCCACGTGTCTTGACACATAATGTATCCATGCAAAGTTTGGTGAAGATCTGAGTATGTAGTTTTTGACCTTATCTGGAACCTCCCATCTGAAAATTTGAAAATTCCTAAAAAATCCGTCCAAAATCTTGTTGACCCGAATCTCTTGTTTTGTACGTTTTTTCCACGTGTCTTGACATCCAATGTATCCCTGCAAAGTTTGGTGAAGATCTGAGTATGTAGTTTTTGACCTTATATGGAACCTCCTATCTGAAAATTTGAAAATTCTTAAAAAATTCGTCCAAAATCTTGATGTCTCCAATCTCTTGTTTTGTACGTTTTTTCCACGTGTCTCGACCTCCAATGGATCCCTGCAAAGTTTGGTGAAGATCTGAGTATGTCGTTTTTGACCTTATCTGGAACCTCCCATCTGAAAATTTGAAAATTCTTAAAAAATTCGTCGAAAATCTTGATGTCTCCGATCTCTTGTTTTGTACGTTTTTTCCACGTGTCTTGACATGCAAAGTATTCCTGCAAAGTTTGGTGAAGATCTGAGTATGTAGTTTTTGACATCATCTGGAACCTCCTATCTGAAAATTTGAAAATTCTTAAAAAATTCGTCCAAAATCTTGATGTCTCCAATCTCTTGTTTTGAACGTTTTTTCCACGTGTCTTGACATCCAATGTATCCCTGCAAAGTTTGGTGAAGATCTGAGTATGTAGTTTTTGACCTTATCTGGAACCTCCTATCTGAAAATTTGAAAATTCTTAAAAAATTCGTCCAAAATCTTGATGTCTCCAATCTCTTGTTTTGTACGTTTTTTCCACGTGTCTTGATATCCAATGTATCCCTGCAAAGTTTGGTGAAGATCTGAGTATGTCGTTTTTGACCTTATCTGGAACATCCTTTCTGAAAATTTGAAAATTGTTAAAAAATTCGTCCAAAATCTTGATGTCTCCAATCTCTTTTTTGTACGTTTTTTCCACGTGTCTTGACATCCAATGTATCCCTGCAAAGTTTGGTGAAGATCTGAGTATGTAGTTTTTGACCTTATCTGGAACCTCCCATCAGAAAATTTGAAAATTCTTAAAAAATTCGACCAAAATCTTGATGTCTCCAATCTTTTGTTTTGTACGTTTTTTCCACGTGTCTTGACACATAATGTATCCATGCAAAGTTTGGTGAAGATCTGAGTATGTAGTTTTTGACCTTATATGGAACCTCCTATCTGAAAATTTGAAAATTCTTAAAAAATTCGTCCAAAATCTTGATGTCTCCAATCTCTTGTTTTGTACGTTTTTTCCACGTGTCTTGACATCCAATGTATCCCTGCAAAGTTTGGTGAAGATCTGAGTATGTAGTTTTTGACCTTATCTGGAACCTCCCATCTGAAAATTTGAAAATTCCTAAAAAATCCGTGCAAAATCTTGATGACCCCAATCTCTTGTTTTGTACGTTTTTTCCACGTGTCTTGACATCCAATGTATTCCTGCAATGTTTGGTGAAGATCTGAGTATGTAGTTTTTGACCTTATATGGAACCTCCTATCTGAAAATTTGAAAATTCTTAAAAAATTCGACCAAAATCTTGATGTTCCGAATCCTATGTTTTGTATGTTTTTTCCACGTGTCTTGACATCCAATGTATCCATGCAAAGTTTGGTGAAGATCTGAGTATGTAGTTTTTGACCTTATATTGAACCTCCCATCTGAAAATTTGAAAATTCTTAAAAAATTCGTCCAAAATCTTGATGACCCCAATCTCTTGTTTTGTACGTTTTTTCCACGTGTCTTGACATCCAAAGTATCCCTGCAAAGTTTGGTAAAGATCTGAGTATATAGTTTTTGACCTTATATGGAACCTCCTTTCTGAAAATTTGAGAATTCTTAAAAAATTCGTCCAAAATCTTGATGTCTCCAATCTCTTGTTTTGTACGTTTTTTCCACGTGTCTTGACATCCAATGTATCCATGCAAAGTTTGGTGAAGATCTGAGTATGTCGTTTTTGACCTTATCTGGAACCTCCCATCTGAAAATTTGAAAATTTTTAAAAAAATCGTCCAAAATCTTGATGTCTCCAATCTCTTGTTTTGTACGTTTTTTCCATGTGTCTTGACATCCAATGTATCCCTGCAAAGTTTGGTGAAGATCTGAGTATGTAGTTTTTGACCTTATATGGAACCTCCTATCTGAAAATTTGAAAATTCTTAAAAAATTCGTCCAAAATCTTGATGTCTCCAATCTCTTGTTTTGTACGTTTTTTCCACGTGTCTCGACCTAAAATGGATCCCTGCAAAGTTTGGTGAAGATCTGAGTATGTCGTTTTTGACCTTATCTGGAACCTCCCATCTGAAAATTTGAAAATTCTTAAAAAATTCGTCGAAAATCTTGATGTCTCCGATCTCTTGTTTTGTACGTTTTTTCCACGTGTCTTGACATGCAAAGTATTCCTGCAAAGTTTGGTGAAGATCTGAGTATGTAGTTTTTGACCTCATCTGGAACCTCCTATCTGAAAATTTGAAAATTCTTAAAAAATTCGTCCAAAATCTTGATGTCTCCAATCTCTTGTTTTGTACGTTTTTTCCACGTGTCTTGACATCCAATGTATCCCTGCAAAGTTTGGTGAAGATCTGAGTATGTAGTTTTTGACCTTATCTGGAACCTCCTATCTGAAAATTTGAAAATTCTTAAAAAATTCGTCCAAAATCTTGATGTCTCCAATCTCTTGTTTTGTACGTTTTTTCCACGTGTCTTGATATCCAATGTATCCCTGCAAAGTTTGGTGAAGATCTGAGTATGTCGTTTTTGACCTTATCTGGAACATCCTTTCTGAAAATTTGAAAATTGTTAAAAAATTCGTCCAAAATCTTGATGTCTCCAATCTCTTTTTTGTACGTTTTTTCCACGTGTCTTGACATCCAATGTATCCCTGCAAAGTTTGGTGAAGATCTGAGTATGTAGTTTTTGACCTTATCTGGAACCTCCCATCTGAAAATTTGAAAATTCTTAAAAAATTCGACCAAAATCTTGATGTCTCCAATCTTTTGTTTTGTACGTTTTTTCCACGTGTCTTGACACATAATGTATCCATGCAAAGTTTGGTGAAGATCTGAGTATGTAGTTTTTGACCTTATATGGAACCTCCTATCTGAAAATTTGAAAATTCTTAAAAAATTCGTCCAAAATCTTGATGTCTCCAATCTCTTGTTTTGTACGTTTTTTCCACGTGTCTTGACATCCAATGTATCCCTGCAAAGTTTGGTGAAGATCTGAGTATGTAGTTTTTGACCTTATCTGGAACCTCCCATCTGAAAATTTGAAAATTCCTAAAAAATCCGTGCAAAATCTTGATGACCCCAATCTCTTGTTTTGTACGTTTTTTCCACGTGTCTTGACATCCAATGTATTCCTGCAATGTTTGGTGAAGATCTGAGTATGTAGTTTTTGACCTTATATGGAACCTCCTATCTGAAAATTTGAAAATTCTTAAAAAATTCGACCAAAATCTTGATGTTCCGAATCCTATGTTTTGTATGTTTTTTCCACGTGTCTTGACATCCAATGTATCCATGCAAAGTTTGGTGAAGATCTGAGTATGTAGTTTTTGACCTTATATTGAACCTCCCATCTGAAAATTTGAAAATTCTTAAAAAATTCGTCCAAAATCTTGATGACCCCAATCTCTTGTTTTGTACGTTTTTTCCACGTGTCTTGACATCCAAAGTATCCCTGCAAAGTTTGGTGAAGATCTGAGTATGTAGTTTTTGACCTTATATGGAACCTCCTTTCTGAAAATTTGAGAATTCTTAAAAAATTCGTCCAAAATCTTGATGTCTCCAATCTCTTGTTTTGTACGTTTTTTCCACGTGTCTTGACATCCAATGTATCCATGCAAAGTTTGGTGAAGATCTGAGTATGTCGTTTTTGACCTTATCTGGAACCTCCCATCTGAAAATTTGAAAATTCTTAAAAAATTCGTCGAAAATCTTGATGTCTCCAATCTTTTGTTTTGTACGTTTTTTCCACGTGTCTTGACATGCAAAGTATCCCTGCAAAGTTTGGTGAAGATCTGAGTATGTAGTTTTTGACCTTATCTGGAACCTCCTATCTGAAAATTTGAAAATTCTTAAAAAATTCGTCGAAAATCTTGATGTCTCCAATCTCTTGTTTTGTACGTTTTTTCCACGTGTCTTGATATCCAATGTATCCCTGCAAAGTTTGGTGAAGATCTGAGTATGTCGTTTTTGACCTTATCTGGAACATCCTTTCTGAAAATTTGAAAATTGTTAAAAAATTCGTCCAAAATCTTGATGTCTCCAATCTCTTTTTTGTACGTTTTTTCCACGTGTCTTGACATCCAATGTATCCCTGCAAAGTTTGGTGAAGATCTGAGTATGTAGTTTTTGACCTTATCTGGAACCTCCCATCTGAAAATTTGAAAATTCTTAAAAAATTCGACCAAAATCTTGATGTCTCCAATCTTTTGTTTTGTACGTTTTTTCCACGTGTCTTGACACATAATGTATCCATGCAAAGTTTGGTGAAGATCTGAGTATGTAGTTTTTGACCTTATATGGAACCTCCTATCTGAAAATTTGAAAATTCTTAAAAAATTCGTCCAAAATCTTGATGTCTCCAATCTCTTGTTTTGTACGTTTTTTCCACGTGTCTTGACATCCAATGTATCCCTGCAAAGTTTGGTGAAGATCTGAGTATGTAGTTTTTGACCTTATCTGGAACCTCCCATCTGAAAATTTGAAAATTCCTAATTAATCCGTGCAAAATCTTGATGACCCCAATCTCTTGTTTTGTACGTTTTTTCCACGTGTCTTGACATCCAATGTATCCATGCAAAGTTTGGTGAAGATCTGAGTATGTCGTTTTTGACCTTATCTGGAACATCCTTTCTGAAAATTTGAAAATTGTTAAAAAATTCGTCCAAAATCTTGATGTCTCCAATCTCTTTTTTGTACGTTTTTTCCACGTGTCTTGACATCCAATGTATCCCTGCAAAGTTTGGTGAAGATCTGAGTATGTAGTTTTTGACCTTATCTGGAACCTCCCATCTGAAAATTTGAAAATTCTTCAAAAATTCGTCGAAAATCTTGATGTCTCCAATCTCTTGTTTTGTACGTTTTTTCCACGTGTCTTGACATCCAATGTATCCCTGCAATGTTTGGTGGAGATCTGAGTATGTAGTTTTTGACCTTATCTGGGACCTCCTATCAGAAAATTTGAAAATTCTTCAAAAATTCGTCCAAAATCTTGATGTCTCCAATCTCTTGTTTTGTACGTTTTTTCCACGTGTCTCGACCTCCAATGTATCCCTGCAAAGTTTGGTGAAGATCTGAGTATGTCGTTTTTGACCTTATCTGGAACATCCTTTCTGAAAATTTGAAAATTCTTAAAAAATTCGTCGAAAATCTTGATGTCTCCAATCTCTTGTTTTGTACGTTTTTTCCACGTGTCTTGACATCCAATGTATCCCTGCAAAGTTTGGTGAAGATCTGAGTATGTAGTTTTTGACCTTATATGGAACCTCCTATCTGAAAATTTGAAAATTCTTAAAAAATTCGTCCAAAATCTTGATGTCTCCAATCTCTTGTTTTGTACGTTTTTTCCACGTGTCTCGACCTCCAATGGATCCCTGCAAAGTTTGGTGAAGATCTGAGTATGTCGTTTTTGACCTTATCTGGAACCTCCCATCTGAAAATTTGAAAATTCTTAAAAAATTCGTCGAAAATCTTGATGTCTCCGATCTCTTGTTTTGTACGTTTTTTCCACGTGTCTTGACATGCAAAGTATTCCTGCAAAGTTTGGTGAAGATCTGAGTATGTAGTTTTTGACCTCATCTGGAACCTCCTATCTGAAAATTTGAAAATTCTTAAAAAATTCGTCCAAAATCTTGATGTCTCCAATCTCTTGTTTTGTACGTTTTTTCCACGTGTCTTGATATCCAATGTATCCCTGCAAAGTTTGGTGAAGATCTGAGTATGTAGTTTTTGACCTTATCTGGAACCTCCTATCTGAAAATTTGAAAATTCTTAAAAAATTCGTCCAAAATCTTGATGTCTCCAATCTCTTGTTTTGTACGTTTTTTCCACGTGTCTTGATATCCAATGTATCCCTGCAAAGTTTGGTGAAGATCTGAGTATGTCGTTTTTGACCTTATCTGGAACATCCTTTCTGAAAATTTGAAAATTGTTAAAAAATTCGTCCAAAATCTTGATGTCTCCTATCTCTTGTTTTGTACGTTTTTTCCACGTGTCTTGACATCCAATGTATCCCTGCAAAGTTTGGTGAAGATCTGAGTATGTAGTTTTTGACCTTATCTGGAACCTCCCATCTGAAAATTTGAAAATTCTTAAAAAATTCGACCAAAATCTTGATGTCTCCAATCTCTTGTTTTGTACGTTTTTTCCACGTGTCTTGACACATAATGTATCCATGCAAAGTTTGGTGAAGATCTGAGTATGTAGTTTTTGACCTTATATGGAACCTCCTATCTGAAAATTTGAAAATTCTTAAAAAATTCGTCCAAAATCTTGATGTCTCCAATCTCTTGTTTTGTACGTTTTTTCCACGTGTCTTGACATCCAATGTATCCCTGCAAAGTTTGGTGAAGATCTGAGTATGTAGTTTTTGACCTTATCTGGAACCTCCCATCTGAAAATTTGAAAATTCCTAAAAAATCCGTCCAAAATCTTGATGACCACAATCTCTTGTTTTGTACGTTTTTTCCACGTGTCTTGACATTCAATGTATCCCTGCAAAGTTTGGTGAAGATCTGAGTATGTAGTTTTTGACCTTATATGGAACCTCCTTTCTGAAAATTTGAAAATTCTTAAAAAATTCGTCCAAAATCTTGAAGACCCCAATCTCTTGTTTTGTACGTTTTTTCCACGTGTCTTGACATCCAATGTATCCCTGCAAAGTTTGGTGAAGATCTGAGTATGTAGTTTTTGACCTTATATGGAACCTCCTTTCTGAAAATTTGAGAATTCTTAAAAAATTCGTCCAAAATCTTGATGTCTCCAATCTCTTGTTTTGTACTTTTTTTCCACGTGTCTTGACATCCAATGTATCCATGCAAAGTTTGGTGAAGATCTGAGTATGTCGTTTTTGACCTTATCTGGAACCTCCCATCCGAAAATTTGAAAATTCTTAAAAAATTCGTCGAAAATCTTGATGTCTCCAATCTCTTGTTTTGTACGTTTTTTCCACGTGTCTTGACATGCAAAGTATCCCTGCAACGTTTGGTGAAGATCTGAGTATGTAGTTTTTGACCTTATCTGGAACCTCCTATCTGAAAATTTGAAAATTCTTCAAAAATTCGTCGAAAATCTTGATGTCTCCAATCTCTTGCTTTGTACGTTTTTTCCACGTGTCTTGACATCCAATGTATCCCTGCAATGTTTGGTGGAGATCTGAGTATGTAGTTTTTGACCTTATCTGGAACCTCCTATCTGAAAATTTGAAAATTCTTCAAAAATTCGTCCAAAATCTTGATGTCTCCAATCTCTTGTTTTGTACGTTTTTTCCACGTGTCTCGACCTCCAATGTATCCCTGCAAAGTTAGTGAAGATCTGAGTATGTCGTTTTTGACCTTATCTGGAACATCCTTTCTGAAAATTTGAAAATTCTTAAAAAATTCGTCGAAAATCTTGATGTCTCCAATCTCTTGTTTTGTACGTTTTTTCCACGTTTCTTGACATCCAATGTATCCCTGCAAAGTTTGGTGAAGATCTGAGTATGTAGTTTTTGACCTTATATGGAACCTCCTTTCTGAAAATTTGAAAATTCTCAAAAAATTCGTCCATAATCTTGATGTCTCCAATCTCTTGTTTTGTACGTTTTTTCCACGTGTCTTGACATCCAATGTATCCCTGCAAAGTTTGGTGAAGATCTGAGCATGTAGTTTTTGACCTTATATGGAACCTCCTATCTGAAAATTTGAAAATTCTTAAAAAATTCGTCCAAAATCTTGATGTCACCAATCCTATGTTTTGTATGTTTTTTCCACGTGTCTTGACATCCAATGTATCCATGCAAAGTTTGGTGAAGATCTGAGTATGTCGTTTTTGACCTTATCTGGAACCTCCCATCTGAAAATTTGAAAATTCTTAAAAAATTCGTCGAAAATCTTGATGTCTCCGATCTCTTGTTTTGTACGTTTTTTCCACGTTTCTTGACATGCAAAGTATTCCTGCAAAGTTTGGTGAAGGTCTGAGTATGTAGTTTTTGACCTCATCTGGAACCTCCTATTTGAAAATTTGAAAATTCTTAAAAAATTCGTCCAAAATTTTGATGTCTCCAATCTCTTGTTTTGTACGTTTTTTCCACGTGTCTTGATATCCAATGTATCCCTGCAAAGTTTGGTGAAGATCTGAGTATGTCGTTTTTGACCTTATCTGGAACATCCTTTCTGAAAATTTGAAAATTGTTAAAAAATTCGTCCAAAATCTTGATGTCTCCAATCTCTTTTTTGTACGTTTTTTCCACGTGTCTTGACATCCAATGTATCCCTGCAAAGTTTGGTGAAGATCTGAGTATGTAGTTTTTGACCTTATCTGGAACCTCCCATCTGAAAATTTGAAAATTCTTAAAAAATTCGACCAAAATCTTGATGTCTCCAATCTTTTGTTTTGTACGTTTTTTCCACGTGTCTTGACACATAATGTATCCATGCAAAGTTTGGTGAAGATCTGAGTATGTAGTTTTTGACCTTATATGGAACCTCCTATCTGAAAATTTGAAAATTCTTAAAAAATTCGTCCAAAATCTTGATGTCTCCAATCTCTTGTTTTGTACGTTTTTTCCACGTGTCTTGACATCCAATGTATCCCTGCAAAGTTTGGTGAAGATCTGAGTATGTAGTTTTTGACCTTATCTGGAACCTCCCATCTGAAAATTTGAAAATTCCTATAAAATCCGTGCAAAATCTTGATGACCCCAATCTCTTGTTTTGTACGTTTTTTCCACGTGTCTTGACATCCAATGTATTCCTGCAATGTTTGGTGAAGATCTGAGTATGTAGTTTTTGACCTTATATGGAACCTCCTATCTGAAAATTTGAAAATTCTTAAAAAATTCGCCCAAAATCTTGATGTTCCCAATCCTATGTTTTGTATGTTTTTTCCACGTGTCTTGACATCCAATGTATCCATGCAAAGTTTGGTGAAGATCTGAGTATGTAGTTTTTGACCTTATATTGAACCTCCCATCTGAAAATTTGAAAATTCTTAAAAAATTCGTCCAAAATCTTGATGACCCCAATCTCTTGTTTTGTACGTTTTTTCCACGTGTCTTGACATCCAAAGTATCCCTGCAAAGTTTGGTGAAGATCTGAGTATGTAGTTTTTGACCTTATATTGAACCTCCCATCTGAAAATTTGAAAATTCTTAAAAAATTCGTCCAAAATCTTGATGTCTCCAATCTCTTGTTTTGTACGTTTTTTCCACGTGTCTTGACATCCAATGTATCCATGCAAAGTTTGGTGAAGATCTGAGTATGTCGTTTTTGACCTTATCTGGAACCTCCCATCTGAAAATTTGAAAATTCTTAAAAAATTCGTCGAAAATCTTGATGTCTCCAATCTTTTGTTTTGTACGTTTTTTCCACGTGTCTTGACATGCAAAGTATCCCTGCAACGTTTGGTGAAGATCTGAGTATGTAGTTTTTGACCTTATCTGGAACCTCCTATCTGAAAATTTGAAAATTCTTCAAAAATTCGTCGAAAATCTTGATGTCTCCAATCTCTTGTTTTGTACGTTTTTTCCACGTGTCTTGACATCCAATGTATCCCTGCAATGTTTGGTGAAGATCTGAGTATGTAGTTTTTGACCTTATCTGGAACCTCCCATCTGAAAATTTGAAAATTCCTAAAAAATTCGTCCAAAATCTTGATGTCTCCAATCTCTTGTTTTGTACGTTTTTTCCACGTGTCTCGACCTCCAATGGATCCCTGCAAAGTTTGGTGAAGATCTGAGTATGTCGTTTTTGACCTTATCTGGAACCTCCCATCTGAAAATTTGAAAATTCTTAAAAAATTCGTCGAAAATCTTGATGTCTCCGATCTCTTGTTTTGTACGTTTTTTCCACGTGTCTTGACATGCAAAGTATTCCTGCAAAGTTTGGTGAAGATCTGAGTATGTAGTTTTTGACCTCATCTGGAACCTCCTATCTGAAAATTTGAAAATTCTTAAAAAATTCGTCCAAAATCTTGATGTCTCCAATCTCTTGTTTTGTACGTTTTTTCCACGTGTCTTGACATCCAATGTATCCCTGCAATGTTTGGTGAAGATCTGAGTATGTCGTTTTTGACCTTATCTGGAACCTCCCATCTGAAAATTTGAAAATTCCTAAAAAATCCGTCCAAAATCTTGATGACCCCAATCTCTTGTTTTGTACTTTTTTCCACGTGTCTCGACCTCCAATGTATCCCTGCAAAGTTTGGTGAAGATCTGAGTATGTAGTTTTTGACCTTATATGGAACCTCCTATCTGAAAATTTGAAAATTCTTAAAAAATTCGTCCAAAATCTTGATGTCACCAATCCTATGTTTTGTATGTTTTTTCCACGTGTCTTGACATCCAATGGATCCCTGCAAAGTTTGGTGAAGATCTGAGTATGTCGTTTTTGACCTTATCTGGAACCTCCCATCTGAAAATTTGAAAATTCTTAAAAAATTCGTCGAAAATCTTGATGTCTCCGATCTCTTGTTTTGTACGTTTTTTCCACGTGTCTTGACATGCAAAGTATTCCTGCAAAGTTTGGTGAAGATCTGAGTATGTAGTTTTTGACCTCATCTGGAACCTCCTATCTGAAAATTTGAAAATTCTTAAAAAATTCGTCCAAAATCTTGATGTCTCCAATCTCTTGTTTTGTACGTTTTTCCCACGTGTCTTGACATCCAATGTATCCCTGCAATGTTTGGTGAAGATCTGAGTATGTAGTTTTTGACCTTATCTGGAACCTCCCATCTGAAAATTTGAAAATTCCTAAAAAATCCGTCCAAAATCTTGATGACCCCAATCTCTTGTTTTGTACTTTTTTTCCACGTGTCTCGACCTCCAATGTATCCCTGCAAAGTTTGGTGAAGATCTGAGTATGTAGTTTTTGACCTTATATGGAACCTCCTATCTGAAAATTTGAAAATTCTTAAAAAATTCGTCCAAAATCTTGATGTCACCAATCCTATGTTTTGTATGTTTTTTCCACGTGTCTTGACATCCAATGTATCCATGCAAAGTTTGGTGAAGATCTGAGTATGTCGTTTTTGACCTTATCTGGAACCTCCCATCTGAAAATTTGAAAATTCTTAAAAAATTCGTCGAAAATCTTGATGTCTCCGATCTCTTGTTTTGTACGTTTTTTCCACGTGTCTTGACATGCAAAGTATTCCTGCAAAGTTTGGTGAAGATCTGAGTATGTAGTTTTTGACCTCATCTGGAACCTCCTATCTGAAAATTTGAAAATTCTTAAAAAATTCGTCCAAAATTTTGATGTCTCCAATCTCTTGTTTTGTACGTTTTTTCCACGTGTCTTGACATCCAATGTATCCCTGCAATGTTTGGTGAAGATCTGAGTATGTAGTTTTTGACCTTATCTGGAACCTCCCATCTGAAAATTTGAAAATTCCTAAAAAATCCGTCCAAAATCTTGATGACCCCAATCTCTTGTTTTGTACGTTTTTTCCACGTGTCTTGACATCCAATGTATCCCTGCAAAGTTTGGTGAAGATCTGAGTATGTAGTTTTTGACCTTATCTGGAACCTCCTATCTGAAAATTTGAAAATTCTTAAAAAATTCGTCCAAAATCTTGATGTCTCCAATCTCTTGTTTTGTACGTTTTTTCCACGTGTCTTGACATCCAAAGTATCCCTGCAAAGTTTGGTGAAGATCTGAGTATGTAGTTTTTGACCTTATATGGAACCTCCTTTCTGAAAATTTGAGAATTCTTAAAAAATTCGTCCAAAATCTTGATGTCTCCAATCTCTTGTTTTGTACGTTTTTTCCACGTGTCTTGACATCCAATGTATCCATGCAAAGTTTGGTGAAGATCTGAGTATGTCGTTTTTGACCTTATCTGGAACCTCCCATCTGAAAATTTGAAAATTCTTAAAAAATCCGTGCAAAATCTTGATGACCCCAATCTCTTGTTTTGTACGTTTTTTCCACGTGTCTTGACATCCAATGTATCCATGCAAAGTTTGGTGAAGATCTGAGTATGTCGTTTTTGACCTTATCTGGAACCTCCCATCTGAAAATTTGAAAATTCTTAAAAAATTCGTCGAAAATCTTGATGTCTCCAATCTCTTGTTTTGTACGTTTTTTCCACGTGTCTTGACATGCAAAGTATCCCTGCAACGTTTGGTGAAGATCTGAGTATGTAGTTTTTGACCTTATCTGGAACCTCCTATCTGAAAATTTGAAAATTCTTCAAAAATTCGTCGAAAATCTTGATGTCTCCAATCTCTTGTTTTGTACGTTTTTTCCACGTGTCTTGACATCCAATGTATCCCTGCAATGTTTGGTGGAGATCTGAGTATGTAGTTTTTGACCTTATCTGGGACCTCCTATCAGAAAATTTGAAAATTCTTCAAAAATTCGTCCAAAATCTTGATGTCTCCAATCTCTTGTTTTGTACGTTTTTTCCACGTGTCTCGACCTCCAATGTATCCCTGCAAAGTTTGGTGAAGATCTGAGTATATCGTTTTTGACCTTATCTGGAACATCCTTTCTGAAAATTTGAAAATTCTTAAAAAATTCGTCGAAAATCTTGATGTCTCCAATCTCTTGTTTTGTACGTTTTTTCCACGTGTCTTGACATCCAATGTATCCCTGCAAAGTTTGGTGAAGATCTGAGTATGTAGTTTTTGACCTTATATGGAACCTCCTATCTGAAAATTTGAAAATTCTTAAAAAATGCGACCAAAATCTTGATGTTCCGAATCCTATGTTTTGTATGTTTTTTCCACGTGTCTTGACATCCAATGTATCCATGCAAAGTTTGGTGAAGATCTGAGTATGTATTTTTTGACCTTATATTGAACCTCCCATCTGAAAATTTGAAAATTCTTAAAAAATTCGTCCAAAATCTTGATGACCCCAATCTCTTGTTTTGTACGTTTTTTCCACGTGTCTTGACATCCAAAGTATCCCTGCAAAGTTTGGTGAAGATCTGAGTATGTAGTTTTTGACCTTATATGGAACCTCCTTTCTGAAAATTTGAGAATTCTTAAAAAATTCGTCCAAAATCTTGATGTCTCCAATCTCTTGTTTTGTACGTTTTTTCCACGTGTCTTGACATCCAATGTATCCATGCAAAGTTTGGTGAAGATCTGAGTATGTCGTTTTTGACCTTATCTGGAACCTCCCATCTGAAAATTTGAAAATTCTTAAAAAATCCGTGCAAAATCTTGATGACCCCAATCTCTTGTTTTGTACGTTTTTTCCACGTGTCTTGACATCCAATGTATCCATGCAAAGTTTGGTGAAGATCTGAGTATGTCGTTTTTGACCTTATCTGGAACCTCCCATCTGAAAATTTGAAAATTCTTAAAAAATTCGTCGAAAATCTTGATGTCTCCAATCTCTTGTTTTGTACGTTTTTTCCACGTGTCTTGACATGCAAAGTATCCCTGCAACGTTTGGTGAAGATCTGAGTATGTAGTTTTTGACCTTATCTGGAACCTCCTATCTGAAAATTTGAAAATTCTTAAAAAATTCGTCCAAAATCTTGATGTCTCCAATCTCTTGTTTTGTACGTTTTTTCCACGTGTCTTGACATCCAATGTATCCCTGCAATGTTTGGTGAAGATCTGAGTATGTAGTTTTTGACCTTATATGGAGCCTCCTATCTGAAAATTTGAAAATTCTTAAAAAATTCGTCCAAAATCTTGATGTCTCCAATCTCTTGTTTTGTACGTTCTTTGCACGTGTCTTGACATCCAATGTATCCCTGCAATGTTTGGTGAAGATCTGAGTATGTAGTTTTTGACCTTATATGGAACCTCCTATCTGAAAATTTGAAAATTCTTAAAAGAATTTAACAAAATCTTGATGTCCCCAATCCTATGTTTTGTATGTTTTTTCCACGTGTCTTGACATACAATGTATCCCTGCAGAGTTTGGTGAAGATCTGAGTATGTAGTTTTTGACCTTATCTGGAACCTCCCATCTGAAAATTTGAAAATTCCTAAAAAATCCGTCCAAAATCTTGTTGACCCGAATCTCTTGTTTTGTACGTTTTCTCCACGTGTCTTGACATCCAATGTATCCCTGCAAAGTTTGGTGAAGATCTGAGTATGTAGTTTTTGACCTTATCTGGAACCGCATTTCTGAAAATTTGAAAATTTTTAAAAAAATCGTCCAAAATCTTGATGTCTCCAATCTCTTGTTTTGTACGTTTTTTCCACGTGTCTTGACATCCAATGTATCCCTGCAAAGTTTGGTGAAGATCTGAGTATGTAGTTTTTGACCTTATATGGAACCTCCTATCTGAAAATTTGAAAATTCTTAAAAAATTCGTCCAAAATCTTGATGTCTCCAATCTCTTGTTTTGTACGTTTTTTCCACGTGTCTCGACCTCCAATGGATCCCTGCAAAGTTTGGTGAAGATCTGAGTATGTCGTTTTTGACCTTATCTGGAACCTCCCATCTGAAAATTTGAAAATTCTTAAAAAATTCGTCGAAAATCTTGATGTCTCCGATCTCTTGTTTTGTACGATTTTCCACGTGTCTTGACATGCAAAGTATTCCTGCAAAGTTTGGTGAAGATCTGAGTATGTAGTTTTTGACCTCATCTGGAACCTCCTATCTGAAAATTTGAAAATTCTTAAAAAATTCGTCCAAAATCTTGATGTCTCCAATCTCTTGTTTTGTACGTTTTTTCCACGTGTCTTGACATCCAATGTATCCCTGCAAAGTTTGGTGAAGATCTGAGTATGTAGTTTTTGACCTTATCTGGAACCTCCTATCTGAAAATTTGAAAATTCTTAAAAAATTCGTCCAAAATCTTGATGTCTCCAATCTCTTGTTTTGTACGTTTTTTCCACGTGTCTTGATATCCAATGTATCCCTGCAAAGTTTGGTGAAGATCTGAGTATGTCGTTTTTGACCTTATCTGGAACATCCTTTCTGAAAATTTGAAAATTGTTAAAAAATTCGTCCAAAATCTTGATGTCTCCAATCTCTTTTTTGTACGTTTTTTCCACGTGTCTTGACATCCAATGTATCCCTGCAAAGTTTGGTGAAGATCTGAGTATGTAGTTTTTGACCTTATCTGGAACCTCCCATCTGAAAATTTGAAAATTCTTAAAAAATTCGACCAAAATCTTGATGTCTCCAATCTTTTGTTTTGTACGTTTTTTCCACGTGTCTTGACACATAATGTATCCATGCAAAGTTTGGTGAAGATCTGAGTATGTAGTTTTTGACCTTATATGGAACCTCCTATCTGAAAATTTGAAAATTCTTAAAAAATTCGTCCAAAATCTTGATGTCTCCAATCTCTTGTTTTGTACGTTTTTTCCACGTGTCTTGACATCCAATGTATCCCTGCAAAGTTTGGTGAAGATCTGAGTATGTAGTTTTTGACCTTATCTGGAACCTCCCATCTGAAAATTTGAAAATTCCTAAAAAATCCGTGCAAAATCTTGATGACCCCAATCTCTTGTTTTGTACGTTTTTTCCACGTGTCTTGACATCCAATGTATTCCTGCAATGTTTGGTGAAGATCTGAGTATGTAGTTTTTGACCTTATATGGAACCTCCTATCTGAAAATTTGAAAATTCTTAAAAAATTCGACCAAAATCTTGATGTTCCGAATCCTATGTTTTGTATGTTTTTTCCACGTGTCTTGACATCCAATGTATCCATGCAAAGTTTGGTGAAGATCTGAGTATGTAGTTTTTGACCTTATATTGAACCTCCCATCTGAAAATTTGAAAATTCTTAAAAAATTCGTCCAAAATCTTGATGACTCCAATCTCTTGTTTTGTACGTTTTTTCCACGTGTCTTGACATCCAAAGTATCCCTGCAAAGTTTGGTGAAGATCTGAGTATGTAGTTTTTGACCTTATATGGAACCTCCTTTCTGAAAATTTGAGAATTCTTAAAAAATTCGTCCAAAATCTTGATGTCTCCAATCTCTTGTTTTGTACGTTTTTTCCACGTGTCTTGACATCCAATGTATCCATGCAAAGTTTGGTGAAGATCTGAGTATGTCGTTTTTGACCTTATCTGGAACCTCCCATCTGAAAATTTGAAAATTCTTAAAAAATTCGTCGAAAATCTTGATGTCTCCAATCTTTTGTTTTGTACGTTTTTTCCACGTGTCTTGACATGCAAAGTATATCTGCAACGTTTGGTGAAGATCTGAGTATGTAGTTTTTGACCTTATCTGGAACCTCCTATCTGAAAATTTGAAAATTCTTAAAAAATTCGTCGAAAATCTTGATGTCTCCAATCTCTTGTTTTGTACGTTTTTTCCACGTGTCTTGATATCCAATGTATCCCTGCAAAGTTTGGTGAAGATCTGAGTATGTCGTTTTTGACCTTATCTGGAACATCCTTTCTGAAAATTTGAAAATTGTTAAAAAATTCGTCCAAAATCTTGATGTCTCCAATCTCTTTTTTGTACGTTTTTTCCACGTGTCTTGACATCCAATGTATCCCTGCAAAGTTTGGTGAAGATCTGAGTATGTAGTTTTTGACCTTATCTGGAACCTCCCATCTGAAAATTTGAAAATTCTTAAAAAATTCGACCAAAATCTTGATGTCTCCAATCTTTTGTTTTGTACGTTTTTTCCACGTGTCTTGACACATAATGTATCCATGCAAAGTTTGGTGAAGATCTGAGTATGTAGTTTTTGACCTTATATGGAACCTCCTATCTGAAAATTTGAAAATTCTTAAAAAATTCGTCCAAAATCTTGATGTCTCCAATCTCTTGTTTTGTACGTTTTTTCCACGTGTCTTGACATCCAATGTATCCCTGCAAAGTTTGGTGAAGATCTGAGTATGTAGTTTTTGACCTTATCTGGAACCTCCCATCTGAAAATTTGAAAATTCCTAAAAAAAACCGTGCAAAATCTTGATGACCCCAATCTCTTGTTTTGTACGTTTTTTCCACGTGTCTTGACATCCAATGTATCCATGCAAAGTTTGGTGAAGATCTGAGTCTGTCGTTTTTGACCTTATCTGGAACATCCTTTCTGAAAATTTGAAAATTGTTAAAAAATTCGTCCAAAATCTTGATGTCTCCAATCTCTTTTTTGTACGTTTTTTCCACGTGTCTTGACATCCAATGTATCCCTGCAAAGTTTGGTGAAGATCTGAGTATGTAGTTTTTGACCTTATCTGGAACCTCCCATCTGAAAATTTGAAAATTCTTCAAAAATTCGTCGAAAATCTTGATGTCTCCAATCTCTTGTTTTGTACGTTTTTTCCACGTGTCTCGACCTCCAATGGATGCCTGCAAAGTTTGGTGAAGATCTGAGTATGTCGTTTTTGACCTTATCTGGAACATCCTTTCTGAAAATTTGAAAATTCTTAAAAAATTCGTCGAAAATCTTGATGTCTCCAATCTCTTGTTTTGTACGTTTTTTCCACGTTTCTTGACATCCAATGTATCCCTGCAAAGTTTGGTGAAGATCTGAGTATGTAGTTTTTGACCTTATATGGAACCTCCTTTCTGAAAATTTGAAAAATCTCAAAAAATTCGTCCATAATCTTGATGTCTCCAATCTCTTGTTTTGTACGTTTTTTCCACGTGTCTTGACATCCAATGTATCCCTGCAAAGTTTGGTGAAGATCTGAGCATGTAGTTTTTGACCTTATATGGAACCTCCTATCTGAAAATTTGAAAATTCTTAAAAAATTCGTCCAAAATCTTGATGTCACCAATCCTATGTTTTGTATGTTTTTTCCACGTGTCTTGACATCCAATGTATCCATGCAAAGTTTGGTGAAGATCTGAGTATGTCGTTTTTGACCTTATCTGGAACCTCCCATCTGAAAATTTGAAAATTCTTAAAAAATTCGTCGAAAATCTTGATGTCTCCGATCTCTTGTTTTGTACGTTTTTTCCACGTTTCTTGACATGCAAAGTATTCCTGCAAAGTTTGGTGAAGGTCTGAGTATGTAGTTTTTGACCTCATCTGGAACCTCCTATTTGAAAATTTGAAAATTCTTAAAAAATTCGTCCAAAATTTTGATGTCTCCAATCTCTTGTTTTGTACGTTTTTTCCACGTGTCTTGACATCCAATGTATCCCTGCAATGTTTGGTGAAGATCTGAGTATGTAGTTTTTGACCTTATCTGGAACCTCCCATATGAAAATTTGAAAATTCCTAAAAAATCCGTCCAAAATCTTGATGACCCCAATCTCTTGTTTTGTACGTTTTTTCCACGTGTCTTGACATCCAATGTATCCCTGCAAAGTTTGGTGAAGATCTGAGTATGTAGTTTTTGACCTTATCTGGAACCTCCTATCTGAAAATTTGAAAATTCTTAAAAAATTCGTCCAAAATCTTGATGTCTCCAATCTCTTGTTTTGTACGTTTTTTCCACGTGTCTTGATATCCAATGTATCCCTGCAAAGTTTGGTGAAGATCTGAGTATGTCGTTTTTGACCTTATCTGGAACATCCTTTCTGAAAATTTGAAAATTGTTAAAAAATTCGTCCAAAATCTTGATGTCTCCAATCTCTTTTTTGTACGTTTTTTCCACGTGTCTTGACATCCAATGTATCCCTGCAAAGTTTGGTGAAGATCTGAGTATGTAGTTTTTGACCTTATCTGGAACCTCCCATCTGAAAATTTGAAAATTCTTAAAAAATTCGACCAAAATCTTGATGTCTCCAATCTTTTGTTTTGTACGTTTTTTCCACGTGTCTTGACACATAATGTATCCATGCAAAGTTTGGTGAAGATCTGAGTATGTAGTTTTTGACCTTATATGGAACCTCCTATCTGAAAATTTGAAAATTCTTAAAAAATTCGTCCAAAATCTTGATGTCTCCAATCTCTTGTTTTGTACGTTTTTTCCACGTGTCTTGACATCCAATGTATCCCTGCAAAGTTTGGTGAAGATCTGAGTATGTAGTTTTTGACCTTATCTGGAACCTCCCATCTGAAAATTTGAAAATTCCTATAAAATCCGTGCAAAATCTTGATGACCCCAATCTCTTGTTTTGTACGTTTTTTCCACGTGTCTTGACATCCAATGTATTCCTGCAATGTTTGGTGAAGATCTGAGTATGTAGTTTTTGACCTTATATGGAACCTCCTATCTGAAAATTTGAAAATTCTTTAAAAATTCGACCAAAATCTTGATGTTCCGAATCCTATGTTTTGTATGTTTTTTCCACGTGTCTTGACATCCAATGTATCCATGCAAAGTTTGGTGAAGATCTGAGTATGTAGTTTTTGACCTTATATTGAACCTCCCATCTGAAAATTTGAAAATTCTTAAAAAATTCGTCCAAAATCTTGATGACCCCAATCTCTTGTTTTGTACGTTTTTTCCACGTGTCTTGACATCCAAAGTATCCCTGCAAAGTTTGGTGAAGATCTGAGTATGTAGTTTAGTAGTGCAAGTTAGGCGTTTCAAAGTCATACTTAGTAGGTATTGTTTTTTTTTATCAATTGAATATTATTTTTTGACATATTTTGACAATTTTTTGTCGATGTTTTAGCGTTTGACGATTTTTCAGTGCAATTTTCATCGCTTCTCATTCTTTTCCCACTCATACTTGGTAGGTATGCATTTGTAGCCTTTTTTTTATCAATTGAAAATCAGTTTTTGACATATTTTGACAAATTTTTGTCGATGTTTTAGCGTTTAGCGATGTTTTTGTAAAATTTCCTATTTTTTTTTTCCCACTCGTACTTGGCACGAATGCCGCGATCTTACGTGATATAACTTAACCTATTCATTTTTTTTCGTGCTAAACTACATGAGAGCCTCTACGTGCTTTGACCTACTTTAGAGTAGAACCATAAAGACAGAGCTGCAACCGAAAGTGAGGCTCGAAGTGAGGCTCGGTGAGGCTCGACTTAATAGTTTGCTCTTGTAAGACATAAGCCTTATTTTCTCGCAGTGTTGCCAACATTTTACTCGAAATAAAATCACCAAGGTTTTTTTTCTTGGTCTAACCTATGTTATTGAACTGCGTCGTCACGTCCAAACCTGCATGACTTCCGAACACTATTGGTTTTATTCATATTTTTTCTTACGTATAGGTGTATATGATGAATCCCCAAACAGATTTTTCCTAAGTTTTACTGTTTCCAAGATAACCCCACTTCCGGTCGCCATTTTGGATTTCCGATTATAGCTTCTATTCATACTTTTTCTCACGTATAGGTGTACCTGATGAATCACCAAACAGATTTTTCCTAAGTCTTACCGTTTCCAAGATAACCCCACTTCCGGTCGCCATTTTGGATTTCCGAACATAGGTTCTATTCATATTTTACTTACATATAGGCGTACGTGACGAATCCGTAAACAGATTTTTTCTAAGTCTTACCGTTTTCAAGATAACCCCACTTCCGGTCGCCATTTTGGATTTCCAAGCATAGGTTCTATTCATATTTTACTTACATATAGGCGTACATGACGAATCCGCAAACAGATTTTTCCTAAGTCTCACTGTTTCCAAGATAACTAGTAGTCTAGTTTGGGGAATTGACAAACCTCTTGTGGTGAGCTGAAGTGGTGAGCTTGCCTTAATGGATTTCTATCGTAAGGCATGAGCTCTATTTGATGGCGCAGTGTTGCTTATGCAATTAAGCCGGTTCTGGAACCGAAAATGAGGCTCGGTGAGGCTCGGTGAGGCTCGCCAAACCTCAAAAACCTATTTTCTCTCTACGTTCCGCGCCTTATTTATTGCGCTGACGATGTTTCACAGCGTAGAAAACAGCACCAAAACATCAAAAACTCATTTTGATTATTTGGAGCTCACCAAAACCTCAAAAACTTATTTTTATTAATTGAGGTTCACCAAACCTCAAAAACTCTCATTTTCTCTCTATGTTCAGCGCCTCATTTATTGCGCTGACACAACGTGATGAGTAAATAATGCAGTCTCTTATTTTTGAAGGATGAATGCAGCTTATCGTAATTTTCCAAGCCCCGGTCAAATGTTTGTATATCGTGACCTTTGTAAACCTCTCTCTCGGGAACGATGTGCCACACACACGCGCGTGCACGCCTATATTGTGACGCAAACAAACAAACAAATAATATTTTTTTTAAGATTCTTGCCCCCTAACCCCACTTCCGGTCGCTATTTTGGATTTCCGACCATAGGTTCTATTCATATTTTACTTACATATAGGCGTACGTGATGAATCAGCAAACAGATTTGTCCTAAGTCTTACTGTTTCCAAGATAACCCCACTTCCGGTTGCTATTTTGGATTTCCGAACATAGGTTATATTCATATTTTTTCTCACGTATAGGTGTACGTGATGAATCTGCAAACAGATTCTTCCTAAGTTTTACTGTTTCCAAGATAATCCTACTTCTGGTTGCTATTTTGGATTTCCGAACATAGGTTCTATTCACATTTTACTCACGTATAGGCATACGTGATGAATCCGCAAACAGATTTTTCCTAAGTCATGAATTGGAGGGTTCTATGGCAACTTATATTAATTCTCGTAAGAGAACAGAAAACACACACAAAAAAAAAAAACAATACTGTGGTCACTACAACAAATAGTCTTCTTCAACCCCTATCCAACAAACCAAAAAAAAAAGTCATCATCCTAACTAGAACCATGTAACTAATATTGTGATGACTCATATTAAGTACCTCTTAATTGTATTACTTATAAGGGTATACTATTGCACAACGTTTTTGCAACAAGTTATTACGTAATATTGTGATGACTCATATCTAATGCTTTTTGTTGTATTAACTATAAGGGAGTAAACTATTACACAACATGTTGCAACAAGTTATGACGTAATGAGTACGGACGTCCTGTCGCAGTGCTTCTTGTTTTTGTAAAAATAATAGGTATTTAATTTTTTTTGAAGCTACATACCATCTATTATTTCAAGTTTAAAGCTGTTTCACGTGGTTTTTCATAGTAATTTCGACCAGATTGAATTTTGACGTGATCGTGCATTTTATATTTCACCTCAAGAAATTCTATATAAATAACATACCTGAAAATTGTATCGCTATATACTAGATTTTTTGATTTCTGTGATTTTCGAAAAAGCAATGGCATCCACCACCAGTTTCAATCGTAAAAATGATAAAACTGAATGTGTTACTTGTGGGAAGCTAATCTCAAGGAACAATTTATCAGTACACAGGGCAAGATGTAGCGAAACAGGTTCGAGAATTAATCGTTCGTTACCTTCTAAGCCTTGTGCTCGATGCGGAAAAATGATTAGCATTGCAAATTTAAGTAAACATCTCAAAATTTGCAAACCATCGACCGGACAAGCATCGAAAAGAAAAATCGATAATGCAGATACGGAAGCTTCTACTTCCAAGCAAATTAAATTATCCAATGAAGGCAAACCAATTAGATCTGCATTTAACGACCAACTCCAGGATTTTTCAATTAAGTCAGAACCAGGCCGTGACATCCTTAGTTTCTTGGACGAAACGAAAACACCTGTACTAAATATTTTGAAAGATAAACTTGAAAACAACTCTATAAAAGTATATGTTGTTCTGTTTTCCGAATACGAGAAAGTCGATGGCACAACGAGTATTTTTTATCATCGTACAAAAAATCAGACTCTTCATTTTGCTGACGTTGAAAATTTGGACAACTTCTATTATAAAGTTTCCAACGAGCTGGTTAAGAAACACGACGATTTCGAGGCTAAAGGGTCGGGATGGTCTCTGTGTGGAAGTCCTCATACGTTAACTGTTTACGTGAATCGATTCTCGCCTCTTCGAGCTTCCAGCTACGTTTCTCTTCCACCGAACATTCAACACAAGAGGGCTGTGTTAAATATACAGAACAGCGATAACAAGTGTTTTCTCTGGTGTATATTGGCTGCACTGCATTCTGTTTATTGGTCAAATAATCCAGAACGGGTTTCTCATTACAAGCAATACGAGTCCGAGTTTGAAAGTGTAATGTCTGGCATCGAATACCCGGTGACATTGTCGGATATAACAAAGTTCGAAAATCGTGCCGGAAAACGCATCGCTATTAATGTATATTCCTTCACGTCAGATAAATATCTCGTGCATCCCGTCAGGATAAGCGATATCGACGATGACGATGCTCGTGTGATTAATCTCCTTCTTATTTCAAACGAGGATGTTCATCACTACACGCTAATTCGTTCTCTATCACGTTTGGTCAAAAGTCAAACTACCAAGCATGAACATTGCATCGAAGTTTGTCCGAGATGCCTAACCACGTTCGACGATCAAAAACAACTCGATTATCGAAAATACACCGGACGTCAAATTGCTATCGAGAAACTTGCCGAACATAAAATTTATTGCGGCAACAACAAACCGGCTAGAATGTTGATGCCTGAAACGAACGAAGTTGAAGAATTCAAAATGCACAAAGCATTGTTGGAACATCCAGCCATCATCGTTGCAGATTTCGAGGCGTTCCTCAAACCACTCTCCTACTGCGAACCGGATCCTGAAATTTCCTCCACAACGCCGTACCAGCTTCATCAACCTAATAGTTTCGGCTATGTTGTTGTGCGACGTGATAAAATAAATGAAGCATATATATACCGCGGGCCAAATGTAATCGAACACTTCCTGGAAAAAATGGTGGAGGAGGTTGAGGTAATTGGTAGCGTACTGCTTACATCAAAACCGATGGCACCTTTAACTGAAAATGAACTTCAAAATTACAATTCCACTGAGGTGTGTCCGGTATGTGATCAAAGTTTCACTGATGAGAACAAAAAAATATTCCACCACGATCATTTCAGCGGAAACTACATAGGTGGAATTTGCAACACGTGCAATCTTAAAATCCAGAAACCTAAATTCATCCCCATATTCTTTCACAACGGAAGCGGATATGATTTTCACCACCTGGTGAGACATCTTGGCTACGATCCGAAACGTATAGGTGTCTTGGCCGAGAATGAAGAACGCTATATTAGTCTCAGCAAGCAAGTGTCGATTCCGGGAACGAAAAATACAATCGAGATGCGCTTCCTGGATTCGTATAGATTTCTCTCTGCAAGTCTGGATGCTTTGGCGAACAAACTCACCGACGATCAATTTAAAATAACTAGAGCTAGTTTTCCCAACGTAGACATAGAACTCGTTAGACGTAAAGGGGTTTATCCTTACGAATATGTTAGTGATGGTTCTAAATTTAACGACGATGCTCTTCCACTTCCAAGAGAATTTTACAGCAGACTCAGAGAGAAAGGAATCGCGGACGAAGAATACCAACACGCGCAACTCATGTGGGAGAAATTAGAATGTAAGACACTCGGAGACTACCACGACGCATACTTAAAATTAGACGTGACGATACTCGCGGATGTTTTTCAAGCGTTCAGGAAAACGGCAACGAATATTTATAAATTAGATCCAGCGTATTTCTACAGTCTACCGGGATTAGCGTGGTCGGCAATGTTATTCCAGACAAAGGTCAAGCTGGAACTGATATCGGACGTTGACATGTTGCTATTTATCGAAAGAGGGATACGAGGTGGAATGGTGCAATGCGTACAGAGACATGCAAAAGCTAATAACGTACACATGAAAGAAGATTACGATTCAAATCGAGCATCGAATTACATCTTCTACTCTGACGTTAATAATCTCTACGGACATGCCATGGTACAGAAACTTCCTTACGGGGGATTCGAATGGTTAGATCCCACTTCGATAGACATTATTCATTTCGACGATAGCGAGTGTGGTTTCTTCGCAGAGGTAGATCTCCAATTCTCCGACCACCTGCACGACACGTTTTCGGATTTGCCTCCGACTCCCGAAATCAAATGTCCACCCGACTCGGTTCAAGACAAGCTTTTGTTAACATTGGACCCTAAACAGAGATACGTCGTCCACTACAAGAATCTCCGGTTTTTGATTGCGAAGGGTATTCAGATAGTGAATGTTAGACGAATACTAAAGTTTAAACATTCCACGTGGTTAAGACCTTACATAGAAATTAACACACAACATAGAACAGCTGCCACTTCTGATTTAGACAAGGACTTCTTTAAATTAATGAACAATGCGGTGTACGGAAAGACCATGGAGAATGTTAGAAAGCACGTAGACGTGAAATTAATTTCCGATAAGAATAAATGTCGGAAGTGGATAGCCGATCCTAGATTCAAGTCGAGAAAAATTTACAACGAGAATTTGGTACTTTTCAACCTAGATATAAAATTGATGAAATTTAGAAAACCAATTTACGTTGGTGCAACGGTTCTCGACTTGTCGAAACTTTACATGTTCGAATTTCATTACGACGTGATGAAACCCTTCTACAATGATAAGATATCACTTTTGTACACGGACACCGACAGCTTCATTTACAGCATACAAACACCTAACCTATACGAAGACATAAAAAATCCTTCCATGCTCGAGTATTTCGATACTTCTGCGTATCCTCAACCCAACAGATTTGGAATTCCATCTCGTAACAAAAAAGTCCTAGGTAAACTGAAAGATGAATGTAACGGTGATATTATTGTCGAGTTCGCGGGTTTGCGTTCGAAGATGTATGCCATGAGAACAGAGAGTAGCGTCACGAAGAAAGCAAAAGGTGTGGGCAAGAATACGGTGGAGAACAAACTCACCTTCTACGATTACATCGATTGCCTTTACTCACAATCGACGATACAAAGTATAGAACAAAGAATCCAAAGTGTAGACCATGTGATTACAACAAACGAAGTTAGGAAAGTAGCATTAGATCCGCATGACGATAAAAGATGTATTTTGTCTTGTGGAATCCACACGTTGCCTTGGGGACACTATTGTTTAGAAATCAGTAAAAATTGTAGGCAATGCAAATGAAAAAAAAAAAAACTTTAACTGTCTCACATACACAATAAATAACTAGCAAGGACAATGAATTTCTTTGGTTTCCGAAAGCAAACAATGGAGACTGTACACCGCAAGGCAGATCATGAATTTCTATCTTCCATGTTATCTAAACTCAACGGCCTGTTGATCAATCAATTTTCAAAACGTTGCTCTTCTCGTTGGAACAGTGACGATTTCGGATTCGCGACGATCGACGTGACGAGGAAACCCAACGACGGAAAATACAGAAACAAAATCAACGACTTTCAAAACGTTGCAACGTTGTGAGAAACGTTTCTCACAACGTTGCAACGTTTAGAAAGTCGTTGATTTTGTTTCTGTATTTTCCGTCGTTGGGTTTCCTCGTCACGTCGATCGTCGCGAATCCGAAATCGTCACTGTTCCAACGAGAAGAGCAACGTTTTGAAAATTGATTGATCAACAGGCCGTTGAGTTTAGATAACATGGAAGATAGAAATTCATGATCTGCCTTGCGGTGTACAGTCTCCATTGTTTGCTTTCGGAAACCAAAGAAATTCATTGTCCTTGCTAGTTATTTATTGTGTATGTGAGACAGTTAAAGTTTTTTTTTTTCATTTGCATTGCCTACAATTTTTACTGATTTCTAAACAATAGTGTCCCCAAGGCAACGTGTGGATTCCACAAGACAAAATACATCTTTTATCGTCATGCGGATCTAATGCTACTTTCCTAACTTCGTTTGTTGTAATCACATGGTCTACACTTTGGATTCTTTGTTCTATACTTTGTATCGTCGATTGTGAGTAAAGGCAATCGATGTAATCGTAGAAGGTGAGTTTGTTCTCCACCGTATTCTTGCCCACACCTTTTGCTTTCTTCGTGACGCTACTCTCTGTTCTCATGGCATACATCTTCGAACGCAAACCCGCGAACTCGACAATAATATCACCGTTACATTCATCTTTCAGTTTACCTAGGACTTTTTTGTTACGAGATGGAATTCCAAATCTGTTGGGTTGAGGATACGCAGAAGTATCGAAATACTCGAGCATGGAAGGATTTTTTATGTCTTCGTATAGGTTAGGTGTTTGTATGCTGTAAATGAAGCTGTCGGTGTCCGTGTACAAAAGTGATATCTTATCATTGTAGAAGGGTTTCATCACGTCGTAATGAAATTCGAACATGTAAAGTTTCGACAAGTCGAGAACCGTTGCACCAACGTAAATTGGTTTTCTAAATTTCATCAATTTTATATCTAGGTTGAAAAGTACCAAATTCTCGTTGTAAATTTTTCTCGACTTGAATCTAGGATCGGCTATCCACTTCCGACATTTATTCTTATCGGAAATTAATTTCACGTCTACGTGCTTTCTAACATTCTCCATGGTCTTTCCGTACACCGCATTGTTCATTAATTTAAAGAAGTCCTTGTCTAAATCAGAAGTGGCAGCTGTTCTATGTTGTGTGTTAATTTCTATGTAAGGTCTTAACCACGTGGAATGTTTAAACTTTAGTATTCGTCTAACATTCACTATCTGAACACCCTTCGCAATCAAAAACCGGAGATTCTTGTAGTGGACGACGTATCTCTGTTTAGGGTCCAATGTTAACAAAAGCTTGTCTTGAACCGAGTCGGGTGGACATTTGATTTCGGGAGTCGGAGGCAAATCCGAAAACGTGTCGTGCAGGTGGTCGGAGAATTGGAGATCTACCTCTGCGAAGAAACCACACTCGCTATCGTCGAAATGAATAATGTCTATCGAAGTGGGATCTAACCATTCGAATCCCCCGTAAGGAAGTTTCTGTACCATGGCATGTCCGTAGAGATTATTAACGTCAGAGTAGAAGATGTAATTCGATGCTCGATTTGAATCGTAATCTTCTTTCATGTGTACGTTATTAGCTTTTGCATGTCTCTGTACGCATTGCACCATTCCACCTCGTATCCCTCTTTCGATAAATAGCAACATGTCAACGTCCGATATCAGTTCCAGCTTGACCTTTGTCTGGAATAACATTGCCGACCACGCTAATCCCGGTAGACTGTAGAAATACGCTGGATCTAATTTATAAATATTCGTTGCCGTTTTCCTGAACGCTTGAAAAACATCCGCGAGTATCGTCACGTCTAATTTTAAGTATGCGTCGTGGTAGTCTCCGAGTGTCTTACATTCTAATTTCTCCCACATGAGTTGCGCGTGTTGGTATTCTTCGTCCGCGATTCCTTTCTCTCTGAGTCTGCTGTAAAATTCTCTTGGAAGTGGAAGAGCATCGTCGTTAAATTTAGAACCATCACTAACATATTCGTAAGGATAAACCCCTTTACGTCTAACGAGTTCTATGTCTACGTTGGGAAAACTAGCTCTAGTTATTTTAAATTGATCGTCGGTGAGTTTGTTCGCCAAAGCATCCAGACTTGCAGAGAGAAATCTATACGAATCCAGGAAGCGCATCTCGATTGTATTTTTCGTTCCCGGAATCGACACTTGCTTGCTGAGACTAATATAGTGTTCTTCATTCTCGGCCAAGACACCTATACGTTTCGGATCGTAGCCAAGATGTCTCACCAGGTGGTGAAAATCATATCCGCTTCCGTTGTGAAAGAATATGGGGATGAATTTAGGTTTCTGGATTTTAAGATTGCACGTGTTGCAAATTCCACCTATGTAGTTTCCGCTGAAATGATCGTGGTGGAATATTTTTTTGTTCTCATCAGTGAAACTTTGATCACATACCGGACACACCTCAGTGGAATTGTAATTTTGAAGTTCATTTTCAGTTAAAGGTGCCATCGGTTTTGATGTAAGCAGTACGCTACCAATTACCTCAACCTCCTCCACCATTTTTTCCAGGAAGTGTTCGATTACATTTGGCCCGCGGTATATATATGCTTCATTTATTTTATCACGTCGCACAACAACATAGCCGAAACTATTAGGTTGATGAAGCTGGTACGGCGTTGTGGAGGAAATTTCAGGATCCGGTTCGCAGTAGGAGAGTGGTTTGAGGAATGCCTCGAAATCTGCAACGATGATGGCTGGATGTTCCAACAATGCTTTGTGCATTTTGAATTCTTCAACTTCGTTCGTTTCAGGCATCAACATTCTAGCCGGTTTGTTGTTGCCGCAATAAATTTTATGTTCGGCAAGTTTCTCGATAGCAATTTGACGTCCGGTGTATTTTCGATAATCGAGTTGTTTTTGATCGTCGAACGTGGTTAGGCATCTCGGACAAACTTCGATGCAATGTTCATGCTTGGTAGTTTGACTTTTGACCAAACGTGATAGAGAACGAATTAGCGTGTAGTGATGAACATCCTCGTTTGAAATAAGAAGGAGATTAATCACACGAGCATCGTCATCGTCGATATCGCTTATCCTGACGGGATGCACGAGATATTTATCTGACGTGAAGGAATATACATTAATAGCGATGCGTTTTCCGGCACGATTTTCGAACTTTGTTATATCCGACAATGTCACCGGGTATTCGATGCCAGACATTACACTTTCAAACTCGGACTCGTATTGCTTGTAATGAGAAACCCGTTCTGGATTATTTGACCAATAAACAGAATGCAGTGCAGCCAATATACACCAGAGAAAACACTTGTTATCGCTGTTCTGTATATTTAACACAGCCCTCTTGTGTTGAATGTTCGGTGGAAGAGAAACGTAGCTGGAAGCTCGAAGAGGCGAGAATCGATTCACGTAAACAGTTAACGTATGAGGACTTCCACACAGAGACCATCCCGACCCTTTAGCCTCGAAATCGTCGTGTTTCTTAACCAGCTCGTTGGAAACTTTATAATAGAAGTTGTCCAAATTTTCAACGTCAGCAAAATGAAGAGTCTGATTTTTTGTACGATGATAAAAAATACTCGTTGTGCCATCGACTTTCTCGTATTCGGAAAACAGAACAACATATACTTTTATAGAGTTGTTTTCAAGTTTATCTTTCAAAATATTTAGTACAGGTGTTTTCGTTTCGTCCAAGAAACTAAGGATGTCACGGCCTGGTTCTGACTTAATTGAAAAATCCTGGAGTTGGTCGTTAAATGCAGATCTAATTGGTTTGCCTTCATTGGATAATTTAATTTGCTTGGAAGTAGAAGCTTCCGTATCTGCATTATCGATTTTTCTTTTCGATGCTTGTCCGGTCGATGGTTTGCAAATTTTGAGATGTTTACTTAAATTTGCAATGCTAATCATTTTTCCGCATCGAGCACAAGGCTTAGAAGGTAACGAACGATTAATTCTCGAACCTGTTTCGCTACATCTTGCCCTGTGTACTGATAAATTGTTCCTTGAGATTAGCTTCCCACAAGTAACACATTCAGTTTTATCATTTTTACGATTGAAACTGGTGGTGGATGCCATTGCTTTTTCGAAAATCACAGAAATCAAAAAATCTAGTATATAGCGATACAATTTTCAGGTATGTTATTTATATAGAATTTCTTGAGGTGAAATATAAAATGCACGATCACGTCAAAATTCAATCTGGTCGAAATTACTATGAAAAACCACGTGAAACAGCTTTAAACTTGAAATAATAGATGGTATGTAGCTTCAAAAAAAATTAAATACCTATTATTTTTACAAAAACAAGAAGCACTGCGACAGGACGTCCGTACTCATTACGTCATAACTTGTTGCAACATGTTGTGTAATAGTTTACTCCCTTATAGTTAATACAACAAAAAGCATTAGATATGAGTCATCACAATATTACGTAATAACTTGTTGCAAAAACGTTGTGCAATAGTATACCCTTATAAGTAATACAATTAAGAGGTACTTAATATGAGTCATCACAATATTAGTTACATGGTTCTAGTTAGGATGATGACTTTTTTTTTTGGTTTGTTGGATAGGGGTTGAAGAAGACTATTTGTTGTAGTGACCACAGTATTGTTTTTTTTTTTTGTGTGTGTTTTCTGTTCTCTTACGAGAATTAATATAAGTTGCCATAGAACCCTCCAATTCATGACTTAGGAAAAATCTGTTTGCGGATTCATCACGTATGCCTATACGTGAGTAAAATGTGAATAGAACCTATGTTCGGAAATCCAAAATAGCAACCAGAAGTAGGATTATCTTGGAAACAGTAAAACTTAGGAAGAATCTGTTTGCAGATTCATCACGTACACCTATACGTGAGAAAAAATATGAATATAACCTATGTTCGGAAATCCAAAATAGCAACCGGAAGTGGGGTTATCTTGGAAACAGTAAGACTTAGGACAAATCTGTTTGCTGATTCATCACGTACGCCTATATGTAAGTAAAATATGAATAGAACCTATGGTCGGAAATCCAAAATAGCGACCGGAAGTGGGGTTAGGGGGCAAGAATCTTAAAAAAAATATTATTTGTTTGTTTGTTTGCGTCACAATATAGGCGTGCACGCGCGTGTGTGTGGCACATCGTTCCCGAGAGAGAGGTTTACAAAGGTCACGATATACAAACATTTGACCGGGGCTTGGAAAATTACGATAAGCTGCATTCATCCTTCAAAAATAAGAGACTGCATTATTTACTCATCACGTTGTGTCAGCGCAATAAATGAGGCGCTGAACATAGAGAGAAAATGAGAGTTTTTGAGGTTTGGTGAACCTCAATTAATAAAAATAAGTTTTTGAGGTTTTGGTGAGCTCCAAATAATCAAAATGAGTTTTTGATGTTTTGGTGCTGTTTTCTACGCTGTGAAACATCGTCAGCGCAATAAATAAGGCGCGGAACGTAGAGAGAAAATAGGTTTTTGAGGTTTGGCGAGCCTCACCGAGCCTCACCGAGCCTCATTTTCGGTTCCAGAACCGGCTTAATTGCATAAGCAACACTGCGCCATCAAATAGAGCTCATGCCTTACGATAGAAATCCATTAAGGCAAGCTCACCACTTCAGCTCACCACAAGAGGTTTGTCAATTCCCCAAACTAGACTACTAGTTATCTTGGAAACAGTGAGACTTAGGAAAAATCTGTTTGCGGATTCGTCATGTACGCCTATATGTAAGTAAAATATGAATAGAACCTATGCTTGGAAATCCAAAATGGCGACCGGAAGTGGGGTTATCTTGAAAACGGTAAGACTTAGAAAAAATCTGTTTACGGATTCGTCACGTACGCCTATATGTAAGTAAAATATGAATAGAACCTATGTTCGGAAATCCAAAATGGCGACCGGAAGTGGGGTTATCTTGGAAACGGTAAGACTTAGGAAAAATCTGTTTGGTGATTCATCAGGTACACCTATACGTGAGAAAAAGTATGAATAGAAGCTATAATCGGAAATCCAAAATGGCGACCGGAAGTGGGGTTATCTTGGAAACAGTAAAACTTAGGAAAAATCTGTTTGGGGATTCATCATATACACCTATACGTAAGAAAAAATATGAATAAAACCAATAGTGTTCGGAAGTCATGCAGGTTTGGACGTGACGACGCAGTTCAATAACATAGGTTAGACCAAGAAAAAAAACCTTGGTGATTTTATTTCGAGTAAAATGTTGGCAACACTGCGAGAAAATAAGGCTTATGTCTTACAAGAGCAAACTATTAAGTCGAGCCTCACCGAGCCTCACTTCGAGCCTCACTTTCGGTTGCAGCTCTGTCTTTATGGTTCTACTCTAAAGTAGGTCAAAGCACGTAGAGGCTCTCATGTAGTTTAGCACGAAAAAAAATGAATAGGTTAAGTTATATCACGTAAGATCGCGGCATTCGTGCCAAGTACGAGTGGGAAAAAAAAAAATAGGAAATTTTACAAAAACATCGCTAAACGCTAAAACATCGACAAAAATTTGTCAAAATATGTCAAAAACTGATTTTCAATTGATAAAAAAAAGGCTACAAATGCATACCTACCAAGTATGAGTGGGAAAAGAATGAGAAGCGATGAAAATTGCACTGAAAAATCGTCAAACGCTAAAACATCGACAAAAAATTGTCAAAATATGTCAAAAAATAATATTCAATTGATAAAAAAAAACAATACCTACTAAGTATGACTTTGAAACGCCTAACTTGCACTACTTAGTTTTTGACCTTATATTGAACCTCCCATCTGAAAATTTGAAAATTCTTAAAAAATTCGTCCAAAATCTTGATGTCTCCAATCTCTTGTTTTGTACGTTTTTTCCACGTGTCTTGACATCCAATGTATCCATGCAAAGTTTGGTGAAGATCTGAGTATGTCGTTTTTGACCTTATCTGGAACCTCCCATCTGAAAATTTGAAAATTCTTAAAAAATTCGTCGAAAATCTTGATGTCTCCAATCTTTTGTTTTGTACGTTTTTTCCACGTGTCTTGACATGCAAAGTATCCCTGCAACGTTTGGTGAAGATCTGAGTATGTAGTTTTTGACCTTATCTGGAACCTCCTATCTGAAAATTTGAAAATTCTTCAAAAATTCGTCGAAAATCTTGATGTCTCCAATCTCTTGTTTTGTACGTTTTTTCCACGTGTCTTGACATCCAATGTATTCCTGCAATGTTTGGTGGAGATCTGAGTATGTAGTTTTAGACCTTATCTGGAACCTCCTATCTGAAAATTTGAAAATTCTTCAAAAATTCGTCCAAAATCTTGATGTCTCCAATCTCTTGTTTTGTACGTTTTTTTCACGTGTCTCGACCTCCAATGGATCCCTGCAAAGTTTGGTGAAGATCTGAGTATGTCGTTTTTGACCTTATCTGGAACCTCCCATCTGAAAATTTGAAAATTCTTAAAAAATTCGTCGAAAATCTTGATGTCTCCAATCTCTTGTTTTGTACGTTTTTTCCACGTGTCTTGACATCCAATGTATCCCTGCAAAGTTTGGTGAAGATCTGAGTATGTAGTTTTTGACCTTATATGGAACCTCCTATCTGAAAATTTGAAAATTCTTAAAAAATTCGTCCAAAATCTTGATGTCTCCAATCTCTTGTTTTGTACGTTTTTTCCACGTGTCTCGACCTCCAATGGATCCCTGCAAAGTTTGGTGAAGATCTGAGTATGTCGTTTTTGACCTTATCTGGAACCTCCCATCTGAAAATTTGAAAATTCTTAAAAAATTCGTCGAAAATCTTGATGTCTCCGATCTCTTGTTTTGTACGTTTTTTCCACGTGTCTTGACATGCAAAGTATTCCTGCAAAGTTTGGTGAAGATCTGAGTATGTAGTTTTTGAATTCATCTGGAACCTCCTATCTGAAAATTTGAAAATTCTTAAAAAATTCGTCCAAAATCTTGATGTCTCCAATCTCTTGTTTTGTACGTTTTTTCCACGTGTCTTGACATCCAATGTATCCCTGCAATGTTTGGTGAAGATCTGAGTATGTAGTTTTTGACCTTATCTGGAACCTCCCATCTGAAAAATTGAAAATTCCTAAAAAATTCGTCCAAAATCTTGATGTCTCCAATCTCTTGTTTTGTACGTTTTTTCCACGTGTCTCGACCTCCAATGGATCCCTGCAAAGTTTGGTGAAGATCTGAGTATGTCGTTTTTGACCTTATCTGGAACCTCCCATCTGAAAATTTGAAAATTCTTAAAAAATTCGTCGAAAATCTTCATGTCTCCGATCTCTTGTTTTGTACGTTTTTTCCACGTGTCTTGACATGCAAAGTATTCCTGCAAAGTTTGGTGAAGATCTGAGTATGTAGTTTTTGACCTCATCTGGAACCTCCTATCTGAAAATTTGAAAATTCTTAAAAAATTCGACCAAAATCTTGATGTTCCGAATCCTATGTTTTGTATGTTTTTTCCACGTGTCTTGACATCCAATGTATCCATGCAAAGTTTGGTGAAGATCTGAGTATGTAGTTTTTGACCTTATATTGAACCTCCCATCTGAAAATTTGAAAATTCTTAAAAAATTCGTCCAAAATCTTGATGACTCCAATCTCTTGTTTTGTACGTTTTTTCCACGTGTCTTGACATCCAAAGTATCCCTGCAAAGTTTGGTGAAGATCTGAGTATGTAGTTTTTGACCTTATATGGAACCTCCTTTCTGAAAATTTGAGAATTCTTAAAAAATTCGTCCAAAATCTTGATGTCTCCAATCTCTTGTTTTGTACGTTTTTTCCACGTGTCTTGACATCCAATGTATCCATGCAAAGTTTGGTGAAGATCTGAGTATGTCGTTTTTGACCTTATCTGGAACCTCCCATCTGAAAATTTGAAAATTCTTAAAAAATTCGTCGAAAATCTTGATGTCTCCAATCTTTTGTTTTGTACGTTTTTTCCACGTGTCTTGACATGCAAAGTATCCCTGCAACGTTTGGTGAAGATCTGAGTATGTAGTTTTTGACCTTATCTGGAACCTCCTATCTGAAAATTTGAAAATTCTTAAAAAATTCGTCGAAAATCTTGATGTCTCCAATCTCTTGTTTTGTACGTTTTTTCCACGTGTCTTGATATCCAATGTATCCCTGCAAAGTTTGGTGAAGATCTGAGTATGTCGTTTTTGACCTTATCTGGAACATCCTTTCTGAAAATTTGAAAATTGTTAAAAAATTCGTCCAAAATCTTGATGTCTCCAATCTCTTTTTTGTACGTTTTTTCCACGTGTCTTGACATCCAATGTATCCCTGCAAAGTTTGGTGAAGATCTGAGTATGTAGTTTTTGACCTTATCTGGAACCTCCCATCTGAAAATTTGAAAATTCTTAAAAAATTCGACCAAAATCTTGATGTCTCCAATCTTTTGTTTTGTACGTTTTTTCCACGTGTCTTGACACATAATGTATCCATGCAAAGTTTGGTGAAGATCTGAGTATGTAGTTTTTGACCTTATATGGAACCTCCTATCTGAAAATTTGAAAATTCTTAAAAAATTCGTCCAAAATCTTGATGTCTCCAATCTCTTGTTTTGTACGTTTTTTCCACGTGTCTTGACATCCAATGTATCCCTGCAAAGTTTGGTGAAGATCTGAGTATGTAGTTTTTGACCTTATCTGGAACCTCCCATCTGAAAATTTGAAAATTCCTAAAAAAAACCGTGCAAAATCTTGATGACCCCAATCTCTTGTTTTGTACGTTTTTTCCACGTGTCTTGACATCCAATGTATCCATGCAAAGTTTGGTGAAGATCTGAGTATGTCGTTTTTGACCTTATCTGGAACATCCTTTCTGAAAATTTGAAAATTGTTAAAAAATTCGTCCAAAATCTTGATGTCTCCAATCTCTTTTTTGTACGTTTTTTCCACGTGTCTTGACATCCAATGTATCCCTGCAAAGTTTGGTGAAGATCTGAGTATGTAGTTTTTGACCTTATCTGGAACCTCCCATCTGAAAATTTGAAAATTCTTCAAAAATTCGTCGAAAATCTTGATGTCTCCAATCTCTTGTTTTGTACGTTTTTTCCACGTGTCTCGACCTCCAATGGATGCCTGCAAAGTTTGGTGAAGATCTGAGTATGTCGTTTTTGACCTTATCTGGAACATCCTTTCTGAAAATTTGAAAATTCTTAAAAAATTCGTCGAAAATCTTGATGTCTCCAATCTCTTGTTTTGTACGTTTTTTCCACGTTTCTTGACATCCAATGTATCCCTGCAAAGTTTGGTGAAGATCTGAGTATGTAGTTTTTGACCTTATATGGAACCTCCTTTCTGAAAATTTGAAAATTCTCAAAAAATTCGTCCATAATCTTGATGTCTCCAATCTCTTGTTTTGTACGTTTTTTCCACGTGTCTTGACATCCAATGTATCCCTGCAAAGTTTGGTGAAGATCTGAGCATGTAGTTTTTGACCTTATATGGAACCTCCTATCTGAAAATTTGAAAATTCTTAAAAAATTCGTCCAAAATCTTGATGTCACCAATCCTATGTTTTGTATGTTTTTTCCACGTGTCTTGACATCCAATGTATCCATGCAAAGTTTGGTGAAGATCTGAGTATGTCGTTTTTGACCTTATCTGGAACCTCCCATCTGAAAATTTGAAAATTCTTAAAAAATTCGTCGAAAATCTTGATGTCTCCGATCTCTTGTTTTGTACGTTTTTTCCACGTTTCTTGACATGCAAAGTATTCCTGCAAAGTTTGGTGAAGGTCTGAGTATGTAGTTTTTGACCTCATCTGGAACCTCCTATTTGAAAATTTGAAAATTCTTAAAAAATTCGTCCAAAATTTTGATGTCTCCAATCTCTTGTTTTGTACGTTTTTTCCACGTGTCTTGACATCCAATGTATCCCTGCAATGTTTGGTGAAGATCTGAGTATGTAGTTTTTGACCTTATCTGGAACCTCCCATCTGAAAATTTGAAAATTCCTAAAAAATCCGTCCAAAATCTTGATGACCCCAATCTCTTGTTTTGTACGTTTTTTCCACGTGTCTTGACATCCAATGTATTCCTGCAATGTTTGGTGGAGATCTGAGTATGTAGTTTTAGACCTTATCTGGAACCTCCTATCTGAAAATTTGAAAATTCTTAAAAAATTCGTCCAAAATCTTGATGTCTCCAATCTCTTGTTTTGTACGTTTTTTTCACGTGTCTCGACCTCCAATGGATCCCTGCAAAGTTTGGTGAAGATCTGAGTATGTCGTTTTTGACCTTATCTGGAACCTCCCATCTGAAAATTTGAAAATTCTTAAAAAATTCGTCGAAAATCTTGATGTCTCCAATCTCTTGTTTTGTACGTTTTTTCCACGTGTCTTGACATCCAATGTATCCCTGCAAAGTTTGGTGAAGATCTGAGTATGTAGTTTTTGACCTTATATGGAACCTCCTATCTGAAAATTTGAAAATTCTTAAAAAATTCGTCCAAAATCTTGATGTCTCCAATCTCTTGTTTTGTACGTTTTTTCCACGTGTCTCGACCTCCAATGGATCCCTGCAAAGTTTGGTGAAGATCTGAGTATGTCGTTTTTGACCTTATCTGGAACCTCCCATCTGAAAATTTGAAAATTCTTAAAAAATTCGTCGAAAATCTTGATGTCTCCGATCTCTTGTTTTGTACGTTTTTTCCACGTGTCTTGACATGCAAAGTATTCCTGCAAAGTTTGGTGAAGATCTGAGTATGTAGTTTTTGAATTCATCTGGAACCTCCTATCTGAAAATTTGAAAATTCTTAAAAAATTCGTCCAAAATCTTGATGTCTCCAATCTCTTGTTTTGTACGTTTTTTCCACGTGTCTTGACATCCAATGTATCCCTGCAATGTTTGGTGAAGATCTGAGTATGTAGTTTTTGACCTTATCTGGAACCTCCCATCTGAAAATTTGAAAATTCCTAAAAAATTCGTCCAAAATCTTGATGTCTCCAATCTCTTGTTTTGTACGTTTTTTCCACGTGTCTCGACCTCCAATGGATCCCTGCAAAGTTTGGTGAAGATCTGAGTATGTCGTTTTTGACCTTATCTGGAACCTCCCATCTGAAAATTTGAAAATTCTTAAAAAATTCGTCGAAAATCTTGATGTCTCCGATCTCTTGTTTTGTACGTTTTTTCCACGTGTCTTGACATGCAAAGTATTCCTGCAAAGTTTGGTGAAGATCTGAGTATGTAGTTTTTGACCTCATCTGGAACCTCCTATCTGAAAATTTGAAAATTCTTAAAAAATTCGTCCAAAATCTTGATGTCTCCAATCTCTTGTTTTGTACGTTTTTTCCACGTGTCTTGACATCCAATGTATCCCTGCAATGTTTGGTGAAGATCTGAGTATGTAGTTTTTGACCTTATCTGGAACCTCCCATCTGAAAATTTGAAAATTCCTAAAAAATCCGTCCAAAATCTTGATGACCCCAATCTCTTGTTTTGTACTTTTTTCCACGTGTCTCGACCTCCAATGTATCCCTGCAAAGTTTGGTGAAGATCTGAGTATGTAGTTTTTGACCTTATATGGAACCTCCTATCTGAAAATTTGAAAATTCTTAAAAAATTCGTCCAAAATCTTGATGTCACCAATCCTATGTTTTGTATGTTTTTTCCACGTGTCTTGACATCCAATGGATCCCTGCAAAGTTTGGTGAAGATCTGAGTATGTCGTTTTTGACCTTATCTGGAACCTCCCATCTGAAAATTTGAAAATTCTTAAAAAATTCGTCGAAAATCTTGATGTCTCCGATCTCTTGTTTTGTACGTTTTTTCCACGTGTCTTGACATGCAAAGTATTCCTGCAAAGTTTGGTGAAGATCTGAGTATGTAGTTTTTGACCTCATCTGGAACCTCCCATCTGAAAATTTGAAAATTCTTAAAAAATTCGTCCAAAATCTTGATGTCTCCAATCTCTTGTTTTGTACGTTTTTCCCACGTGTCTTGACATCCAATGTATCCCTGCAATGTTTGGTGAAGATCTGAGTATGTAGTTTTTAACCTTATCTGGAACCTCCCATCTGAAAATTTGAAAATTCCTAAAAAATCCGTCCAAAATCTTGATGACCCCAATCTCTTGTTTTGTACTTTTTTTCCACGTGTCTTGACATCCAATGTATCCCTGCAATGTTTGGTGAAGATCTGAGTATGTAGTTTTTGACCTTATCTGGAACCTCCCATCTGAAAATTTGAAAATTCCTAAAAAATCCGTCCAAAATCTTGATGACCCCAATCTCTTGTTTTGTACGTTTTTTCCACGTGTCTTGACATCCAATGTATCCCTGCAAAGTTTGGTGAAGATCTGAGTATGTAGTTTTTGACCTTATCTGGAACCTCCTATCTGAAAATTTGAAAATTCTTAAAAAATTCGTCCAAAATCTTGATGTCTCCAATCTCTTGTTTTGTACGTTTTTTCCACGTGTCTTGATATCCAATGTATCCCTGCAAAGTTTGGTGAAGATCTGAGTATGTCGTTTTTGACCTTATCTGGAACATCCTTTCTGAAAATTTGAAAATTGTTAAAAAATTCGTCCAAAATCTTGATGTCTCCAATCTCTTTTTTGTACGTTTTTTCCACGTGTCTTGACATCCAATGTATCCCTGCAAAGTTTGGTGAAGATCTAAGTATGTAGTTTTTGACCTTATCTGGAACCTCCCATCTGAAAATTTGAAAATTCTTAAAAAATTCGACCAAAATCTTGATGTCTCCAATCTTTTGTTTTGTACGTTTTTTCCACGTGTCTTGACACATAATGTATCCATGCAAAGTTTGGTGAAGATCTGAGTATGTAGTTTTTGACCTTATATGGAACCTCCTATCTGAAAATTTGAAAATTCTTAAAAAATTCGTCCAAAATCTTGATGTCTCCAATCTCTTGTTTTGTACGTTTTTTCCACGTGTCTTGACATCCAATGTATCCCTGCAAAGTTTGGTGAAGATCTGAGTATGTAGTTTTTGACCTTATCTGGAACCTCCCATCTGAAAATTTGAAAATTCCTATAAAATCCGTGCAAAATCTTGATGACCCCAATCTCTTGTTTTGTACGTTTTTTCCACGTGTCTTGACATCCAATGTATTCCTGCAATGTTTGGTGAAGATCTGAGTATGTAGTTTTTGACCTTATATGGAACCTCCTATCTGAAAATTTGAAAATTCTTAAAAAATTCGACCAAAATCTTGATGTTCCGAATCCTATGTTTTGTATGTTTTTTCCACGTGTCTTGACATCCAATGTATCCATGCAAAGTTTGGTGAAGATCTGAGTATGTAGTTTTTGACCTTATATTGAACCTCCCATCTGAAAATTTGAAAATTCTTAAAAAATTCGTCCAAAATCTTGATGACCCCAATCTCTTGTTTTGTACGTTTTTTCCACGTGTCTTGACATCCAAAGTATCCCTGCAAAGTTTGGTGAAGATCTGAGTATGTAGTTTTTGACCTTATATTGAACCTCCCATCTGAAAATTTGAAAATTCTTAAAAAATTCGTCCAAAATCTTGATGTCTCCAATCTCTTGTTTTGTACGTTTTTTCCACGTGTCTTGACATCCAATGTATCCATGCAAAGTTTGGTGAAGATCTGAGTATGTCGTTTTTGACCTTATCTGGAACCTCCCATCTGAAAATTTGAAAATTCTTAAAAAATTCGTCGAAAATCTTGATGTCTCCAATCTTTTGTTTTGTACGTTTTTTCCACGTGTCTTGACATGCAAAGTATCCCTGCAACGTTTGGTGAAGATCTGAGTATGTAGTTTTTGACCTTATCTGGAACCTCCTATCTGAAAATTTGAAAATTCTTCAAAAATTCGTCGAAAATCTTGATGTCTCCAATCTCTTGTTTTGTACGTTTTTTCCACGTGTCTTGACATCCAATGTATTCCTGCAATGTTTGGTGGAGATCTGAGTATGTAGTTTTAGACCTTATCTGGAACCTCCTATCTGAAAATTTGAAAATTCTTCAAAAATTCGTCCAAAATCTTGATGTCTCCAATCTCTTGTTTTGTACGTTTTTTTCACGTGTCTCGACCTCCAATGGATCCCTGCAAAGTTTGGTGAAGATCTGAGTATGTCGTTTTTGACCTTATCTGGAACCTCCCATCTGAAAATTTGAAAATTCTTAAAAAATTCGTCGAAAATCTTGATGTCTCCAATCTCTTGTTTTGTACGTTTTTTCCACGTGTCTTGACATCCAATGTATCCCTGCAAAGTTTGGTGAAGATCTGAGTATGTAGTTTTTGACCTTATATGGAACCTCCTATCTGAAAATTTGAAAATTCTTAAAAAATTCGTCCAAAATCTTGATGTCTCCAATCTCTTGTTTTGTACGTTTTTTCCACGTGTCTCGACCTCCAATGGATCCCTGCAAAGTTTGGTGAAGATCTGAGTATGTCGTTTTTGACCTTATCTGGAACCTCCCATCTGAAAATTTGAAAATTCTTAAAAAATTCGTCGAAAATCTTGATGTCTCCGATCTCTTGTTTTGTACGTTTTTTCCACGTGTCTTGACATGCAAAGTATTCCTGCAAAGTTTGGTGAAGATCTGAGTATGTAGTTTTTGAATTCATCTGGAACCTCCTATCTGAAAATTTGAAAATTCTTAAAAAATTCGTCCAAAATCTTGATGTCTCCAATCTCTTGTTTTGTACGTTTTTTCCACGTGTCTTGACATCCAATGTATCCCTGCAATGTTTGGTGAAGATCTGAGTATGTAGTTTTTGACCTTATCTGGAACCTCCCATCTGAAAATTTGAAAATTCCTAAAAAATTCGTCCAAAATCTTGATGTCTCCAATCTCTTGTTTTGTACGTTTTTTCCACGTGTCTCGACCTCCAATGGATCCCTGCAAAGTTTGGTGAAGATCTGAGTATGTCGTTTTTGACCTTATCTGGAACCTCCCATCTGAAAATTTGAAAATTCTTAAAAAATTCGTCGAAAATCTTGATGTCTCCGATCTCTTGTTTTGTACGTTTTTTCCACGTGTCTTGACATGCAAAGTATTCCTGCAAAGTTTGGTGAAGATCTGAGTATGTAGTTTTTGACCTCATCTGGAACCTCCTATCTGAAAATTTGAAAATTCTTAAAAAATTCGACCAAAATCTTGATGTTCCGAATCCTATGTTTTGTATGTTTTTTCCACGTGTCTTGACATCCAATGTATCCATGCAAAGTTTGGTGAAGATCTGAGTATGTAGTTTTTGACCTTATATTGAAACTCCCATCTGAAAATTTGAAAATTCTTAAAAAATTCGTCCAAAATCTTGATGACTCCAATCTCTTGTTTTGTACGTTTTTTCCACGTGTCTTGACATCCAAAGTATCCCTGCAAAGTTTGGTGAAGATCTGAGTATGTAGTTTTTGACCTTATATGGAACCTCCTTTCTGAAAATTTGAGAATTCTTAAAAAATTCGTCCAAAATCTTGATGTCTCCAATCTCTTGTTTTGTACGTTTTTTCCACGTGTCTTGACATCCAATGTATCCATGCAAAGTTTGGTGAAGATCTGAGTATGTCGTTTTTGACCTTATCTGGAACCTCCCATCTGAAAATTTGAAAATTCTTAAAAAATTCGTCGAAAATCTTGATGTCTCCAATCTTTTGTTTTGTACGTTTTTTCCACGTGTCTTGACATGCAAAGTATCCCTGCAACGTTTGGTGAAGATCTGAGTATGTAGTTTTTGACCTTATCTGGAACCTCCTATCTGAAAATTTGAAAATTCTTAAAAAATTCGTCGAAAATCTTGATGTCTCCAATCTCTTGTTTTGTACGTTTTTTCCACGTGTCTTGATATCCAATGTATCCCTGCAAAGTTTGGTGAAGATCTGAGTATGTCGTTTTTGACCTTATCTGGAACATCCTTTCTGAAAATTTGAAAATTGTTAAAAAATTCGTCCAAAATCTTGATGTCTCCAATCTCTTTTTTGTACGTTTTTTCCACGTGTCTTGACATCCAATGTATCCCTGCAAAGTTTGGTGAAGATCTGAGTATGTAGTTTTTGACCTTATCTGGAACCTCCCATCTGAAAATTTGAAAATTCTTAAAAAATTCGACCAAAATCTTGATGTCTCCAATCTTTTGTTTTGTACGTTTTTTCCACGTGTCTTGACACATAATGTATCCATGCAAAGTTTGGTGAAGATCTGAGTATGTAGTTTTTGACCTTATATGGAACCTCCTATCTGAAAATTTGAAAATTCTTAAAAAATTCGTCCAAAATCTTGATGTCTCCAATCTCTTGTTTTGTACGTTTTTTCCACGTGTCTTGACATCCAATGTATCCCTGCAAAGTTTGGTGAAGATCTGAGTATGTAGTTTTTGACCTTATCTGGAACCTCCCATCTGAAAATTTGAAAATTCCTAAAAAAAACCGTGCAAAATCTTGATGACCCCAATCTCTTGTTTTGTACGTTTTTTCCACGTGTCTTGACATCCAATGTATCCATGCAAAGTTTGGTGAAGATCTGAGTATGTCGTTTTTGACCTTATCTGGAACATCCTTTCTGAAAATTTGAAAATTGTTAAAAAATTCGTCCAAAATCTTGATGTCTCCAATCTCTTTTTTGTACGTTTTTTCCACGTGTCTTGACATCCAATGTATCCCTGCAAAGTTTGGTGAAGATCTGAGTATGTAGTTTTTGACCTTATCTGGAACCTCCCATCTGAAAATTTGAAAATTCTTCAAAAATTCGTCGAAAATCTTGATGTCTCCAATCTCTTGTTTTGTACGTTTTTTCCACGTGTCTCGACCTCCAATGGATGCCTGCAAAGTTTGGTGAAGATCTGAGTATGTCGTTTTTGACCTTATCTGGAACATCCTTTCTGAAAATTTGAAAATTCTTAAAAAATTCGTCGAAAATCTTGATGTCTCCAATCTCTTGTTTTGTACGTTTTTTCCACGTTTCTTGACATCCAATGTATCCCTGCAAAGTTTGGTGAAGATCTGAGTATGTAGTTTTTGACCTTATATGGAACCTCCTTTCTGAAAATTTGAAAATTCTCAAAAAATTCGTCCATAATCTTGATGTCTCCAATCTCTTGTTTTGTACGTTTTTTCCACGTGTCTTGACATCCAATGTATCCCTGCAAAGTTTGGTGAAGATCTGAGCATGTAGTTTTTGACCTTATATGGAACCTCCTATCTGAAAATTTGAAAATTCTTAAAAAATTCGTCCAAAATCTTGATGTCACCAATCCTATGTTTTGTATGTTTTTTCCACGTGTCTTGACATCCAATGTATCCATGCAAAGTTTGGTGAAGATCTGAGTATGTCGTTTTTGACCTTATCTGGAACCTCCCATCTGAAAATTTGAAAATTCTTAAAAAATTCGTCGAAAATCTTGATGTCTCCGATCTCTTGTTTTGTACGTTTTTTCCACGTTTCTTGACATGCAAAGTATTCCTGCAAAGTTTGGTGAAGGTCTGAGTATGTAGTTTTTGACCTCATCTGGAACCTCCTATTTGAAAATTTGAAAATTCTTAAAAAATTCGTCCAAAATTTTGATGTCTCCAATCTCTTGTTTTGTACGTTTTTTCCACGTGTCTTGACATCCAATGTATCCCTGCAATGTTTGGTGAAGATCTGAGTATGTAGTTTTTGACCTTATCTGGAACCTCCCATCTGAAAATTTGAAAATTCCTAAAAAATCCGTCCAAAATCTTGATGACCCCAATCTCTTGTTTTGTACGTTTTTTCCACGTGTCTTGACATCCAATGTATCCCTGCAAAGTTTGGTGAAGATCTGAGTATGTAGTTTTTGACCTTATCTGGAACCTCCTATCTGAAAATTTGAAAATTCTTAAAAAATTCGTCCAAAATCTTGATGTCTCCAATCTCTTGTTTTGTACGTTTTTTCCACGTGTCTTGATATCCAATGTATCCCTGCAAAGTTTGGTGAAGATCTGAGTATGTCGTTTTTGACCTTATCTGGAACATCCTTTCTGAAAATTTGAAAATTGTTAAAAAATTCGTCCAAAATCTTGATGTCTCCAATCTCTTTTTTGTACGTTTTTTCCACGTCTCTTGACATCCAATGTATCCCTGCAAAGTTTGGTGAAGATCTGAGTATGTAGTTTTTGACCTTATCTGGAACCTCCCATCTGAAAATTTGAAAATTCTTAAAAAATTCGACCAAAATCTTGATGTCTCCAATCTTTTGTTTTGTACGTTTTTTCCACGTGTCTTGACACATAATGTATCCATGCAAAGTTTGGTGAAGATCTGAGTATGTAGTTTTTGACCTTATATGGAACCTCCTATCTGAAAATTTGAAAATTCTTAAAAAATTCGTCCAAAATCTTGATGTCTCCAATCTCTTGTTTTGTACGTTTTTTCCACGTGTCTTGACATCCAATGTATCCCTGCAAAGTTTGGTGAAGATCTGAGTATGTAGTTTTTGACCTTATCTGGAACCTCCCATCTGAAAATTTGAAAATTCCTATAAAATCCGTGCAAAATCTTGATGACCCCAATCTCTTGTTTTGTACGTTTTTTCCACGTGTCTTGACATCCAATGTATTCCTGCAATGTTTGGTGAAGATCTGAGTATGTAGTTTTTGACCTTATATGGAACCTCCTATCTGAAAATTTGAAAATTCTTAAAAAATTCGACCAAAATCTTGATGTTCCGAATCCTATGTTTTGTATGTTTTTTCCACGTGTCTTGACATCCAATGTATCCATGCAAAGTTTGGTGAAGATCTGAGTATGTAGTTTTTGACCTTATATTGAACCTCCCATCTGAAAATTTGAAAATTCTTAAAAAATTCGTCCAAAATCTTGATGACCCCAATCTCTTGTTTTGTACGTTTTTTCCACGTGTCTTGACATCCAAAGTATCCCTGCAAAGTTTGGTGAAGATCTGAGTATGTAGTTTTTGACCTTATATTGAACCTCCCATCTGAAAATTTGAAAATTCTTAAAAAATTCGTCCAAAATCTTGATGTCTCCAATCTCTTGTTTTGTACGTTTTTTCCACGTGTCTTGACATCCAATGTATCCATGCAAAGTTTGGTGAAGATCTGAGTATGTCGTTTTTGACCTTATCTGGAACCTCCCATCTGAAAATTTGAAAATTCTTAAAAAATTCGTCGAAAATCTTGATGTCTCCAATCTTTTGTTTTGTACGTTTTTTCCACGTGTCTTGACATGCAAAGTATCCCTGCAACGTTTGGTGAAGATCTGAGTATGTAGTTTTTGACCTTATCTGGAACCTCCTATCTGAAAATTTGAAAATTCTTCAAAAATTCGTCGAAAATCTTGATGTCTCCAATCTCTTGTTTTGTACGTTTTTTCCACGTGTCTTGACATCCAATGTATTCCTGCAATGTTTGGTGGAGATCTGAGTATGTAGTTTTAGACCTTATCTGGAACCTCCTATCTGAAAATTTGAAAATTCTTCAAAAATTCGTCCAAAATCTTGATGTCTCCAATCTCTTGTTTTGTACGTTTTTTTCACGTGTCTCGACCTCCAATGGATCCCTGCAAAGTTTGGTGAAGATCTGAGTATGTCGTTTTTGACCTTATCTGGAACCTCCCATCTGAAAATTTGAAAATTCTTAAAAAATTCGTCGAAAATCTTGATGTCTCCAATCTCTTGTTTTGTACGTTTTTTCCACGTGTCTTGACATCCAATGTATCCCTGCAAAGTTTGGTGAAGATCTGAGTATGTAGTTTTTGACCTTATATGGAACCTCCTATCTGAAAATTTGAAAATTCTTAAAAAATTCGTCCAAAATCTTGATGTCTCCAATCTCTTGTTTTGTACGTTTTTTCCACGTGTCTCGACCTCCAATGGATCCCTGCAAAGTTTGGTGAAGATCTGAGTATGTCGTTTTTGACCTTATCTGGAACCTCCCATCTGAAAATTTGAAAATTCTTAAAAAATTCGTCGAAAATCTTGATGTCTCCGATCTCTTGTTTTGTACGTTTTTTCCACGTGTCTTGACATGCAAAGTATTCCTGCAAAGTTTGGTGAAGATCTGAGTATGTAGTTTTAGAATTCATCTGGAACCTCCTATCTGAAAATTTGAAAATTCTTAAAAAATTCGTCCAAAATCTTGATGTCTCCAATCTCTTGTTTTGTACGTTTTTTCCACGTGTCTTGACATCCAATGTATCCCTGCAATGTTTGGTGAAGATCTGAGTATGTAGTTTTTGACCTTATCTGGAACCTCCCATCTGAAAATTTGAAAATTCCTAAAAAATTCGTCCAAAATCTTGATGTCTCCAATCTCTTGTTTTGTACGTTTTTTCCACGTGTCTCGACCTCCAATGGATCCCTGCAAAGTTTGGTGAAGATCTGAGTATGTCGTTTTTGACCTTATCTGGAACCTCCCATCTGAAAATTTGAAAATTCTTAAAAAATTCGTCGAAAATCTTGATGTCTCCGATCTCTTGTTTTGTACGTTTTTTCCACGTGTCTTGACATGCAAAGTATTCCTGCAAAGTTTGGTGAAGATCTGAGTATGTAGTTTTTGACCTCATCTGGAACCTCCTATCTGAAAATTTGAAAATTCTTAAAAAATTCGTCCAAAATCTTGATGTCTCCAATCTCTTGTTTTGTACGTTTTTTCCACGTGTCTTGACATCCAATGTATCCCTGCAATGTTTGGTGAAGATCTGAGTATGTAGTTTTTGACCTTATCTGGAACCTCCCATCTGAAAATTTGAAAATTCCTAAAAAATCCGTCCAAAATCTTGATGACCCCAATCTCTTGTTTTGTACTTTTTTCCACGTGTCTCGACCTCCAATGTATCCCTGCAAAGTTTGGTGAAGATCTGAGTATGTAGTTTTTGACCTTATATGGAACCTCCTATCTGAAAATTTGAAAATTCTTAAAAAATTCGTCCAAAATCTTGATGTCACCAATCCTATGTTTTGTATGTTTTTTCCACGTGTCTTGACATCCAATGGATCCCTGCAAAGTTTGGTGAAGATCTGAGTATGTCGTTTTTGACCTTATCTGGAACCTCCCATCTGAAAATTTGAAAATTCTTAAAAAATTCGTCGAAAATCTTGATGTCTCCGATCTCTTGTTTTGTACGTTTTTTCCACGTGTCTTGACATGCAAAGTATTCCTGCAAAGTTTGGTGAAGATCTGAGTATGTAGTTTTTGACCTCATCTGGAACCTCCTATCTGAAAATTTGAAAATTCTTAAAAAATTCGTCCAAAATCTTGATGTCTCCAATCTCTTGTTTTGTACGTTTTTCCCACGTGTCTTGACATCCAATGTATCCCTGCAATGTTTGGTGAAGATCTGAGTATGTAGTTTTTAACCTTATCTGGAACCTCCCATCTGAAAATTTGAAAATTCCTAAAAAATCCGTCCAAAATCTTGATGACCCCAATCTCTTGTTTTGTACTTTTTTTCCACGTGTCTCGACCTCCAATGTATCCCTGCAAAGTTTGGTGAAGATCTGAGTATGTAGTTTTTGACCTTATATGGAACCTCCTATCTGAAAATTTGAAAATTCTTAAAAAATTCGTCCAAAATCTTGATGTCACCAATCCTATGTTTTGTATGTTTTTTCCACGTGTCTTGACATCCAATGTATCCATGCAAAGTTTGGTGAAGATCTGAGTATGTCGTTTTTGACCTTATCTGGAACCTCCCATCTGAAAATTTGAAAATTCTTAAAAAATTCGTCGAAAATCTTGATGTCTCCGATCTCTTGTTTTGTACGTTTTTTCCACGTGTCTTGACATGCAAAGTATTCCTGCAAAGTTTGGTGAAGATCTGAGTATGTAGTTTTTGACCTCATCTGGAACCTCCTATCTGAAAATTTGAAAATTCTTAAAAAATTCGTCCAAAATTTTGATGTCTCCAATCTCTTGTTTTGTACGTTTTTTCCACGTGTCTTGACATCCAATGTATCCCTGCAATGTTTGGTGAAGATCTGAGTATGTAGTTTTTGACCTTATCTGGAACCTCCCATCTGAAAATTTGAAAATTCCTAAAAAATCCGTCCAAAATCTTGATGACCCCAATCTCTTGTTTTGTACGTTTTTTCCACGTGTCTTGACATCCAATGTATCCCTGCAAAGTTTGGTGAAGATCTGAGTATGTAGTTTTTGACCTTATCTGGAACCTCCTATCTGAAAATTTGAAAATTCTTAAAAAATTCGTCCAAAATCTTGATGTCTCCAATCTCTTGTTTTGTACGTTTTTTCCACGTGTCTTGATATCCAAAGTATCCCTGCAAAGTTTGGTGAAGATCTGAGTATGTAGTTTTTGACCTTATATGGAACCTCCTTTCTGAAAATTTGAGAATTCTTAAAAAATTCGTCCAAAATCTTGATGTCTCCAATCTCTTGTTTTGTACGTTTTTTCCACGTGTCTTGACATCCAATGTATCCATGCAAAGTTTGGTGAAGATCTGAGTATGTCGTTTTTGACCTTATCTGGAACCTCCCATCTGAAAATTTGAAAATTCTTAAAAAATCCGTGCAAAATCTTGATGACCCCAATCTCTTGTTTTGTACGTTTTTTCCACGTGTCTTGACATCCAATGTATCCATGCAAAGTTTGGTGAAGATCTGAGTATGTCGTTTTTGACCTTATCTGGAACCTCCCATCTGAAAATTTGAAAATTCTTAAAAAATTCGTCGAAAATCTTGATGTCACCAATCTCTTGTTTTGTACGTTTTTTCCACGTGTCTTGACATGCAAAGTATCCCTGCAACGTTTGGTGAAGATCTGAGTATGTAGTTTTTGACCTTATCTGGAACCTCCTATCTGAAAATTTGAAAATTCTTCAAAAATTCGTCGAAAATCTTGATGTCTCCAATCTCTTGTTTTGTACGTTTTTTCCACGTGTCTTGACATCCAATGTATCCCTGCAATGTTTGGTGGAGATCTGAGTATGTAGTTTTTGACCTTATCTGGGACCTCCTATCAGAAAATTTGAAAATTCTTCAAAAATTCGTCCAAAATCTTGATGTCTCCAATCTCTTGTTTTGTACGTTTTTTCCACGTGTCTCGACCTCCAATGTATCCCTGCAAAGTTTGGTGAAGATCTGAGTATGTCGTTTTTGACCTTATCTGGAACATCCTTTCTGAAAATTTGAAAATTCTTAAAAAATTCGTCGAAAATCTTGATGTCTCCAATCTCTTGTTTTGTACGTTTTTTCCACGTGTCTTGACATCCAATGTATCCCTGCAAAGTTTGGTGAAGATCTGAGTATGTAGTTTTTGACCTTATATGGAACCTCCTATCTGAAAATTTGAAAATTCTTAAAAAATGCGACCAAAATCTTGATGTTCCGAATCCTATGTTTTGTATGTTTTTTCCACGTGTCTTGACATCCAATGTATCCATGCAAAGTTTGGTGAAGATCTGAGTATGTATTTTTTGACCTTATATTGAACCTCCCATCTGAAAATTTGAAAATTCTTAAAAAATTCGTCCAAAATCTTGATGACCCCAATCTCTTGTTTTGTACGTTTTTTCCACGTGTCTTGACATCCAAAGTATCCCTGCAAAGTTTGGTGAAGATCTGAGTATGTAGTTTTTGACCTTATATGGAACCTCCTTTCTGAAAATTTGAGAATTCTTAAAAAATTCGTCCAAAATCTTGATGTCTCCAATCTCTTGTTTTGTACGTTTTTTCCACGTGTCTTGACATCCAATGTATCCATGCAAAGTTTGGTGAAGATCTGAGTATGTCGTTTTTGACCTTATCTGGAACCTCCCATCTGAAAATTTGAAAATTCTTAAAAAATCCGTGCAAAATCTTGATGACCCCAATCTCTTGTTTTGTACGTTTTTTCCACGTGTCTTGACATCCAATGTATCCATGCAAAGTTTGGTGAAGATCTGAGTATGTCGTTTTTGACCTTATCTGGAACCTCCCATCTGAAAATTTGAAAATTCTTAAAAAATTCGTCGAAAATCTTGATGTCTCCAATCTCTTGTTTTGTACGTTTTTTCCACGTGTCTTGACATGCAAAGTATCCCTGCAACGTTTGGTGAAGATCTGAGTATGTAGTTTTTGACCTTATCTGGAACCTCCTATCTGAAAATTTGAAAATTCTTAAAAAATTCGTCCAAAATCTTGATGTCTCCAATCTCTTGTTTTGTACGTTTTTTCCACGTGTCTTGACATCCAATGTATCCCTGCAATGTTTGGTGAAGATCTGAGTATGTAGTTTTTGACCTTATATGGAGCCTCCTATCTGAAAATTTGAAAATTCTTAAAAAATTCGTCCAAAATCTTGATGTCTCCAATCTCTTGTTTTGTACGTTCTTTGCACGTGTCTTGACATCCAATGTATCCCTGCAATGTTTGGTGAAGATCTGAGTATGTAGTTTTTGACCTTATATGGAACCTCCTATCTGAAAATTTGAAAATTCTTAAAAGAATTTAACAAAATCTTGATGTCCCCAATCCTATGTTTTGTATGTTTTTTCCACGTGTCTTGACATACAATGTATCCCTGCAGAGTTTGGTGAAGATCTGAGTATGTAGTTTTTGACCTTATCTGGAACCTCCCATCTGAAAATTTGAAAATTCCTAAAAAATCCGTCCAAAATCTTGTTGACCCGAATCTCTTGTTTTGTACGTTTTCTCCACGTGTCTTGACATCCAATGTATCCCTGCAAAGTTTGGTGAAGATCTGAGTATGTAGTTTTTGACCTTATCTGGAACCGCATTTCTGAAAATTTGAAAATTTTTAAAAAAATCGTCCAAAATCTTGATGTCTCCAATCTCTTGTTTTGTACGTTTTTTCCACGTGTCTTGACATCCAATGTATCCCTGCAAAGTTTGGTGAAGATCTGAGTATGTAGTTTTTGACCTTATATGGAACCTCCTATCTGAAAATTTGAAAATTCTTAAAAAATTCGTCCAAAATCTTGATGTCTCCAATCTCTTGTTTTGTACGTTTTTTCCACGTGTCTCGACCTCCAATGGATCCCTGCAAAGTTTGGTGAAGATCTGAGTATGTCGTTTTTGACCTTATCTGGAACCTCCCATCTGAAAATTTGAAAATTCTTAAAAAATTCGTCGAAAATCTTGATGTCTCCGATCTCTTGTTTTGTACGATTTTCCACGTGTCTTGACATGCAAAGTATTCCTGCAAAGTTTGGTGAAGATCTGAGTATGTAGTTTTTGACCTCATCTGGAACCTCCTATCTGAAAATTTGAAAATTCTTAAAAAATTCGTCCAAAATCTTGATGTCTCCAATCTCTTGTTTTGTACGTTTTTTCCACGTGTCTTGACATCCAATGTATCCCTGCAAAGTTTGGTGAAGATCTGAGTATGTAGTTTTTGACCTTATCTGGAACCTCCTATCTGAAAATTTGAAAATTCTTAAAAAATTCGTCCAAAATCTTGATGTCTCCAATCTCTTGTTTTGTACGTTTTTTCCACGTGTCTTGATATCCAATGTATCCCTGCAAAGTTTGGTGAAGATCTGAGTATGTCGTTTTTGACCTTATCTGGAACATCCTTTCTGAAAATTTGAAAATTGTTAAAAAATTCGTCCAAAATCTTGATGTCTCCAATCTCTTTTTTGTACGTTTTTTCCACGTGTCTTGACATCCAATGTATCCCTGCAAAGTTTGGTGAAGATCTGAGTATGTAGTTTTTGACCTTATCTGGAACCTCCCATCTGAAAATTTGAAAATTCTTAAAAAATTCGACCAAAATCTTGATGTCTCCAATCTTTTGTTTTGTACGTTTTTTCCACGTGTCTTGACACATAATGTATCCATGCAAAGTTTGGTGAAGATCTGAGTATGTAGTTTTTGACCTTATATGGAACCTCCTATCTGAAAATTTGAAAATTCTTAAAAAATTCGTCCAAAATCTTGATGTCTCCAATCTCTTGTTTTGTACGTTTTTTCCACGTGTCTTGACATCCAATGTATCCCTGCAAAGTTTGGTGAAGATCTGAGTATGTAGTTTTTGACCTTATCTGGAACCTCCCATCTGAAAATTTGAAAATTCCTAAAAAATCCGTGCAAAATCTTGATGACCCCAATCTCTTGTTTTGTACGTTTTTTCCACGTGTCTTGACATCCAATGTATTCCTGCAATGTTTGGTGAAGATCTGAGTATGTAGTTTTTGACCTTATATGGAACCTCCTATCTGAAAATTTGAAAATTCTTAAAAAATTCGACCAAAATCTTGATGTTCCGAATCCTATGTTTTGTATGTTTTTTCCACGTGTCTTGACATCCAATGTATCCATGCAAAGTTTGGTGAAGATCTGAGTATGTAGTTTTTGACCTTATATTGAACCTCCCATCTGAAAATTTGAAAATTCTTAAAAAATTCGTCCAAAATCTTGATGACTCCAATCTCTTGTTTTGTACGTTTTTTCCACGTGTCTTGACATCCAAAGTATCCCTGCAAAGTTTGGTGAAGATCTGAGTATGTAGTTTTTGACCTTATATGGAACCTCCTTTCTGAAAATTTGAGAATTCTTAAAAAATTCGTCCAAAATCTTGATGTCTCCAATCTCTTGTTTTGTACGTTTTTTCCACGTGTCTTGACATCCAATGTATCCATGCAAAGTTTGGTGAAGATCTGAGTATGTCGTTTTTGACCTTATCTGGAACCTCCCATCTGAAAATTTGAAAATTCTTAAAAAATTCGTCGAAAATCTTGATGTCTCCAATCTTTTGTTTTGTACGTTTTTTCCACGTGTCTTGACATGCAAAGTATCCCTGCAACGTTTGGTGAAGATCTGAGTATGTAGTTTTTGACCTTATCTGGAACCTCCTATCTGAAAATTTGAAAATTCTTAAAAAATTCGTCGAAAATCTTGATGTCTCCAATCTCTTGTTTTGTACGTTTTTTCCACGTGTCTTGATATCCAATGTATCCCTGCAAAGTTTGGTGAAGATCTGAGTATGTCGTTTTTGACCTTATCTGGAACATCCTTTCTGAAAATTTGAAAATTGTTAAAAAATTCGTCCAAAATCTTGATGTCTCCAATCTCTTTTTTGTACGTTTTTTCCACGTGTCTTGACATCCAATGTATCCCTGCAAAGTTTGGTGAAGATCTGAGTATGTAGTTTTTGACCTTATCTGGAACCTCCCATCTGAAAATTTGAAAATTCTTAAAAAATTCGACCAAAATCTTGATGTCTCCAATCTTTTGTTTTGTACGTTTTTTCCACGTGTCTTGACACATAATGTATCCATGCAAAGTTTGGTGAAGATCTGAGTATGTAGTTTTTGACCTTATCTGGAACCTCCTATCTGAAAATTTGAAAATTCTTAAAAAATTCGTCCAAAATCTTGATGTCTCCAATCTCTTGTTTTGTACGTTCTTTGCACGTGTCTTGACATCCAATGTATCCCTGCAATGTTTGGTGAAGATCTGAGTATGTAGTTTTTGACCTTATATGGAACCTCCTATCTGAAAATTTGAAAATTCTTAAAAGAATTTAACAAAATCTTGATGTCCCCAATCCTATGTTTTGTATGTTTTTTCCACGTGTCTTGACATACAATGTATCCCTGCAGAGTTTGGTGAAGATCTGAGTATGTAGTTTTTGACCTTATCTGGAACCTCCCATCTGAAAATTTGAAAATTCCTAAAAAATCCGTCCAAAATCTTGTTGACCCGAATCTCTTGTTTTGTACGTTTTCTCCACGTGTCTTGACATCCAATGTATCCCTGCAAAGTTTGGTGAAGATCTGAGTATGTAGTTTTTGACCTTATCTGGAACCGCATTTCTGAAAATTTGAAAATTTTTAAAAAAATCGTCCAAAATCTTGATGTCTCCAATCTCTTGTTTTGTACGTTTTTTCCACGTGTCTTGACATCCAATGTATCCCTGCAAAGTTTGGTGAAGATCTGAGTATGTAGTTTTTGACCTTATATGGAACCTCCTATCTGAAAATTTGAAAATTCTTAAAAAATTCGTCCAAAATCTTGATGTCTCCAATCTCTTGTTTTGTACGTTTTTTCCACGTGTCTCGACCTCCAATGGATCCCTGCAAAGTTTGGTGAAGATCTGAGTATGTCGTTTTTGACCTTATCTGGAACCTCCCATCTGAAAATTTGAAAATTCTTAAAAAATTCGTCGAAAATCTTGATGTCTCCGATCTCTTGTTTTGTACGATTTTCCACGTGTCTTGACATGCAAAGTATTCCTGCAAAGTTTGGTGAAGATCTGAGTATGTAGTTTTTGACCTCATCTGGAACCTCCTATCTGAAAATTTGAAAATTCTTAAAAAATTCGTCCAAAATCTTGATGTCTCCAATCTCTTGTTTTGTACGTTTTTTCCACGTGTCTTGACATCCAATGTATCCCTGCAAAGTTTGGTGAAGATCTGAGTATGTAGTTTTTGACCTTATCTGGAACCTCCTATCTGAAAATTTGAAAATTCTTAAAAAATTCGTCCAAAATCTTGATGTCTCCAATCTCTTGTTTTGTACGTTTTTTCCACGTGTCTTGATATCCAATGTATCCCTGCAAAGTTTGGTGAAGATCTGAGTATGTCGTTTTTGACCTTATCTGGAACATCCTTTCTGAAAATTTGAAAATTGTTAAAAAATTCGTCCAAAATCTTGATGTCTCCAATCTCTTTTTTGTACGTTTTTTCCACGTGTCTTGACATCCAATGTATCCCTGCAAAGTTTGGTGAAGATCTGAGTATGTAGTTTTTGACCTTATCTGGAACCTCCCATCTGAAAATTTGAAAATTCTTAAAAAATTCGACCAAAATCTTGATGTCTCCAATCTTTTGTTTTGTACGTTTTTTCCACGTGTCTTGACACATAATGTATCCATGCAAAGTTTGGTGAAGATCTGAGTATGTAGTTTTTGACCTTATATGGAACCTCCTATCTGAAAATTTGAAAATTCTTAAAAAATTCGTCCAAAATCTTGATGTCTCCAATCTCTTGTTTTGTACGTTTTTTCCACGTGTCTTGACATCCAATGTATCCCTGCAAAGTTTGGTGAAGATCTGAGTATGTAGTTTTTGACCTTATCTGGAACCTCCCATCTGAAAATTTGAAAATTCCTAAAAAATCCGTGCAAAATCTTGATGACCCCAATCTCTTGTTTTGTACGTTTTTTCCACGTGTCTTGACATCCAATGTATTCCTGCAATGTTTGGTGAAGATCTGAGTATGTAGTTTTTGACCTTATATGGAACCTCCTATCTGAAAATTTGAAAATTCTTAAAAAATTCGACCAAAATCTTGATGTTCCGAATCCTATGTTTTGTATGTTTTTTCCACGTGTCTTGACATCCAATGTATCCATGCAAAGTTTGGTGAAGATCTGAGTATGTAGTTTTTGACCTTATATTGAACCTCCCATCTGAAAATTTGAAAATTCTTAAAAAATTCGTCCAAAATCTTGATGACTCCAATCTCTTGTTTTGTACGTTTTTTCCACGTGTCTTGACATCCAAAGTATCCCTGCAAAGTTTGGTGAAGATCTGAGTATGTAGTTTTTGACCTTATATGGAACCTCCTTTCTGAAAATTTGAGAATTCTTAAAAAATTCGTCCAAAATCTTGATGTCTCCAATCTCTTGTTTTGTACGTTTTTTCCACGTGTCTTGACATCCAATGTATCCATGCAAAGTTTGGTGAAGATCTGAGTATGTCGTTTTTGACCTTATCTGGAACCTCCCATCTGAAAATTTGAAAATTCTTAAAAAATTCGTCGAAAATCTTGATGTCTCCAATCTTTTGTTTTGTACGTTTTTTCCACGTGTCTTGACATGCAAAGTATCCCTGCAACGTTTGGTGAAGATCTGAGTATGTAGTTTTTGACCTTATCTGGAACCTCCTATCTGAAAATTTGAAAATTCTTAAAAAATTCGTCGAAAATCTTGATGTCTCCAATCTCTTGTTTTGTACGTTTTTTCCACGTGTCTTGATATCCAATGTATCCCTGCAAAGTTTGGTGAAGATCTGAGTATGTCGTTTTTGACCTTATCTGGAACATCCTTTCTGAAAATTTGAAAATTGTTAAAAAATTCGTCCAAAATCTTGATGTCTCCAATCTCTTTTTTGTACGTTTTTTCCACGTGTCTTGACATCCAATGTATCCCTGCAAAGTTTGGTGAAGATCTGAGTATGTAGTTTTTGACCTTATCTGGAACCTCCCATCTGAAAATTTGAAAATTCTTAAAAAATTCGACCAAAATCTTGATGTCTCCAATCTTTTGTTTTGTACGTTTTTTCCACGTGTCTTGACACATAATGTATCCATGCAAAGTTTGGTGAAGATCTGAGTATGTAGTTTTTGACCTTATATGGAACCTCCTATCTGAAAATTTGAAAATTCTTAAAAAATTCGTCCAAAATCTTGATGTCTCCAATCTCTTGTTTTGTACGTTTTTTCCACGTGTCTTGACATCCAATGTATCCCTGCAAAGTTTGGTGAAGATCTGAGTATGTAGTTTTTGACCTTATCTGGAACCTCCCATCTGAAAATTTGAAAATTCCTAAAAAAAACCGTGCAAAATCTTGATGACCCCAATCTCTTGTTTTGTACGTTTTTTCCACGTGTCTTGACATCCAATGTATCCATGCAAAGTTTGGTGAAGATCTGAGTATGTCGTTTTTGACCTTATCTGGAACATCCTTTCTGAAAATTTGAAAATTGTTAAAAAATTCGTCCAAAATCTTGATGTCTCCAATCTCTTTTTTGTACGTTTTTTCCACGTGTCTTGACATCCAATGTATCCCTGCAAAGTTTGGTGAAGATCTGAGTATGTAGTTTTTGACCTTATCTGGAACCTCCCATCTGAAAATTTGAAAATTCTTCAAAAATTCGTCGAAAATCTTGATGTCTCCAATCTCTTGTTTTGTACGTTTTTTCCACGTGTCTCGACCTCCAATGGATGCCTGCAAAGTTTGGTGAAGATCTGAGTATGTCGTTTTTGACCTTATCTGGAACATCCTTTCTGAAAATTTGAAAATTCTTAAAAAATTCGTCGAAAATCTTGATGTCTCCAATCTTTTGTTTTGTACGTTTTTTCCACGTGTCTTGACATCCAATGTATCCCTGCAAAGTTTGGTGAAGATCTGAGTATGTCGTTTTTGACCTTATCTGGAACATCCTTTCTGAAAATTTGAAAATTCTTAAAAAATTCTTCGAAAATCTTGATGTCTCCAATCTCTTGTTTTGTACGTTTTTTCCACGTGTCTTGACATCCAATGTATCCCTGCAAAGTTTGGTGAAGATCTGAGTATGTAGTTTTTGACCTTATATGGAACCTCCTTTCTGAAAATTTGAAAATTCTCAAAAAATTCGTCCATAATCTTGATGTCTCCAATCTCTTGTTTTGTACGTTTTTTCCACGTGTCTTGACATCCAATGTATCCCTGCAAAGTTTGGTGAAGATCTGAGTATGTAGTTTTTGACCTTATCTGGAACATCCTTTCTGAAAATTTGAAAATTGTTAAAAAATTCGTCCAAAATCTTGATGTCTCCAATCTCTTTTTTGTACGTTTTTTCCACGTGTCTTGACATCCAATGTATCCCTGCAAAGTTTGGTGAAGATCTGAGTATGTAGTTTTTGACCTTATCTGGAACCTCCTATCTGAAAATTTGAAAATTCTTAAAAAATTCGTCCAAAATCTTGATGTCTCCAATCTCTTGTTTTGTACGTTTTTTCCACGTGTCTTGATATCCAATGTATCCCTGCAAAGTTTGGTGAAGATCTGAGTATGTAGTTTTTGACCTTATATGGAACCTCCTATCTGAAAATTTGAAAATTCTTAAAAAATTCGTCCAAAATCTTGATGTCTCCAATCTCTTGTTTTGTACGTTTTTTCCACGTGTCTTGACATCCAATGTATCCCTGCAAAGTTTGGTGAAGATCTGAGTATGTAGTTTTTGACCTTATATTGAACCTCCCATCTGAAAATTTGAAAATTCTTAAAACATTCGTCCAAAATCTTGATGTCTCCAATCTCTTGTTTTGTACGTTTTTTCCACGTGTCTTGATATCCAATGTATCCCTGCAAAGTTTGGTGAAGATCTGAGTATGTAGTTTTTGACCTTATATGGAACCTCCTATCTGAAAATTTGAAAATTCTTAAAAAATTCGTCCAAAATTTGATGTCTCCAATCTCTTGTTTTGTACGTTTTTTCCACGTGTCTTGACATCCAATGTATCCCTGCAATGTTTGGTGAAGATCTGAGTATGTAGTTTTTGACCTTATCTGGAACCTCCCATCTGAAAATTTGAAAATTCCTAAAAAATCCGTCCAAAATCTTGATGTCTCCAATCTCTTGTTTTGTACGTTTTTTCCACGTGTCTCGACCTCCAATGTATCCCTGCAAAGTTTGGTGAAGATCTGAGTATGTCGTTTTTGACCTTATCTGGAACATCCTTTCTGAAAATTTGAAAATTCTTAAAAAATTCGTCGAAAATCTTGATGTCTCCATTCTCTTGTTTTGTACGTTTTTTCCACGTGTCTTGACATCCAATGTATCCCTGCAAAGTTTGGTGAAGATCTGAGTATGTAGTTTTTGACCTTATATGGAACCTCCTTTCTGAAAATTTGAAAATTCTCAAAAAATTCGTCCATAATCTTGATGTCTCCAATCTCTTGTTTTGTACGTTTTTTCCACGTGTCTTGACATCCAATGTATCCCTGCAAAGTTTGGTGAAGATCTGAGTATGTAGTTTTTGACCTTATCTGGAACATCCTTTCTGAAAATTTGAAAATTGTTAAAAAATTCGTCCAAAATCTTGATGTCTCCAATCTCTTTTTTGTACGTTTTTTCCACGTGTCTTGACATCCAATGTATCCCTGCAAAGTTTGGTGAAGATCTGAGTATGTAGTTTTTGACCTTATCTGGAACCTCCCATCTGAAAATTTGAAAATTCTAAAAAAATTCGACCAAAATCTTGATGTCTCCAATCTTTTGTTTTGTACGTTTTTTCCACGTGTCTTGACACATAATGTATCCATGCAAAGTTTGGTGAAGATCTGAGTATGTAGTTTTTGACCTTATATGGAACCTCCTATCTGAAAATTTGAAAATTCTTAAAAAATTCGTCCAAAATCTTGATGTCTCCAATCTCTTGTTTTGTACGTTTTTTCCACGTGTCTTGACATCCAATGTATCCCTGCAAAGTTTGGTGAAGATCTGAGTATGTAGTTTTTGACCTTATCTGGAACCTCCCATCTGAAAATTTGAAAATTCCTAAAAAATCCGTGCAAAATCTTGATGACCCCAATCTCTTGTTTTGTACGTTTTTTCCACGTGTCTTGACATCCAATGTATTCCTGCAATGTTTGGTGAAGATCTGAGTATGTAGTTTTTGACCTTATATGGAACCTCCTATCTGAAAATTTGAAAATTCTTAAAAAATTCGACCAAAATCTTGATGTTCCGAATCCTATGTTTTGTATGTTTTTTCCACGTGTCTTGACATCCAATGTATCCATGCAAAGTTTGGTGAAGATCTGAGTATGTAGTTTTTGACCTTATATTGAACCTCCCATCTGAAAATTTGAAAATTCTTAAAAAATTCGTCCAAAATCTTGATGACCCCAATCTCTTGTTTTGTACGTTTTTTCCACGTGTCTTGACATCCAAAGTATCCCTGCAAAGTTTGGTGAAGATCTGAGTATGTAGTTTTTGACCTTATATTGAACCTCCCATCTGAAAATTTGAAAATTCTTAAAAAATTCGTCCAAAATCTTGATGTCTCCAATCTCTTGTTTTGTACGTTTTTTCCACGTGTCTTGACATCCAATGTATCCATGCAAAGTTTGGTGAAGATCTGAGTATGTCGTTTTTGACCTTATCTGGAACCTCCCATCTGAAAATTTGAAAATTCTTAAAAAATTCGTCGAAAAACTTGATGTCTCCAATCTTTTGTTTTGTACGTTTTTTCCACGTGTCTTGACATGCAAAGTATCCCTGCAACGTTTGGTGAAGATCTGAGTATGTAGTTTTTGACCTTATCTGCAACCTCCTATCTGAAAATTTGAAAATTCTTCAAAAATTCGTCGAAAATCTTGATGTCTCCAATCTCTTGTTTTGTACGTTTTTTCCACGTGTCTTGACATCCAATGTATTCCTGCAATGTTTGGTGGAGATCTGAGTATGTAGTTTTAGACCTTATCTGGAACCTCCTATCTGAAAATTTGAAAATTCTTCAAAAATTCGTCCAAAATCTTGATGTCTCCAATCTCTTGTTTTGTACGTTTTTTCCACGTGTCTCGACCTCCAATGGATCCCTGCAAAGTTTGGTGAAGATCTGAGTATGTCGTTTTTGACCTTATCTGGAACATCCTTTCTGAAAATTTGAAAATTCTTAAAAAATTCGTCGAAAATCTTGATGTCTCCAATCTCTTGTTTTGTACGTTTTTTCCACGTGTCTTGACATGCAAAGTATCCCTGCAACGTTTGGTGAAGATCTGAGTATGTAGTTTTTGACCTTATCTGGAACCTCCTATCTGAAAATTTGAAAATTCTTAAAAAATTCGTCGAAAATCTTGATGTCTCCAATCTCTTGTTTTGTACGTTTTTTCCACGTGTCTTGATATCCAATGTATCCCTGCAAAGTTTGGTGAAGATCTGAGTATGTCGTTTTTGACCTTATCTGGAACATCCTTTCTGAAAATTTGAAAATTGTTAAAAAATTCGTCCAAAATCTTGATGTCTCCAATCTCTTTTTTGTACGTTTTTTCCACGTGTCTTGACATCCAATGTATCCCTGCAAAGTTTGGTGAAGATCTGAGTATGTAGTTTTTGACCTTATCTGGAACCTCCCATCTGAAAATTTGAAAATTCTTAAAAAATTCGACCAAAATCTTGATGTCTCCAATCTTTTGTTTTGTACGTTTTTTCCACGTGTCTTGACACATAATGTATCCATGCAAAGTTTGGTGAAGATCTGAGTATGTAGTTTTTGACCTTATATGGAACCTCCTATCTGAAAATTTGAAAATTCTTAAAAAATTCGTCCAAAATCTTGATGTCTCCAATCTCTTGTTTTGTACGTTTTTTCCACGTGTCTTGACATCCAATGTATCCCTGCAAAGTTTGGTGAAGATCTGAGTATGTAGTTTTTGACCTTATCTGGAACCTCCCATCTGAAAATTTGAAAATTCCTAAAAAATCCGTGCAAAATCTTGATGACCCCAATCTCTTGTTTTGTACGTTTTTTCCACGTGTCTTGACATCCAATGTATCCATGCAAAGTTTGGTGAAGATCTGAGTATGTCGTTTTTGACCTTATCTGGAACATCCTTTCTGAAAATTTGAAAATTGTTAAAAAATTCGTCCAAAATCTTGATGTCTCCAATCTCTTTTTTGTACGTTTTTTCCACGTGTCTTGACATCCAATGTATCCCTGCAAAGTTTGGTGAAGATCTGAGTATGTAGTTTTTGACCTTATCTGGAACCTCCCATCTGAAAATTTGAAAATTCTTCAAAAATTCGTCGAAAATCTTGATGTCTCCAATCTCTTGTTTTGTACGTTTTTTCCACGTGTCTTGACATCCAATGTATCCCTGCAATGTTTGGTGGAGATCTGAGTATGTAGTTTTTGACCTTATCTGGGACCTCCTATCAGAAAATTTGAAAATTCTTCAAAAATTCGTCCAAAATCTTGATGTCTCCAATCTCTTGTTTTGTACGTTTTTTCCACGTGTCTCGACCTCCAATGTATCCCTGCAAAGTTTGGTGAAGATCTGAGTATGTCGTTTTAGACCTTATCTGGAACATCCTTTCTGAAAATTTGAAAATTCTTAAAAAATTCGTCGAAAACCTTGATGTCTCCGATCTCTTGTTTTTTACGTTTTTTCCACGTGTCTTGACATCCAATGTATCCCTGCAAAGTTTGGTGAAGATCTGAGTATGTAGTTTTTGACCTTATATGGAACCTCCTTTCTGAAAATTTGAAAATTCTCAAAAAATTCGTCCATAATCTTGATGTCTCCAATCTCTTGTTTTGTACGTTTTTTCCACGTGTCTTGACATCCAATGGATCCCTGCAAAGTTTGGTGAAGATCTGAGTATGTAGTTTTTGACCTTATCTGGAACCTCCTTTCTGAAAATTTGAAAATTCTCAAAAAATTCGTCCATAATCTTGATGTCTCCAATCTCTTGTTTTGTACGTTTTTTCCACGTGTCTTGACATCCAATGTATCCCTGCAAAGTTTGGTGAAGATCTGAGTATGTAGTTTTTGACCTTATATGGAACCTCCTTTCTGAAAATTTGAAAATTCTCAAAAAATTCGTCCATAATCTTGATGTCTCCAATCTCTTGTTTTGTACGTTTTTTCCACGTGTCTTGACATCCAATGTATCCCTGCAAAGTTTGGTGAAGATCTGAGTATGTAGTTTTTGACCTTATCTGGAACCTCCCATCTGAAAATTTGAAAATTCCTAAAAAATCCGTGCAAAATCTTGATGACCCCAATCTCTTGTTTTGTACGTTTTTTCCACGTGTCTTGACATCCAATGTATTCCTGCAATGTTTGGTGAAGATCTGAGTATGTAGTTTTTGACCTTATATGGAACCTCCTATCTGAAAATTTGAAAATTCTTAAAAAATTCGACCAAAATCTTGATGTTCCGAATCCTATGTTTTGTATGTTTTTTCCACGTGTCTTGACATCCAATGTATCCATGCAAAGTTTGGTGAAGATCTGAGTATGTAGTTTTTGACCTTATATTGAACCTCCCATCTGAAAATTTGAAAATTCTTAAAAAATTCGTCCAAAATCTTGATGACCCCAATCTCTTGTTTTGTACGTTTTTTCCACGTGTCTTGACATCCAAAGTATCCCTGCAAAGTTTGGTGAAGATCTGAGTATGTAGTTTTTGACCTTATATTGAACCTCCCATCTGAAAATTTGAAAATTCTTAAAAAATTCGTCCAAAATCTTGATGTCTCCAATCTCTTGTTTTGTACGTTTTTTCCACGTGTCTTGACATCCAATGTATTCCTGCAATGTTTGGTGGAGATCTGAGTATGTAGTTTTAGACCTTATCTGGAACCTCCTATCTGAAAATTTGAAAATTCTTCAAAAATTCGTCCAAAATCTTGATGTCTCCAATCTCTTGTTTTGTACGTTTTTTCCACGTGTCTCGACCTCCAATGGATCCCTGCAAAGTTTGGTGAAGATCTGAGTATGTCGTTTTTGACCTTATCTGGAACATCCTTTCTGAAAATTTGAAAATTCTTAAAAAATTCGTCGAAAATCTTGATGTCTCCAATCTCTTGTTTTGTACGTTTTTTCCACGTGTCTTGACATCCAATGTATCCCTGCAAAGTTTGGTGAAGATCTGAGTATGTAGTTTTTGACCTTATATGGAACCTCCTATCTGAAAATTTGAAAATTCTTAAAAAATTCGTCCAAAATCTTGATGTCTCCAATCTCTTGTTTTGTACGTTTTTTCCACGTGTCTCGACCTCCAATGGATCCCTGCAAAGTTTGGTGAAGATCTGAGTATGTCGTTTTTGACCTTATCTGGAACCTCCCATCTGAAAATTTGAAAATTCTTAAAAAATTCGTCGAAAATCTTGATGTCTCCGATCTCTTGTTTTGTACGTTTTTTCCACGTGTCTTGACATGCAAAGTATTCCTGCAAAGTTTGGTGAAGATCTGAGTATGTAGTTTTTGACCTCATCTGGAACCTCCTATCTGAAAATTTGAAAATTCTTAAAAAATTCGTCCAAAATCTTGATGTCTCCAATCTCTTGTTTTGTACGTTTTTTCCACGTGTCTTGACATCCAATGTATCCCTGCAATGTTTGGTGAAGATCTGAGTATGTAGTTTTTGACCTTATCTGGAACCTCCCATCTGAAAATTTGAAAATTCCTAAAAAATCCGTCCAAAATCTTGATGACCCCAATCTCTTGTTTTGTACTTTTTTTCCACGTGTCTCGACCTCCAATGTATCCCTGCAAAGTTTGGTGAAGATCTGAGTATGTAGTTTTTGACCTTATATGGAACCTCCTATCTGAAAATTTGAAAATTCTTAAAAAATTCGTCCAAAATCTTGATGTCACCAATCCTATGTTTTGTATGTTTTTTCCACGTGTCTTGACATCCAATGTATCCATGCAAAGTTTGGCGAAGATCTGAGTATGTCGTTTTTGACCTTATCTGGAACCTCCCATCTGAAAATTTGAAAATTCTTAAAAAATTCGTCGAAAATCTTGATGTCTCCGATCTCTTGTTTTGTACGTTTTTTCCACGTGTCTTGACATGCAAAGTATTCCTGCAAAGTTTGGTGAAGATCTGAGTATGTAGTTTTTGACCTCATCTGGAACCTCCTATCTGAAAATTTGAAAATTCTTAAAAAATTCGTCCAAAATTTTGATGTCTCCAATCTCTTGTTTTGTACGTTTTTTCCACGTGTCTTGACATGCAAAGTATTCCTGCAAAGTTTGGTGAAGATCTGAGTATGTAGTTTTTGACCTCATCTGGAACCTCCTATCTGAAAATTTGAAAATTCTTAAAAAATTCGTCCAAAATTTTGATGTCTCCAATCTCTTGTTTTGTACGTTTTTTCCACGTGTCTTGACATCCAATGTATCCCTGCAATGTTTGGTGAAGATCTGAGTATGTAGTTTTTGACCTTATCTGGAACCTCCCATCTGAAAATTTGAAAATTCCTAAAAAATCCGTCCAAAATCTTGATGACCCCAATCTCTTGTTTTGTACGTTTTTTCCACGTGTCTTGACATCCAATGTATCCCTGCAAAGTTTGGTGAAGATCTGAGTATGTAGTTTTTGACCTTATCTGGAACCTCCTATCTGAAAATTTGAAAATTCTTAAAAAATTCGTCCAAAATCTTGATGTCTCCAATCTCTTGTTTTGTACGTTTTTTCCACGTGTCTTGATATCCAATGTATCCCTGCAAAGTTTGGTGAAGATCTGAGTATGTCGTTCTTGACCTTTTCTGGAACATCCTTTCTGAAAATTTGAAAATTGTTAAAAAATTCGTCCAAAATCTTGATGTCTCCAATCTCTTTTTTGTACGTTTTTTCCACGTGTCTTGACATCCAATGGATCCCTGCAAAGTTTGGTGAAGATCTGAGTATGTAGTTTTTGACCTTATCTGGAACCTCCCATCTGAAAATTTGAAAATTCTTAAAAAATTCGACCAAAATCTTGATGTCTCCAATCTTTTGTTTTGTACGTTTTTTCCACGTGTCTTGACACATAATGTATCCATGCAAAGTTTGGTGAAGATCTGAGTATGTAGTTTTTGACCTTATATGGAACCTCCTATCTAAAAATTTGAAAATTCTTAAAAAATTCGTCCAAAATCTTGATGTCTCCAATCTCTTGTTTTGTACGTTTTTTCCACGTGTCTTGACATCCAATGTATCCCTGCAAAGTTTGGTGAAGATCTGAGTATGTAGTTTTTGACCTTATCTGGAACCTCCCATCTGAAAATTTGAAAATTCCTAAAAAATCCGTGCAAAATCTTGATGACCCCAATCTCTTGTTTTGTACGTTTTTTCCACGTGTCTTGACATCCAATGTATTCCTGCAATGTTTGGTGAAGATCTGAGTATGTAGTTTTTGACCTTATATGGAACCTCCTATCTGAAAATTTGAAAATTCTTAAAAAATTCGACCAAAATCTTGATGTTCCGAATCCTATGTTTTGTATGTTTTTTCCACGTGTCTTGACATCCAATGTATCCCTGCAAAGTTTGGTGAAGATCTGAGTATGTAGTTTTTGACCTTATATGGAACCTCCTTTCTGAAAATTTGAGAATTCTTAAAAAATTCGTCCAAAATCTTGATGTCTCCAATCTCTTGTTTTGTACGTTTTTTCCACGTGTCTTGACATCCAATGTATCCATGCAAAGTTTGGTGAAGATCTGAGTATGTCGTTTTTGACCTTATCTGGAACCTCCCATCTGAAAATTTGAAAATTCTTAAAAAATTCGTCGAAAATCTTGATGTCTCCAATCTTTTGTTTTGTACGTTTTTTCCACGTGTCTTGACATGCAAAGTATCCCTGCAACGTTTGGTGAAGATCTGAGTATGTAGTTTTTGACCTTATCTGGAACCTCCTATCTGAAAATTTGAAAATTCTTAAAAAATTCGTCGAAAATCTTGATGTCTCCAATCTCTTGTTTTGTACGTTTTTTCCACGTGTCTTGATATCCAATGTATCCCTGCAAAGTTTGGTGAAGATCTGAGTATGTCGTTTTTGACCTTATCTGGAACATCCTTTCTGAAAATTTGAAAATTGTTAAAAAATTCGTCCAAAATCTTGATGTCTCCAATCTCTTTTTTGTACGTTTTTTCCACGTGTCTTGACATCCAATGTATCAATGCAAAGTTTGGTGAAGATCTGAGTATGTAGTTTTTGACCTTATCTGGAACCTCCCATCTGAAAATTTGAAAATTCTTAAAAAATTCGACCAAAATCTTGATGTCTCCAATCTTTTGTTTTGTACGTTTTTTCCACGTGTCTTGACACATAATGTATCCATGCAAAGTTTGGTGAAGATCTGAGTATGTAGTTTTTGACCTTATATGGAACCTCCTATCTGAAAATTTGAAAATTCTTAAAAAATTCGTCCAAAATCTTGATGTCTCCAATCTCTTGTTTTGTACGTTTTTTCCACGTGTCTTGACATCCAATGTATCCCTGCAAAGTTTGGTGAAGATCTGAGTATGTAGTTTTTGACCTTATCTGGAACCTCCCATCTGAAAATTTGAAAATTCCTAAAAAATCCGTGCAAAATCTTGATGACCCCAATCTCTTGTTTTGTACGTTTTTTCCACGTGTCTTGACATCCAATGTATCCATGCAAAGTTTGGTGAAGATCTGAGTATGTCGTTTTTGACCTTATCTGGAACATCCTTTCTGAAAATTTGAAAATTGTTAAAAAATTCGTCCAAAATCTTGATGTCTCCAATCTCTTTTTTGTACGTTTTTTCCACGTGTCTTGACATCCAATGTATCCCTGCAAAGTTTGGTGAAGATCTGAGTATGTAGTTTTTGACCTTATCTGGAACCTCCCATCTGAAAATTTGAAAATTCTTAAAAAATTCGTCGAAAATCTTGATGTCTCCAATCTCTTGTTTTGTACGTTTTTTCCACGTGTCTTGACATCCAATGTATCCCTGCAATGTTTGGTGGAGATCTGAGTATGTAGTTTTTGACCTTATCTGGGACCTCCTATCAGAAAATTTGAAAATTCTTCAAAAATTCGTCCAAAATCTTGATGTCTCCAATCTCTTGTTTTGTACGTTTTTTCCACGTGTCTCGACCTCCAATGTATCCCTGCAAAGTTTGGTGAAGATCTGAGTATGTCGTTTTAGACCTTATCTGGAACATCCTTTCTGAAAATTTGAAAATTCTTAAAAAATTCGTCGAAAACCTTGATGTCTCCGATCTCTTGTTTTTTACGTTTTTTCCACGTGTCTTGACATCCAATGTATCCCTGCAAAGTTTGGTGAAGATCTGAGTATGTAGTTTTTGACCTTATATGGAACCTCCTTTCTGAAAATTTGAAAATTCTTAAAAAATTCGTCCAAAATCTTGATGTCTCCAATCTCTTGTTTTGTACGTTTTTTCCACGTGTCTTGACATCCAATGAATCCCTGCAAAGTTTGGTGAAGATCTGAGTATGTAGTTTTTGACCTTATCTGGAACATCCTTTCTGAAAATTTGAAAATTGTTAAAAAATTCGTCCAAAATCTTGATGTCTCCAATCTCTTTTTTGTACGTTTTTTACACGTGTCTTGACATCCAATGTATCCCTGCAAAGTTTGGTGAAGATCTGAGTATGTAGTTTTTGACCTTATCTGGAACCTCCCATCTGAAAATTTGAAAATTCTTAAAAAATTCGACCAAAATCTTGATGTCTCCAATCTTTTGTTTTGTACGTTTTTTCCACGTGTCTTGACACATAATGTATCCATGCAAAGTTTGGTGAAGATCTGAGTTTGTAGTTTTTGACCTTATATGGAACCTCCTATCTGAAAATTTGAAAATTCTTAAAAAATTCGTCCAAAATCTTGATGTCTCCAATCTCTTGTTTTGTACGTTTTTTCCACGTGTCTTGACATCCAATGTATCCCTGCAAAGTTTGGTGAAGATCTGAGTATGTAGTTTTTGACCTTATCTGGAACCTCCCATCTGAAAATTTGAAAATTCCTAAAAAATCCGTGCAAAATCTTGATGACCCCAATCTCTTGTTTTGTACGTTTTTTCCACGTGTCTTGACATCCAATGTATTCCTGCAATGTTTGGTGAAGATCTGAGTATGTAGTTTTTGACCTTATATGGAACCTCCTATCTGAAAATTTGAAAATTCTTAAAAAATTCGACCAAAATCTTGATGTTCCGAATCCTATGTTTTGTATGTTTTTTCCACGTGTCTTGACATCCAATGTATCCATGCAAAGTTTGGTGAAGATCTGAGTATGTAGTTTTTGACCTTATATTGAACCTACCATCTGAAAATTTGAAAATTCTTAAAAAATTCGTCCAAAATCTTGATGACCCCAATCTCTTGTTTTGTACGTTTTTTCCACGTGTCTTGACATCCAAAGTATCCCTGCAAAGTTTGGTGAAGATCTGAGTATGTAGTTTTTGACCTTATATTGAACCTCCCATCTGAAAATTTGAAAATTCTTAAAAAATTCGTCGAAAATCTTGATGTCTCCAATCTTTTGTTTTGTACGTTTTTTCCACGTGTCTTGACATGCAAAGTATCCCTGCAACGTTTGGTGAAGATCTGAGTATGTAGTTTTTGACCTTATCTGGAACCTCCTATCTGAAAATTTGAAAATTCTTCAAAAATTCGTCGAAAATCTTGATGTCTCCAATCTCTAGTTTTGTACGTTTTTTCCACGTGTCTTGACATCCAATGTATTCCTGCAATGTTTGGTGGAGATCTGAGTATGTAGTTTTAGACCTTATCTGGAACCTCCTATCTGAAAATTTGAAAATTCTTCAAAAATTCGTCCAAAATCTTGATGTCTCCAATCTCTTGTTTTGTACGTTTTTTCCACGTGTCTCGACCTCCAATGGATCCCTGCAAAGTTTGGTGAAGATCTGAGTATGTCGTTTTGGACCTTATCTGGAACATCCTTTCTGAAAATTTGAAAATTCTTAAAAAATTCGTCGAAAATCTTGATGTCTCCAATCTCTTGTTTTGTACGTTTTTTCCACGTGTCTTGACATCCAATGTATCCCTGCAAAGTTTGGTGAAGATCTGAGTATGTAGTTTTTGACCTTATATGGAACCTCCTATCTGAAAATTTGAAAATTCTTAAAAAATTCGTCCAAAATCTTGATGTCTCCAATCTCTTGTTTTGTACGTTTTTTCCACGTGTCTCGACCTCCAATGGATCCCTGCAAAGTTTGGTGAAGATCTGAGTATGTCGTTTTTGACCTTATCTGGAACCTCCCATCTGAAAATTTGAAAATTCTTAAAAAATTCGTCGAAAATCTTGATGTCTCCGATCTCTTGTTTTGTACGTTTTTTCCACGTGTCTTGACATGCAAAGTATTCCTGCAAAGTTTGGTGAAGATCTGAGTATGTAGTTTTTGACCTCATCTGGAACCTCCTATCTGAAAATTTGAAAATTCTTAAAAAATTCGTCCAAAATCTTGATGTCTCCAATCTCTTGTTTTGTACGTTTTTTCCACGTGTCTTGACATCCAATGTATCCCTGCAATGTTTGGTGAAGATCTGAGTATGTAGTTTTTGACCTTATCTGGAACCTCCCATCTGAAAATTTGAAAATTCCTAAAAAATCCGTCCAAAATCTTGATGACCCCAATCTCTTGTTTTGTACTTTTTTTCCACGTGTCTCGAACTCCAATGTATCCCTGCAAAGTTTGGTGAAGATCTGAGTATGTAGTTTTTGACCTTATATGGAACCTCCTATCTGAAAATTTGAAAATTCTTAAAAAATTCGTCCAAAATCTTGATGTCACCAATCCTATGTTTTGTATGTTTTTTCCACGTGTCTTGACATCCAATGTATCCATGCAAAGTTTGGTGAAGATCTGAGTATGTCGTTTTTGACCTTATCTGGAACCTCCCATCTTAAAATTTGAAAATTCTTAAAAAATTCGTCGAAAATCTTGATGTCTCCGATCTCTTGTTTTGTACGTTTTTTCTACGTGTCTTGACATGCAAAGTATTCCTGCAAAGTTTGGTGAAGATCTGAGTATGTAGTTTTTGACCTCATCTGGAACCTCCTATCTGAAAATTTGAAAATTCTTAAAAAATTCGTCCAAAATTTTGATGTCTCCAATCTCTTGTTTTGTACGTTTTTTCCACGTGTCTTGACATCCAATGTATCCCTGCAAAGTTTGGTGAAGATCTGAGTATGTAGTTTTTGACCTTATCTGGAACCTCCCATCTGAAAATTTGAAAATTCCTAAAAAATCCGTCCAAAATCTTGATGACCCCAATCTCTTGTTTTGTACGTTTTTTCCACGTGTCTTGACATCCAATGTATCCCTGCAAAGTTTGGTGAAGATCTGAGTATGTAGTTTTTGACCTTATCTGGAACCTCCTATCTGAAAATTTGAAAATTCTTAAAAAATTCGTCCAAAATCTTGATGTCTCCAATCTCTTGTTTTGTACGTTTTTTCCACGTGTCTTGATATCCAATGTATCCCTGCAAAGTTTGGTGAAGATCTGAGTATGTAGTTTTTGACCTTATATGGAACCTCCTATCTGAAAATTTGAAAATTCTTAAAAAATTCGTCCAAAATCTTGATGTCTCCAATCTCTTGTTTTGTACGTTTTTTCCACGTGTCTTGACATCCAATGTATCCCTGCAAAGTTTGGTGAAGATCTGAGTATGTAGTTTTTGACCTTATATTGAACCTCCCATCTGAAAATTTGAAAATTCTTAAAAAATTCGTCCAAAATCTTGATGTCTCCAATCTCTTGTTTTGTACGTTTTTTCCACGTGTCTTGATATCCAATGTATCCCTGCAAAGTTTGGTGAAGATCTGAGTATGTAGTTTTTGACCTTATATGGAACCTCCTATCTGAAAATTTGAAAATTCTTAAAAAATTCGTCCAAAATCTTGATGTCTCCAATCTCTTGTTTTGTACGTTTTTTCCACGTGTCTCGACCTCCAATGTATCCCTGCAAAGTTTGGTGAAGATCTGAGTATGTCGTTTTTGACCTTATCTGGAACATCCTTTCTGAAAATTTGAAAATTCTTAAAAAATTCGTCGAAAATCTTGATGTCTCCAATCTCTTGTTTTGTACGTTTTTTCCACGTTTCTTGACATCCAATGTATCCCTGCAAAGTTTGGTGAAGATCTGAGTATGTAGTTTTTGACCTTATATGGAACCTCCTATCTGAAAATTTGAAAATTCTTAAAAAATTCGACCAAAATCTTGATGTTCCGAATCCTATGTTTTGTATGTTTTTTCCACGTGTCTTGACATCCAATGTATCCATGCAAAGTTTGGTGAAGATCTGAGTATGTAGTTTTTGACCTTATATTGAACCTCCCATCTGAAAATTTGAAAATTCTTAAAAAATTCGTCCAAAATCTTGATGACCCCAATCTCTTGTTTTGTACGTTTTTTCCACGTGTCTTGACATCCAAAGTATCCCTGCAAAGTTTGGTGAAGATCTGAGTATGTAGTTTTTGACCTTATATGGAACCTCCTTTCTGAAAATTTGAGAATTCTTAAAAAATTCGTCCAAAATCTTGATGTCTCCAATCTCTTGTTTTGTACGTTTTTTCCACGTGTCTTGACATCCAATGTATCCATGCAAAGTTTGGTGAAGATCTGAGTATGTCGTTTTTGACCTTATCTGGAACCTCCCACCTGAAAATTTGAAAATTCTTAAAAAATCCGTGCAAAATCTTGATGACCCCAATCTCTTGTTTTGTACGTTTTTTCCACGTGTCTTGACATCCAATGTATCCATGCAAAGTTTGGTGAAGATCTGAGTATGTCGTTTTTGACCTTATCTGGAACCTCCCATCTGAAAATTTGAAAATTCTTAAAAAATTCGTCGAAAATCTTGATGTCTCCAATCTCTTGTTTTGTACGTTTTTTCCACGTGTCTTGACATGCAAAGTATCCCTGCAACGTTTGGTGAAGATCTGAGTATGTAGTTTTTGACCTTATCTGGAACCTCCTATCTGAAAATTTGAAAATTCTTAAAAAATTCGTCCAAAATCTTGATGTCTCCAATCTCTTGTTTTGTACGTTTTTTCCACGTGTCTTGACATCCAATGTATCCCTGCAATGTTTGGTGAAGATCTGAGTATGTAGTTTTTGACCTTATATGGAGCCTCCTATCTGAAAATTTGAAAATTCTTAAAAAATTCGTCCAAAATCTTGATGTCTCCAATCTCTTGTTTTGTACGTTCTTTCCACGTGTCTTGACATCCAATGTATCCCTGCAATGTTTGGTGAAGATCTGAGTATGTAGTTTTTGACCTTATATGGAACCTCCTATCTGAAAATTTGAAAATTCTTAAAAGAATTTAACAAAATCTTGATGTCCCCAATCCTATGTTTTGTATGTTTTTTCCACGTGTCTTGACATACAATGTATCCCTGCAGAGTTTGGTGAAGATCTGAGTATGTAGTTTTTGACCTTATCTGGAACCTCCCATCTGAAAATTTGAAAATTCCTAAAAAATCCGTCCAAAATCTTGTTGACCCGAATCTCTTGTTTTGTACGTTTTTTCCACGTGTCTTGACATCCAATGTATCCCTGCAAAGTTTGGTGAAGATCTGAGTATGTAGTTTTTGACCTTATCTGGAACCGCATTTCTGAAAATTTGAAAATTTTAAAAAAAATCGTCCAAAATCTTGATGTCTCCAATCTCTTGTTTTGTACGTTTATTCCACGTGTCTTGACATCCAATGTATCCCTGCAAAGTTTGGTGAAGATCTGAGTATGTAGTTTTTGACCTTATATGGAACCTCCTATCTGAAAATTTGAAAATTCTTAAAAAATTCGTCCAAAATCTTGATGTCTCCAATCTCTTGTTTTGTACGTTTTTTCCACGTGTCTCGACCTCCAATGGATCCCTGCAAAGTTTGATGAAGATCTGAGTATGTCGTTTTTGACCTTATCTGGAACCTCCCATCTGAAAATTTGAAAATTCTTAAAAAATTCGTCGAAAATCTTGATGTCTCCGATCTCTTGTTTTGTACGTTTTTTCCACGTGTCTTGACATGCAAAGTATTCCTGCAAAGTTTGGTGAAGATCTGAGTATGTAGTTTTTGACCTCATCTGGAACCTCCTATCTGAAAATTTGAAAATTCTTAAAAAATTCGTCCAAAATCTTGATGTCTCCAATCTCTTGTTTTGTACGTTTTTTCCACGTGTCTTGACATCCAATGTATCCCTGCAAAGTTTGGTGAAGATCTGAGTATGTAGTTTTTGACCTTATCTGGAACCTCCTATCTGAAAATTTGAAAATTCTTAAAAAATTCGTACAAAATCTTGATGTCTCCAATCTCTTGTTTTGTACGTTTTTTCCACGTGTCTTGATATCCAATGTATCCCTGCAAAGTTTGGTGAAGATCTGAGTATGTCGTTTTTGACCTTATCTGGAACATCCTTTCTGAAAATTTGAAAATTGTTAAAAAATTCGTCCAAAATCTTGTTGACCCGAATCTCTTGTTTTGTACGTTTTTTCCACGTGTCTTGACATCCAATGTATCCCTGCAAAGTTTGGTGAAGATCTGAGTATGTAGTTTTTGACCTTATCTGGAACCGCATTTCTGAAAATTTGAAAATTTTTAAAAAAATCGTCCAAAATCTTGATGTCTCCAATCTCTTGTTTTGTACGTTTTTTCCACGTGTATTGACATCCAATGTATCCCTGCAAAGTTTGGTGAAGATCTGAGTATGTAGTTTTTGACCTTATCTGGAACCTCCCATCTGAAAATTTGAAAATTCCTAAAAAATCCGTGCAAAATCTTGATGACCCCAATCTCTTGTTTTGTACGTTTTTTCCACGTGTCTTGACACATAATGTATCCATGCAAAGTTTGGTGAAGATCTGAGTATGTAGTTTTTGACCTTATCTGGAACCTCCCATCTGAAAATTTGAAAATTCTTAAAAAATTCGTCGAAAATCTTGATGTCTCCAATCTCTTGTTTTGTACGTTTTTTCCACGTGTCTTGACATGCAAAGTATCCCTGCAACGTTTGGTGAAGATCTGAGTATGTAGTTTTTGACCTTATCTGGAACCTCCTATCTGAAAATTTGAAAATTCTTAAAAAATTCGTCCAAAATCTTGATGTCTCCAATCTCTTGTTTTGTACGTTTTTTCCACGTGTCTTGACATCCAATGTATCCCTGCAATGTTTGGTGAAGATCTGAGTATGTAGTTTTTGACCTTATATGGAGCCTCCTATCTGAAAATTTGAAAATTCTTAAAAAATTCGTCCAAAATCTTGATGTCTCCAATCTCTTGTTTTGTACGTTCTTTCCACGTGTCTTGACATCCAATGTATCCCTGCAAAGTTTGGTGAAGATCTGAGTATGTAGTTTTTGACCTTATCTGGAACCGCATTTCTGAAAATTTGAAAATTTTTAAAAAAATCGTCCAAAATCTTGATGTCTCCAATCTCTTGTTTTGTACGTTTTTTCCACGTGTCTTGACATCCAATGTATCCCTGCAAAGTTTGGTGAAGATCTGAGTATGTAGTTTTTGACCTTATATGGAACCTCCTATCTGAAAATTTGAAAATTCTTAAAAAATTCGTCCAAAATCTTGATGTCTCCAATCTCTTGTTTTGTACGTTTTTTCCACGTGTCTCGACCTCCAATGGATCCCTGCAAAGTTTGATGAAGATCTGAGTATGTCGTTTTTGACCTTATCTGGAACCTCCCATCTGAAAATTTGAAAATTCTTAAAAAATTCGTCGAAAATCTTGATGTCTCCGATCTCTTGTTTTGTACGTTTTTTCCACGTGTCTTGACATGCAAAGTATTCCTGCAAAGTTTGGTGAAGATCTGAGTATGTAGTTTTTGACCTCATCTGGAACCTCCTATCTGAAAATTTGAAAATTCTTAAAAAATTCGTCCAAAATCTTGATGTCTCCAATCTCTTGTTTTGTACGTTTTTTCCACGTGTCTTGACATCCAATGTATCCCTGCAAAGTTTGGTGAAGATCTGAGTATGTAGTTTTTGACCTTATCTGGAACCTCCTATCTGAAAATTTGAAAATTCTTAAAAAATTCGTCCAAAATCTTGATGTCTCCAATCTCTTGTTTTGTACGTTTTTTCCACGTGTCTTGATATCCAATGTATCCCTGCAAAGTTTGGTGAAGATCTGAGTATGTCGTTTTTGACCTTATCTGGAACATCCTTTCTGAAAATTTGAAAATTGTTAAAAAATTCGTCCAAAATCTTGATGTCTCCAATCTCTTTTTTGTACGTTTTTTCCACGTGTCTTGACATCCAATGTATCCCTGCAAAGTTTGGTGAAGATCTGAGTATGTAGTTTTTGACCTTATCTGGAACCTCCCATCTGAAAATTTGAAAATTCTTAAAAAATTCGACCAAAATCTTGATGTCTCCAATGTTTTGTTTTGTACGTTTTTTCCACGTGTCTTGACACATAATGTATCCATGCAAAGTTTGGTGAAGATCTGAGTATGTAGTTTTTGACCTTATATGGAACCTCCTATCTGAAAATTTGAAAATTCTTAAAAAATTCGTCCAAAATCTTGATGTCTCCAATCTCTTGTTTTGTACGTTTTTTCCACGTGTATTGACATCCAATGTATCCCTGCAAAGTTTGGTGAAGATCTGAGTATGTAGTTTTTGACCTTATCTGGAACCTCCCATCTGAAAATTTGAAAATTCCTAAAAAATCCGTGCAAAATCTTGATGACCCCAATCTCTTGTTTTGTACGTTTTTTCCACGTGTCTTGACACATAATGTATCCATGCAAAGTTTGGTGAAGATCTGAGTATGTAGTTTTTGACCTTATATGGAACCTCCTATCTGAAAATTTGAAAATTCTTAAAAAATTCGTCCAAAATCTCGATGTCTCCAATCTCTTGTTTTGTACGTTTTTTCCACGTGTCTTGACATCCAATGTATCCCTGCAAAGTTTGGTGAAGATCTGAGTATGTCGTTTTTGACCTTATCTGGAACATCCTATCTGAAAATTTGAAAATTCTTAAAAAATTCGTCCAAAATCTCGATGTCTCCAATCTCTTGTTTTGTACGTTTTTTCCACGTGTCTTGACATCCAATGTATCCCTGCAAAGTTTGGTGAAGATCTGAGTATGTAGTTTTTGACCTTATCTGGAACCTCCCATCTGAAAATTTGAAAATTCCTAAAAAATCCGTCCAAAATCTTGTTGACCCGAATCTCTTGTTTTGTACGTTTTTTCCACGTGTCTTGACATCCAATGTATCCCTGCAAAGTTTGGTGAAGATCTGAGTATGTAGTTTTTGACCTTATCTGGAACCGCATTTCTGAAAATTTGAAAATTTTTAAAAAAATCGTCCAAAATCTTGATGTCTCCAATCTCTTGTTTTGTACGTTTTTTCCACGTGTCTTGACATCCAATGTATCCCTGCAAAGTTTGGTGAAGATCTGAGTATGTAGTTTTTGACCTTATATGGAACCTCCTATCTGAAAATTTGAAAATTCTTAAAAAATTCGTCCAAAATCTTGATGTCTTCAATCTCTTGTTTTGTACGTTTTTTCCACGTGTCTCGACCTCCAATGGATCCCTGCAAAGTTTGGTGAAGATCTGAGTATGTCGTTTTTGACCTTATCTGGAACCTCCCATCTGAAAATTTGAAAATTCTTAAAAAATTCGTCGAAAATCTTGATGTCTCCGATCTCTTGTTTTGTACGTTTTTTCCACGTGTCTTGACATGCAAAGTATTCCTGCAAAGTTTGGTGAAGATCTGAGTATGTAGTTTTTGACCTCATCTGGAACCTCCTATCTGAAAATTTGAAAATTCTTAAAAAATTCGTCCAAAATCTTGATGTCTCCAATCTCTTGTTTTGTACGTTTTTTCCACGTGTCTTGATATCCAATGTATCCCTGCAAAGTTTGGTGAAGATCTGAGTATGTCGTTTTTGACATTATCTGGAACATCCTTTCTGAAAATTTGAAAATTGTTAAAAAATTCGTCCAAAATCTTGATGTCTCCAATCTCTTTTTTGTACGTTTTTTCCACGTGTCTTGACATCCAATGTATCCCTGCAAAGTTTGGTGAAGATCTGAGTATGTAGTTTTTGACCTTATCTGGAACCTCCCATCTGAAAATTTGAAAATTCTTAAAAAATTCGACCAAAATCTTGATGTCTCCAATCTTTTGTTTTGTACGTTTTTTCCACGTGTCTTGACACATAATGTATCCATGCAAAGTTTGGTGAAGATCTGAGTATGTAGTTTTTGACCTTATATGGAACCTCCTATCTGAAAATTTGAAAATTCTTAAAAAATTCGTCCAAAATCTTGATGTCTCCAATCTCTTGTTTTGTACGTTTTTTCCACGTGTCTTGACATCCAATGTATCCCTGCAATGTTTGGTGAAGATCTGAGTATGTAGTTTTTGACCTTATATGGAGCCTCCTATCTGAAAATTTGAAAATTCTTAAAAAATTCGTCCAAAATCTTGATGTCTCCAATCTCTTGTTTTGTACGTTCTTTCCACGTGTCTTGACATCCAATGTATCCCTGCAATGTTTGGTGAAGATCTGAGTATGTAGTTTTTGACCTTATATGGAACCTCCTATCTGAAAATTTGAAAATTCTTAAAAAATTCGTCCAAAATTTTGATGTCTCCAATCTCTTGTTTTGTACGTTTTTTCCACGTGTCTTGACATCCAATGTATCCCTGCAATGTTTGGTGAAGATCTGAGTATGTAGTTTTTGACCTTATCTGGAACCTCCCATCTGAAAATTTGAAAATTCCTAAAAAATCCGTCCAAAATCTTGATGACCCCAATCTCTTGTTTTGTACGTTTTTTCCACGTGTCTTGACATCCAATGTATCCCTGCAAAGTTTGGTGAAGATCTGAGTATGTAGTTTTTGACCTTATATTGAACCTCCCATCTGAAAATTTGAAAATTCTTAAAAAATTCGTCCAAAATCTTGATGTCTCCAATCTCTTGTTTTGTACGTTTTTTCCACGTGTCTTGATATCCAATGTATCCCTGCAAAGTTTGGTGAAGATCTGAGTATGTAGTTTTTGACCTTATATGGAACCTCCTATCTGAAAATTTGAAAATTCTTAAAAAATTCGTCCAAAATCTTGATGTCTCCAATCTCTTGTTTTGTACGTTTTTTCCACGTGTCTCGACCTCCAATGTATCCCTGCAAAGTTTGGTGAAGATCTGAGTATGTCGTTTTTGACCTTATCTGGAACATCCTTTCTGAAAATTTGAAAATTCTTAAAAAATTCGTCGAAAATCTTGATGTCTCCAATCTCTTGTTTTGTACGTTTTTTCCACGTGTCTTGACATCCAATGTATCCCTGCAAAGTTTGGTGAAGATCTGAGTATGTAGTTTTTGACCTTATGTGGAACCTCCTATCTGAAAATTTGAAAATTCTTAAAAAATTCGACCAAAATCTTGATGTTCCGAATCCTATGTTTTGTATGTTTTTTCCACGTGTCTTGACATCCAATGTATCCCTGCAAAGTTTGGTGAAGATCTGAGTATGTAGTTTTTGACCTTATATTGAACCTCCCATCTGAAAATTTGAAAATTCTTAAAAAATTCGTCCAAAATCTTGATGACCCCAATCTCTTGTTTTGTACGTTTTTTCCACGTGTCTTGACATCCAAAGTATCCCTGCAAAGTTTGGTGAAGATCTGAGTATGTAGTTTTTGACCTTATATGGAACCTCCTTTCTGAAAATTTGAGAATTCTTAAAAAATTCGTCCAAAATCTTGATGTCTCCAATCTCTTGTTTTGTACGTTTTTTCCACGTGTCTTGACATCCAATGTATCCATGCAAAGTTTGGTGAAGATCTGAGTATGTCGTTTTTGACCTTATCTGGAACCTCCCATCTGAAAATTTGAAAATTCTTAAAAAATCCGTGCAAAATCTTGATGACCCCAATCTCTTGTTTTGTACGTTTTTTCCACGTGTCTTGACATCCAATGTATCCATGCAAAGTTTGGTGAAGATCTGAGTATGTCGTTTTTGACCTTATCTGGAACCTCCCATCTGAAAATTTGAAAATTCTTAAAAAATTCGTCGAAAATCTTGATGTCTCCAATCTCTTGTTTTGTACGTTTTTTCCACGTGTCTTGACATGCAAAGTATCCCTGCAACGTTTGGTGAAGATCTGAGTATGTAGTTTTTGACCTTATCTGGAACCTCCTATCTGAAAATTTGAAAATTCTTAAAAAATTCGTCCAAAATCTTGATGTCTCCAATCTCTTGTTTTGTACGTTTTTTCCACGTGTCTTGACATCCAATGTATCCCTGCAATGTTTGGTGAAGATCTGAGTATGTAGTTTTTGACCTTATATGGAGCCTCCTATCTGAAAATTTGAAAATTCTTAAAAAATTCGTCCAAAATCTTGATGTCTCCAATCTCTTGTTTTGTACGTTCTTTCCACGTGTCTTGACATCCAATGTATCCCTGCAATGTTTGGTGAAGATCTGAGTATGTAGTTTTTGACCTTATATGGAACCTCCTATCTGAAAATTTGAAAATTCTTAAAAGAATTTAACAAAATCTTGATGTCCCCAATCCTATGTTTTGTATGTTTTTTCCACGTGTCTTGACATACAATGTATCCCTGCAGAGTTTGGTGAAGATCTGAGTATGTAGTTTTTGACCTTATCTGGAACCTCCCATCTGAAAATTTGAAAATTCCTAAAAAATCCGTCCAAAATCTTGTTGACCCGAATCTCTTGTTTTGTACGTTTTTTCCACGTGTCTTGACATCCAATGTATCCCTGCAAAGTTTGGTGAAGATCTGAGTATGTAGTTTTTGACCTTATCTGGAACCGCATTTCTGAAAATTTGAAAATTTTTAAAAAAATCGTCCAAAATCTTGATGTCTCCAATCTCTTGTTTTGTACGTTTTTTCCACGTGTCTTGACATCCAATGTATCCCTGCAAAGTTTGGTGAAGATCTGAGTATGTAGTTTTTGACCTTATATGGAACCTCCTATCTGAAAATTTGAAAATTCTTAAAAAATTCGTCCAAAATCTTGATGTCTCCAATCTCTTATTTTGTACGTTTTTTCCACGTGTCTCGACCTCCAATGGATCCCTGCAAAGTTTGGTGAAGATCTGAGTATGTCGTTTTTGACCTTATCTGGAACCTCCCATCTGAAAATTTGAAAATTCTTAAAAAATTCGTCGAAAATCTTGATGTCTCCGATCTCTTGTTTTGTACGTTTTTTCCACGTGTCTTGACATGCAAAGTATTCCTGCAAAGTTTGGTGAAGATCTGAGTATGTAGTTTTTGACCTCATCTGGAACCTCCTATCTGAAAATTTGAAAATTCTTAAAAAATTCGTCCAAAATCTTGATGTCTCCAATCTCTTGTTTTGTACGTTTTTTCCACGTGTCTTGACATCCAATGTATCCCTGCAAAGTTTGGTGAAGATCTGAGTATGTAGTTTTTGACCTTATCTGGAACCTCCTATCTGAAAATTTGAAAATTCTTAAAAAATTCGTCCAAAATCTTGATGTCTCCAATCTCTTGTTTTGTACGTTTTTTCCACGTGTCTTGATATCCAATGTATCCCTGCAAAGTTTGGTGAAGATCTGAGTATGTCGTTTTTGACCTTATCTGGAACATCTTTTCTGAAAATTTGAAAATTGTTAAAAAATTCGTCCAAAATCTTGATGTCTCCAATCTCTTTTTTGTACGTTTTTTCCACGTGTCTTGACATCCAATGTATCCCTGCAAAGTTTGGTGAAGATCTGAGTATGTAGTTTTTGACCTTATCTGGAACCTCCCATCTGAAAATTTGAAAATTCTTAAAAAATTCGACCAAAATCTTGATGTCTCCAATCTTTTGTTTTGTACGTTTTTTCCACGTGTCTTGACACATAATGTATCCATGCAAAGTTTGGTGAAGATCTGAGTATGTAGTTTTTGACCTTATATGGAACCTCCTATCTGAAAATTTGAAAATTCTTAAAAAATTCTTCCAAAATCTTGATGTCTCCAATCTCTTGTTTTGTACGTTTTTTCCACGTGTCTTGACATCCAATGTATCCCTGCAAAGTTTGGTGAAGATCTGAGTATGTAGTTTTTGACCTTATCTGGAACCTCCCATCTGAAAATTTGAAAATTCCTAAAAAATCCGTGCAAAATCTTGATGACCCCAATCTCTTGTTTTGTACGTTTTTTCCACGTGTCTTGACACATAATGTATCCATGCAAAGTTTGGTGAAGATCTGAGTATGTAGTTTTTGACCTTATATGGAACCTCCTATCTGAAAATTTGAAAATTCTTAAAAAATTCGTCCAAAATCTTGATGTCTCCAATCTCTTGTTTTGTACGTTTTTTCCACGTGTCTTGACATCCAATGTATCCCTGCAAAGTTTGGTGAAGATCTGAGTATGTCGTTTTTGACCTTATCTGGAACATCCTATCTGAAAATTTGAAAATTCTTAAAAAATTCGTCCAAAATCTTGATGTCTCCAATCTCTTGTTTTGTACGTTTTTTCCACGTGTCTTGACATCCAATGTATCCCTGCAAAGTTTGGTGAAGATCTGAGTATGTAGTTTTTGACCTTATATGGAACCTCTGAAAATTTGAAAATTCTTAAAAGAATTTAACAAAATCTTGATGTCCCCAATCCTATGTTTTGTATGTTTTTTCCACGTGTCTTGACATACAATGTATCCCTGCAGAGTTTGGTGAAGATCTGAGTATGTAGTTTTTGACCTTATCTGGAACCTCCCATCTGAAAATTTGAAAATTCCTAAAAAATCCGTCCAAAATCTTGTTGACCCGAATCTCTTGTTTTGTACGTTTTTTCCACGTGTCTTGACATCCAATGTATCCCTGCAAAGTTTGGTGAAGATCTGAGTATGTAGTTTTTGACCTTATCTGGAACCGCATTTCTGAAAATTTGAAAATTTTTAAAAAAATCGTCCAAAATCTTGATGTCTCCAATCTCTTGTTTTGTACGTTTTTTCCACGTGTCTTGACATCCAATGTATCCCTGCAAAGTTTGGTGAAGATCTGAGTATGTATTTTTTGACCTTATATGGAACCTCCTATCTGAAAATTTGAAAATTCTTAAAAAATTCGTCCAAAATCTTGATGTCTCCAATCTCTTGTTTTGTACGTTTTTTCCACGTGTCTCGACCTCCAATGGATCCCTGCAAAGTTTGGTGAAGATCTGAGTATGTCGTTTTTGACCTTATCTGGAACCTCCCATCTGAAAATTTGAAAATTCTTAAAAAATTCGTCGAAAATCTTGATGTCTCCGATCTCTTGTTTTGTACGTTTTTTCCACGTGTCTTGACATGCAAAGTATTCCTGCAAAGTTTGGTGAAGATCTGAGTATGTAGTTTTTGACCTCATCTGGAACCTCCTATCTGAAAATTTGAAAATTCTTAAAAAATTCGTCCAAAATCTTGATGTCTCCAATCTCTTGTTTTGTACGTTTTTTCCACGTGTCTTGACATCCAATGTATCCCTGCAAAGTTTGGTGAAGATCTGAGTATGTAGTTTTTGACCTTATATGGAACCTCCTATCTGAAAATTTGAAAATTCTTAAAAAATTCGTCCAAAATCTTGATGTCTCCAATCTCTTGTTTTGTACGTTTTTTCCACGTGTCTTGACATCCAATGTATCCCTGCAAAGTTTGGTGAAGATCTGAGTATGTCGTTTTTGACCTTATCTGGAACCTCCCATCTGAAAATTTGAAAATTCCTAAAAAATCCGTGCAAAATCTTGATGACCCCAATCTCTTGTTTTGTACGTTTTTTCCACGTGTCTTGACATCCAATGTATTCCTGCAATGTTTGGTGAAGATCTGAGTATGTAGTTTTTTACCTTATATGGAACCTCCTATCTGAAAATTTGAAAATTCTTAAAAAATTCGACCAAAATCTTGATGTTCCGAATCCTATGTTTTGTATGTTTTTTCCACGTGTCTTGACATCCAATGTATCCATGCAAAGTTTGGTGAAGATCTGAGTATGTAGTTTTTGACCTTATATTGAACCTCCCATCTGAAAATTTGAAAATTCTTAAAAAATTCGTCCAAAATCTTGATGACCCCAATCTCTTGTTTTGTACGTTTTTTCCACGTGTCTTGACATCCAAAGTATCCCTGCAAAGTTTGGTGAAGATCTGAGTATGTAGTTTTTGACCTTATATGGAACCTCCTTTCTGAAAATTTGAGAATTCTTAAAAAATTCGTCCAAAATCTTGATGTCTCCAATCTCTTGTTTTGTACGTTTTTTCCACGTGTCTTGACATCCAATGTATCCATGCAAAGTTTGGTGAAGATCTGAGTATGTCGTTTTTGACCTTATCTGGAACCTCCCATCTGAAAATTTGAAAATTCTTAAAAAATTCGTCGAAAATCTTGATGTCTCCAATCTTTTGTTTTGTACGTTTTTTCCACGTGTCTTGACATGCAAAGTATCCCTGCAACGTTTGGTGAAGATCTGAGTATGTAGTTTTTGACCTTATCTGGAACCTCCCATCTGAAAATTTGAAAATTCTTCAAAAATTCGTGGAAAATCTTGATGTCTCCAATCTCTTGTTTTGTACGTTTTTTCCACGTGTCTTGACATCCAATGTATTCCTGCAATGTTTGGTGGAGATCTGAGTATGTAGTTTTAGACCTTATCTGGAACCTCCTATCTGAAAATTTGAAAATTCTTCAAAAATTCGTCCAAAATCTTGATGTCTCCAATCTCTTGTTTTGTACGTTTTTTCCACGTGTCTCGACCTCCAATGGATCCCTGCAAAGTTTGGTGAAGATCTGAGTATGTAGTTTTTGACCTTATCTGGAACCTCCCATCTGAAAATTTGAAAATTCTTAAAAAATTCGTCGAAAATCTTGATGTCTCCGATCTCTTGTTTTGTACGTTTTTTCCACGTGTCTTGACATGCAAAGTATTCCTGCAAAGTTTGGTGAAGATCTGAGTATGTAGTTTTTGACCTCATCTGGAACCTCCTATCTGAAAATTTGAAAATTCTTAAAAAATTCGTCCAAAATCTTGATGTCTCCAATCTCTTGTTTTGTACGTTTTTTCCACGTGTCTTGACATCCAATGTATCCCTGCAAAGTTTGGTGAAGATCTGAGTATGTAGTTTTTGACCTTATCTGGAACCTCCTATCTGAAAATTTGAAAATTCTTAAAAAATTCGTCCAAAATCTTGATGTCTCCAATCTCTTGTTTTGTACGTTTTTTCCACGTGTCTTGATATCCAATGTATCCCTGCAAAGTTTGGTGAAGATCTGAGTATGTCGTTTTTGACCTTATCTGGAACATCCTTTCTGAAAATTTGAAAATTGTTAAAAAATTCGTCCAAAATCTTGATGTCTCCTATCTCTTGTTTTGTACGTTTTTTCCACGTGTCTTGACATCCAATGTATCCCTGCAAAGTTTGGTGAAGATCTGAGTATGTAGTTTTTGACCTTATCTGGAACCTCCCATCTGAAAATTTGAAAATTCTTAAAAAATTCGACCAAAATCTTGATGTCTCCAATCTCTTGTTTTGTACGTTTTTTCCACGTGTCTTGACACATAATGTATCCATGCAAAGTTTGGTGAAGATCTGAGTATGTAGTTTTTGACCTTATATGGAACCTCCTATCTGAAAATTTGAAAATTCTTAAAAAATTCGTCCAAAATCTTGATGTCTCCAATCTCTTGTTTTGTACGTTTTTTCCACGTGTCTTGACATCCAATGTATCCCTGCAAAGTTTGGTGAAGATCTGAGTATGTAGTTTTTGACCTTATCTGGAACCTCCCATCTGAAAATTTGAAAATTCCTAAAAAATCCGTCCAAAATCTTGATGACCACAATCTCTTGTTTTGTACGTTTTTTCCACGTGTCTTGACATTCAATGTATCCCTGCAAAGTTTGGTGAAGATCTGAGTATGTAGTTTTTGACCTTATATGGAACCTCCTATCTGAAAATTTGAAAATTCTTCAAAAATTCGTCGAAAATCTTGATGTCTCCAATCTCTTGCTTTGTACGTTTTTTCCACGTGTCTTGACATCCAATGTATCCCTGCAATGTTTGGTGGAGATCTGAGTATGTAGTTTTTGACCTTATCTGGAACCTCCTATCTGAAAATTTGAAAATTCTTCAAAAATTCGTCCAAAATCTTGATGTCTCCAATCTCTTGTTTTGTACGTTTTTTCCAAGTGTCTCGACCTCCAATGTATCCCTGCAAAGTTAGTGAAGATCTGAGTATGTCGTTTTTGACCTTATCTGGAACATCCTTTCTGAAAATTTGAAAATTCTTTAAAAATTCGTCGAAAATCTTGATGTCTCCAATCTCTTGTTTTGTACGTTTTTTCCACGTTTCTTGACATCCAATGTATCCCTGCAAAGTTTGGTGAAGATCTGAGTATGTAGTTTTTGACCTTATATGGAACCTCCTTTCTGAAAATTTGAAAATTCTCAAAAAATTCGTCCATAATCTTGATGTCTCCAATCTCTTGTTTTGTACGTTTTTTCCACGTGTCTTGACATCCAATGTATCCCTGCAAAGTTTGGTGAAGATCTGAGCATGTAGTTTTTGACCTTATATGGAACCTCCTATCTGAAAATTTGAAAATTCTTAAAAAATTCGTCCAAAATCTTGATGTCACCAATCCTATGTTTTGTATGTTTTTTCCACGTGTCTTGACATCCAATGTATCCATGCAAAGTTTGGTGAAGATCTGAGTATGTCGTTTTTGACCTTATCTGGAACCTCCCATCTGAAAATTTGAAAATTCTTAAAAAATTCGTCGAAAATCTTGATGTCTCCGATCTCTTGTTTTGTACGTTTTTTCCACGTGTCTTGACATGCAAAGTATTCCTGCAAAGTTTGGTGAAGATCTGAGTATGTAGTTTTTGACCTCATCTGGAACCTCCTATCTGAAAATTTGAAAATTCTTAAAAAATTCGTCCAAAATTTTGATGTCTCCAATCTCTTGTTTTGTACGTTTTTTCCACGTGTCTTGACATCCAATGTATCCCTGCAATGTTTGGTGAAGATCTGAGTATGTAGTTTTTGACCTTATCTGGAACCTCCCATCTGAAAATTTGAAAATTCCTAAAAAATCCGTCCAAAATCTTGATGACCCCAATCTCTTGTTTTGTACGTTTTTTCCACGTGTCTTGACATCCAATGTATCCCTGCAAAGTTTGGTGAAGATCTGAGTATGTAGTTTTTGACCTTATCTGGAACCTCCTATCTGAAAATTTGAAAATTCTTAAAAAATTCGTCCAAAATCTTGATGTCTCCAATCTCTTGTTTTGTACGTTTTTTCCACGTGTCTTGATATCCAATGTATCCCTGCAAAGTTTGGTGAAGATCTGAGTATGTCGTTTTTGACCTTATCTGGAACATCCTTTCTGAAAATTTGAAAATTGTTAAAAAATTCGTCCAAAATCTTGATGTCTCCAATCTCTTTTTTGTACGTTTTTTCCACGTGTCTTGACATCCAATGTATCCCTGCAAAGTTTGGTGAAGATCTGAGTATGTAGTTTTTGACCTTATCTGGAACCTCCCATCTGAAAATTTGAAAATTCTTAAAAAATTCGACCAAAATCTTGATGTCTCCAATCTTTTGTTTTGTACGTTTTTTCCACGTGTCTTGACACATAATGTATCCATGCAAAGTTTGGTGAAGATCTGAGTATGTAGTTTTTGACCTTATATGGAACCTCCTATCTGAAAATTTGAAAATTCTTAAAAAATTCGTCGAAAATCTTGATGTCTCCAATCTCTTGTTTTGTACGTTTTTTCCACGTGTCTTGACATCCAATGTATCCCTGCAAAGTTTGGTGAAGATCTGAGTATGTAGTTTTTGACCTTATCTGGAACCTCCCATCTGAAAATTTGAAAATTCCTAAAAAATCCGTGCAAAATCTTGATGACCCCAATCTCTTGTTTTGTACGTTTTTTCCACGTGTCTTGACATCCAATGTATTCCTGCAATGTTTGGTGAAGATCTGAGTATGTAGTTTTTGACCTTATATGGAACCTCCTATCTGAAAATTTGAAAATTCTTAAAAAATTCGACCAAAATCTTGATGTTCCGAATCCTATGTTTTGTATGTTTTTTCCACGTGTCTTGACATCCAATGTATCCATGCAAAGTTTGGTGAAGATCTGAGTATGTAGTTTTTGACCTTATATTGAAACTCCCATCTGAAAATTTGAAAATTCTTAAAAAATTCGTCCAAAATCTTGATGACCCCAATCTCTTGTTTTGTACGTTTTTTCCACGTGTCTTGACATCCAAAGTATCCCTGCAAAGTTTGGTGAAGATCTGAGTATGTAGTTTTTGACCTTATATTGAACCTCCCATCTGAAAATTTGAAAATTCTTAAAAAATTCGTCCAAAATCTTGATGTCTCCAATCTCTTGTTTTGTACGTTTTTTCCACGTGTCTTGACATCCAATGTATCCATGCAAAGTTTGGTGAAGATCTGAGTATGTCGTTTTTGACCTTATCTGGAACCTCCCATCTGAAAATTTGAAAATTCTTAAAAAATTCGTCGAAAATCTTGATGTCTCCAATCTTTTGTTTTGTACGTTTTTTCCACGTGTCTTGACATGCAAAGTATCCCTGCAACGTTTGGTGAAGATCTGAGTATGTAGTTTTTGACCTTATCTGGAACCTCCTATCTGAAAATTTGAAATTTCTTCAAAAATTCGTCGAAAATCTTGATGTCTCCAATCTCTTGTTTTGTACGTTTTTTCCACGTGTCTTGACATCCAATGTATTCCTGATATGTTTGGTGGAGATCTGAGTATGTAGTTTTAGACCTTATCTGGAACCTCCTATCTGAAAATTTGAAAATTCTTCAAAAATTCGTCCAAAATCTTGATGTCTCCAATCTCTTGTTTTGTACGTTTTTTCCACGTGTCTCGACCTCCAATGGATCCCTGCAAAGTTTGGTGAAGATCTGTGTATGTCGTTTTTGACCTTATCTGGAACATCCTTTCTGAAAATTTGAAAATTCTTAAAAAATTCTTCGAAAATCTTGATGTCTCAAATCTCTTGTTTTGTACGTTTTTTCCACGTGTCTTGACATCCAATGTATCCCTGCAAAGTTTGGTGAAGATCTGAGTATGTAGTTTTTGACCTTATATGGAACCTCCTATCTGAAAATTTGAAAATTCTTAAAAAATTCGTCCAAAATCTTGATGTCTCCAATCTCTTGTTTTGTACGTTTTTTCCACGTGTCTCGACCTCCAATGGATCCCTGCAAAGTTTGGTGAAGATCTGAGTATGTCGTTTTTGACCTTATCTGGAACCTCCCATCTGAAAATTTGAAAATTCTTAAAAAATTCGTCGAAAATCTTGATGTCTCCGATCTCTTGTTTTGTACGTTTTTTCCACGTGTCTTGACATGCAAAGTATTCCTGCAAAGTTTGGTGAAGATCTGAGTATGTAGTTTTTGACCTCATCTGGAACCTCCTATCTGAAAATTTGAAAATTCTTAAAAAATTCGTCCAAAATCTTGATGTCTCCAATCTCTTGTTTTGTACGTTTTTTCCACGTGTCTTGACATCCAATGTATCCCTGCAATGTTTGGTGAAGATCTGAGTATGTAGTTTTTGACCTTATCTGGAACCTCCCATCTGAAAATTTGAAAATTCCTAAAAAATCCGTCCAAAATCTTGATGACCCCAATCTCTTGTTTTGTACTTTTTTTCCACGTGTCTCGACCTCCAATGTATCCCTGCAAAGTTTGGTGAAGATCTGAGTATGTAGTTTTTGACCTAATATGGAACCTCCTATCTGAAAATTTGAAAATTCTTAAAAAATTCGTCCAAAATCTTGATGTCACCAATCCTATGTTTTGTATGTTTTTTCCACGTGTCTTGACATCCAATGTATCCATGCAAAGTTTGGTGAAGATCTGAGTATGTCGTTTTTGACCTTATCTGGAACCTCCCATCTGAAAATTTGAAAATTCTTAAAAAATTCGTCGAAAATCTTGATGTCTCCGATCTCTTGTTTTGTACGTTTTTTCCACGTGTCTTGACATGCAAAGTATTCCTGCAAAGTTTGGTGAAGATCTGAGTATGTAGTTTTTGACCTCATCTGGAACCTCCTATCTGAAAATTTGAAAATTCTTAAAAAATTCGTCCAAAATTTTGATGTCTCCAATCTCTTGTTTTGTACGTTTTTTCCACGTGTCTTGACATCCAATGTATCCCTGCAATGTTTGGTGAAGATCTGAGTATGTAGTTTTTGACCTTATCTGGAACCTCCCATCTGAAAATTTGAAAATTCCTAAAAAATCCGTCCAAAATCTTGATGACCCCAATCTCTTGTTTTGTACGTTTTTTCCACGTGACTTGACATCCAATGTATCCCTGCAAAGTTTGGTGAAGATCTGAGTATGTAGTTTTTGACCTTATCTGGAACCTCCTATCTGAAAATTTGAAAATTCTTAAAAAATTCGTCCAAAATCTTGATGTCTCCAATCTCTTGTTTTGTACGTTTTTTCCACGTGTCTTGATATCCAATGTATCCCTGCAAAGTTTGGTGAAGATCTGAGTATGTCGTTTTTGACCTTATCTGGAACATCCTTTCTGAAAATTTGAAAATTGTTAAAAAATTCGTCCAAAATCTTGATGTCTCCAATCTCTTTTTTGTACGTTTTTTCCACGTGTCTTGACATCCAATGTATCCCTGCAAAGTTTGGTGAAGATCTGAGTATGTAGTTTTTGACCTTATCTGGAACCTCCCATCTGAAAATTTGAAAATTCTTAAAAAATTCGACCAAAATCTTGATGTCTCCAATCTTTTGTTTTGTACGTTTTTTCCACGTGTCTTGACACATAATGTATCCATGCAAAGTTTGGTGAAGATCTGAGTATGTAGTTTTTGACCTTATATGGAACCTCCTATCTGAAAATTTGAAAATTCTTAAAAAATTCGTCCAAAATCTTGATGTCTCCAATCTCTTGTTTTGTACGTTTTTTCCACGTGTCTTGACATCCAATGTATCCCTGCAAAGTTTGGTGAAGATCTGAGTATGTAGTTTTTGACCTTATCTGGAACCTCCCATCTGAAAATTTGAAAATTCCTAAAAAATCCGTGCAAAATCTTGATGACCCCAATCTCTTGTTTTGTACGTTTTTTCCACGTGTCTTGACATCCAATGTATTCCTGCAATGTTTGGTGAAGATCTGAGTATGTAGTTTTTGACCTTATATGGAACCTCCTATCTGAAAATTTGAAAATTCTTAAAAAATTCGTCGAAAATCTTGATGTCTCCAATCTCTTGTTTTGTACGTTTTTTCCACGTGTCTTGACATGCAAAGTATCCCTGCAACGTTTGGTGAAGATCTGAGTATGTCGTTTTTGACCTTATCTGGAACCTCCTATCTGAAAATTTGAAAATTCTTCAAAAATTCGTCGAAAATCTTGATGTCTCCAATCTCTTGTTTTGTACGTTTTTTCCACGTGTCTTGACATCCAATGTATTCCTGCAATGTTTGGTGAAGATCTGAGTATGTAGTTTTTGACCTTATATGGAACCTCCTTTCTGAAAATTTGAGAATTCTTAAAAAATTCGTCGAAAATCTTGATGTCTCCAATCTCTTGTTTTGTACGTTTTTTCCACGTGTCTTGACATGCAAAGTATCCCTGCAACGTTTGGTGAAGATCTGAGTATGTAGTTTTTGACCTTATATGGAACCTCCTATCTGAAAATTTGAAAATTCTTAAAAAATTCGTCCAAAATCTTGAAGACCCCAATCTCTTGTTTTGTACGTTTTTTCCACGTGTCTTGACATCCAATGTATCCCTGCAAAGTTTGGTGAAGATCTGAGTATGTAGTTTTTGACCTTATATGGAACCTCCTTTCTGAAAATTTGAGAATTCTTAAAAAATTCGTCCAAAATCTTGATGTCTCCAATCTCTTGTTTTGTACGTTTTTTCCACGTGTCTTGACATCCAATGTATCCATGCAAAGTTTGGTGAAGATCTGAGTATGTCGTTTTTGACCTTATCTGGAACCTCCCATCCGAAAATTTGAAAATTCTTAAAAAATTCGTCGAAAATCTTGATGTCTCCAATCTCTTGTTTTGTACGTTTTTTCCACGTGTCTTGACATGCAAAGTATCCCTGCAACGTTTGGTGAAGATCTGAGTATGTAGTTTTTGACCTTATCTGGAACCTCCTATCTGAAAATTTGAAAATTCTTCAAAAATTCGTCGAAAATCTTGATGTCTCCAATCTCTTGCTTTGTACGTTTTTTCCACGTGTCTTGACATCCAATGTATCCCTGCAATGTTTGGTGGAGATCTGAGTATGTAGTTTTTGACCTTATCTGGAACCTCCTATCTGAAAATTTGAAAATTCTTCAAAAATTCGTCCAAAATCTTGATGTCTCCAATCTCTTGTTTTGTACGTTTTTTCCACGTGTCTCAACCTCCAATATATCCCTGCAAAGTTAGTGAAGATCTGAGTATGTCGTTTTTGACCTTATCTGGAACATCCTTTCTGAAAATTTGAAAATTCTTAAAAAATTCGTCGAAAATCTTGATGTCTCCAATCTCTTGTTTTGTACGTTTTTTCCACGTTTCTTGACATCCAATGTATCCCTGCAAAGTTTGGTGAAGATCTGAGTATGTAGTTTTTGACCTTATATGGAACCTCCTTTCTGAAAATTTGAAAATTCTCAAAAAATTCGTCCATAATCTTGATGTCTCCAATCTCTTGTTTTGTACGTTTTTTCCACGTGTCTTGACATCCAATGTATCCCTGCAAAGTTTGGTGAAGATCTGAGTATGTAGTTTTTGACCTTATATGGAACCTCCTTTCTGAAAATTTGAAAATTCTTAAAAAATCCGTCCAAAATCTTGATGTCACCAATCTCTTGTTTTGTACGTTTTTTCCACGTGTCTTGACATCCAATGTATCCATGCAAAGTTTGGTGAAGATCTGAGTATGTCGTTTTTGACCTTATCTGGAACCTCCCATCTGAAAATTTGAAAATTCTTAAAAAATCCGTGCAAAATCTTGATGACCCCAATCTCTTGTTTTGTACGTTTTTTCCACGTTTCTTGACATCCAATGTATCCCTGCAAAGTTTGGTGAAGATCTGAGTATGTCGTTTTTGACCTTATCTGGAACCTCCCATCTGAAAATTTGAAAATTCTTAAAAAATCCGTGCAAAATCTTGATGACCCCAATCTCTTGTTTTGTACGTTTTTTCCACGTGTCTTGACATCCAATGTATCCATGCAAAGTTTGGTGAAGATCTGAGTATGTCGTTTTTGACCTTATCTGGAACCTCCCATCTGAAAATTTGAAAATTCTTAAAAAATTCGTCGAAAATCTTGATGTCTCCAATCTCTTGTTTTGTACGTTTTTTCCACGTGTCTTGACATGCAAAGTATCCCTGCAACGTTTGGTGAAGATCTGAGTATGTAGTTTTTGATCTTATCTGGAACCTCCTATCTGAAAATTTGAAAATTCTTAAAAAATTCGTCCAAAATCTTGATGTCTCCAATCTCTTGTTTTGTACGTTTTTTCCACGTGTCTTGACATCCAATGTATCCCTGCAATGTTTGGTGAAGATCTGAGTATGTAGTTTTTGACCTTATATGGAGCCTCCTATCTGAAAATTTGAAAATTCTTAAAAAAATCGTCCAAAATCTTGATGTCTCCAATCTCTTGTTTTGTACGTTCTTTCCACGTGTCTTGACATCCAATGTATCCCTGCAATGTTTGGTGAAGATCTGAGTATGTAGTTTTTGACCTTATATGGAACCTCCTATCTGAAAATTTGAAAATTCTTAAAAGAATTTAACAAAATCTTGATGTCCCCAATCCTATGTTTTGTATGTTTTTCCACGTGTCTTGACATACAATGTATCCCTGCAGAGTTTGGTGAAGATCTGAGTATGTAGTTTTTGACCTTATCTGGAACCTCCCATCTGAAAATTTGAAAATTCCTAAAAAATCCGTCCAAAATCTTGTTGACCCGAATCTCTTGTTTTGTACGTTCTTTCCACGTGTCTTGACATCCAATGTATCCCTGCAATGTTTGGTGAAGATCTGAGTATGTAGTTTTTGACCTTATCTGGAACCTCCTATCTGAAAATTTGAAAATTCTTAAAAAATTCGTCCAAAATCTTGATGTCTCCAATCTCTTGTTTTGTACGTTTTTTCCACGTGTCTTGATATCCAATGTATCCCTGCAAAGTTTGGTGAAGATCTGAGTATGTCGTTTTTGACCTTATCTGGAACATCCTTTCTGAAAATTTGAAAATTGTTAAAAAATTCGTCCAAAATCTTGATGTCTCCAATCTCTTTTTTGTACGTTTTTTCCACGTGTCTTGACATCCAATGTATCCCTGCAAAGTTTGGTGAAGATCTGAGTATGTAGTTTTTGACCTTATCTGGAACCTCCCATCTGAAAATTTGAAAATTCTTAAAAAATTCGACCAAAATCTTGATGTCTCCAATCTTTTGTTTTGTACGTTTTTTCCACGTGTCTTGACACATAATGTATCCATGCAAAGTTTGGTGAAGATCTGAGTATGTAGTTTTTGACCTTATATGGAACCTCCTATCTGAAAATTTGAAAATTCTTAAAAAATTCGTCCAAAATCTTGATGTCTCCAATCTCTTGTTTTGTACGTTTTTTCCACGTGTCTTGACATCCAATGTATCCCTGCAAAGTTTGGTGAAGATCTGAGTATGTAGTTTTTGACCTTATCTGGAACCTCCCATCTGAAAATTTGAAAATTCCTAAAAAATCCGTGCAAAATCTTGATGACCCCAATCTCTTGTTTTGTACGTTTTTTCCACGTGTCCTGACATCCAATGTATTCCTGCAATGTTTGGTGAAGATCTGAGTATGTAGTTTTTGACCTTATATGGAACCTCCTATCTGAAAATTTGAAAATTCTTAAAAGAATTTAACAAAATCTTGATGTCCCCAATCCTATGTTTTGTATGTTTTTTCCACGTGTCTTGACATACAATGTATCCCTGCAGAGTTTGGTGAAGATCTGAGTATGTAGTTTTTGACCTTATCTGGAACCTCCCATCTGAAAATTTGAAAATTCCTAAAAAATCCGTCCAAAATCTTGTTGACACGAATCTCTTGTTTTGTACGTTTTTTCCACGTGTCTTGACATCCAATGTATCCCTGCAAAGTTTGGTGAAGATCTGAGTATGTCGTTTTTGACCTTATCTGGAACCTCCCATCTGAAAATTTGAAAATTGTTAAAAAATTCGTCCAAAATCTTGATGTCTCCAATCTCTTTTTTGTACGTTTTTTCCACGTGTCTTGACATCCAATGTATCCCTGCAAAGTTTGGTGAAGATCTGAGTATGTAGTTTTTGACCTTATCTGGAACCTCCCATCTGAAAATTTGAAAATTCTTAAAAAATTCGACCAAAATCTTGATGTCTCCAATCTTTTGTTTTGTACGTTTTTTCCACGTGTCTTGACACATAATGTATCCATGCAAAGTTTGGTCAAGATCTGAGTATGTAGTTTTTGACCTTATATGGAACCTCCTATCTGAAAATTTGAAAATTCTTAAAAAATTCGTCGAAAATCTTGATGTCTCCAATCTCTTGTTTTGTACGTTTTTTCCACGTGTCTTGACATCCAATGTATCCCTGCAAAGTTTGGTGAAGATCTGAGTATGTAGTTTTTGACCTTATCTGGAACCTCCCATCTGAAAATTTGAAAATTCCTAAAAAATCCGTGCAAGATCTTGATGACCCCAATCTCTTGTTTTGTACGTTTTTTCCACGTGTCTTGACATCCAATGTATTCCTGCAATGTTTGGTGAAGATCTGAGTATGTAGTTTTTGACCTTATATGGAACCTCCTATCTGAAAATTTGAAAATTCTTAAAAAATTCGACCAAAATCTTGATGTTCCGAATCCTATGTTTTGTATGTTTTTTCCACGTGTCTTGACATCCAATGTATCCATGCAAAGTTTGGTGAAGATCTGAGTATGTAGTTTTTGACCTTATATTGAAACTCCCATCTGAAAATTTGAAAATTCTTAAAAAATTCGTCCAAAATCTTGATGACCCCAATCTCTTGTTTTGTACGTTTTTTCCACGTGTCTTGACATCCAAAGTATCCCTGCAAAGTTTGGTGAAGATCTGAGTATGTAGTTTTTGACCTTATATTGAACCTCCCATCTGAAAATTTGAAAATTCTTAAAAAATTCGTCCAAAATCTTGATGTCTCCAATCTCTTGTTTTGTACGTTTTTTCCACGTGTCTTGACATCCAATGTATCCATGCAAAGTTTGGTGAAGATCTGAGTATGTCGTTTTTGACCTTATCTGGAACCTCCCATCTGAAAATTTGAAAATTCTTAAAAAATTCGTCGAAAATCTTGATGTCTCCAATCTTTTGTTTTGTACGTTTTTTCCACGTGTCTTGACATGCAAAGTATCCCTGCAACGTTTGGTGAAGATCTGAGTATGTAGTTTTTGACCTTATCTGGAACCTCCTATCTGAAAATTTGAAATTTCTTCAAAAATTCGTCGAAAATCTTGATGTCTCCAATCTCTTGTTTTGTACGTTTTTTCCACGTGTCTTGACATCCAATGTATTCCTGCAATGTTTGGTGGAGATCTGAGTATGTAGTTTTAGACCTTATCTGGAACCTCCTATCTGAAAATTTGAAAATTCTTCAAAAATTCGTCCAAAATCTTGATGTCTCCAATCTCTTGTTTTGTACGTTTTTTCCACGTGTCTCGACCTCCAATGGATCCCTGCAAAGTTTGGTGAAGATCTGTGTATGTCGTTTTTGACCTTATCTGGAACATCCTTTCTGAAAATTTGAAAATTCTTAAAAAATTCTTCGAAAATCTTGATGTCTCCAATCTCTTGTTTTGTACGTTTTTTCCACGTGTCTTGACATCCAATGTATCCCTGCAAAGTTTGGTGAAGATCTGAGTATGTAGTTTTTGACCTTATATGGAACCTCCTATCTGAAAATTTGAAAATTCTTCAAAAATTCGTCCAAAATCTTGATGTCTCCAATCTCTTGTTTTGTACGTTTTTTCCACGTGTCTCAACCTCCAATATATCCCTGCAAAGTTAGTGAAGATCTGAGTATGTCGTTTTTGACCTTATCTGGAACATCCTTTCTGAAAATTTGAAAATTCTTAAAAAATTCGTCGAAAATCTTGATGTCTCCAATCTCTTGTTTTGTACGTTTTTTCCACGTTTCTTGACATCCAATGTATCCCTGCAAAGTTTGGTGAAGATCTGAGTATGTAGTTTTTGACCTTATATGGAACCTCCTTTCTGAAAATTTGAAAATTCTCAAAAAATTCGTCCATAATCTTGATGTCTCCAATCTCTTGTTTTGTACGTTTTTTCCACGTGTCTTGACATCCAATGTATCCCTGCAAAGTTTGGTGAAGATCTGAGTATGTAGTTTTTGACCTTATATGGAACCTCCTTTCTGAAAATTTGAAAATTCTTAAAAAATCCGTCCAAAATCTTGATGTCACCAATCTCTTGTTTTGTACGTTTTTTCCACGTTTCTTGACATCCAATGTATCCATGCAAAGTTTGGTGAAGATCTGAGTATGTCGTTTTTGACCTTATCTGGAACCTCCCATCTGAAAATTTGAAAATTCTTAAAAAATCCGTGCAAAATCTTGATGACCCCAATCTCTTGTTTTGTACGTTTTTTCCACGTTTCTTGACATCCAATGTATCCCTGCAAAGTTTGGTGAAGATCTGAGTATGTCGTTTTTGACCTTATCTGGAACCTCCCATCTGAAAATTTGAAAATTCTTAAAAAATCCGTGCAAAATCTTGATGACCCCAATCTCTTGTTTTGTACGTTTTTTCCACGTGTCTTGACATGCAAAGTATCCCTGCAACGTTTGGTGAAGATCTGAGTATGTAGTTTTTGATCTTATCTGGAACCTCCCATCTGAAAATTTGAAAATTCTTAAAAAATCCGTGCAAAATCTTGATGACCCCAATCTCTTGTTTTGTACGTTTTTTCCACGTTTCTTGACATCCAATGTATCCATGCAAAGTTTGGTGAAGATCTGAGTATGTCGTTTTTGACCTTATCTGGAACCTCCCATCTGAAAATTTGAAAATTCTTAAAAAATTCGTCGAAAATCTTGATGTCTCCAATCTCTTGTTTTGTACGTTTTTTCCACGTGTCTTGACATGCAAAGTATCCCTGCAACGTTTGGTGAAGATCTGAGTATGTAGTTTTTGATCTTATCTGGAACCTCCTATCTGAAAATTTGAAAATTCTTAAAAAATTCGTCCAAAATCTTGATGTCTCCAATCTCTTGTTTTGTACGTTTTTTCCACGTGTCTTGACATCCAATGTATCCCTGCAATGTTTGGTGAAGATCTGAGTATGTAGTTTTTGACCTTATATGGAGCCTCCTATCTGAAAATTTGAAAATTCTTAAAAAATTCGTCCAAAATCTTGATGTCTCCAATCTCTTGTTTTGTACGTTCTTTCCACGTGTCTTGACATCCAATGTATCCCTGCAATGTTTGGTGAAGATCTGAGTATGTAGTTTTTGACCTTATATGGAACCTCCTATCTGAAAATTTGAAAATTCTTAAAAGAATTTAACAAAATCTTGATGTCCCCAATCCTATGTTTTGTATGTTTTTCCACGTGTCTTGACATACAATGTATCCCTGCAGAGTTTGGTGAAGATCTGAGTATGTAGTTTTTGACCTTATCTGGAACCTCCCATCTGAAAATTTGAAAATTCCTAAAAAATCCGTCCAAAATCTTGTTGACCCGAATCTCTTGTTTTGTACGTTCTTTCCACGTGTCTTGACATCCAATGTATCCCTGCAATGTTTGGTGAAGATCTGAGTATGTAGTTTTTGACCTTATCTGGAACCTCCTATCTGAAAATTTGAAAATTCTTAAAAAATTCGTCCAAAATCTTGATGTCTCCAATCTCTTGTTTTGTACGTTTTTTCCACGTGTCTTGATATCCAATGTATCCCTGCAAAGTTTGGTGAAGATCTGAGTATGTCGTTTTTGACCTTATCTGGAACATCCTTTCTGAAAATTTGAAAATTGTTAAAAAATTCGTCCAAAATCTTGATGTCTCCAATCTCTTTTTTGTACGTTTTTTCCACGTGTCTTGACATCCAATGTATCCCTGCAAAGTTTGGTGAAGATCTGAGTATGTAATTTTTGACCTTATCTGGAACCTCCCATCTGAAAATTTGAAAATTCTTAAAAAATTCGACCAAAATCTTGATGTCTCCAATCTTTTGTTTTGTACGTTTTTTCCACGTGTCTTGACACATAATGTATCCATGCAAAGTTTGGTGAAGATCTGAGTATGTAGTTTTTGACCTTATATGGAACCTCCTATCTGAAAATTTGAAAATTCTTAAAAAATTCGTCCAAAATCTTGATGTCTCCAATCTCTTGTTTTGTACGTTTTTTCCACGTGTCTTGACATCCAATGTATCCCTGCAAAGTTTGGTGAAGATCTGAGTATGTAGTTTTTGACCTTATCTGGAACCTCCCATCTGAAAATTTGAAAATTCCTAAAAAATCCGTGCAAAATCTTGATGACCCCAATCTCTTGTTTTGTACGTTTTTTCCACGTGTCCTGACATCCAATGTATTCCTGCAATGTTTGGTGAAGATCTGAGTATGTAGTTTTTGACCTTATATGGAACCTCCTATCTGAAAATTTGAAAATTCTTAAAAGAATTTAACAAAATCTTGATGTCCCCAATCCTATGTTTTGTATGTTTTTTCCACGTGTCTTGACATACAATGTATCCCTGCAGAGTTTGGTGAAGATCTGAGTATGTAGTTTTTGACCTTATCTGGAACCTCCCATCTGAAAATTTGAAAATTCCTAAAAAATCCGTCCAAAATCTTGTTGACCCGAATCTCTTGTTTTGTACGTTTTTTCCACGTGTCTTGACATCCAATGTATCCCTGCAAAGTTTGGTGAAGATCTGAGTATGTCGTTTTTGACCTTATCTGGAACCTCCCATCTGAAAATTTGAAAATTGTTAAAAAATTCGTCCAAAATCTTGATGTCTCCAATCTCTTTTTTGTACGTTTTTTCCACGTGTCTTGACATCCAATGTATCCCTGCAAAGTTTGGTGAAGATCTGAGTATGTAGTTTTTGACCTTATCTGGAACCTCCCATCTGAAAATTTGAAAATTCCTAAAAAATCCGTGCAAAATCTTGATGACCCCAATCTCTTGTTTTGTACGTTTTTTCCACGTGTCTTGACATCCAATGTATTCCTGCAATGTTTGGTGAAGATCTGAGTATGTAGTTTTTGACCTTATATGGAACCTCCTATCTGAAAATTTGAAAATTCTTAAAAAATTCGACCAAAATCTTGATGTTCCGAATCCTATGTTTTGTATGTTTTTTCCACGTGTCTTGACATCCAATGTATCCATGCAAAGTTTGGTGAAGATCTGAGTATGTAGTTTTTGACCTTATATTGAAACTCCCATCTGAAAATTTGAAAATTCTTAAAAAATTCGTCCAAAATCTTGATGACCCCAATCTCTTGTTTTGTACGTTTTTTCCACGTGTCTTGACATCCAAAGTATCCCTGCAAAGTTTGGTGAAGATCTGAGTATGTAGTTTTTGACCTTATATTGAACCTCCCATCTGAAAATTTGAAAATTCTTAAAAAATTCGTCCAAAATCTTGATGTCTCCAATCTCTTGTTTTGTACGTTTTTTCCACGTGTCTTGACATCCAATGTATCCATGCAAAGTTTGGTGAAGATCTGAGTATGTCGTTTTTGACCTTATCTGGAACCTCCCATCTGAAAATTTGAAAATTCTTAAAAAATTCGTCGAAAATCTTGATGTCTCCAATCTTTTGTTTTGTACGTTTTTTCCACGTGTCTTGACATGCAAAGTATCCCTGCAACGTTTGGTGAAGATCTGAGTATGTAGTTTTTGACCTTATCTGGAACCTCCTATCTGAAAATTTGAAAATTCTTAAAAAATTCGTCCAAAATCTTGATGTCTCCAATCTCTTGTTTTGTACGTTTTTTCCACGTGTCTTGACATCCAATGTATCCCTGCAATGTTTGGTGAAGATCTGAGTATGTAGTTTTTGACCTTATATGGAGCCTCCTATCTGAAAATTTGAAAATTCTTAAAAAATTCGTCGAAAATCTTGATGTCTCCAATCTCTTGTTTTGTACGTTTTTTCCACGTGTCTTGACATGCAAAGTATCCCTGCAACGTTTGGTGAAGATCTGAGTATGTAGTTTTTGATCTTATCTGGAACCTCCTATCTGAAAATTTGAAAATTCTTAAAAAATTCGTCCAAAATCTTGATGTCTCCAATCTCTTGTTTTGTACGTTTTTTCCACGTGTCTTGACATCCAATGTATCCCTGCAATGTTTGGTGAAGATCTGAGTATGTAGTTTTTGACCTTATATGGAGCCTCCTATCTGAAAATTTGAAAATTCTTAAAAAATTCGTCCAAAATCTTGATGTCTCCAATCTCTTGTTTTGTACGTTCTTTCCACGTGTCTTGACATCCAATGTATCCCTGCAATGTTTGGTGAAGATCTGAGTATGTAGTTTTTGACCTTATATGGAACCTCCTATCTGAAAATTTGAAGATTCTTAAAAGAATTTAACAAAATCTTGATGTCCCCAATCCTATGTTTTGTATGTTTTTCCACGTGTCTTGACACACAATGTATCCCTGCAGAGTTTGGTGAAGATCTGAGTATGTAGTTTTTGACCTTATCTGGAACATCCCATCTTAAAATTTGAAAATTCCTAAAAAATCCGTCCAAAATCTTGTTGACCCGAATCTCTTGTTTTGTACGTTCTTTCCACGTGTCTTGACATCCAATGTATCCCTGCAATGTTTGGTGAAGATCTGAATATGTAGTTTTTGACCTTATCTGGAACCTCCTATCTGAAAATTTGAAAATTCTTAAAAAATTCGTCCAAAATCTTGATGTCTCCAATCTCTTGTTTTGTACGTTTTTTCCACGTGTCTTGATATCCAATGTATCCCTGCAAAGTTTGGTGAAGATCTGAGTATGTCGTTTTTGACCTTATCTGGAACATCCTTTCTGAAAATTTGAAAATTGTTAAAAAATTCGTCCAAAATCTTGATGTCTCCAATCTCTTTTTTGTACGTTTTTTCCACGTGTCTTGACATCCAATGTATCCCTGCAAAGTTTGGTGAAGATCTGAGTATGTAGTTTTTGACCTTATCTGGAACCTCCCATCTGAAAATTTGAAAATTCTTAAAAAATTCGACCAAAATCTTGATGTCTCCAATCTTTTGTTTTGTACGTTTTTTCCACGTGTCTTGACACATAATGTATCCATGCAAAGTTTGGTGAAGATCTGAGTATGTAGTTTTTGACCTTATATGGAACCTCCTATCTGAAAATTTGAAAATTCTTAAAAAATTCGTCCAAAATCTTGATGTCTCCAATCTCTTGTTTTGTACGTTTTTTCCACGTGTCTTGACATCCAATGTATCCCTGCAAAGTTTGGTGAAGATCTGAGTATGTAGTTTTTGACCTTATCTGGAACCTCCCATCTGAAAATTTGAAAATTCCTAAAAAATCCGTGCAAAATCTTGATGACCCCAATCTCTTGTTTTGTACGTTTTTTCCACGTGTCCTGACATCCAATGTATTCCTGCAATGTTTGGTGAAGATCTGAGTATGTAGTTTTTGACCTTATATGGAACCTCCTATCTGAAAATTTGAAAATTCTTAAAAGAATTTAACAAAATCTTGATGTCCCCAATCCTATGTTTTGTATGTTTTTTCCACGTGTCTTGACATACAATGTATCCCTGCAGAGTTTGGTGAAGATCTGAGTATGTAGTTTTTGACCTTATCTGGAACCTCCCATCTGAAAATTTGAAAATTCCTAAAAAATCCGTCCAAAATCTTGTTGACCCGAATCTCTTGTTTTGTACGTTTTTTCCACGTGTCTTGACATCCAATGTATCCCTGCAAAGTTTGGTGAAGATCTGAGTATGTCGTTTTTGACCTTATCTGGAACCTCCCATCTGAAAATTTGAAAATTGTTAAAAAATTCGTCCAAAATCTTGATGTCTCCAATCTCTTTTTTGTACGTTTTTTCCACGTGTCTTGACATCCAATGTATCCCTGCAAAGTTTGGTGAAGATCTGAGTATGTAGTTTTTGACCTTATCTGGAACCTCCCATCTGAAAATTTGAAAATTCTTAAAAAATTCGACCAAAATCTTGATGTCTCCAATCTTTTGTTTTGTACGTTTTTTCCACGTGTCTTGACACATAATGTATCCATGCAAAGTTTGGTCAAGATCTGAGTATGTAGTTTTTGACCTTATATGGAACCTCCTATCTGAAAATTTGAAAATTCTTAAAAAATTCGTCGAAAATCTTGATGTCTCCAATCTCTTGTTTTGTACGTTTTTTCCACGTGTCTTGACATCCAATGTATCCCTGCAAAGTTTGGTGAAGATCTGAGTATGTAGTTTTTGACCTTATCTGGAACCTCCCATCTGAAAATTTGAAAATTCCTAAAAAATCCGTGCAAAATCTTGATGACCCCAATCTCTTGTTTTGTACGTTTTTTCCACGTGTCTTGACATCCAATGTATTCCTGCAATGTTTGGTGAAGATCTGAGTATGTAGTTTTTGACCTTATATGGAACCTCCTATCTGAAAATTTGAAAATTCTTAAAAAATTCGACCAAAATCTTGATGTTCCGAATCCTATGTTTTGTATGTTTTTTCCACGTGTCTTGACATCCAATGTATCCATGCAAAGTTTGGTGAAGATCTGAGTATGTAGTTTTTGACCTTATATTGAAACTCCCATCTGAAAATTTGAAAATTCTTAAAAAATTCGTCCAAAATCTTGATGACCCCAATCTCTTGTTTTGTACGTTTTTTCCACGTGTCTTGACATCCAAAGTATCCCTGCAAAGTTTGGTGAAGATCTGAGTATGTAGTTTTTGACCTTATATTGAACCTCCCATCTGAAAATTTGAAAATTCTTAAAAAATTCGTCCAAAATCTTGATGTCTCCAATCTCTTGTTTTGTACGTTTTTTCCACGTGTCTTGACATCCAATGTATCCATGCAAAGTTTGGTGAAGATCTGAGTATGTCGTTTTTGACCTTATCTGGAACCTCCCATCTGAAAATTTGAAAATTCTTAAAAAATTCGTCGAAAATCTTGATGTCTCCAATCTTTTGTTTTGTACGTTTTTTCCACGTGTCTTGACATGCAAAGTATCCCTGCAACGTTTGGTGAAGATCTGAGTATGTAGTTTTTGACCTTATCTGGAACCTCCTATCTGAAAATTTGAAATTTCTTCAAAAATTCGTCGAAAATCTTGATGTCTCCAATCTCTTGTTTTGTACGTTTTTTCCACGTGTCTTGACATCCAATGTATTCCTGCAATGTTTGGTGGAGATCTGAGTATGTAGTTTTAGACCTTATCTGGAACCTCCTATCTGAAAATTTGAAAATTCTTCAAAAATTCGTCCAAAATCTTGATGTCTCCAATCTCTTGTTTTGTACGTTTTTTCCACGTGTCTCGACCTCCAATGGATCCCTGCAAAGTTTGGTGAAGATCTGTGTATGTCGTTTTTGACCTTATCTGGAACATCCTTTCTGAAAATTTGAAAATTCTTAAAAAATTCTTCGAAAATCTTGATGTCTCCAATCTCTTGTTTTGTACGTTTTTTCCACGTGTCTTGACATCCAATGTATCCCTGCAAAGTTTGGTGAAGATCTGAGTATGTAGTTTTTGACCTTATATGGAACCTCCTATCTGAAAATTTGAAAATTCTTAAAAAATTCGTCCAAAATCTTGATGTCTCCAATCTCTTGTTTTGTACGTTTTTTCCACGTGTCTCGACCTCCAATGGATCCCTGCAAAGTTTGGTGAAGATCTGAGTATGTCGTTTTTGACCTTATCTGGAACCTCCCATCTGAAAATTTGAAAATTCTTAAAAAATTCGTCGAAAATCTTGATGTCTCCGATCTCTTGTTTTGTACGTTTTTTCCACGTGTCTTGACATGCAAAGTATTCCTGCAAAGTTTGGTGAAGATCTGAGTATGTAGTTTTTGACCTCATCTGGAACCTCCTATCTGAAAATTTGAAAATTCTTAAAAAATTCGTCCAAAATCTTGATGTCTCCAATCTCTTGTTTTGTACGTTTTTTCCACGTGTCTTGACATCCAATGTATCCCTGCAATGTTTGGTGAAGATCTGAGTATGTAGTTTTTGACCTTTTCTGGAACCTCCCATCTGAAAATTTGAAAATTCCTAAAAAATCCGTCCAAAATCTTGATGACCCCAATCTCTTGTTTTGTACTTTTTTTCCACGTGTCTCGACCTCCAATGTATCCCTGCAAAGTTTGGTGAAGATCTGAGTATGTAGTTTTTGACCTTATATGGAACCTCCTATCTGAAAATTTGAAAATTCTTAAAAAATTCGTCCAAAATCTTGATGTCACCAATCCTATGTTTTGTATGTTTTTTCCACGTGTCTTGACATCCAATGTATCCATGCAAAGTTTGGTGAAGATCTGAGTATGTCGTTTTTGACTTTATCTGGAACCTCCCATCTGAAAATTTGAAAATTCTTAAAAAATTCGTCGAAAATCTTGATGTCTCCGATCTCTTGTTTTGTACGTTTTTTCCACGTGTCTTGACATGCAAAGTATTCCTGCAAAGTTTGGTGAAGATCTGAGTATGTAGTTTTTGACCTCATCTGGAACCTCCTATCTGAAAATTTGAAAATTCTTAAAAAATTCGTCCAAAATTTTGATGTCTCCAATCTCTTGTTTTGTACGTTTTTTCCACGTGTCTTGACATCCAATGTATCCCTGCAATGTTTGGTGAAGATCTGAGTATGTAGTTTTTGACCTTATCTGGAACCTCCCATCTGAAAATTTGAAAATTCCTAAAAAATCCGTCCAAAATCTTGATGACCCCAATCTCTTGTTTTGTACGTTTTTTCCACGTGTCTTGACATCCAATGTATCCCTGCAAAGTTTGGTGAAGATCTGAGTATGTAGTTTTTGACCTTATCTGGAACCTCCTATCTGAAAATTTGAAAATTCTTAAAAAATTCGTCCAAAATCTTGATGTCTCCAATCTCTTGTTTTGTACGTTTTTTCCACGTGTCTTGATATCCAATGTATCCCTGCAAAGTTTGGTGAAGATCTGAGTATGTCGTTTTTGACCTTATCTGGAACATCCTTTCTGAAAATTTGAAAATTGTTAAAAAATTCGTCCAAAATCTTGATGTCTCCAATCTCCTTTTTGTTCGTTTTTTCCACGTGTCTTGACATCCAATGTATCCCTGCAAAGTTTGGTGAAGATCTGAGTATGTAGTTTTTGACCTTATCTGGAACCTCCCATCTGAAAATTTGAAAATTCTTAAAAAATTCGACCAAAATCTTGATGTCTCCAATCTTTTGTTTTGTACGTTTTTTCCACGTGTCTTGACACATAATGTATCCATGCAAAGTTTGGTGAAGATCTGAGTATGTAATTTTTGACCTTATATGGAACCTCCTATCTGAAAATTTGAAAATTCTTAAAAAATTCGTCCAAAATCTTGATGTCTCCAATCTCTTGTTTTGTACGTTTTTTCCACGTGTCTTGACATCCAATGTATCCCTGCAAAGTTTGGTGAAGATCTGAGTATGTAGTTTTTGACCTTATCTGGAACCTCCCATCTGAAAATTTGAAAATTCCTAAAAAATCCGTGCAAAATCTTGATGACCCCAATCTCTTGTTTTGTACGTTTTTTCCACGTGTCTTGACATCCAATGTATTCCTGCAATGTTTGGTGAAGATCTGAGTATGTAGTTTTTGACCTTATATGGAACCTCCTATCTGAAAATTTGAAAATTCTTAAAAAATTCGTCGAAAATCTTGATGTCTCCAATCTCTTGTTTTGTACGTTTTTTCCACGTGTCTTGACATGCAAAGTATCCCTGCAACGTTTGGTGAAGATCTGAGTATGTAGTTTTTGACCTTATCTGGAACCTCCTATCTGAAAATTTGAAAATTCTTCAAAAATTCGTCGAAAATCTTGATGTCTCCAATCTCTTGTTTTGTACGTTTTTTCCACGTGTCTTGACATCCAATGTATTCCTGCAATGTTTGGTGAAGATCTGAGTATGTAGTTTTTGACCTTATATGGAACCTCCTTTCTGAAAATTTGAGAATTCTTAAAAAATTCGTCGAAAATCTTGATGTCTCCAATCTCTTGTTTTGTACGTTTTTTCCACGTGTCTTGACATGCAAAGTATCCCTGCAACGTTTGGTGAAGATCTGAGTATGTAGTTTTTGACCTTATCTGGAACCTCCTATCTGAAAATTTGAAAATTCTTAAAAAATTCGTCCAAAATCTTGAAGACCCCAATCTCTTGTTTTGTACGTTTTTTCCACGTGTCTTGACATCCAATGTATCCCTGCAAAGTTTGGTGAAGATCTGAGTATGTAGTTTTTGACCTTATATGGAACCTCCTTTCTGAAAATTTGAGAATTCTTAAAAAATTCGTCCAAAATCTTGATGTCTCCAATCTCTTGTTTTGTACGTTTTTTCCACGTGTCTTGACATCCAATGTATCCATGCAAAGTTTGGTGAAGATCTGAGTATGTCGTTTTTGACCTTATCTGGAACCTCCCATCCGAAAATTTGAAAATTCTTAAAAAATTCGTCGAAAATCTTGATGTCTCCAATCTCTTGTTTTGTACGTTTTTTCCACGTGTCTTGACATGCAAAGTATCCCTGCAACGTTTGGTGAAGATCTGAGTATGTAGTTTTTGACCTTATCTGGAACCTCCTATCTGAAAATTTGAAAATTCTTCAAAAATTCGTCGAAAATCTTGATGTCTCCAATCTCTTGCTTTGTACGTTTTTTCCACGTGTCTTGACATCCAATGTATCCCTGCAATGTTTGGTGGAGATCTGAGTATGTAGTTTTTGACCTTATCTGGAACCTCCTATCTGAAAATTTGAAAATTCTTCAAAAATTCGTCCAAAATCTTGATGTCTCCAATCTCTTGTTTTGTACGTTTTTTCCACGTGTCTCAACCTCCAATATATCCCTGCAAAGTTAGTGAAGATCTGAGTATGTCGTTTTTGACCTTATCTGGAACATCCTTTCTGAAAATTTGAAAATTCTTAAAAAATTCGTCGAAAATCTTGATGTCTCCAATCTCTTGTTTTGTACGTTTTTTCCACGTTTCTTGACATCCAATGTATCCCTGCAAAGTTTGGTGAAGATCTGAGTATGTAGTTTTTGACCTTATATGGAACCTCCTTTCTGAAAATTTGAAAATTCTCAAAAAATTCGTCCATAATCTTGATGTCTCCAATCTCTTGTTTTGTACGTTTTTTCCACGTGTCTTGACATCCAATGTATCCCTGCAAAGTTTGGTGAAGATCTGAGTATGTAGTTTTTGACCTTATATGGAACCTCCTTTCTGAAAATTTGAAAATTCTTAAAAAATCCGTCCAAAATCTTGATGTCAACAATCTCTTGTTTTGTACGTTTTTTCCACGTGTCTTGACATCCAATGTATCCATGCAAAGTTTGGTGAAGATCTGAGTATGTCGTTTTTGACCTTATCTGGAACCTCCCATCTGAAAATTTGAAAATTCTTAAAAAATCCGTGCAAAATCTTGATGACCCCAATCTCTTGTTTTGTACGTTTTTTCCACGTTTCTTGACATCCAATGTATCCCTGCAAAGTTTGGAGAAGATCTGAGTATGTCGTTTTTGACCTTATATTGAACCTCCCATCTGAAAATTTGAAAATTCTTAAAAAATCCGTGCAAAATCTTGATGACCCCAATCTCTTGTTTTGTACGTTTTTTCCACGTGTCTTGACATCCAATGTATCCATGCAAAGTTTGGTGAAGATCTGAGTATGTCGTTTTTGACCTTATCTGGAACCTCCCATCTGAAAATTTGAAAATTCTTAAAAAATTCGTCGAAAATCTTGATGTCTCCAATCTCTTGTTTTGTACGTTTTTTCCACGTGTCTTGACATGCAAAGTATCCCTGCAACGTTTGGTGAAGATCTGAGTATGTAGTTTTTGATCTTATCTGGAACCTCCTATCTGAAAATTTGAAAATTCTTAAAAAATTCGTCCAAAATCTTGATGTCTCCAATCTCTTGTTTTGTACGTTTTTTCCACGTGTCTTGACATCCAATGTATCCCTGCAATGTTTGGTGAAGATCTGAGTATGTAGTTTTTGACCTTATATGGAGCCTCCTATCTGAAAATTTGAAAATTCTTAAAAAATTCGTCCAAAATCTTGATGTCTCCAATCTCTTGTTTTGTACGTTCTTTCCACGTGTCTTGACATCCAATGTATCCCTGCAATGTTTGGTGAAGATCTGAGTATGTAGTTTTTGACCTTATATGGAACCTCCTATCTGAAAATTTGAAAATTCTTAAAAGAATTTAACAAAATCTTGATGTCCCCAATCCTATGTTTTGTATGTTTTTCCACGTGTCTTGACATACAATGTATCCCTGCAGAGTTTGGTGAAGATCTGAGTATGTAGTTTTTGACCTTATCTGGAACCTCCCATCTGAAAATTTGAAAATTCCTAAAAAATCCGTCCAAAATCTTGTTGACCCGAATCTCTTGTTTTGTACGTTCTTTCCACGTGTCTTGACATCCAATGTATCCCTGCAATGTTTGGTGAAGATCTGAGTATGTAGTTTTTGACCTTATCTGGAACCTCCTATCTGAAAATTTGAAAATTCTTAAAAAATTCGTCCAAAATCTTGATGTCTCCAATCTCTTGTTTTGTACGTTTTTTCCACGTGTCTTGATATCCAATGTATCCCTGCAAAGTTAGGTGAAGATCTGAGTATGTCGTTTTTGACCTTATCTGGAACATCCTTTCTGAAAATTTGAAAATTGTTAAAAAATTCGTCCAAAATCTTGATGTCTCCAATCTCTTTTTTGTACGTTTTTTCCACGTGTCTTGACATCCAATGTATCCCTGCAAAGTTTGGTGAAGATCTGAGTATGTAGTTTTTGACCTTATCTGGAACCTCCCATCTGAAAATTTGAAAATTCTTAAAAAATTCGACCAAAATCTTGATGTCTCCAATCTTTTGTTTTGTACGTTTTTTCCACGTGTCTTGACACATAATGTATCCATGCAAAGTTTGGTGAAGATCTGAGTATGTAGTTTTTGACCTTATATGGAACCTCCTATCTGAAAATTTGAAAATTCTTAAAAAATTCGTCCAAAATCTTGATGTCTCCAATCTCTTGTTTTGTACGTTTTTTCCACGTGTCTTGACATCCAATGTATCCCTGCAAAATTTGGTGAAGATCTGAGTATGTAGTTTTTGACCTTATCTGGAACCTCCCATCTGAAAATTTGAAAATTCCTAAAAAATCCGTGCAAAATCTTGATGACCCCAATCTCTTGTTTTGTACGTTTTTTCCACGTGTCCTGACATCCAATGTATTCCTGCAATGTTTGGTGAAGTTCTGAGTATGTAGTTTTTGACCTTATATGGAACCTCCTATCTGAAAATTTGAAAATTCTTAAAAGAATTTAACAAAATCTTGATGTCCCCAATCCTATGTTTTGTATGTTTTTTCCACGTGTCTTGACATACAATGTATCCCTGCAGAGTTTGGTGAAGATCTGAGTATGTAGTTTTTGACCTTATCTGGAACCTCCCATCTGAAAATTTGAAAATTCCTAAAAAATCCGTCCAAAATCTTGTTGACCCGAATCTCTTGTTTTGTACGTTTTTTCCACGTGTCTTGACATCCAATGTATCCCTGCAAAGTTTGGTGAAGATCTGAGTATGTAGTTTTTGACCTTATCTGGAACCGCATTTCTGAAAATTTGAAAATTTTTAAAAAAATCGTCCAAAATCTTGATGTCTCCAATCTCTTGTTTTGTACGTTTTTTCCACGTGTCTTGACATCCAATGTATCCCTGCAAAGTTTGGTGAAGATCTGAGTATGTAGTTTTTGACCTTATATGGAACCTCCTATCTGAAAATTTGAAAATTCTTAAAAAATTCGTCCAAAATCTTGATGTCTCCAATCTCTTGTTTTGTACGTTTTTTCCACGTGTCTCGACCTCCAATGGATCCCTGCAAAGTTTGGTGAAGATCTGAGTATGTCGTTTTTGACCTTATCTGGAACCTCTCATCTGAAAATTTGAAAATTCTTAAAAAATTCGTCGAAAATCTTGATGTCTCCGATCTCTTGTTTTGTACGTTTTTTCCACGTGTCTTGACATGCAAAGTATTCCTGCAAAGTTTGGTGAAGATCTGAGTATGTAGTTTTTGACCTCATTTGGAACCTCCTATCTGAAAATTTGAAAATCCTTAAAAAATTCGTCCAAAATCTTGATGTCTCCAATCTCTTGTTTTGTACGTTTTTTCCACGTGTCTTGACATCCAATGTATCCCTGCAAAGTTTGGTGAAGATCTGAGTATGTAGTTTTTTACCTTATCTGGAACCTCCTATCTGAAAATTTGAAAATTCTTAAAAAATTCGTCCAAAATCTTGATGTCTCCAATCTCTTGTTTTGTACGTTTTTTCCACGTGTCTTGATATCCAATGTATCCCTGCAAAGTTTGGTGAAGATCTGAGTATGTCGTTTTTGACCTTATCTGGAACATCCTTTCTGAAAATTTGAAAATTGTTAAAAAATTCGTCCAAAATCTTGATGTCTCCAATCTCTTTTTTGTACGTTTTTTCCACGTGTCTTGACATCCAATGTATCCCTGCAAAGTTTGGTGAAGATCTGAGTATGTAGTTTTTGACCTTATCTGGAACCTCCCATCTGAAAATTTGAAAATTCTTAAAAAATTCGACCAAAATCTTGATGTCTCCAATCTTTTGTTTTGTACGTTTTTTCCACGTGTCTTGACACATAATGTATCCATGCAAAGTTTGGTGAAGATCTGAGTATGTAGTTTTTGACCTTATATGGAACCTCCTATCTGAAAATTTGAAAATTCTTAAAAAATTCGTCCAAAATCTTGATGTCTCCAATCTCTTGTTTTGTACGTTTTTTCCACGTGTCTTGACATCCAATGTATCCCTGCAAAGTTTGGTGAAGATCTGAGTATGTAGTTTTTGACCTTATCTGGAACCTCCCATCTGAAAATTTGAAAATTCCTAAAAAATCCGTGCAAAATCTTGATGACCCCAATCTCTTGTTTTGTACGTTTTTTCCACGTGTCTTGACATCCAATGTATTCCTGCAATGTTTGGTGAAGATCTGAGTATGTAGTTTTTGACCTTATATGGAACCTCCTATCTGAAAATTTGAAAATTCTTAAAAAATTCGACCAAAATCTTGATGTTCCGAATCCTATGTTTTGTATGTTTTTTCCACGTGTCTTGACATCCAATGTATCCATGCAAAGTTTGGTGAAGATCTGAGTATGTAGTTTTTGACCTTATATTGAACCTCCCATCTGAAAATTTGAAAATTCTTAAAAAATTCGTCCAAAATCTTGATGACGCCAATCTCTTGTTTTGTACGTTTTTTCCACGTGTCTTGACATCCAAAGTATCCCTGCAAAGTTTGGTGAAGATCTGAGTATGTAGTTTTTGACCTTATATGGAACCTCCTTTCTGAAAATTTGAGAATTCTTAAAAAATTCGTCCAAAATCTTGATGTCTCCAATCTCTTGTTTTGTACGTTTTTTCCACGTGTCTTGACATCCAATGTATCCATGCAAAGTTTGGTGAAGATCTGAGTATGTCGTTTTTGACCTTATCTGGAACCTCCCATCTGAAAATTTGAAAATTCTTAAAAAATTCGTAGAAAATCTTGATGTCTCCAATCTTTTGTTTTGTACGTTTTTTCCACGTGTCTTGACATGCAAAGTATCCCTGCAACGTTTGGTGAAGATCTGAGTATGTAGTTTTTGACCTTATCTGGAACCTCCTATCTGAAAATTTGAAAATTCTTCAAAAATTCGTCGAAAATCTTGATGTCTCCAATCTCTTGTTTTGTACGTTTTTTCCACGTGTCTTGACATCCAATGTATTCCTGCAATGTTTGGTGGAGATCTGAGTATGTAGTTTTAGACCTTATCTGGAACCTCCTATCTGAAAATTTGAAAATTCTTCAAAAATTCGTCCAAAATCTTGATGTCTCCAATCTCTTGTTTTGTACGTTTTTTCCACGTGTCTCGACCTCCAATGGATCCCTGCAAAGTTTGGTGAAGATCTGAGTATGTCGTTTTTGACCTTATCTGGAACATCCTTTCTGAAAATTTGAAAATTCTTAAAAAATTCGTCGAAAATCTTGATGTCTCCAATCTCTTGTTTTGTACGTTTTTTCCACGTGTCTTGACATCCAATGTATCCCTGCAAAGTTTGGTGAAGATCTGAGTATGTAGTTTTTGACCTTATATGGAACCTCCTATCTGAAAATTTGAAAATTCTTAAAAAATTCGTCCAAAATCTTGATGTCTCCAATCTCTTGTTTTGTACGTTTTTTCCACGTGTCTCGACCTCCAATGGATCCCTGCAAAGTTTGGTGAAGATCTGAGTATGTCGTTTTTGACCTTATCTGGAACCTCCCATCTGAAAATTTGAAAATTCTTAAAAAATTCGTCGAAAATCTTGATGTCTCCGATCTCTTGTTTTGTACGTTTTTTCCACGTGTCTTGACATGCAAAGTATTCCTGCAAAGTTTGGTGAAGATCTGAGTATGTAGTTTTTGACCTCATCTGGAACCTCCTATCTGAAAATTTGAAAATTCTTAAAAAATTCGTCCAAAATCTTGATGTCTCCAATCTCTTGTTTTGTACGTTTTTTCCACGTGTCTTGACATCCAATGTATCCCTGCAAAGTTTGGTGAAGATCTGAGTATGTAGTTTTTGACCTTATCTGGAACCTCCCATCTGAAAATTTGAAAATTCCTAAAAAATCCGTGCAAAATCTTGATGACCCCAATCTCTTGTTTTGTACGTTTTTTCCACGTGTCTTGATATCCAATGTATCCCTGCAAAGTTTGGTGAAGATCTGAGTATGTCGTTTTTGACCTTATCTGGAACATCCTTTCTGAAAATTTGAAAATTGTTAAAAAATTCGTCCAAAATCTTGATGTCTCCAATCTCTTTTTTGTACGTTTTTTCCACGTGTCTTGACATCCAATGTATCCCTGCAAAGTTTGGTGAAGATCTGAGTATGTAGTTTTTGACCTTATCTGGAACCTCCCATCTGAAAATTTGAAAATTCTTAAAAAATTCGACCAAAATCTTGATGTCTCCAATCTTTTGTTTTGTACGTTTTTTCCGCGTGTCTTGACACATAATGTATCCATGCAAAGTTTGGTGAAGATCTGAGTATGTAGTTTTTGACCTTATATGGAACCTCCTATCTGAAAATTTGAAAATTCTTAAAAAATTCGTCCAAAATCTTGATGTCTCCAATCTCTTGTTTTGTACGTTTTTTCCACGTGTCTTGACATCCAATGTATCCCTGCAAAGTTTGGTGAAGATCTGAGTATGTAGTTTTTGACCTTATCTGGAACCTCCTATCTGAAAATTTGAAAATTCCTAAAAAATCCGTGCAAAATCTTGATGACCCCAATCTCTTGTTTTGTACGTTTTTTCCACGTGTCTTGACATCCAATGTATCCATGCAAAGTTTGGTGAAGATCTGAGTATGTAGTTTTTGACCTTATATTGAACCTCCCATCTGAAAATTTGAAAATTCTTAAAAAATTCGTCCAAAATCTTGATGTCTCCAATCTCTTGTTTTGTACGTTTTTTCCACGTGTCTTGACATCCAATGTATCCATGCAAAGTTTGGTGAAGATCTGAGTATGTCGTTTTTGACCTTATCTGGAACCTCCCATCTGAAAATTTGAAAATTCTTAAAAAATTCGTCGAAAATCTTGATGTCTCCAATCTTTTGTTTTGTACGTTTTTTCCACGTGTCTTGACATGCAAAGTATCCCTGCAACAATTGGTGAAGATCTGAGTATGTAGTTTTTGACCTTATCTGGAACCTCCTATCTGAAAATTTGAAAATTCTTCAAAAATTCGTCGAAAATCTTGATGTCTCCAATCTCTTGTTTTGTACGTTTTTTCCACGTGTCTTGACATCCAATGTATTCCTGCAATGTTTGGTGGAGATCTGAGTATGTAGTTTTAGACCTTATCTGGAACCTCCTATCTGAAAATTTGAAAATTCTTCAAAAATTCGTCCAAAATCTTGATGTCTCCAATCTCTTGTTTTGTACGTTTTTTCCACGTGTCTCGACCTCCAATGGATCCCTGCAAAGTTTGGTGAAGATCTGAGTATGTCGTTTTTGACCTTATCTGGAACATCCTTTCTGAAAATTTGAAAATTCTTAAAAAATTCGTCGAAAATCTTGATGTCTCCAATCTCTTGTTTTGTACGTTTTTTCCACGTGTCTTGACATCCAATGTATCCCTGCAAAGTTTGGTGAAGATCTGAGTATGTAGTTTTTGACCTTATATGGAACCTCCTATCTGAAAATTTGAAAATTCTTAAAAAATTCGTCCAAAATCTTGATGTCTCCAATCTCTTGTTTTGTACGTTTTTTCCAAGTGTCTCGACCTCCAATGGATCCCTGCAAAGTTTGGTGAAGATCTGAGTATGTCGTTTTTGACCTTATCTGGAACCTCCCATCTGAAAATTTGAAAATTCTTAAAAAATTCGTCGAAAATCTTGATGTCTCAGATCTCTTGTTTTGTACGTTTTTTCCACGTGTCTTGACATGCAAAGTATTCCTGCAAAGTTTGGTGAAGATCTGAGTATGTAGTTTTTGACCTCATCTGGAACCTCCTATCTGAAAATTTGAAAATTCTTAAAAAATTCGTCCAAAATCTTGATGTCTCCAATCTCTTGTTTTGTACGTTTTTTCCACGTGTCTTGACATCCAATGTATCCCTGCAATGTTTGGTGAAGATCTGAGTATGTAGTTTTTGACCTTATCTGGAACCACCCATCTGAAAATTTGAAAATTCCTAAAAAATCCGTCCAAAATCTTGATGACCCCAATCTCTTGTTTTGTACTTTTTTTCCACGTGTCTCGACCTCCAATGTATCCCTGCAAAGTTTGGTGAAGATCTGAGTATGTAGTTTTTGACCTTATATGGAACCTCCTATCTGAAAATTTGAAAATTCTTAAAAAATTCGTCCAAAATCTTGATGTCTCCAATCTCTTGTTTTGTACGTTTTTTCCACGTGTCTTGACATCCAATGTATCCATGCAAAGTTTGGTGAAGATCTGAGTATGTCGTTTTTGACCTTATCTGGAACCTCCCATCTGAAAATTTGAAAATTCTTAAAAAATTCGTCGAAAATCTTGATGTCTCCAATCTTTTGTTTTGTACGTTTTTTCCACGTGTCTTGACATGCAAAGTATCCCTGCAACGTTTGGTGAAGATCTGAGTATGTAGTTTTTGACCTTATCTGGAACCTCCTATCTGAAAATTTGAAAATTCTTCAAAAATTCGTCGAAAATCTTGATGTCTCCAATCTCTTGTTTTGTACGTTTTTTCCACGTGTCTTGACATCCAATGTATTCCTGCAATGTTTGGTGGAGATCTGAGTATGTAGTTTTAGACCTTATCTGGAACCTCCTATCTGAAAATTTGAAAATTCTTCAAAAATTCGTCCAAAATCTTGATGTCTCCAATCTCTTGTTTTGTACGTTTTTTCCACGTGTCTCGACCTCCAATGGATCCCTGCAAAGTTTGGTGAAGATCTGAGTATGTCGTTTTTGACCTTATCTGGAACATCCTTTCTGAAAATTTGAAAATTCTTAAAAAATTCGTCGAAAATCTTGATGTCTCCAATCTCTTGTTTTGTACGTTTTTTCCACGTGTCTTGACATCCAATGTATCCCTGCAAAGTTTGGTGAAGATCTGAGTATGTAGTTTTTGACCTTATATGGAACCTCCTATCTGAAAATTTGAAAATTCTTAAAAAATTCGTCCAAAATCTTGATGTCTCCAATCTCTTGTTTTGTACGTTTTTTCCACGTGTCTCGACCTCCAATGGATCCCTGCAAAGTTTGGTGAAGATCTGAGTATGTCGTTTTTGACCTTATCTGGAACCTCCCATCTGAAAATTTGAAAATTCTTAAAAAATTCGTCGAAAATCTTGATGTCTCCGATCTCTTGTTTTGTACGTTTTTTCCACGTGTCTTGACATGCAAAGTATTCCTGCAAAGTTTGGTGAAGATCTGAGTATGTAGTTTTTGACCTCATCTGGAACCTCCTATCTGAAAATTTGAAAATTCTTAAAAAATCCGTCCAAAATCTTGATGTCTCCAATCTCTTGTTTTGTACGTTTTTTCCACGTGTCTTGACATCCAATGTATCCCTGCAAAGTTTGGTGAAGATCTGAGTATGTAGTTTTTGACCTAATCTGGAACCTCCCATCTGAAAATTTGAAAATTCCTAAAAAATCCGTGCAAAATCTTGATGACCCCAATCTCTTGTTTTGTACGTTTTTTCCACGTGTCTTGATATCCAATGTATCCCTGCAAAGTTTGGTGAAGATCTGAGTATGTCGTTTTTGACCTTATCTGGAACATCCTTTCTGAAAATTTGAAAATTGTTAAAAAATTCGTCCAAAATCTTGATGTCTCCAATCTCTTTTTTGTACGTTTTTTCCACGTGTCTTGACATCCAATGTATCCCTGCAAAGTTTGGTGAAGATCTGAGTATGTAGTTTTTGACCTTATCTGGAACCTCCCATCTGAAAATTTGAAAATTCTTAAAAAATTCGACCAAAATCTTGATGTCTCCAATCTTTTGTTTTGTACGTTTTTTCCGCGTGTCTTGACACATAATGTATCCATGCAAAGTTTGGTGAAGATCTGAGTATGTAGTTTTTGACCTTATATGGAACCTCCTATCTGAAAATTTGAAAATTCTTAAAAAATTCGTCCAAAATCTTGATGTCTCCAATCTCTTGTTTTGTACGTTTTTTCCACGTGTCTTGACATCCAATGTATCCCTGCAAAGTTTGGTGAAGATCTGAGTATGTAGTTTTTGACCTTATCTGGAACCTCCCATCTGAAAATTTGAAAATTCCTAAAAAATCCGTGCAAAATCTTGATGACCCCAATCTCTTGTTTTGTACGTTTTTTCCACGTGTCTTGACATCCAATGTATCCATGCAAAGTTTGGTGAAGATCTGAGTATGTAGTTTTTGACCTTATATTGAACCTCCCATCTGAAAATTTGAAAATTCTTAAAAAATTCGTCCAAAATCTTGATGTCTCCAATCTCTTGTTTTGTACGTTTTTTCCACGTGTCTTGACATCCAATGTATCCATGCAAAGTTTGGTGAAGATCTGAGTATGTCGTTTTTGACCTTATCTGGAACCTCCCATCTGAAAATTTGAAAATTCTTAAAAAATTCGTCGAAAATCTTGATGTCTCCAATCTTTTGTTTTGTACGTTTTTTCCACGTGTCTTGACATGCAAAGTATCCCTGCAACAATTGGTGAAGATCTGAGTATGTAGTTTTTGACCTTATCTGGAACCTCCTATCTGAAAATTTGAAAATTCTTCAAAAATTCGTCGAAAATCTTGATGTCTCCAATCTCTTGTTTTGTACGTTTTTTCCACGTGTCTTGACATCCAATGTATTCCTGCAATGTTTGGTGGAGATCTGAGTATGTAGTTTTAGACCTTATCTGGAACCTCCTATCTGAAAATTTGAAAATTCTTCAAAAATTCGTCCAAAATCTTGATGTCTCCAATCTCTTGTTTTGTACGTTTTTTCCACGTGTCTCGACCTCCAATGGATCCCTGCAAAGTTTGGTGAAGATCTGAGCATGTCGTTTTTGACCTTATCTGGAACATCCTTTCTGAAAATTTGAAAATTCTTAAAAAATTCGTCGAAAATCTTGATGTCTCCAATCTCTTGTTTTGTACGTTTTTTCCACGTGTCTTGACATCCAATGTATCCCTGCAAAGTTTGGTGAAGATCTGAGTATGTAGTTTTTGACCTTATATGGAACCTCCTATCTGAAAATTTGAAAATTCTTAAAAAATTCGTCCAAAATCTTGATGTCTCCAATCTCTTGTTTTGTACGTTTTTTCCAAGTGTCTCGACCTCCAATGGATCCCTGCAAAGTTTGGTGAAGATCTGAGTATGTCGTTTTTGACCTTATCTGGAACCTCCCATCTGAAAATTTGAAAATTCTTAAAAAATTCGTCGAAAATCTTGATGTCTCCGACCTCTTGTTTTGTACGTTTTTTCCACGTGTCTTGACATGCAAAGTATTCCTGCAAAGTTTGGTGAAGATCTGAGTATGTAGTTTTTGACCTCATCTGGAACCTCCTATCTGAAAATTTGAAAATTCTTAAAAAATTCGTCCAAAATCTTGATGTCTCCAATCTCTTGTTTTGTACGTTTTTTCCACGTGTCTTGACATCCAATGTATCCCTGCAATGTTTGGTGAAGATCTGAGTATGTAGTTTTTGACCTTATCTGGAACCACCCATCTGAAAATTTGAAAATTCCTAAAAAATCCGTCCAAAATCTTGATGACCCCAATCTCTTGTTTTGTACTTTTTTTCCACGTGTCTCGACCTCCAATGTATCCCTGCAAAGTTTGGTGAAGATCTGAGTATGTAGTTTTTGACCTTATATGGAACCTCCTATCTGAAAATTTGAAAATTCTTAAAAAATTCGTCCAAAATCTTGATGTCACCAATCCTATGTTTTGTATGTTTTTTCCACGTGTCTTGACATCCAATGTATCCATGCAAAGTTTGGTGAAGATCTGAGTATGTCGTTTTTGACCTTATGTGGAACCTCCCATCTGAAAATTTGAAAATTCTTAAAAAATTCGTCGAAAATCTTGATGTCTCCGATCTCTTGTTTTGTACGTTTTTTCCACGTGTCTTGACATGCAAAGTATTCCTGCAAAGTTTGGTGAAGATCTGAGTATGTAGTTTTTGACCTCATCTGGAACCTCCTATCTGAAAATTTGAAAATTCTTAAAAAATCCGTCCAAAATCTTGATGTCTCCAATCTCTTGTTTTGTACGTTTTTTCCACGTGTCTTGACATCCAATGTATCCCTGCAAAGTTTGGTGAAGATCTGAGTATGTAGTTTTTGACCTAATCTGGAACCTCCCATCTGAAAATTTGAAAATTCCTAAAAAATCCGTGCAAAATCTTGATGACCCCAATCTCTTGTTTTGTACGTTTTTTCCACGTGTCTTGATATCCAATGTATCCCTGCAAAGTTTGGTGAAGATCTGAGTATGTCGTTTTTGACCTTATCTGGAACATCCTTTCTGAAAATTTGAAAATTGTTAAAAAATTCGTCCAAAATCTTGATGTCTCCAATCTCTTTTTTGTACGTTTTTTCCACGTGTCTTGACATCCAATGTATCCCTGCAAAGTTTGGTGAAGATCTGAGTATGTAGTTTTTGACCTTATCTGGAACCTCCCATCTGAAAATTTGAAAATTCTTAAAAAATTCGACCAAAATCTTGATGTCTCCAATCTTTTGTTTTGTACGTTTTTTCCGCGTGTCTTGACACATAATGTATCCATGCAAAGTTTGGTGAAGATCTGAGTATGTAGTTTTTGACCTTATATGGAACCTCCTATCTGAAAATTTGAAAATTCTTAAAAAATTCGTCCAAAATCTTGATGTCTCCAATCTCTTGTTTTGTACGTTTTTTCCACGTGTCTTGACATCCAATGTATCCCTGCAAAGTTTGGTGAAGATCTGAGTATGTAGTTTTTGACCTTATCTGGAACCTCCCATCTGAAAATTTGAAAATTCCTAAAAAATCCGTGCAAAATCTTGATGACCCCAATCTCTTGTTTTGTACGTTTTTTCCACGTGTCTTGACATCCAATGTATCCATGCAAAGTTTGGTGAAGATCTGAGTATGTAGTTTTTGACCTTATATTGAACCTCCCATCTGAAAATTTGAAAATTCTTAAAAAATTCGTCCAAAATCTTGATGTCTCCAATCTCTTGTTTTGTACGTTTTTTCCACGTGTCTTGACATCCAATGTATCCATGCAAAGTTTGGTGAAGATCTGAGTATGTCGTTTTTGACCTTATCTGGAACCTCCCATCTGAAAATTTGAAAATTCTTAAAAAATTCGTCGAAAATCTTGATGTCTCCAATCTTTTGTTTTGTACGTTTTTTCCACGTGTCTTGACATGCAAAGTATCCCTGCAACAATTGGTGAAGATCTGAGTATGTAGTTTTTGACCTTATCTGGAACCTCCTATCTGAAAATTTGAAAATTCTTCAAAAATTCGTCGAAAATCTTGATGTCTCCAATCTCTTGTTTTGTACGTTTTTTCCACGTGTCTTGACATCCAATGTATTCCTGCAATGTTTGGTGGAGATCTGAGTATGTAGTTTTAGACCTTATCTGGAACCTCCTATCTGAAAATTTGAAAATTCTTCAAAAATTCGTCCAAAATCTTGATGTCTCCAATCTCTTGTTTTGTACGTTTTTTCCACGTGTCTCGACCTCCAATGGATCCCTGCAAAGTTTGGTGAAGATCTGAGTATGTCGTTTTTGACCTTATCTGGAACATCCTTTCTGAAAATTTGAAAATTCTTAAAAAATTCGTCGAAAATCTTGATGTCTCCAATCTCTTGTTTTGTACGTTTTTTCCACGTGTCTTGACATCCAATGTATCCCTGCAAAGTTTGGTGAAGATCTGAGTATGTAGTTTTTGACCTTATATGGAACCTCCTATCTGAAAATTTGAAAATTCTTAAAAAATTCGTCCAAAATCTTGATGTCTCCAATCTCTTGTTTTGTACGTTTTTTCCAAGTGTCTCGACCTCCAATGGATCCCTGCAAAGTTTGGTGAAGATCTGAGTATGTCGTTTTTGACCTTATCTGGAACCTCCCATCTGAAAATTTGAAAATTCTTAAAAAATTCGTCGAAAATCTTGATGTCTCCGACCTCTTGTTTTGTACGTTTTTTCCACGTGTCTTGACATGCAAAGTATTCCTGCAAAGTTTGGTGAAGATCTGAGTATGTAGTTTTTGACCTCATCTGGAACCTCCTATCTGAAAATTTGAAAATTCTTAAAAAATTCGTCCAAAATCTTGATGTCTCCAATCTCTTGTTTTGTACGTTTTTTCCACGTGTCTTGACATCCAATGTATCCCTGCAATGTTTGGTGAAGATCTGAGTATGTAGTTTTTGACCTTATCTGGAACCACCCATCTGAAAATTTGAAAATTCCTAAAAAATCCGTCCAAAATCTTGATGACCCCAATCTCTTGTTTTGTACTTTTTTTCCACGTGTCTCGACCTCCAATGTATCCCTGCAAAGTTTGGTGAAGATCTGAGTATGTAGTTTTTGACCTTATATGGAACCTCCTATCTGAAAATTTGAAAATTCTTAAAAAATTCGTCCAAAATCTTGATGTCACCAATCCTATGATTTGTATGTTTTTTCCACGTGTCTTGACATCCAATGTATCCATGCAAAGTTTGGTGAAGATCTGAGTATGTCGTTTTTGACCTTATGTGGAACCTCCCATCTGAAAATTTGAAAATTCTTAAAAAATTCGTCGAAAATCTTGATGTCTCCGATCTCTTGTTTTGTACGTTTTTTCCACGTGTCTTGACATGCAAAGTATTCCTGCAAAGTTTGGTGAAGATCTGAGTATGTAGTTTTTGACCTCATCTGGAACCTCCTATCTTAAAATTTGAAAATTCTTAAAAAATTCGTCGAAAATTTTGATGTCTCCAATCTCTTGTTTTGTACGTTTTTTCCACGTGTCTTGACATCCAATGTATCCCTGCAATGTTTGGTAAAGATCTGAGTATGTAGTTTTTGACCTTATCTGGAACCTCCCATCTGAAAATTTGAAAATTCCTAAAAAATCCGTCCAAAATCTTGATGACCCTAATCTCTTGTTTTGTACGTTTTTTCCACGTGTCTTGACATCCAATGTATCCCTGCAAAGTTTGGTGAAGATCTGAGTATGTAGTTTTTGACCTTATCTGGAACCTCCTATCTGAAAATTTGAAAATTCTTAAAAAATTCGTCCAAAATCTTGATGTCTCCAATCTCTTGTTTTGTACGTTTTTTCCACGTGTCTTGATATCCAATGTATCCCTGCAAAGTTTGGTGAAGATCTGAGTATGTAGTTTTTGACCTTATATGGAACCTCCTATCTGAAAATTTGAAAATTCTTAAAAAATTCGTCCAAAATCTTGATGTCTCCAATCTCTTGTTTTGTACGTTTTTTCCACGTGTCTCGACCTCCAACGGATCCCTGCAAAGTTTGGTGAAGATCTGAGTATGTAGTTTTTGACCTTATCTGGAACCTCCCATCTGAAAATTTGAAAATTCTTAAAAAATTCTACCAAAATCTTGATGTCTCCAATCTTTTGTTTTGTACGTTTTTTCCACGTGTCTTGACACATAATGTATCCCTGCAAAGTTTGGTGAAGATCTGAGTATGTAGTTTTTGACCTTATCTGGAACCTCGTATCTGAAAATTTGAAAATTCTTAAAAAATTCGTCGAAAATCTTGATGTCTCCAATCTTTTGTTTTGTACGTTTTTTCCACGTGTCTTGACATCCAATGTATCCCTGCAAAGTTTGGTGAAGATCTGAGTATGTAGTTTTTGACCTTATATGGAACCTCCTATCTGAAAATTTGAAAATTCTTCAAAAATTCGTCCAAAATCTTGATGTCTCCAATCTCTTGTTTTGTACGTTTTTTCCACGTGTCTCGACCTCCAATGGATCCCTGCAAAGTTTGGTGAAGATCTGAGTATGTCGTTTTTGACCTTATCTGGAACCTCCCATCTGAAAATTTGAAAATTCTTAAAAAATTCGTCGAAAATCTTGATGTCTCCGATCTCTTGTTTTGTACGTTTTTTCCACGTGTCTTGACATGCAAAGTATTCCTGCAAAGTTTGGTGAAGATCTGAGTATGTAGTTTTTGACCTCATCTGGAACCTCCTATCTGAAAATTTGAAAATTCTTAAAAAATTCGTCGAAAATCTTGATGTCTCCAATCTCTTGTTTTGTACGTTTTTTCCACGTGTCTTGACATCCAATGTATCCCTGCAATGTTTGGTGAAGATCTGAGTATGTAGTTTTTGACCTTATCTGGAACCTCCCATCTGAAAATTTGAAAATTCCTAAAAAATCCGTCCAAAATCTTGATGACCCCAATCTCTTGTTTTGTACTTTTTTTCCACGTGTCTTGACATGCAAAGTATCCCTGCAACAATTGGTGAAGATCTGAGTATGTAGTTTTTGACCTTATCTGGAACCTCCTATCTGAAAATTTGAAAATTCTTCAAAAATTCGTCGAAAATCTTGATGTCTCCAATCTCTTGTTTTGTACGTTTTTTCCACGTGTCTTGACATCCAATGTATTCCTGCAATGTTTGGTGGAGATCTGAGTATGTAGTTTTAGACCTTATCTGGAACCTCCTATCTGAAAATTTGAAAATTCTTCAAAAATTCGTCCAAAATCTTGATGTCTCCAATCTCTTGTTTTGTACGTTTTTTCCACGTGTCTCGACCTCCAATGGATCCCTGCAAAGTTTGGTGAAGATCTGAGTATGTCGTTTTTGACCTTATCTGGAACATCCTTTCTGAAAATTTGAAAATTCTTAAAAAATTCGTCGAAAATCTTGATGTCTCCAATCTCTTGTTTTGTACGTTTTTTCCACGTGTCTTGACATCCAATGTATCCCTGCAAAGTTTGGTGAAGATCTGAGTATGTAGTTTTTGACCTTATATGGAACCTCCTATCTGAAAATTTGAAAATTCTTAAAAAATTCGTCCAAAATCTTGATGTCTCCAATCTCTTGTTTTGTACGTTTTTTCCAAGTGTCTCGACCTCCAATGGATCCCTGCAAAGTTTGGTGAAGATCTGAGTATGTCGTTTTTGACCTTATCTGGAACCTCCCATCTGAAAATTTGAAAATTCTTAAAAAATTCGTCGAAAATCTTGATGTCTCCGACCTCTTGTTTTGTACGTTTTTTCCACGTGTCTTGACATGCAAAGTATTCCTGCAAAGTTTGGTGAAGATCTGAGTATGTAGTTTTTGACCTCATCTGGAACCTCCTATCTGAAAATTTGAAAATTCTTAAAAAATTCGTCCAAAATCTTGATGTCTCCAATCTCTTGTTTTGTACGTTTTTTCCACGTGTCTTGACATCCAATGTATCCCTGCAATGTTTGGTGAAGATCTGAGTATGTAGTTTTTGACCTTATCTGGAACCACCCATCTGAAAATTTGAAAATTCCTAAAAAATCCGTCCAAAATCTTGATGACCCCAATCTCTTGTTTTGTACTTTTTTTCCACGTGTCTCGACCTCCAATGTATCCCTGCAAAGTTTGGTGAAGATCTGAGTATGTAGTTTTTGACCTTATATGGAACCTCCTATCTGAAAATTTGAAAATTCTTAAAAAATTCGTCCAAAATCTTGATGTCACCAATCCTATGTTTTGTATGTTTTTTCCACGTGTCTTGACATCCAATGTATCCATGCAAAGTTTGGTGAAGATCTGAGTATGTCGTTTTTGACCTTATGTGGAACCTCCCATCTGAAAATTTGAAAATTCTTAAAAAATTCGTCGAAAATCTTGATGTCTCCGATCTCTTGTTTTGTACGTTTTTTCCACGTGTCTTGACATGCAAAGTATTCCTGCAAAGTTTGGTGAAGATCTGAGTATGTAGTTTTTGACCTCATCTGGAACCTCCTATCTGAAAATTTGAAAATTCTTAAAAAATTCATCCAAAATTTTGATGTCTCCAATCTCTTGTTTTGTACGTTTTTTCCACGTGTCTTGACATCCAATGTATCCCTGCAATGTTTGGTAAAGATCTGAGTATGTAGTTTTTGACCTTATCTGGAACCTCCCATCTGAAAATTTGAAAATTCCTAAAAAATCCGTCCAAAATCTTGATGACCCTAATCTCTTGTTTTGTACGTTTTTTCCACGTGTCTTGACATCCAATGTATCCCTGCAAAGTTTGGTGAAGATCTGAGTATGTAGTTTTTGACCTTATCTGGAACCTCCTATCTGAAAATTTGAAAATTCTTAAAAAATTCGTCCAAAATCTTGATGTCTCCAATCTCTTGTTTTGTACGTTTTTTCCACGTGTCTTGATATCCAATGTATCCCTGCAAAGTTTGGTGAAGATCTGAGTATGTAGTTTTTGACCTTATATGGAACCTCCTATCTGAAAATTTGAAAATTCTTAAAAAATTCGTCCAAAATCTTGATGTCTCCAATCTCTTGTTTTGTACGTTTTTTCCACGTGTCTCGACCTCCAATGGATCCCTGCAAAGTTTGGTGAAGATCTGAGTATGTAGTTTTTGACCTTATCTGGAACCTCCCATCTGAAAATTTGAAAATTCTTAAAAAATTCTACCAAAATCTTGATGTCTCCAATCTTTTGTTTTGTACGTTTTTTCCACGTGTCTTGACACATAATGTATCCCTGCAAAGTTTGGTGAAGATCTGAGTATGTAGTTTTTGACCTTATCTGGAACCTCGTATCTGAAAATTTGAAAATTCTTAAAAAATTCGTCGAAAATCTTGATGTCTCCAATCTTTTGTTTTGTACGTTTTTTCCACGTGTCTTGACATCCAATGTATCCCTGCAAAGTTTGGTGAAGATCTGAGTATGTAGTTTTTGACCTTATATGGAACCTCCTATCTGAAAATTTGAAAATTCTTCAAAAATTCGTCCAAAATCTTGATGTCTCCAATCTCTTGTTTTGTACGTTTTTTCCACGTGTCTCGACCTCCAATGGATCCCTGCAAAGTTTGGTGAAGATCTGAGTATGTCGTTTTTGACCTTATCTGGAACCTCCCATCTGAAAATTTGAAAATTCTTAAAAAATTCGTCGAAAATCTTGATGTCTCCGATCTCTTGTTTTGTACGTTTTTTCCACGTGTCTTGACATGCAAAGTATTCCTGCAAAGTTTGGTGAAGATCTGAGTATGTAGTTTTTGACCTCATCTGGAACCTCCTATCTGAAAATTTGAAAATTCTTAAAAAATTCGTCGAAAATCTTGATGTCTCCAATCTCTTGTTTTGTACGTTTTTTCCACGTGTCTTGACATCCAATGTATCCCTGCAATGTTTGGTGAAGATCTGAGTATGTAGTTTTTGACCTTATCTGGAACCTCCCATCTGAAAATTTGAAAATTCCTAAAAAATCCGTCCAAAATCTTGATGACCCCAATCTCTTGTTTTGTACTTTTTTTCCACGTGTCTCGACCTCCAATGTATCCCTGCAAAGTTTGGTGAAGATCTGAGTATGTAGTTTTGGACCTTATATGGAACCTCCTATCTGAAAATTTGAAAATTCTTAAAAAATTCGTCCAAAATCTTGATGTCACCAATCCTATGTTTTGTATGTTTTTTCCACGTGTCTTGACATCCAATGTATCCATGCAAAGTTTGGTGAAGATCTGAGTATGTCGTTTTTGACCTTATCTGGAACCTCCCATCTGAAAATTTGAAAATTCTTAAAAAATTCGTCGAAAATCTTGATGTCTCCGATCTCTTGTTTTGAACGTTTTTTCCACGTGTCTTGACATGCAAAGTATTCCTGCAAAGTTTGGTGAAGATCTGAGTATGTAGTTTTTGACCTCATCTGGAACCTCCTATCTGAAAATTTGAAAATTCTTAAAAAATTCGTCCAAAATTTTGATGTCTCCAATCTCTTGTTTTGAACGTTTTTTCCACGTGTCTTGACATCCAATGTATTCCTGCAATGTTTGGTGGAGATCTGAGTATGTAGTTTTAGACCTTATCTGGAACCTCCTATCTGAAAATTTGAAAATTCTTAAAAAATTCGTCCAAAATCTTGATGTCTCCAATCTCTTGTTTTGTACGTTTTTTCCACGTGTCTCGACCTCCAATGGATCCCTGCAAAGTTTGGTGAAGATCTGAGTATGTCGTTTTTGACCTTATCTGGAACATCCTTTCTGAAAATTTGAAAATTCTTAAAAAATTCGTCCAAAATCTTGATGTCTCCAATCTCTTGTTTTGTACGTTTTTTCCACGTGTCTTGATATCCAATGTATCCCTGCAAAGTTTGGTGAAGATCTGAGTATGTCGTTTTTGACCTTATCTGGAACATCCTTTCTGAAAATTTGAAAATTGTTAAAAAATTCGTCCAAAATCTTGATGTCTCCAATCTCTTTTTTGTACGTTTTTTCCACGTGTCTTGACATCCAATGTATCCCTGCAAAGTTTGGTGAAGATCTGAGTATGTAGTTTTTGACCTTATCTGGAACCTCCCATCTGAAAATTTGAAAATTCTTAAAAAATTCGACCAAAATCTTGATGTCTCCAATCTTTTGTTTTGTACGTTTTTTCCACGTGTCTTGACACATAATGTATCCATGCAAAGTTTGGTGAAGATCTGAGTATGTAGTTTTTGACCTTATATGGAACCTCCTATCTGAAAATTTGAAAATTCTTAAAAAATTCGTCCAAAATCTTGATGTCTCCAATCTCTTGTTTTGTACGTTTTTTCCACGTGTCTTGACATCCAATGTATCCCTGCAAAGTTTGGTGAAGATCTGAGTATGTAGTTTTTGACCTTATCTGGAACCTCCCATCTGAAAATTTGAAAATTCTTAAAAAATTCGACCAAAATCTTGATGTCTCCAATCTTTTGTTTTGTACGTTTTTTCCACGTGTCTTGACACATAATGTATCCATGCAAAGTTTGGTGAAGATCTGAGTATGTAGTTTTTGACCTTATATGGAACCTCCTATCTGAAAATTTGAAAATTCTTAAAAAATTCGTCCAAAATCTTGATGTCTCCAATCTCTTGTTTTGTACGTTTTTTCCACGTGTCTTGACATCCAATGTATCCCTGCAAAGTTTGGTGAAGATCTGAGTATGTAGTTTTTGACCTTATCTGGAACCTCCCATCTGAAAATTTGAAAATTCCTAAAAAATCCGTGCAAAATCTTGATGACCCCAATCTCTTGTTTTGTACGTTTTTTCCACGTGTCTTGACATCCAATGTATTCCTGCAATGTTTGGTGAAGATCTGAGTATGTAGTTTTTGACCTTATATGGAACCTCCTATCTGAAAATTTGAAAATTCTTAAAAAATTCGACCAAAATCTTGATGTTCCGAATCCTATGTTTTGTATGTTTTTTCCACGTGTCTTGACACATAATGTATCCATGCAAAGTTTGGTGAAGATCTGAGTATGTCGTTTTTGACCTTATCTGGAACCTCCCATCTGAAAATTTGAAAATTCTTAAAAAATTCGTCGAAAATCTTGATGTCTCCGATCTCTTGTTTTGTACGTTTTTTCCACGTGTCTTGACATGCAAAGTATTCCTGCAAAGTTTGGTGAAGATCTGAGTATGTAGTTTTTGACCTCATCTGGAACCTCCTATCTGAAAATTTGAAAATTCTTAAAAAATTCGTCCAAAATTTTGATGTCTCCAATCTCTTGTTTTGTACGTTTTTTCCACGTGTCTTGACATCCAATGTATCCCTGCAATGTTTGGTGAAGATCTGAGTATGTAGTTTTTGACCTTATCTGGAACCTCCTATCTGAAAATTTGAAAATTCCTAAAAAATCCGTCCAAAATCTTGATGACCCCAATCTCTTGTTTTGTACGTTTTTTCCACGTGTCTTGACATCCAATGTATCCCTGCAAAGTTTGGTGAAGATCTGAGTATGTAGTTTTTGACCTTATCTGGAACCTCCTATCTGAAAATTTGAAAATTCTTAAAAAATTCGTCCAAAATCTTGATGTCTCCAATCTCTTGTTTTGTACGTTTTTTCCACGTGTCTTGATATCCAATGTATCCCTGCAAAGTTTGGTGAAGATCTGAGTATGTCGTTTTTGACCTTATCTGGAACATCCTTTCTGAAAATTTGAAAATTGTTAAAAAATTCGTCCAAAATCTTGATGTCTCCAATCTCTTTTTTGTACGTTTTTTCCACGTGTCTTGACATCCAATGTATCCCTGCAAAGTTTGGTGAAGATCTGAGTATGTAGTTTTTGACCTTATCTGGAACCTCCCATCTGAAAATTTGAAAATTCTTAAAAAATTCGACCAAAATCTTGATGTCTCCAATCTTTTGTTTTGTACGTTTTTTCCACGTGTCTTGACACATAATGTATCCATGCAAAGTTTGGTGAAGATCTGAGTATGTAGTTTTTGACCTTATATGGAACCTCCTATCTGAAAATTTGAAAATTCTTAAAAAATTCGTCCAAAATCTTGATGTCTCCAATCTCTTGTTTTGTACGTTTTTTCCACGTGTCTTGACATCCAATGTATCCCTGCAAAGTTTGGTGAAGATCTGAGTATGTAGTTTTTGACCTTATCTGGAACCTCCCATCTGAAAATTTGAAAATTCCTAAAAAATCCGTGCAAAATCTTGATGACCCCAATCTCTTGTTTTGTACGTTTTTTCCACGTGTCTTGACATCCAATGTATCCATGCAAAGTTTGGTGAAGATCTGAGTATGTCGTTTTTGACCTTATCTGGAACCTCCCATCTGAAAATTTGAAAATTCTTAAAAAATTCGTCGAAAATCTTGATGTCTCCAATCTCTTGTTTTGTACGTTTTTTCCACGTGTCTTGATATCCAATGTATCCCTGCAAAGTTTGGTGAAGATCTGAGTATGTCGTTTTTGACCTTATCTGGAACATCCTTTCTGAAAATTTGAAAATTGTTAAAAAATTCGTCCAAAATCTTGATGACCCCAATCTCTTGTTTTGTACGTTTTTTCCACGTGTCTTGACATCCAATGTATCCCTGCAAAGTTTGGTGAAGATCTGAGTATGTAGTTTTTGACCTTATCTGGAACCTCCCATCTGAAAATTTGAAAATTCTTAAAAAATTCGTCCAAAATCTTGATGACCCCAATCTCTTGTTTTGTACGTTTTTTCCACGTGTCTTGACATCCAATGTATCCCTGCAAAGTTTGGTGAAGATCTGAGTATGTAGTTTTTGACCTTATCTGGAACCTCCTATCTGAAAATTTGAAAATTCTTAAAAAATTCGTCCAAAATCTTGATGTCTCCAATCTCTTGTTTTGTACGTTTTTTCCACGTGTCTTGATATCCAATGTATCCCTGCAAAGTTTGGTGAAGATCTGAGTATGTCGTTTTTGACCTTATCTGGAACATCCTTTCTGAAAATTTGAAAATTGTTAAAAAATTCGTCCAAAATCTTGATGACCCCAATCTCTTGTTTTGTACGTTTTTTCCACGTGTCTTGACATCCAATGTATCCCTGCAAAGTTTGGTGAAGATCTGAGTATGTAGTTTTTGACCTTATCTGGAACCTCCCATCTGAAAATTTGAAAATTCTTAAAAAATTCGACCAAAATCTTGATGTCTCCAATCTTTTGTTTTGTACGTTTTTTCCACGTGTCTTGACACATAATGTATCCATGCAAAGTTTGGTGAAGATCTGAGTATGTAGTTTTTGACCTTATATGGAACCTCCTATCTGAAAATTTGAAAATTCTTAAAAAATTCGTCCAAAATCTTGATGTCTCCAATCTCTTGTTTTGTACGTTTTTTCCACGTGTCTTGACATCCAATGTATCCCTGCAAAGTTTGGTGAAGATCTGAGTATGTAGTTTTTGACCTTATCTGGAACCTCCCATCTGAAAATTTGAAAATTCCTAAAAAATCCGTGCAAAATCTTGACGACCCCAATCTCTTGTTTTGTACGTTTTTTCCACGTGTCTTGACATCCAATGTATTCCTGCAATGTTTGGTGAAGATCTGAGTATGTAGTTTTTGACCTTATATGGAACCTCCTATCTGAAAATTTGAAAATTCTTAAAAAATTCGACCAAAATCTTGATGTTCCGAATCCTATGTTTTGTATGTTTTTTCCACGTGTCTTGACATCCAATGTATCCATGCAAAGTTTCGTGAAGATCTGAGTATGTAGTTTTTGACCTTATATTGAACCTCCCATCTGAAAATTTGAAAATTCTTAAAAAATTCGTCGAAAATCTTGATGTCTCCAATCTTTTGTTTTGTATGTTTTTTCCACGTGTCTTGACATGCAAAGTATCCCTGCAACGTTTGGTGAAGATCTGAGTATGTAGTTTTTGACCTTATCTGGAACCTCCTATCTGAAAATTTGAAAATTCTTCAAAAATTCGTCGAAAATCTTGATGTCTCCAATCTCTTGTTTTGTACGTTTTTTCCACGTGTCTTGACATCCAATGTATTCCTGCAATGTTTGGTGGAGATCTGAGTATGTAGTTTTAGACCTTATCTGGAACCTCCTATCTGAAAATTTGAAAATTCTTCAAAAATTCGTCCAAAATCTTGATGTCTCCAATCTCTTGTTTTGTACGTTTTTTCCACGTGTCTCGACCTCCAATGGATCCCTGCAAAGTTTGGTGAAGATCTGAGTATGTCGTTTTTGACCTTATCTGAAACATCCTTTCTGAAAATTTGAAAAATCTTAAAAAATTCGTCGAAAATCTTGATGTCTCCAATCTCTTGTTTTGTACGTTTTTTCCACGTGTCTTGACATCCAATGTATCCCTGCAAAGTTTGGTGAAGATCTGAGTATGTAGTTTTTGACCTTATATGGAACCTCCTATCTGAAAATTTGAAAATTCTTAAAAAATTCGTCCAAAATCTTGATGTCTCCAATCTCTTGTTTTGTACGTTTTTTCCACGTGTCTCGACCTCCAATGGATCCCTGCAAAGTTTGGTGAAGATCTGAGTATGTCGTTTTTGACCTTATCTGGAACCTCCCATCTGAAAATTTGAAAATTCTTAAAAAATTCGTCGAAAATCTTGATGTCTCCGATCTCTTGTTTTGTACGTTTTTTCCACGTGTCTTGACATGCAAAGTATTCCTGCAAAGTTTGGTGAAGATCTGAGTATGTAGTTTTTGACCTCATCTGGAACCTCCTATCTGAAAATTTGAAAATTCTTAAAAAATTCGTCCAAAATCTTGATGTCTCCAATCTCTTGTTTTGTACGTTTTTTCCACGTGTCTTGACATCCAATGTATCCCTGCAATGTTTGGTGAAGATCTGAGTATGTAGTTTTTGACCTTATCTGGAACCTCCCATCTGAAAATTTGAAAATTCCTAAAAAATCCGTCCAAAATCTTGATGACCCCAATCTCTTGTTTTGTACTTTTTTTCCACGTGTCTCGACCTCCAATGTATCCCTGCAAAGTTTGGTGAAGATCTGAGTATGTAGTTTTTGACCTTATATGGAACCTCCTATCTGAAAATTTGAAAATTCTTAAAAAATTCGTCCAAAATCTTGATGTCACCAATCCTATGTTTTGTATGTTTTTTCCACGTGTCTTGACATCCAATGTATCCATGCAAAGTTTGGTGAAGATCAGAGTATGTCGTTTTTGACCTTATCTGGAACCTCCCATCTGAAAATTTGAAAATTCTTAAAAAATTCGTCGAAAATCTTGATGTCTCCGATCTCTTGTTTTGTACGTTTTTTCCACGTGTCTTGACATGCAAAGTATTCCTGCAAAGTTTGGTGAAGATCTGAGTATGTAGTTTTTGACCTCATCTGGAACCTCCTATCTGAAAATTTGAAAATTCTTAAAAAATTCGTCCAAAATTTTGATGTCTCCAATCTCTTGTTTTGTACGTTTTTTCCACGTGTCTTGACATCCAATGTATCCCTGCAATGTTTGGTGAAGATCTGAGTATGTAGTTTTTGACCTTATCTGGAACCTCCTATCTGAAAATTTGAAAATTCTTAAAAAATTCGTCCAAAATCTTGATGTCTCAAATCTCTTGTTTTGTACGTTTTTTCCACGTGTCTTGATATCCAATGTATCCCTGCAAAGTTTGGTGAAGATCTGAGTATGTAGTTTTTGACCTTATCTGGAACCTCCCATCTGAAAATTTGAAAATTCTTAAAAAATTCGACCAAAATCTTGATGTCTCCAATCTTTTGTTTTGTACGTTTTTTCCACGTGTCTTGACACATAATGTATCCCTGCAAAGTTTGGTGAAGATCTGAGTATGTAGTTTTTGACCTTATCTGGAACCTCCTATCTGAAAATTTGAAAATTCTTAAAAAATTCGTCGAAAATCTTGATGTCTCCAATCTTTTGTTTTGTACGTTTTTTCCACGTGTCTTGACATCCAATGTATCCCTGCAAAGTTTGGTGAAGATCTGAGTATGTAGTTTTTGACCTTATATGGAACCTCCTATCTGAAAATTTGAAAATTCTTAAAAAAATCGTCCAAAATCTTGATGTCTCCAATCTCTTGTTTTGTACGTTTTTTCCACGTGTCTCGACCTCCAATGGATCCCTGCAAAGTTTGGTGAAGATCTGAGTATGTCGTTTTTGACCTTATCTGGAACCTCCCATCTGAAAATTTGAAAATTCTTAAAAAATTCGTCGAAAATCTTGATGTCTCCGATCTCTTGTTTTGTACGTTTTTTCCACGTGTCTTGACATGCAAAGTATTCCTGCAAAGTTTGGTGAAGATCTGAGTATGTAGTTTTTGACCTCATCTGGAACCTCCTATCTGAAAATTTGAAAATTCTTAAAAAATTCGTCCAAAATCTTGATGTCTCCAATCTCTTGTTTTGTACGTTTTTTCCACGTGTCTTGACATCCAATGTATCCCTGCAATGTTTGGTGAAGATCTGAGTATGTAGTTTTTGACCTTATCTGGAACCTCCCATCTGAAAATTTGAAAATTCCTAAAAAATCCGTCCAAAATCTTGATGACCCCAATCTCTTGTTTTGTACTTTTTTTCCACGTGTCTCGACCTCCAATGTATCCCTGCAAAGTTTGGTGAAGATCTGAGTATGTAGTTTTTGACCTTATATGGAACCTCCTATCTGAAAATTTGAAAATTCTTAAAAAATTCGTCCAAAATCTTGATGTCACCAATCCTATGTTTTGTATGTTTTTTCCACGTGTCTTGACATCCAATGTATCCATGCAAAGTTTGGTGAAGATCTGAGTATGTCGTTTTTGACCTTATCTGGAACCTCCCATCTGAAAATTTGAAAATTCTTAAAAAATTCGTCGAAAATCTTGATGTCTCCGATCTCTTGTTTTGTACGTTTTTTCCACGTGTCTTGACATGCAAAGTATTCCTGCAAAGTTTGGTGAAGATCTGAGTATGTAGTTTTTGACCTCATCTGGAACCTCCTATCTGAAAATTTGAAAATTCTTAAAAAATTCGTCCAAAATTTTGATGTCTCCAATCTCTTGTTTTGTACGTTTTTTCCACGTGTCTAGACATCCAATGTATTCCTGCAATGTTTGGTGGAGATCTGAGTATGTAGTTTTAGACCTTATCTGGAACCTCCTATCTGAAAATTTGAAAATTCTTCAAAAATTCGTCCAAAATCTTGATGTCTCCAATCTCTTGTTTTGTACGTTTTTTCCACGTGTCTCGACCTCCAATGGATCCCTGCAAAGTTTGGTGAATATCTGAGTATGTCGTTTTTGACCTTATCTGGAACATCCTTTCTGAAAATTTGAAAATTCTTAAAAAATTCGTCCAAAATCTTGATGTCTCCAATCTCTTGTTTTGTACGTTTTTTCCACGTGTCTTGATATCCAATGTATCCCTGCAAAGTTTGGTGAAGATCTGAGTATGTCGTTTTTGACCTTATCTGGAACATCCTTTCTGAAAATTTGAAAATTGTTAAAAAATTCGTCCAAAATCTTGATGTCTCCAATCTCTTTTTTGTACGTTTTTTCCACGTGTCTTGACATCCAATGTATCCCTGCAAAGTTTGGTGAAGATCTGAGTATGTAGTTTTTGACCTTATCTGGAACCTCCCATCTGAAAATTTGAAAATTCTTAAAAAATTCGACCAAAATCTTGATGTCTCCAATCTTTTGTTTTGTACGTTTTTTCCACGTGTCTTGACACATAATGTATCTATGCAAAGTTTGGTGAAGATCTGAGTATGTAGTTTTTGACCTTATATGGAACCTCCTATCTGAAAATTTGAAAATTCTTAAAAAATTCGTCCAAAATCTTGATGTCTCCAATCTCTTGTTTTGTACGTTTTTTCCACGTGTCTTGACATCCAATGTATCCCTGCAAAGTTTGGTGAAGATCTGAGTATGTAGTTTTTGACCTTATCTGGAACCTCCCATCTGAAAATTTGAAAATTCTTAAAAAATTCGACCAAAATCTTGATGTCTCCAATCTTTTGTTTTGTACGTTTTTTCCACGTGTCTTGACACATAATGTATCCATGCAAAGTTTGGTGAAGATCTGAGTATGTAGTTTTTGACCTTATATGGAACCTCCTATCTGAAAATTTGAAAATTCTTAAAAAATTCGTCCAAAATCTTGATGTCTCCAATCTCTTTTTTGTACGTTTTTTCCACGTGTCTTGACATCCAATGTATCCCTGCAAAGTTTGGTGAAGATCTGAGTATGTAGTTTTTGACCTTATCTGGAACCTCCCATCTGAAAATTTGAAAATTCTTAAAAAATTCGACCAAAATCTTGATGTCTCCAATCTTTTGTTTTGTACGTTTTTTCCACGTGTCTTGACACATAATGTATCCATGCAAAGTTTGGTGAAGATCTGAGTATGTAGTTTTTGACCTTATATGGAACCTCCTATCTGAAAATTTGAAAATTCTTAAAAAATTCGTCCAAAATCTTGATGTCTCCAATCTCTTGTTTTGTACGTTTTTTCCACGTGTCTTGACATCCAATGTATCCCTGCAAAGTTTGGTGAAGATCTGAGTATGTAGTTTTTGACCTTATCTGGAACCTCCCATCTGAAAATTTGAAAATTCCTAAAAAATCCGTGCAAAATCTTGATGACCCCAATCTCTTGTTTTGTACGTTTTATCCACGTGTCTTGACATCCAATGTATTCCTGCAATGTTTGGTGAAGATCTGAGTATGTAGTTTTTGACCTTATATGGAACCTCCTATCTGAAAATTTGAAAATTCTTAAAAAATTCGACCAAAATCTTGATGTTCCGAATCCTATGTTTTGTATGTTTTTTCCACGTGTCTTGACATCCAATGTATCCATGCAAAGTTTGGTGAAGATCTGAGTATGTAGTTTTTGACCTTATGTTGAACCTCCCATCTGAAAATTTGAAAATTCTTAAAAAATTCGTCCAAAATCTTGATGACCCCAATCTCTTGTTTTGTACGTTTTTTCCACGTGTCTTGACACCCAAAGTATCCCTGCAAAGTTTGGTGAAGATCTGAGTATGTAGTTTTTGACCTTATATTGAACCTCCCATCTGAAAATTTGAAAATTCTTAAAAAATTCGTCCAAAATCTTGATGTCTCCAATCTCTTGTTTTGTACGTTTTTTCCACGTGTCTTGACATCCAATGTATCCATGCAAAGTTTGGTGAAGATCTGAGTATGTCGTTTTTGACCTTATCTGGAACCTCCCATCTGAAAATTTGAAAATTCTTAAAAAATTCGTCGAAAATTTTGATGTCTCCAATCTTTTGTTTTGTACGTTTTTTCCACGTGTCTTGACATGCAAAGTATCCCTGCAACGTTTGGTGAAGATCTGAGTATGTAGTTTTTGACCTTATCTGGAACCTCCTATCTGAAAATTTGAAAATTCTTAAAAAATTCGTCGAAAATCTTGATGTCTCCAATCTCTTGTTTTGTACGTTTTTTCCACGTGTCTTGACATCCAATGTATTCCTGCAATGTTTGGTGGAGATCTGAGTATGTAGTTTTAGACCTTATCTGGAACCTCCTATCTGAAAATTTGAAAATTCTTCAAAAATTCGTCCAAAATCTTGATGTCTCCAATCTCTTGTTTTGTACGTTTTTTCCACGTGTCTCGACCTCCAATGGATCCCTGCAAAGTTTGGTGAAGATCTGAGTATGTCGTTTTTGACCTTATCTGGAACATCCTTTCTGAAAATTTGAAAATTCTTAAAAAATTCGTCGAAAATCTTGATGTCTCCAATCTCTTGTTTTGTACGTTTTTTCCACGTGTCTTGACATCCAATGTATCCCTGCAAAGTTTGGTGAAGATCTGAGTATGTTGTTTTTGACCTTATATGGAACCTCCTATCTGAAAATTTGAAAATTCTTAAAAAATTCGTCCAAAATCTTGATGTCTCCAATCTCTTTTTTTGTACGTTTTTTCCACGTGTCTTGACATCCAATGTATCCCTGCAAAGTTTGGTGAAGATCTGAGTATGTAGTTTTTGACCTTATCTGGAACCTCCCATCTGAAAATTTGAAAATTCTTAAAAAATTCGACCAAAATCTTGATGTCTCCAATCTTTTGTTTTGTACGTTTTTTCCACGTGTCTTGACACATAATGTATCCATGCAAAGTTTGGTGAAGATCTGAGTATGTAGTTTTTGACCTTATATGGAACCTCCTATCTGAAAATTTGAAAATTCTTAAAAAATTCGTCCAAAATCTTGATGTCTCCAATCTCTTGTTTTGTACGTTTTTTCCACGTGTCTTGACATCCAATGTATCCCTGCAAAGTTTGGTGAAGATCTGAGTATGTAGTTTTTGACCTTATCTGGAACCTCCCATCTGAAAATTTGAAAATTCTTAAAAAATTCGACCAAAATCTTGATGTCTCCAATCTTTTGTTTTGTACGTTTTTTCCACGTGTCTTGACACATAATGTATCCATGCAAAGTTTGGTGAAGATCTGAGTATGTAGTTTTTGACCTTATATGGAACCTCCTATCTGAAAATTTGAAAATTCTTAAAAAATTCGTCCAAAATCTTGATGTCTCCAATCTCTTGTTTTGTACGTTTTTTCCACGTGTCTTGACATCCAATGTATCCCTGCAAAGTTTGGTGAAGATCTGAGTATGTAGTTTTTGACCTTATGTTGAACCTCCCATCTGAAAATTTGAAAATTCTTAAAAAATTCGTCCAAAATCTTGATGACCCCAATCTCTTGTTTTGTACGTTTTTTCCACGTGTCTTGACATCCAAAGTATCCCTGCAAAGTTTGGTGAAGATCTGAGTATGTAGTTTTTGACCTTATATTGAACCTCCCATCTGAAAATTTGAAAATTCTTAAAAAATTCGTCCAAAATCTTGATGTCTCCAATCTCTTGTTTTGTACGTTTTTTCCACGTGTCTTGACATCCAATGTATCCATGCAAAGTTTGGTGAAGATCTGAGTATGTCGTTTTTGACCTTATCTGGAACCTCCCATCTGAAAATTTGAAAATTCTTAAAAAATTCGTCGAAAATTTTGATGTCTCCAATCTTTTGTTTTGTACGTTTTTTCCACGTGTCTTGACATGCAAAGTATCCCTGCAACGTTTGGTGAAGATCTGAGTATGTAGTTTTTGACCTTATCTGGAACCTCCTATCTGAAAATTTGAAAATTCTTCAAAAATTCGTCGAAAATCTTGATGTCTCCAATCTCTTGTTTTGTACGTTTTTTCCACGTGTCTTGACATCCAATGTATTCCTGCAATGTTTGGTGGAGATCTGAGTATGTAGTTTTAGACCTTATCTGGAACCTCCTATCTGAAAATTTGAAAATTCTTCAAAAATTCGTCCAAAATCTTGATGTCTCCAATCTCTTGTTTTGTACGTTTTTTCCACGTGTCTCGACCTCCAATGGATCCCTGCAAAGTTTGGTGAAGATCTGAGTATGTCGTTTTTGACCTTATCTGGAACATCCTTTCTGAAAATTTGAAAATTCTTAAAAAATTCGTCGAAAATCTTGATGTCTCCAATCTCTTGTTTTGTACGTTTTTTCCACGTGTCTTGACATCCAATGTATCCCTGCAAAGTTTGGTGAAGATCTGAGTATGTTGTTTTTGACCTTATATGGAACCTCCTATCTGAAAATTTGAAAATTCTTAAAAAAATCGTCCAAAATCTTGATGTCTCCAATCTCTTGTTTTGTACGTTTTTTCCACGTGTCTCGACCTCCAATGGATCCCTGCAAAGTTTGGTGAAGATCTGAGTATGTCGTTTTTGACCTTATCTGGAACCTCCCATCTGAAAATTTGAAAATTCTTAAAAAATTCGTCGAAAATCTTGATGTCTCCGATCTCTTGTTTTGTACGTTTTTTCCACGTGTCTTGACATGCAAAGTATTCCTGCAAAGTTTGGTGAAGATCTGAGTATGTAGTTTTTGACCTCATCTGGAACCTCCTATCTGAAAATTTGAAAATTCTTAAAAAATTCGTCCAAAATCTTGATGTCTCCAATCTCTTGTTTTGTACGTTTTTTCCACGTGTCTTGACATCCAATGTATCCCTGCAATGTTTGGTGAAGATCTGAGTATGTAGTTTTTGACCTTATCTGGAACCTCCCATCTGAAAATTTGAAAATTCCTATAAAATCCGTCCAAAATCTTGATGACCCCAATCTCTTGTTTTGTACTTTTTTTCCACGTGTCTCGACCTCCAGTGTATCCCTGCAAAGTTTGGTGAAGATCTGAGTATGTAGTTTTTGACCTTATATGGAACCTCCTATCTGAAAATTTGAAAATTCTTAAAAAATTCGTCCAAAATCTTGATGTCACCAATCCTATGTTTTGTATGTTTTTTCCACGTGTCTTGACATCCAATGTATCCATGCAAAGTTTGGTGAAGATCTGAGTATGTCGTTTTTGACCTTATCTGGAACCTCCCATCTGAAAATTTGAAAATTCTTAAAAAATTCGTCGAAAATCTTGATGTCTCCGATCTCTTGTTTTGTACGTTTTTTCCACGTGTCTTGACATGCAAAGTATTCCTGCAAAGTTTGGTGAAGATCTGAGTATGTAGTTTTTGACCTCATCTGGAACCTCCTATCTGAAAATTTGAAAATTCTTAAAAAATTCGTCGAAAATCTTGATGTCTCCAATCTTTTGTTTTGTACGTTTTTTCCACGTGTCTTGACATCCAATGTATCCCTGCAAAGTTTGGTGAAGATCTGAGTATGTAGTTTTTGACCTTATATGGAACCTCCTATCTGAAAATTTGAAAATTCTTAAAAAATTCGTCCAAAATCTTGATGTCTCCAATCTCTTGTTTTGTACGTTTTTTCCACGTGTCTCGACCTCCAATGGATCCCTGCAAAGTTTGGTGAAGATCTGAGTATGTCGTTTTTGACCTTATCTGGAACCTCCCATCTGAAAATTTGAAAATTCTTAAAAAATTCGTCGAAAATCTTGATGTCTCCGATCTCTTGTTTTGTACGTTTTTTCCACGTGTCTTGACATGCAAAGTATTCCTGCAAAGTTTGGTGAAGATCTGAGTATGTAGTTTTTGACCTCATCTGGAACCTCCTATCTGAAAATTTGAAAATTCTTAAAAAATTCGTCCAAAATCTTGATGTCTCCAATCTCTTGTTTTGTACGTTTTTTCCACGTGTCTTGACATCCAATGTATCCCTGCAATGTTTGGTGAAGATCTGAGTATGTCGTTTTTGACCTTATCTGGAACCTCCCATCTGAAAATTTGAAAATTACTAAAAAATCGGTCCAAAATCTTGATGACCCCAATCTCTTGTTTTGTACTTTTTTTCCACGTGTCTCGACCTCCAATGTATCCCTGCAAAGTTTGGTGAAGATCTGAGTATGTAGTTTTTGACCTTATATGGAACCTCCTATCTGAAAATTTGAAAATTCTTAAAAAATTCGTCCAAAATCTTGATGTCACCAATCCTATGTTTTGTATGTTTTTTCCACGTGTCTTGACATCCAATGTATCCATGCAAAGTTTGGTGAAGATCTGAGTATGTCGTTTTTGACCTTATCTGGAACCTCCCATCTGAAAATTTGAAAATTCTTAAAAAATTCGTCGAAAATCTTGATGTCTCCGATCTCTTGTTTTGTACGTTTTTTCCACGTGTCTTGACATGCAAAGTATTCCTGCAAAGTTTGGTGAAGATCTGAGTATGTAGTTTTTGACCTCATCTGGAACCTCCTATCTGAAAATTTGAAAATTCTTAAAAAATTCGTCCAAAATTTTGATGTCTCCAATCTCTTGTTTTGTACGTTTTTTCCACGTGTCTTGACATCCAATGTATTCCTGCAATGTTTGGTGGAGATCTGAGTATGTAGTTTTAGACCTTATCTGGAACCTCCTATCTGAAAATTTGAAAATTCTTCAAAAATTCGTCCAAAATCTTGATGTCTCCAATCTCTTGTTTTGTACGTTTTTTCCACGTGTCTCGACCTCCAATGGATCCCTGCAAAGTTTGGTGAAGATCTGAGTATGTCGTTTTTGACCTTATCTGGAACATCCTTTCTGAAAATTAGAAAATTCTTAAAAAATTCGTCCAAAATCTTGATGTCTCCAATCTCTTGTTTTGTACGTTTTTTCCACGTGTCTTGATATCCAATGTATCCCTGCAAAGTTTGGTGAAGATCTGAGTATGTCGTTTTTGACCTTATCTGGAACATCCTTTCTGAAAATTTGAAAATTGTTAAAAAATTCGTCCAAAATCTTGATGTCTCCAATCTCTTTTTTGTACGTTTTTTCCACGTGTCTTGACATCCAATGTATCCCTGCAAAGTTTGGTGAAGATCTGAGTATGTAGTTTTTGACCTTATCTGGAACCTCCCATCTGAAAATTTGAAAATTCTTAAAAAATTCGACCAAAATCTTGATGTCTCCAATCTTTTGTTTTGTACGTTTTTTCCACGTGTCTTGACACATAATGTATCTATGCAAAGTTTGGTGAAGATCTGAGTATGTAGTTTTTGACCTTATATGGAACCTCCTATCTGAAAATTTGAAAATTCTTAAAAAATTCGTCCAAAATCTTGATGTCTCCAATCTCTTGTTTTGTACGTTTTTTCCACGTGTCTTGACATCCAATGTATCCCTGCAAAGTTTGGTGAAGATCTGAGTATGTAGTTTTTGACCTTATCTGGAACCTCCCATCTGAAAATTTGAAAATTCTTAAAAAATTCGACCAAAATCTTGATGTCTCCAATCTTTTGTTTTGTACGTTTTTTCCACGTGTCTTGACACATAATGTATCCATGCAAAGTTTGGTGAAGATCTGAGTATGTAGTTTTTGACCTTATATGGAACCTCCTATCTGAAAATTTGAAAATTCTTAAAAAATTCGTCCAAAATCTTGATGTCTCCAATCTCTTTTTTGTACGTTTTTTCCACGTGTCTTGACATCCAATGTATCCCTGCAAAGTTTGGTGAAGATCTGAGTATGTAGTTTTTGACCTTATCTGGAACCTCCCATCTGAAAATTTGAAAATTCTTAAAAAATTCGACCAAAATCTTGATGTCTCCAATCTTTTGTTTTGTACGTTTTTTCCACGTGTCTTGACACATAATGTATCCATGCAAAGTTTGGTGAAGATCTGAGTATGTAGTTTTTGACCTTATATGGAACCTCCTATCTGAAAATTTGAAAATTCTTAAAAAATTCGTCCAAAATCTTGATGTCTCCAATCTCTTGTTTTGTACGTTTTTTCCACGTGTCTTGACATCCAATGTATCCCTGCAAAGTTTGGTGAAGATCTGAGTATGTAGTTTTTGACCTTATCTGGAACCTCCCATCTGAAAATTTGAAAATTCCTAAAAAATCCGTGCAAAATCTTGATGACCCCAATCTCTTGTTTTGTACGTTTTATCCACGTGTCTTGACATCCAATGTATTCCTGCAATGTTTGGTGAAGATCTGAGTATGTAGTTTTTGACCTTATATGGAACCTCCTATCTGAAAATTTGAAAATTCTTAAAAAATTCGACCAAAATCTTGATGTTCCGAATCCTATGTTTTGTATGTTTTTTCCACGTGTCTTGACATCCAATGTATCCATGCAAAGTTTGGTGAAGATCTGAGTATGTAGTTTTTGACCTTATGTTGAACCTCCCATCTGAAAATTTGAAAATTCTTAAAAAATTCGTCCAAAATCTTGATGACCCCAATCTCTTGTTTTGTACGTTTTTTCCACGTGTCTTGACACCCAAAGTATCCCTGCAAAGTTTGGTGAAGATCTGAGTATGTAGTTTTTGACCTTATATTGAACCTCCCATCTGAAAATTTGAAAATTCTTAAAAAATTCGTCCAAAATCTTGATGTCTCCAATCTCTTGTTTTGTACGTTTTTTCCACGTGTCTTGACATCCAATGTATCCATGCAAAGTTTGGTGAAGATCTGAGTATGTCGTTTTTGACCTTATCTGGAACCTCCCATCTGAAAATTTGAAAATTCTTAAAAAATTCGTCGAAAATTTTGATGTCTCCAATCTTTTGTTTTGTACGTTTTTTCCACGTGTCTTGACATGCAAAGTATCCCTGCAACGTTTGGTGAAGATCTGAGTATGTAGTTTTTGACCTTATCTGGAACCTCCTATCTGAAAATTTGAAAATTCTTCAAAAATTCGTCGAAAATCTTGATGTCTCCAATCTCTTGTTTTGTACGTTTTTTCCACGTGTCTTGACATCCAATGTATTCCTGCAATGTTTGGTGGAGATCTGAGTATGTAGTTTTAGACCTTATCTGGAACCTCCTATCTGAAAATTTGAAAATTCTTCAAAAATTCGTCCAAAATCTTGATGTCTCCAATCTCTTGTTTTGTACGTTTTTTCCACGTGTCTCGACCTCCAATGGATCCCTGCAAAGTTTGGTGAAGATCTGAGTATATCGTTTTTGACCTTATCTGGAACATCCTTTCTGAAAATTTGAAAATTCTTAAAAAATTCGTCGAAAATCTTGATGTCTCCAATCTCTTGTTTTGTACGTTTTTTCCACGTGTCTTGACATCCAATGTATCCCTGCAAAGTTTGGTGAAGATCTGAGTATGTTGTTTTTGACCTTATATGGAACCTCCTATCTGAAAATTTGAAAATTCTTAAAAAATTCGTCCAAAATCTTGATGTCTCCAATCTCTTTTTTTGTACGTTTTTTCCACGTGTCTTGACATCCAATGTATCCCTGCAAAGTTTGGTGAAGATCTGAGTATGTAGTTTTTGACCTTATCTGGAACCTCCCATCTGAAAATTTGAAAATTCTTAAAAAATTCGACCAAAATCTTGATGTCTCCAATCTTTTGTTTTGTACGTTTTTTCCACGTGTCTTGACACATAATGTATCCATGCAAAGTTTGGTGAAGATCTGAGTATGTAGTTTTTGACCTTATATGGAACCTCCTATCTGAAAATTTGAAAATTCTTAAAAAATTCGTCCAAAATCTTGATGTCTCCAATCTCTTGTTTTGTACGTTTTTTCCACGTGTCTTGACATCCAATGTATCCCTGCAAAGTTTGGTGAAGATCTGAGTATGTAGTTTTTGACCTTATCTGGAACCTCCCATCTGAAAATTTGAAAATTCTTAAAAAATTCGACCAAAATCTTGATGTCTCCAATCTTTTGTTTTGTACGTTTTTTCCACGTGTCTTGAGACATAATGTATCCATGCAAAGTTTGGTGAAGATCTGAGTATGTAGTTTTTGACCTTATATGGAACCTCCTATCTGAAAATTTGAAAATTCTTAAAAAATTCGTCCAAAATCTTGATGTCTCCAATCTCTTGTTTTGTACGTTTTTTCCACGTGTCTTGACATCCAATGTATCCCTGCAAAGTTTGGTGAAGATCTGAGTATGTAGTTTTTGACCTTATGTTGAACCTCCCATCTGAAAATTTGAAAATTCTTAAAAAATTCGTCCAAAATCTTGATGACCCCAATCTCTTGTTTTGTACGTTTTTTCCACGTGTCTTGACATCCAAAGTATCCCTGCAAAGTTTGGTGAAGATCTGAGTATGTAGTTTTTGACCTTATATTGAACCTCCCATCTGAAAATTTGAAAATTCTTAAAAAATTCGTCCAAAATCTTGATGTCTCCAATCTCTTGTTTTGTACGTTTTTTCCACGTGTCTTGACATCCAATGTATCCATGCAAAGTTTGGTGAAGATCTGAGTATGTCGTTTTTGACCTTATCTGGAACCTCCCATCTGAAAATTTGAAAATTCTTAAAAAATTCGTCGAAAATTTTGATGTCTCCAATCTTTTGTTTTGTACGTTTTTTCCACGTGTCTTGACATGCAAAGTATCCCTGCAACGTTTGGTGAAGATCTGAGTATGTAGTTTTTGACCTTATCTGGAACCTCCTATCTGAAAATTTGAAAATTCTTCAAAAATTCGTCGAAAATCTTGATGTCTCCAATCTCTTGTTTTGTACGTTTTTTCCACGTGTCTTGACATCCAATGTATTCCTGCAATGTTTGGTGGAGATCTGAGTATGTAGTTTTAGACCTTATCTGGAACCTCCTATCTGAAAATTTGAAAATTCTTCAAAAATTCGTCCAAAATCTTGATGTCTCCAATCTCTTGTTTTGTACGTTTTTTCCACGTGTCTCGACCTCCAATGGATCCCTGCAAAGTTTGGTGAAGATCTGAGTATGTCGTTTTTGACCTTATCTGGAACATCCTTTCTGAAAATTTGAAAATTCTTAAAAAATTCGTCGAAAATCTTGATGTCTCCAATCTCTTGTTTTGTACGTTTTTTCCACGTGTCTTGACATCCAATGTATCCCTGCAAAGTTTGGTGAAGATCTGAGTATGTTGTTTTTGACCTTATATGGAACATCCTATCTGAAAATTTGAAAATTCTTAAAAAAATCGTCCAAAATCTTGATGTCTCCAATCTCTTGTTTTGTACGTTTTTTCCACGTGTCTCGACCTCCAATGGATCCCTGCAAAGTTTGGTGAAGATCTGAGTATGTCGTTTTTGACCTTATCTGGAACCTCCCATCTGAAAATTTGAAAATTCTTAAAAAATTCGTCGAAAATCTTGATGTCTCCGATCTCTTGTTTTGTACGTTTTTTCCACGTGTCTTGACATGCAAAGTATTCCTGCAAAGTTTGGTGAAGATCTGAGTATGTAGTTTTTGACCTTATCTGGAACCTCCCATCTGAAAATTTGAAAATTCCTATAAAATCCGTCCAAAATCTTGATGACCCCAATCTCTTGTTTTGTACTTTTTTTCCACGTGTCTCGACCTCCAGTGTATCCCTGCAAAGTTTGGTGAAGATCTGAGTATGTAGTTTTTGACCTTATATGGAACCTCCTATCTGAAAATTTGAAAATTCTTAAAAAATTCGTCCAAAATCTTGATGTCACCAATCCTATGTTTTGTATGTTTTTTCCACGTGTCTTGACATCCAATGTATCCATGCAAAGTTTGGTGAAGATCTGAGTATGTCGTTTTTGACCTTATCTGGAACCTCCCATCTGAAAATTTGAAAATTCTTAAAAAATTCGTCGAAAATCTTGATGTCTCCGATCTCTTGTTTTGTACGTTTTTTCCACGTGTCTTGACATGCAAAGTATTCCTGCAAAGTTTGGTGAAGATCTGAGTATGTAGTTTTTGACCTCATCTGGAACCTCCTATCTGAAAATTTGAAAATTCTTAAAAAATTCGTCGAAAATCTTGATGTCTCCAATCTTTTGTTTTGTACGTTTTTTCCACGTGTCTTGACATCCAATGTATCCCTGCAAAGTTTGGTGAAGATCTGAGTATGTAGTTTTTGACCTTATATGGAACCTCCTATCTGAAAATTTGAAAATTCTTAAAAAATTCGTCCAAAATCTTGATGTCTCCAATCTCTTGTTTTGTACGTTTTTTCCACGTGTCTCGACCTCCAATGGATCCCTGCAAAGTTTGGTGAAGATCTGAGTATGTCGTTTTTGACCTTATCTGGAACCTCCCATCTGAAAATTTGAAAATTCTTAAAAAATTCGTCGAAAATCTTGATGTCTCCGATCTCTTGTTTTGTACGTTTTTTCCACGTGTCTTGACATGCAAAGTATTCCTGCAAAGTTTGGTGAAGATCTGAGTATGTAGTTTTTGACCTCATCTGGAACCTCCTATCTGAAAATTTGAAAATTCTTAAAAAATTCGTCCAAAATCTTGATGTCTCCAATCTCTTGTTTTGTACGTTTTTTCCACGTGTCTTGACATCCAATGTATCCCTGCAATGTTTGGTGAAGATCTGAGTATGTCGTTTTTGACCTTATCTGGAACCTCCCATCTGAAAATTTGAAAATTACTAAAAAATCGGTCCAAAATCTTGATGACCCCAATCTCTTGTTTTGTACTTTTTTTCCACGTGTCTCGACCTCCAATGTATCCCTGCAAAGTTTGGTGAAGATCTGAGTATGTAGTTTTTGACCTTATATGGAACCTCCTATCTGAAAATTTGAAAATTCTTAAAAAATTCGTCCAAAATCTTGATGTCACCAATCCTATGTTTTGTATGTTTTTTCCACGTGTCTTGACATCCAATGTATCCATGCAAAGTTTGGTGAAGATCTGAGTATGTCGTTTTTGACCTTATCTGGAACCTCCCATCTGAAAATTTGAAAATTCTTAAAAAATTCGTCGAAAATCTTGATGTCTCCGATCTCTTGTTTTGTACGTTTTTTCCACGTGTCTTGACATGCAAAGTATTCCTGCAAAGTTTGGTGAAGATCTGAGTATGTAGTTTTTGACCTCATCTGGAACCTCCTATCTGAAAATTTGAAAATTCTTAAAAAATTCGTCCAAAATTTTGATGTCTCCAATCTCTTGTTTTGTACGTTTTTTCCACGTGTCTTGACATCCAATGTATTCCTGCAATGTTTGGTGGAGATCTGAGTATGTAGTTTTAGACCTTATCTGGAACCTCCTATCTGAAAATTTGAAAATTCTTCAAAAATTCGTCCAAAATCTTGATGTCTCCAATCTCTTGTTTTGTACGTTTTTTCCACGTGTCTCGACCTCCAATGGATCCCTGCAAAGTTTGGTGAAGATCTGAGTATGTCGTTTTTGACCTTATCTGGAACATCCTTTCTGAAAATTAGAAAATTCTTAAAAAATTCGTCCAAAATCTTGATGTCTCCAATCTCTTGTTTTGTACGTTTTTTCCACGTGTCTTGATATCCAATGTATCCCTGCAAAGTTTGGTGAAGATCTGAGTATGTCGTTTTTGACCTTATCTGGAACATCCTTTCTGAAAATTTGAAAATTGTTAAAAAATTCGTCCAAAATCTTGATGTCTCCAATCTCTTTTTTTGTACGTTTTTTCCACGTGTCTTGACATCCAATGTATCCCTGCAAAGTTTGGTGAAGATCTGAGTATGTAGTTTTTGACCTTATCTGGAACCTCCCATCTGAAAATTTGAAAATTCTTAAAAAATTCGACCAAAATCTTGATGTCTCCAATCTTTTGTTTTGTACGTTTTTTCCACGTGTCTTGACACATAATGTATCCATGCAAAGTTTGGTGAAGATCTGAGTATGTAGTTTTTGACCTTATATGGAACCTCCTATCTGAAAATTTGAAAATTCTTAAAAAATTCGTCCAAAATCTTGATGTCTCCAATCTCTTGTTTTGTACGTTTTTTCCACGTGTCTTGACATCCAATGTATCCCTGCAAAGTTTGGTGAAGATCTGAGTATGTAGTTTTTGACCTTATCTGGAACCTCCCATCTGAAAATTTGAAAATTCTTAAAAAATTCGACCAAAATCTTGATGTCTCCAATCTTTTGTTTTGTACGTTTTTTCCACGTGTCTTGACACATAATGTATCCATGCAAAGTTTGGTGAAGATCTGAGTATGTAGTTTTTGACCTTATATGGAACCTCCTATCTGAAAATTTGAAAATTCTTAAAAAATTCGTCCAAAATCTTGATGTCTCCAATCTCTTGTTTTGTACGTTTTTTCCACGTGTCTTGACATCCAATGTATCCCTGCAAAGTTTGGTGAAGATCTGAGTATGTCGTTTTTGACCTTATCTGGAACCTCCCATCTGAAAATTTGAAAATTCTTAAAAAATTCGTCGAAAATCTTGATGTCTCCGATCTCTTGTTTTGTACGTTTTTTCCACGTGTCTTGACATGCAAAGTATTCCTGCAAAGTTTGGTGAAGATCTGAGTATGTAGTTTTTGACCTCATCTGGAACCTCCTATCTGAAAATTTGAAAATTCTTAAAAAATTCGTCCAAAATTTTGATGTCTCCAATCTCTTGTTTTGTACGTTTTTTCCACGTGTCTTGACATCCAATGTATCCCTGCAATGTTTGGTGAAGATCTGAGTATGTAGTTTTTGACCTTATCTGGAACCTCCCATCTGAAAATTTGAAAATTCTTAAAAAATCCGTCCAAAATCTTGATGACCCCAATCTCTTGTTTTGTACGTTTTTTCCACGTGTCTTGACATCCAATGTATCCCTGCAAAGTTTGGTGAAGATCTGAGTATGTAGTTTTTGACCTTATCTGGAACCTCCTATCTGAAAATTTGAAAATTCTTAAAAAATTCGTCCAAAATCTTGATGTCTCCAATCTCTTGTTTTGTACGTTTTTTCCACGTGTCTTGATATCCAATGTATCCCTGCAAAGTTTGGTGAAGATCTGAGTATGTAGTTTTTGACATTATATGGAACCTCCTATCTGAAAATTTGAAAATTCTTAAAAAATTCGTCCAAAATCTTGATGTCTCCAATCTCTTGTTTTGTACGTTTTTTCCACGTGTCTCGACCTCCAATGGATCCCTGCAAAGTTTGGTGAAGATCTGAGTATGTAGTTTTTGACCTTATCTGGAAAATCCCATCTGAAAATTTGAAAATTCCTAAAAAATCCGTCCAAAATCTTGATGACCCCAATCTCTTGTTTTGTACGTTTTTTCCACGTGTCTTGACATCCAATGTATCCCTGCAAAGTTTGGTGAAGATCTGAGTATGTAGTTTTTGACCTTATCTGGAACCTCCTATCTGAAAATTTGAAAATTCTTAAAAAATTCGTCGAAAATCTTGATGTCTCCAATCTTTTGTTTTGTACGTTTTTTCCACGTGTCTTGACATCCAATGTATCCCTGCAAAGTTTGGTGAAGATCTGAGTATGTAGTTTTTGACCTTATATGGAACCTCCTATCTGAAAATTTGAAAATTCTTAAAAAATTCGTCCAAAATCTTGATGTCTCCAATCTCTTGTTTTGTACGTTTTTTCCACGTGTCTCGACCTCCAATGGATCCCTGCAAAGTTTGGTGAAGATCTGAGTATGTCGTTTTTGACCTTATCTGGAACCTCCCATCTGAAAATTTGAAAATTCTTAAAAAATTCGTCGAAAATCTTGATGTCTCCGATCTCTTGTTTTGTACGTTTTTTCCACGTGTCTTGACATGCAAAGTATTCCTGCAAAGTTTGGTGAAGATCTGAGTATGTAGTTTTTGACCTCATCTGGAACCTCCTATCTGAAAATTTGAAAATTCTTAAAAAATTCGTCCAAAATCTTGATGTCTCCAATCTCTTGTTTTGTACGTTTTTTCCACGTGTCTTGACATCCAATGTATCCCTGCAATGTTTGGTGAAGATCTGAGTATGTAGTTTTTGACCTTATCTGGAACCTCCCATCTGAAAATTTGAAAATTCCTAAAAAATCCGTCCAAAATCTTGATGACCCCAATCTCTTGTTTTGTACTTTTTTTCCACGTGTCTCGGCCTCCAATGTATCCCTGCAAAGTTTGGTGAAGATCTGAGTATGTAGTTTTTGACCTTATATGGAACCTCCTATCTGAAAATTTGAAAATTCTTAAAAAATTCGTCCAAAATCTTGATGTCACCAATCCTATGTTTTGTATGTTTTTTCCACGTGTCTTGACATCCAATGTATCCATGCAAAGTTTGGTGAAGATCTGAGTATGTCGTTTTTGACCTTATCTGGAACCTCCCATCTGAAAATTTGAAAATTCTTAAAAAATTCGTCGAAAATCTTGATGTCTCCGATCTCTTGTTTTGTACGTTTTTTCCACGTGTCTTGACATGCAAAGTATTCCTGCAAAGTTTGGTGAAGATCTGAGTATGTAGTTTTTGACCTCATCTGGAACCTCCTATCTGAAAATTTGAAAATTCTTAAAAAATTCGTCCAAAATTTTGATGTCTCCAATCTCTTGTTTTGTACGTTTTTTCCACGTGTCTTGACATCCAATGTATTCCTGCAATGTTTGGTGGAGATCTGAGTATGTAGTTTTAGACCTTATCTGGAACCTCCTATCTGAAAATTTGAAAATTCTTCAAAAATTCGTCCAAAATCTTGATGTCTCCAATCTCTTGTTTTGTACGTTTTTTCCACGTGTCTCGACCTCCAATGGATCCCTGCAAAGTTTGGTGAAGATCTGAGTATGTCGTTTTTGACCTTATCTGGAACATCCTTTCTGAAAATTTGAAAATTCTTAAAAAATTCGTCCAAAATCTTGATGTCTCCAATCTCTTGTTTTGTACGTTTTTTCCACGTGTCTTGATATCCAATGTATCCCTGCAAAGTTTGGTGAAGATCTGAGTATGTCGTTTTTGACCTTATCTGGAACATCCTTTCTGAAAATTTGAAAATTGTTAAAAAATTCGTCCAAAATCTTGATGTCTCCAATCTCTTTTTTTGTACGTTTTTTCCACGTGTCTTGACATCCAATGTATCCCTGCAAAGTTTGGTGAAGATCTGAGTATGTAGTTTTTGACCTTATCTGGAACCTCCCATCTGAAAATTTGAAAATTCTTAAAAAATTCGACCAAAATCTTGATGTCTCCAATCTTTTGTTTTGTACGTTTTTTCCACGTGTCTTGACACATAATGTATCCATGCAAAGTTTGGTGAAGATCTGAGTATGTAGTTTTTGACCTTATATGGAACCTCCTATCTGAAAATTTGAAAATTCTTAAAAAATTCGTCCAAAATCTTGATGTCTCCAATCTCTTGTTTTGTACGTTTTTTCCACGTGTCTTGACATCCAATGTATCCCTGCAAAGTTTGGTGAAGATCTGAGTATGTAGTTTTTGACCTTATCTGGAACCTCCCATCTGAAAATTTGAAAATTCTTAAAAAATTCGACCAAAATCTTGATGTCTCCAATCTTTTGTTTTGTACGTTTTTTCCACGTGTCTTGACACATAATGTATCCATGCAAAGTTTGGTGAAGATCTGAGTATGTAGTTTTTGACCTTATATGGAACCTCCTATCTGAAAATTTGAAAATTCTTAAAAAATTCGTCCAAAATCTTGATGTCTCCAATCTCTTGTTTTGTACGTTTTTTCCACGTGTCTTGACATCCAATGTATCCCTGCAAAGTTTGGTGAAGATCTGAGTATGTCGTTTTTGACCTTATCTGGAACCTCCCATCTGAAAATTTGAAAATTCTTAAAAAATTCGTCGAAAATCTTGATGTCTCCGATCTCTTGTTTTGTACGTTTTTTCCACGTGTCTTGACATGCAAAGTATTCCTGCAAAGTTTGGTGAAGATCTGAGTATGTAGTTTTTGACCTCATCTGGAACCTCCTATCTGAAAATTTGAAAATTCTTAAAAAATTCGTCCAAAATTTTGATGTCTCCAATCTCTTGTTTTGTACGTTTTTTCCACGTGTCTTGACATCCAATGTATCCCTGCAATGTTTGGTGAAGATCTGAGTATGTAGTTTTTGACCTTATCTGGAACCTCCCATCTGAAAATTTGAAAATTCTTAAAAAATCCGTCCAAAATCTTGATGACCCCAATCTCTTGTTTTGTACGTTTTTTCCACGTGTCTTGACATCCAATGTATCCCTGCAAAGTTTGGTGAAGATCTGAGTATGTAGTTTTTGACCTTATCTGGAACCTCCTATCTGAAAATTTGAAAATTCTTAAAAAATTCGTCCAAAATCTTGATGTCTCCAATCTCTTGTTTTGTACGTTTTTTCCACGTGTCTTGATATCCAATGTATCCCTGCAAAGTTTGGTGAAGATCTGAGTATGTAGTTTTTGACATTATATGGAACCTCCTATCTGAAAATTTGAAAATTCTTAAAAAATTCGTCCAAAATCTTGATGTCTCCAATCTCTTGTTTTGTACGTTTTTTCCACGTGTCTCGACCTCCAATGGATCCCTGCAAAGTTTGGTGAAGATCTGAGTATGTAGTTTTTGACCTTATCTGGAAAATCCCATCTGAAAATTTGAAAATTCCTAAAAAATCCGTCCAAAATCTTGATGACCCCAATCTCTTGTTTTGTACGTTTTTTCCACGTGTCTTGACATCCAATGTATCCCTGCAAAGTTTGGTGAAGATCTGAGTATGTAGTTTTTGACCTTATCTGGAACCTCCTATCTGAAAATTTGAAAATTCTTAAAAAATTCGTCGAAAATCTTGATGTCTCCAATCTTTTGTTTTGTACGTTTTTTCCACGTGTCTTGACATCCAATGTATCCCTGCAAAGTTTGGTGAAGATCTGAGTATGTAGTTTTTGACCTTATATGGAACCTCCTATCTGAAAATTTGAAAATTCTTAAAAAATTCGTCCAAAATCTTGATGTCTCCAATCTCTTGTTTTGTACGTTTTTTCCACGTGTCTCGACCTCCAATGGATCCCTGCAAAGTTTGGTGAAGATCTGAGTATGTCGTTTTTGACCTTATCTGGAACCTCCCATCTGAAAATTTGAAAATTCTTAAAAAATTCGTCGAAAATCTTGATGTCTCCGATCTCTTGTTTTGTACGTTTTTTCCACGTGTCTTGACATGCAAAGTATTCCTGCAAAGTTTGGTGAAGATCTGAGTATGTAGTTTTTGACCTCATCTGGAACCTCCTATCTGAAAATTTGAAAATTCTTAAAAAATTCGTCCAAAATCTTGATGTCTCCAATCTCTTGTTTTGTACGTTTTTTCCACGTGTCTTGACATCCAATGTATCCCTGCAATGTTTGGTGAAGATCTGAGTATGTAGTTTTTGACCTTATCTGGAACCTCCCATCTGAAAATTTGAAAATTCCTAAAAAATCCGTCCAAAATCTTGATGACCCCAATCTCTTGTTTTGTACTTTTTTTCCACGTGTCTCGGCCTCCAATGTATCCCTGCAAAGTTTGGTGAAGATCTGAGTATGTAGTTTTTGACCTTATATGGAACCTCCTATCTGAAAATTTGAAAATTCTTAAAAAATTCGTCCAAAATCTTGATGTCACCAATCCTATGTTTTGTATGTTTTTTCCACGTGTCTTGACATCCAATGTATCCATGCAAAGTTTGGTGAAGATCTGAGTATGTCGTTTTTGACCTTATCTGGAACCTCCCATCTGAAAATTTGAAAATTCTTAAAAAATTCGTCGAAAATCTTGATGTCTCCGATCTCTTGTTTTGTACGTTTTTTCCACGTGTCTTGACATGCAAAGTATTCCTGCAAAGTTTGGTGAAGATCTGAGTATGTAGTTTTTGACCTCATCTGGAACCTCCTATCTGAAAATTTGAAAATTCTTAAAAAATTCGTCCAAAATTTTGATGTCTCCAATCTCTTGTTTTGTACGTTTTTTCCACGTGTCTTGACATCCAATGTATTCCTGCAATGTTTGGTGGAGATCTGAGTATGTAGTTTTAGACCTTATCTGGAACCTCCTATCTGAAAATTTGAAAATTCTTCAAAAATTCGTCCAAAATCTTGATGTCTCCAATCTCTTGTTTTGTACGTTTTTTCCACGTGTCTCGACCTCCAATGGATCCCTGCAAAGTTTGGTGAAGATCTGAGTATGTCGTTTTTGACCTTATCTGGAACATCCTTTCTGAAAATTTGAAAATTCTTAAAAAATTCGTCCAAAATCTTGATGTCTCCAATCTCTTGTTTTGTACGTTTTTTCCACGTGTCTTGATATCCAATGTATCCCTGCAAAGTTTGGTGAAGATCTGAGTATGTCGTTTTTGACCTTATCTGGAACATCCTTTCTGAAAATTTGAAAATTGTTAAAAAATTCGTCCAAAATCTTGATGTCTCCAATCTCTTTTTTTGTACGTTTTTTCCACGTGTCTTGACATCCAATGTATCCCTGCAAAGTTTGGTGAAGATCTGAGTATGTAGTTTTTGACCTTATCTGGAACCTCCCATCTGAAAATTTGAAAATTCTTAAAAAATTCGACCAAAATCTTGATGTCTCCAATCTTTTGTTTTGTACGTTTTTTCCACGTGTCTTGACACATAATGTATCCATGCAAAGTTTGGTGAAGATCTGAGTATGTAGTTTTTGACCTTATATGGAACCTCCTATCTGAAAATTTGAAAATTCTTAAAAAAATCGTCCAAAATCTTGATGTCTCCAATCTCTTGTTTTGTACGTTTTTTCCACGTGTCTTGACATCCAATGTATCCCTGCAAAGTTTGGTGAAGATCTGAGTATGTAGTTTTTGACCTTATCTGGAACCTCCCATCTGAAAATTTGAAAATTCTTAAAAAATTCGACCAAAATCTTGATGTCTCCAATCTTTTGTTTTGTACGTTTTTTCCACGTGTCTTGACACATAATGTATCCATGCAAAGTTTGGTGAAGATCTGAGTATGTAGTTTTTGACCTTATATGGAACCTCCTATCTGAAAATTTGAAAATTCTTAAAAAATTCGTCCAAAATCTTGATGTCTCCAATCTCTTGTTTTGTACGTTTTTTCCACGTGTCTTGACATCCAATATATCCCTGCAAAGTTTGGTGAAGATCTGAGTATGTAGTTTTTGACCTTATCTGGAACCTCCCATCTGAAAATTTGAAAATTCCTAAAAAATCCGTGCAAAATCTTGATGACCCCAATCTCTTGTTTTGTACGTTTTTTCCACGTGTCTTGACATCCAATGTATTCCTGCAATGTTTGGTGAAGATCTGAGTATGTAGTTTTTGACCTTATATGGAACCTCCTATCTGAAAATTTGAAAATTCTTAAAAAATTCGACCAAAATCTTGATGTTCCGAATCCTATGTTTTGTATGTTTTTTCCACGTGTCTTGACATCCAATGTATCCATGCAAAGTTTGGTGAAGATCTGAGTATGTAGTTTTTGACCTTATATTGAACCTCCCATCTGAAAATTTGAAAATTCTTAAAAAATTCGTCCAAAAACTTGATGACCCCAATCTCTTGTTTTGTACGTTTTTTCCACGTGTCTTGACATCCAAAGTATCCCTGCAAAGTTTGGTGAAGATCTGAGTATGTAGTTTTTGACCTTATATGGAACCTCCTTTCTGAAAATTTGAGAATTCTTAAAAAATTCGTCCAAAATCTTGATGTCTCCAATCTCTTGTTTTGTACGTTTTTTCCACGTGTCTTGACATCCAATGTATCCATGCAAAGTTTGGTGAAGATCTGAGTATGTCGTTTTTGACCTTATCTGGAACCTCCCATCTGAAAATTTGAAAATTCTTAAAAAATTCGTCGAATATCTTGATGTCTCCAATCTTTTGTTTTGTACGTTTTTTCCACGTGTCTTGACATGCAAAGTATCCCTGCAACGTTTGGTGAAGATCTGAGTATGTAGTTTTTGACCTTATCTGGAACATCCTTTCTGAAAATTTGAAAATTCTTAAAAAATTCGTCCAAAATCTTGATGTCTCCAATCTCTTGTTTTGTACGTTTTTTCCACGTGTCTTGATATCCAATGTATCCCTGCAAAGTTTGGTGAAGATCTGAGTATGTCGTTTTTGACCTTATCTGGAACATCCTTTCTGAAAATTTGAAAATTGTTAAAAAATTCGTCCAAAATCTTGATGTCTCCAATCTCTTTTTTGTACGTTTTTTCCACGTGTCTTGACATCCAATGTATCCCTGCAAAGTTTGGTGAAGATCTGAGTATGTAGTTTTTGACCTTATCTGGAACCTCCCATCTGAAAATTTGAAAATTCTTAAAAAATTCGACCAAAATCTTGATGTCTCCAATCTTTTGTTTTGTACGTTTTTTCCACGTGTCTTGACACATAATGTATCCATGCAAAGTTTGGTGAAGATCTGAGTATGTAGTTTTTGACCTTATATGGAACCTCCTATCTGAAAATTTGAAAATTCTTAAAAAATTCGTCCAAAATCTTGATGTCTCCAATCTCTTGTTTTGTACGTTTATTCCACGTGTCTTGACATCCAATGTATCCCTGCAAAGTTTGGTGAAGATCTGAGTATGTAGTTTTTGACCTTATCTGGAACCTCCCATCTGAAAATTTGAAAATTCCTAAAAAATCCGTGCAAAATCTTGATGACCCCAATCTCTTGTTTTGTACGTTTTTTCCACGTGTCTTGACATCCAATGTATCCATGCAAAGTTTGGTGAAGATCTGAGTATGTCGTTTTTGACCTTATCTGGAACCTCCCATCTGAAAATTTGAAAATTCTTAAAAAATTCGTCGAAAATCTTGATGTCTCCAATCTCTTGTTTTGTACGTTTTTTCCACGTGTCTTGACATGCAAAGTATCCCTGCAACGTTTGGTGAAGATCTGAGTATGTAGTTTTTGACCTTATCTGGAACCTCCTATCTGAAAATTTGAAAATTCTTCAAAAATTCGTCGAAAATCTTGATGTCTCCAATCTCTTGTTTTGTACGTTTTTTCCACGTGTCTTGACATCCAATGTATCCCTGCAATGTTTGGTGGAGATCTGAGTATGTAGTTTTTGACCTTATCTGGGACCTCCTATCAGAAAATTTGAAAATTCTTCAAAAATTCGTCCAAAATCTTGATGTCTCCAATCTCTTGTTTTGTACGTTTTTTCCACGTGTCTCGACCTCCAATGTATCCCTGCAAAGTTTGGTGAAGATCTGAGTATGTCGTTTTTGACCTTATCTGGAACATCCTTTCTGAAAATTTGAAAATTCTTCAAAAATTCGTCCAAAATCTTGATGTCTCCAATCTCTTGTTTTGTACGTTTTTTCCACGTGTCTCGACCTCCAATGTATCCCTGCAAAGTTAGTGAAGATCTGAGTATGTCGTTTTTGACCTTATCTGGAACATCCTTTCTGAAAATTTGAAAATTCTTAAAAAATTCGTCGAAAATCTTGATGTCTCCAATCTCTTGTTTTGTACGTTTTTTCCACGTTTCTTGACATCCAATGTATCCCTGCAAAGTTTGGTGAAGATCTGAGTATGTAGTTTTTGACCTTATATGGAACCTCCTATCTGAAAATTTGAAAATTCTTAAAAAATTCGTCCAAAATCTTGATGTCTCCAATCTCTTGTTTTGTACGTTTTTTCCACGTGTCTCGACCTCCAATGGATCCCTGCAAAGTTTGGTGAAGATCTGAGTATGTCGTTTTTGACCTTATCTGGTACCTCCCATCTGAAAATTTGAAAATTCTTAAAAAATTCGTCGAAAATCTTGATGTCTCCGATCTCTTGTTTTGTACGTTTTTTCCACGTGTCTTGACATGCAAAGTATTCCTGCAAAGTTTGGTGAAGATCTGAGTATGTAGTTTTTGACCTCATCTGGAACCTCCTATCTGAAAATTTGAAAATTCTTAAAAAATTCGTCCAAAATCTTGATGTCTCCAATCTCTTGTTTTGTACGTTTTTTCCACGTGTCTTGACATCCAATGTATCCCTGCAATGTTTGGTGAAGATCTGAGTATGTAGTTTTTGACCTTATCTGGAACCTCCCATCTGAAAATTTGAAAATTCCTAAAAAATCCGTCCAAAATCTTGATGACCCCAATCTCTTGTTTTGTACTTTTTTTCCACGTGTCTCGACCTCCAATGTATCCCTGCAAAGTTTGGTGAAGATCTGAGTATGTAGTTTTTGACCTTATATGGAACCTCCTATCTGAAAATTTGAAAATTCTTAAAAAATTCGTCCAAAATCTTGATGTCACCAATCCTATGTTTTGTATGTTTTTTCCACGTGTCTTGACATCCAATGTATCCATGCAAAGTTTGGTGAAGATCTGAGTATGTCGTTTTTGACCTTATCTGGAACCTCCCATCTGAAAATTTGAAAATTCTTAAAAAATTCGTCGAAAATCTTGATGTCTCCGATCTCTTGTTTTGTACGTTTTTTCCACGTGTCTTGACATGCAAAGTATTCCTGCAAAGTTTGGTGAAGATCTGAGTATGTAGTTTTTGACCTCATCTGGAACCTCCTATCTGAAAATTTGAAAATTCTTAAAAAATTCGTCCAAAATTTTGATGTCTCCAATCTCTTGTTTTGTACGTTTTTTCCACGTGTCTTGACATCCAATGTATCCCTGCAATGTTTGGTGAAGATCTGAGTATGTAGTTTTTGACCTTATCTGGAACCTCCCATCTGAAAATTTGAAAATTCCTAAAAAATCCGTCCAAAATCTTGATGACCCCAATCTCTTGTTTTGTACGTTTTTTCCACGTGTCTTGACATCCAATGTATCCCTGCAAAGTTTGGTGAAGATCTGAGTATGTAGTTTTTGACCTTATCTGGAACCTCCTATCTGAAAATTTGAAAATTCTTAAAAAATTCGTCCAAAATCTTGATGTCTCCAATCTCTTGTTTTGTACGTTTTTTCCACGTGTCTTGATATCCAATGTATCCCTGCAAAGTTTGGTGAAGATCTGAGTATGTCGTTTTTGACCTTATCTGGAACATCCTTTCTGAAAATTTGAAAATTGTTAAAAAATTCGTCCAAAATCTTGATGTCTCCAATCTCTTTTTTGTACGTTTTTTCCACGTGTCTTGACATCCAATGTATCCCTGCAAAGTTTGGTGAAGATCTGAGTATGTAGTTTTTGACCTTATCTGGAACCTCCCATCTGAAAATTTGAAAATTCTTAAAAAATTCGACCAAAATCTTGATGTCTCCAATCTTTTGTTTTGTACGTTTTTTCCACGTGTCTTGACACATAATGTATCCATGCAAAGTTTGGTGAAGATCTGAGTATGTAGTTTTTGACCTTATATGGAACCTCCTATCTGAAAATTTGAAAATTCTTAAAAAATTCGTCCAAAATCTTGATGTCTCCAATCTCTTGTTTTGTACGTTTTTTCCACGTGTCTTGACATCCAATGTATCCCTGCAAAGTTTGGTGAAGATCTGAGTATGTAGTTTTTGACCTTATCTGGAACCTCCCATCTGAAAATTTGAAAATTCCTAAAAAATCCGTGCAAAATCTTGATGACCCCAATCTCTTGTTTTGTACGTTTTTTCCACGTGTCTTGACATCCAATGTATCCATGCAAAGTTTGGTGAAGATCTGAGTATGTCGTTTTTGACCTTATCTGGAACCTCCCATCTGAAAATTTGAAAATTCTTAAAAAATTTGTCGAAAATCTTGATGTCTCCAATCTCTTGTTTTGTACGTTTTTTCCACGTGTCTTGACATGCAAAGTATCCCTGCAACGTTTGGTGAAGATCTGAGTATGTAGTTTTTGACCTTATCTGGAACCTCCTATCTGAAAATTTGAAAATTCTTCAAAAATTCGTCGAAAATCTTGATGTCTCCAATCTCTTGTTTTGTACGTTTTTTCCACGTGTCTTGACATCCAATGTATCCCTGCAATGTTTGGTGGAGATCTGAGTATGTAGTTTTTGACCTTATCTGGGACCTCCTATCAGAAAATTTGAAAATTCTTCAAAAATTCGTCCAAAATCTTGATGTCTCCAATCTCTTGTTTTGTAGGTTTTTTCACGTGTCTCGACCTCCAATGTATCCCTGCAAAGTTTGGTGAAGATCTGAGTATGTCGTTTTTGACCTTATCTGGAACATCCTTTCTGAAAATTTGAAAATTCTTAAAAAATTCGTCGAAAATCTTGATGTCTCCAATCTCTTGTTTTGTACGTTTTTTCCACGTGTCTTGACATCCAATGTATCCCTGCAAAGTTTGGTGAAGATCTGAGTATGTAGTTTTTGACCTTATATGGAACCTCCTTTCTGAAAATTTGAAAATTCTCAAAAAATTCGTCCATAATCTTGATGTCTCCAATCCCTTGTTTTGTACGTTTTTTCCACGTGTCTTGACATCCAATGTATCCCTGCAAAGTTTGGTGAAGATCTGAGTATGTAGTTTTTGACCTTATATGGAACCTCCTATCTGAAAATTTGAAAATTCTTAAAAAATTCGTCCAAAATCTTGATGTCACCAATCCTATGTTTTGTATGTTTTTTCCACGTGTCTTGACATCCAATGTATCCATGCAAAGTTTGGTGAAGATCTGAGTATGTCGTTTTTGACCTTATCTGGAACCTCCCATCTGAAAATTTGAAAATTCTTAAAAAATTCGTCGAAAATCTTGATGTCTCCGATCTCTTGTTTTGTACGTTTTTTCCACGTGTCTTGACATGCAAAGTATTCCTGCAAAGTTTGGTGAAGATCTGAGTATGTAGTTTTTGACCTTATATGGAACCTCCTATCTGAAAATTTGAAAATTCTTAAAAAATTCGTCCAAAATCTTGATGTCTCCAATCTCTTGTTTAGTACGTTTTTTCCACGTGTCTTGACATCCAATGTATCCCTGCAAAGTTTGGTGAAGATCTGAGTATGTAGTTTTTGACCTTATCTGGAACCTCCCATCTGAAAATTTGAAAATTCCTAAAAAATCCGTGCAAAATCTTGATGACCCCAATCTCTTGTTTTGTACGTTTTTTCCACGTGTCTTGACATCCAATGTATCCATGCAAAGTTTGGTGAAGATCTGAGTATGTCGTTTTTGACCTTATCTGGAACCTCCCATCTGAAAATTTGAAAATTCTTAAAAAATTCGTCGAAAATCTTGATGTCTCCAATCTCTTGTTTTGTACGTTTTTTCCACGTGTCTTGACATGCAAAGTATCCCTGCAACGTTTGGTGAAGATCTGAGTATGTAGTTTTTGACCTTATCTGGAACCTCCTATCTGAAAATTTGAAAATTCTTCAAAAATTCGTCGAAAATCTTGATGTCTCCAATATCTTGTTTTGTACGTTTTTTCCACGTGTCTTGACATCCAATGTATCCCTGCAATGTTTGGTGGAGATCTGAGTATGTAGTTTTTGACCTTATCTGGGACCTCCTATCAGAAAATTTGAAAATTCTTCAAAAATTCGTCCAAAATCTTGATGTCTCCAATCTCTTGTTTTGTACGTTTTTTCCACGTGTCTCGACCTCCAATGTATCCCTGCAAAGTTTGGTGAAGATCTGAGTATGTCGTTTTTGACCTTATCTGGAACATCCTTTCTGAAAATTTGAAAATTCTTAAAAAATTCGTCGAAAATCTTGATGTCTCCAATCTCTTGTTTTGTACGTTTTTTCCACGTGTCTTGACATCCAATGTATCCCTGCAAAGTTTGGTGAAGATCTGAGTATGTAGTTTTTGACCTTATATGGAACCTCCTTTCTGAAAATTTGAAAATTCTCAAAAAATTCTTCCATAATCTTGATGTCTCCAATCTCTTGTTTTGTACGTTTTTTCCACGTGTCTTGACATCCAATGTATCCCTGCAAAGTTTGGTGAAGATCTGAGTATGTAGTTTTTGACCTTATCTGGAACCTCCCATCTGAAAATTTGAAAATTCTTAAAAAATTCGACCAAAATCTTGATGTCTCCAATCTTTTGTTTTGTACGTTTTTTCCACGTGTCTTGACACATAATGTATCCATGCAAAGTTTGGTGAAGATCTGAGTATGTAGTTTTTGACCTTATATGGAACCTCCTATCTGAAAATTTGAAAATTCTTAAAAAATTCGTCCAAAATCTTGATGTCTCCAATCTCTTGTTTTGTACGTTTTTTCCACGTGTCTTGACATCCAATGTATCCCTGCAAAGTTTGGTGAAGATCTGAGTATGTAGTTTTTGACCTTATCTGGAACCTCCCATCTGAAAATTTGAAAATTCCTAAAAAATCCGTGCAAAATCTTGATGACCCCAATCTCTTGTTTTGTACGTTTTTTCCACGTGTCTTGACATCCAATGTATTCCTGCAATGTTTGGTGAAGATCTGAGTATGTAGTTTTTGACCTTATATGGAACCTCCTATCTGAAAATTTGAAAATTCTTAAAAAATTCGTCGAAAATCTTGATGTCTCCAATCTCTTGTTTTGTACGTTTTTTCCACGTGTCTTGACATGCAAAGTATCCCTGCAACGTTTGGTGAAGATCTGAGTATGTAGTTTTTGACCTTATCTGGAACCTCCTATCTGAAAATTTGAAAATTCTTCAAAAATTCGTCGAAAATCTTGATGTCTCCAATCTCTTGTTTTGTACGTTTTTTCCACGTGTCTTGACATCCAATGTATTCCTGCAATGTTTGGTGAAGATCTGAGTATGTAGTTTTTGACCTTATATGGAACCTCCTATCTGAAAATTTGAAAATTCTTAAAAAATTCGTCGAAAATCTTGATGTCTCCAATCTCTTGTTTTGTACGTTTTTTCCACGTGTCTTGACATGCAAAGTATCCCTGCAACGTTTGGTGAAGATCTGAGTATGTAGTTTTTGACCTTATCTGGAACCTCCTATCTGAAAATTTGAAAATTCTTAAAAAATTCGTCCAAAATCTTGAAGACCCCAATCTCTTGTTTTGTACGTTTTTTCCACGTGTCTTGACATCCAATGTATCCCTGCAAAGTTTGGTGAAGATCTGAGTATGTAGTTTTTGACCTTATATGGAACCTCCTTTCTGAAAATTTGAGAATTCTTAAAAAATTCGTCCAAAATCTTGATGTCTCCAATCTCTTGTTTTGTACGTTTTTTCCACGTGTCTTGACATCCAATGTATCCATGCAAAGTTTGGTGAAGATCTGAGTATGTCGTTTTTGACCTTATCTGGAACCTCCCATCCGAAAATTTGAAAATTCTTAAAAAATTCGTCGAAAATCTTGATGTCTCCAATCTCTTGTTTTGTACGTTTTTTCCACGTGTCTTGACATGCAAAGTATCCCTGCAACGTTTGGTGAAGATCTGAGTATGTAGTTTTTGACCTTATCTGGAACCTCCTATCTGAAAATTTGAAAATTCTTCAAAAATTCGTCGAAAATCTTGATGTCTCCAATCTCTTGCTTTGTACGTTTTTTCCACGTGTCTTGACATCCAATGTATCCCTGCAATGTTTGGTGGAGATCTGAGTATGTAGTTTTTGACCTTATCTGGAACCTCCTATCTGAAAATTTGAAAATTCTTCAAAAATTCGTCCAAAATCTTGATGTCTCCAATCTCTTGTTTTGTACGTTTTTTCCACGTGTCTCGACCTCCAATGTATCCCTGCAAAGTTAGTGAAGATCTGAGTATGTCGTTTTTGACCTTATCTGGAACATCCTTTCTGAAAATTTGAAAATTCTTAAAAAATTCGTCGAAAATCTTGATGTCTCCAATCTCTTGTTTTGTACGTTTTTTCCACGTTTCTTGACATCCAATGTATCCCTGCAAAGTTTGGTGAAGATCTGAGTATGTAGTTTTTGACCTTATATGGAACCTCCTTTCTGAAAATTTGAAAATTCTCAAAAAATTCGTCCATAATCTTGATGTCTCCAATCTCTTGTTTTGTACGTTTTTTCCACGTGTCTTGACATCCAATGTATCCCTGCAAAGTTTGGTGAAGATCTGAGTATGTAGTTTTTGACCTTATATGGAACCTCCTATCTGAAAATTTGAAAATTCTTAAAAAATTCGTCCAAAATCTTGATGTCTCCAATCTCTTGTTTTGTACGTTTTTTCCACGTGTCTTGATATCCAATGTATCCCTACAAAGTTTGGTGAAGATCTGAGTATGTCGTTTTTGACCTTATCTGGAACATCCTTTCTGAAAATTTGAAAATTGTTAAAAAATTCGTCCAAAATCTTGATGTCTCCAATCTCTTTTTTGTACGTTTTTTCCACGTGTCTTGACATCCAATGTATCCCTGCAAAGTTTGGTGAAGATCTGAGTATGTTGTTTTTGACCTTATCTGGAACCTCCCATCTGAAAATTTGAAAATTCTTAAAAAATTCGACCAAAATCTTGATGTCTCCAATCTTTTGTTTTGTACGTTTTTTCCACGTGTCTTGACACATAATGTATCCATGCAAAGTTTGGTGAAGATCTGAGTATGTAGTTTTTGACCTTATATGGAACCTCCTATCTGAAAATTTGAAAATTCTTAAAAAATTCGTCCAAAATCTTGATGTCTCCAATCTCTTGTTTTGTACGTTTTTTCCACGTGTCTTGACATCCAATGTATCCCTGCAAAGTTTGGTGAAGATCTGAGTATGTAGTTTTTGACCTTATCTGGAACCTCCCATCTGAAAATTTGAAAATTCCTAAAAAATCCGTGCAAAATCTTGATGACCCCAATCTCTTGTTTTGTACGTTTTTTCCACGTGTCTTGACATCCAATGTATTCCTGCAATGTTTGGTGAAGATCTGAGTATGTAGTTTTTGACCTTATATGGAACCTCCTATCTGAAAATTTGAAAATTCTTAAAAAATTCGACCAAAATCTTGATGTTCCGAATCCTATGTTTTGTATGTTTTTTTCCACGTGTCTTGACATCCAATGTATCCATGCAAAGTTTGGTGAAGATCTGAGTATGTAGTTTTTGACCTTATATTGAACCTCCCATCTGAAAATTTGAAAATTCTTAAAAAATTCGTCCAAAATCTTGATGACCCCAATCTCTTGTTTTGTACGTTTTTTCCACGAGTCTTGACATCCAAAGTATCCCTGCAAAGTTTGGTGAAGATCTGAGTATGTAGTTTTTGACCTTATATGGAACCTCCTTTCTGAAAATTTGAGAATTCTTAAAAAATTCGTCCAAAATCTTGATGTCTCCAATCTCTTGTTTTGTACGTTTTTTCCACGTGTCTTGACATCCAATGTATCCATGCAAAGTTTGGTGAAGATCTGAGTATGTCGTTTTTGACCTTATCTGGAACCTCCCATCTGAAAATTTGAAAATTCTTAAAAAATTCGTCGAAAATCTTGATGTCTCCAATCTTTTGTTTTGTACGTTTTTTCCACGTGTCTTGACATGCAAAGTATCCCTGCAACGTTTGGTGAAGATCTGAGTATGTAGTTTTTGACCTTATCTGGAACCTCCTATCTGAAAATTTGAAAATTCTTCAAAAATTCGTCGAAAATCTTGATGTCTCCAATCTCTTGTTTTGTACGTTTTTTCCACGTGTCTTGACATCCAATGTATTCCTGCAATGTTTGGTGGAGATCTGAGTATGTAGTTTTAGACCTTATCTGGAACCTCCTATCTGAAAATTTGAAAATTCTTCAAAAATTCGTCCAAAATCTTGATGTCTCCAATCTCTTGTTTTGTACGTTTTTTCCACGTGTCTCGACCTCCAATGGATCCCTGCAAAGTTTGGTGAAGATCTGAGTATGTCGTTTTTGACCTTATCTGGAACATCCTTTCTGAAAATTTGAAAATTCTTAAAAAATTCGTCGAAAATCTTGATGTCTCCAATCTCTTGTTTTGTACGTTTTTTCCACGTGTCTTGACATCCAATGTATCCCTGCAAAGTTTGGTGAAGATCTGAGTATGTAGTTTTTGACCTTATATGGAACCTCCTATCTGAAAATTTGAAAATTCTTAAAAAATTCGTCCAAAATCTTGATGTCTCCAATCTCTTGTTTTGTACGTTTTTTCCACGTGTCTCGACCTCCAATGGATCCCTGCAAAGTTTGGTGAAGATCTGAGTATGTCGTTTTTGACCTTATCTGGAACCTCCCATCTGAAAATTTGAAAATTCTTAAAAAATTCGTCGAAAATCTTGATGTCTCCGATCTCTTGTTTTGTACGTTTTTTCCACGTGTCTTGACATGCAAAGTATTCCTGCAAAGTTTGGTGAAGATCTGAGTATGTCGTTTTTGACCTCATCTGGAACCTCCCATCTGAAAATTTGAAAATTCTTAAAAAATTCGTCGAAAATCTTGATGTCTCCAATCTTTTGTTTTGTACGTTTTTTCCACGTGTCTTGACATGCAAAGTATCCCTGCAACGTTTGGTGAAGATCTGAGTATGTAGTTTTTGACCTTATCTGGAACCTCCTATCTGAAAATTTGAAAATTCTTCAAAAATTCGTCGAAAATCTTGATGTCTCCAATCTCTTGTTTTGTACGTTTTTTCCACGTGTCTTGACATCCAATGTATTCCTGCAATGTTTGGTGGAGATCTGAGTATGTAGTTTTAGACCTTATCTGGAACCTCCTATCTGAAAATTTGAAAATTCTTTAAACATTCGTCCAAAATCTTGATGTCTCCAATCTCTTGTTTTGTACGTTTTTTCCACGTGTCTCGACCTCCAATGGATCCCTGCAAAGTTTGGTGAAGATCTGAGTATGTCGTTTTTGACCTTATCTGGAACATCCTTTCTGAAAATTTGAAAATTCTTAAAAAATTCGTCGAAAATCTTGATGTCTCCAATCTCTTGTTTTGTACGTTTTTTCCACGTGTCTTGACATCCAATGTATCCCTGCAAAGTTTGGTGAAGATCTGAGTATGTAGTTTTTGACCTTATATGGAACCTCCTATCTGAAAATTTGAAAATTCTTAAAAAATTCGTCCAAAATCTTGATGTCTCCAATCTCTTGTTTTGTACGTTTTTTCCACGTGTCTCGACCTCCAATGGATCCCTGCAAAGTTTGGTGAAGATCTGAGTATGTCGTTTTTGACCTTATCTGGAACCTCCCATCTGAAAATTTGAAAATTCTTAAAAAATTCGTCGAAAATCTTGATGTCTCCGATCTCTTGTTTTGTACGTTTTTCCACGTGTCTTGACATGCAAAGTATTCCTGCAAAGTTTGGTGAAGATCTGAGTATGTAGTTTTTGACCTCATCTGGAACCTCCTATCTGAAAATTTGAAAATTCTTAAAAAATTCGTCCAAAATCTTGATGTCTCCAATCTCTTGTTTTGTACGTTTTTTCCACGTGTCTTGACATCCAATGTATCCCTGCAATGTTTGGTGAAGATCTGAGTATGTAGTTTTTGACCTTATCTGGAACCTCCCATCTGAAAATTTGAAAATTCCTAAAAAATCCGTCCAAAATCTTGATGACCCCAATCTCTTGTTTTGTACTTTTTTTCCACGTGTCTCGACCTCCAATGTATCCCTGCAAAGTTTGGTGAAGATCTGAGTATGTAGTTTTTGACCTTATATGGAACCTCCTATCTGAAAATTTGAAAATTCTTAAAAAATTCGTCCAAAATCTTGATGTCACCAATCCTATGTTTTGTATGTTTTTTCCACGTGTCTTGACATCCAATGTATCCATGCAAAGTTTGGTGAAGATCTGAGTATGTCGTTTTTGACCTTATCTGGAACCTCCCATCTGAAAATTTGAAAATTCTTAAAAAATTCGTCGAAAATCTTGATGTCTCCGATCTCTTGTTTTGTACGTTTTTTCCACGTGTCTTGACATGCAAAGTATTCCTGCAAAGTTTGGTGAAGATCTGAGTATGTAGTTTTTGACCTCATCTGGAACCTCCTATCTGAAAATTTGAAAATTCTTAAAAAATTCGTCCAAAATTTTGATGTCTCCAAATCTCTTGTTTTGTACGTTTTTTCCACGTGTCTTGACATCCAATGTATCCCTGCAATGTTTGGTGAAGATCTGAGTATGTAGTTTTTGACCTTATCTGGAACCTCCCATCTGAAAATTTGAAAAATCCTAAAAAATCCGTCCAAAATCTTGATGACCCCAATCTCTTGTTTTGTACGTTTTTTCCACGTGTCTTGACATCCAATGTATCCCTGCAAAGTTTGGTGAAGATCTGAGTATGTAGTTTTTGACCTTATCTGGAACCTCCTATCTGAAAATTTGAAAATTCTTAAAAAATTCGTCCAAAATCTTGATGTCTCCAATCTCTTGTTTTGTACGTTTTTTCCACGTGTCTTGATATCCAATGTATCCCTGCAAAGTTTGGTGAAGATCTGAGTATGTAGTTTTTGACTTTATCTGGAACCTCCTATCTGAAAATTTGAAAATTCTTCAAAAATTCGTCGAAAATCTTGATGTCTCCAATCTCTTGTTTTGTACGTTTTTTCCACGTGTCTTGACATCCAATGTATTCCTGCAATGTTTGGTGGAGATCTGAGTATGTAGTTTTAGACCTTATCTGGAACCTCCTATCTGAAAATTTGAAAATTCTTCAAAATATGTCCAAAATCTTGATGTCTCCAATCTCTTGTTTTGTACGTTTTTTCCACGTGTCTCGACCTCCAATGGATCCCTGCAAAGTTTGGTGAAGATCTGAGTATGTCGTTTTTGACCTTATCTGGAACATCCTTTCTGAAAATTTGAAAATTCTTAAAAAATTCGTCGAAAATCTTGATGTCTCCAATCTCTTGTTTTGTACGTTTTTTGCACGTGTCTTGACATCCAATGTATCCCTGCAAAGTTTGGTGAAGATCTGAGTATGTAGTTTTTGACCTTATATGGAACCTCCTATCTGAAAATTTGAAAATTCTTAAAAAATTCGTCCAAAATCTTGATGTCTCCAATCTCTTGTTTTGTACGTTTTTTCCACGTGTCTCGACCTCCAATGGATCCCTGCAAAGTTTGGTGAAGATCTGAGTATGTCGTTTTTGACCTTATCTGAAACCTCCCATCTGAAAATTTGAAAATTCTTAAAAAATTCGTCGAAAATCTTGATGTCTCCGATCTCTTGTTTTGTACGTTTTTTCCACGTGTCTTGACATGCAAAGTATTCCTGCAAAGTTTGGTGAAGATCTGAGTATGTAGTTTTTGACCTCATCTGGAACCTCCTATCTGAAAATTTGAAAATTCTTCAAAAATTCGTCGAAAATCTTGATGTCTCCAATCTCTTGTTTTGTACGTTTTTTCCACGTGTCTTGACATCCAATGTATTCCTGCAATGTTTGGTGAAGATCTGAGTATGTAGTTTTTGACCTTATATGGAACCTCCTATCTGAAAATTTGAAAATTCTTAAAAAATTCGTCGAAAATCTTGATGTCTCCAATCTCTTGTTTTGTACGTTTTTTCCACGTGTCTTGACATGCAAAGTATCCCTGCAACGTTTGGTGAAGATCTGAGTATGTAGTTTTTGACCTTATCTGGAACCTCCTATCTGAAAATTTGAAAATTCTTAAAAAATTCGTCCAAAATCTTGAAGACCCCAATCTCTTGTTTTGTACGTTTTTTCCACGTGTCTTGACATCCAATGTATCCCTGCAAAGTTTGGTGAAGATCTGAGTATGTAGTTTTTGACCTTATATGGAACCTCCTTTCTGAAAATTTGAGAATTCTTAAAAAATTCGTCCAAAATCTTGATGTCTCCAATCTCTTGTTTTGTACGTTTTTTCCACGTGTCTTGACATCCAATGTATCCATGCAAAGTTTGGTGAAGATCTGAGTATGTCGTTTTTGACCTTATCTGGAACCTCCCATCCGAAAATTTGAAAATTCTTAAAAAATTCGTCGAAAATCTTGATGTCTCCAATCTCTTGTTTTGTACGTTTTTTCCACGTGTCTTGACATGCAAAGTATCCCTGCAACGTTTGGTGAAGATCTGAGTATGTAGTTTTTGACCTTATCTGGAACCTCCTATCTGAAAATTTGAAAATTCTTCAAAAATTCGTCGAAAATCTTGATGTCTCCAATCTCTTGCTTTGTACGTTTTTTCAACGTGTCTTGACATCCAATGTATCCCTGCAATGTTTGGTGGAGATCTGAGTATGTAGTTTTTGACCTTATCTGGAACCTCCTATCTGAAAATTTGAAAATTCTTCAAAAATTCGTCCAAAATCTTGATGTCTCCAATCTCTTGTTTTGTACGTTTTTTCCACGTGTCTCGACCTCCAATGTATCCCTGCAAAGTTAGTGAAGATCTGAGTATGTCGTTTTTGACCTTATCTGGAACATCCTTTCTGAAAATTTGAAAATTCTTAAAAAATTCGTCGAAAATCTTGATGTCTCCAATCTCTTGTTTTGTACGTTTTTTCCACGTTTCTTGACATCCAATGTATCCCTGCAAAGTTTGGTGAAGATCTGAGTATGTAGTTTTTGACCTTATATGGAACCTCCTTTCTGAAAATTTGAAAATTCTCAAAAAATTCGTCCATAATCTTGATGTCTCCAATCTCTTGTTTTGTACGTTTTTTCCACGTGTCTTGACATCCAATGTATCCCTGCAAAGTTTGGTGAAGATCTGAGTATGTAGTTTTTGACCTTATATGGAACCTCCTATCTGAAAATTTGAAAATTCTTAAAAAATTCGTCCAAAATCTTGATGTCTCCAATCTCTTGTTTTGTACGTTTTTTCCACGTGTCTTGATATCCAATGTATCCCTACAAAGTTTGGTGAAGATCTGAGTATGTCGTTTTTGACCTTATCTGGAACATCCTTTCTGAAAATTTGAAAATTGTTAAAAAATTCGTCCAAAATCTTGATGTCTCCAATCTCTTTTTTGTACGTTTTTTCCACGTGTCTTGACATCCAATGTATCCCTGCAAAGTTTGGTGAAGATCTGAGTATGTAGTTTTTGACCTTATCTGGAACCTCCCATCTGAAAATTTGAAAATTCTTAAAAAATTCGACCAAAATCTTGATGTCTCCAATCTTTTGTTTTGTACGTTTTTTCCACGTGTCTTGACACATAATGTATCCATGCAAAGTTTGGTGAAGATCTGAGTATGTAGTTTTTGACCTTATATGGAACCTCCTATCTGAAAATTTGAAAATTCTTAAAAAATTCGTCCAAAATCTTGATGTCTCCAATCTCTTGTTTTGTACGTTTTTTCCACGTGTCTTGACATCCAATGTATCCCTGCAAAGTTTGGTGAAGATCTGAGTATGTAGTTTTTGACCTTATCTGGAACCTCCCATCTGAAAATTTGAAAATTCCTAAAAAATCCGTGCAAAATCTTGATGACCCCAATCTCTTGTTTTGTACGTTTTTTCCACGTGTCTTGACATCCAATGTATTCCTGCAATGTTTGGTGAAGATCTGAGTATGTAGTTTTTGACCTTATATGGAACCTCCTATCTGAAAATTTGAAAATTCTTAAAAAATTCGACCAAAATCTTGATGTTCCGAATCCTATGTTTTGTATGTTTTTTTCCACGTGTCTTGACATCCAATGTATCCATGCAAAGTTTGGTGAAGATCTGAGTATGTAGTTTTTGACCTTATATTGAACCTCCCATCTGAAAATTTGAAAATTCTTAAAAAATTCGTCCAAAATCTTGATGACCCCAATCTCTTGTTTTGTACGTTTTTTCCACGTGTCTTGACATCCAAAGTATCCCTGCAAAGTTTGGTGAAGATCTGAGTATGTAGTTTTTGACCTTATATGGAACCTCCTTTCTGAAAATTTGAGAATTCTTAAAAAATTCGTCCAAAATCTTGATGTCTCCAATCTCTTGTTTTGTACGTTTTTTCCACGTGTCTTGACATCCAATGTATCCATGCAAAGTTTGGTGAAGATCTGAGTATGTCGTTTTTGACCTTATCTGGAACCTCCCATCTGAAAATTTGAAAATTCTTAAAAAATTCGTCGAAAATCTTGATGTCTCCAATCTTTTGTTTTGTACGTTTTTTCCACGTGTCTTGACATGCAAAGTATCCCTGCAACGTTTGGTGAAGATCTGAGTATGTAGTTTTTGACCTTATCTGGAACCTCCTATCTGAAAATTTGAAAATTCTTCAAAAATTCGTCAAAAATCTTGATGTCTCCAATCTCTTGTTTTGTACGTTTTTTCCACGTGTCTTGACATCCAATGTATTCCTGCAATGTTTGGTGGAGATCTGAGTATGTAGTTTTAGACCTTATCTGGAACCTCCTATCTGAAAATTTGAAAATTCTTCAAAAATTCGTCCAAAATCTTGATGTCTCCAATCTCTTGTTTTGTACGTTTTTTCCACGTGTCTCGACCTCCAATGGATCCCTGCAAAGTTTGGTGAAGATCTGAGTATGTCGTTTTTGACCTTATCTGGAACATCCTTTCTGAAAATTTGAAAATTCTTAAAAAATTCGTCGAAAATCTTGATGTCTCCAATCTCTTGTTTTGTACGTTTTTTCCACGTGTCTTGACATCCAATGTATCCCTGCAAAGTTTGGTGAAGATCTGAGTATGTAGTTTTTGACCTTATATGGAACCTCCTATCTGAAAATTTGAAAATTCTTAAAAAATTCGTCCAAAATCTTGATGTCTCCAATCTCTTGTTTTGTACGTTTTTTCCACGTGTCTCGACCTCCAATGGATCCCTGCAAAGTTTGGTGAAGATCTGAGTATGTCGTTTTTGACCTTATCTGGAACCTCCCATCTGAAAATTTGAAAATTCTTAAAAAATTCGTCGAAAATCTTGATGTCTCCGATCTCTTGTTTTGTACGTTTTTTCCACGTGTCTTGACATGCAAAGTATTCCTGCAAAGTTTGGTGAAGATCTGAGTATGTCGTTTTTGACCTCATCTGGAACCTCCCATCTGAAAATTTGAAAATTCTTAAAAAATTCGTCGAAAATCTTGATGTCTCCAATCTTTTGTTTTGTACGTTTTTTCCACGTGTCTTGACATGCAAAGTATCCCTGCAACGTTTGGTGAAGATCTGAGTATGTAGTTTTTGACCTTATCTGGAACCTCCTATCTGAAAATTTGAAAATTCTTCAAAAATTCGTCGAAAATCTTGATGTCTCCAATCTCTTGTTTTGTACGTTTTTTCCACGTGTCTTGACATCCAATGTATTCCTGCAATGTTTGGTGGAGATCTGAGTATGTAGTTTTAGACCTTATCTGGAACCTCCTATCTGAAAATTTGAAAATTCTTCAAACATTCGTCCAAAATCTTGATGTCTCCAATCTCTTGTTTTGTACGTTTTTTCCACGTGTCTCGACCTCCAATGGATCCCTGCAAAGTTTGGTGAAGATCTGAGTATGTCGTTTTTGACCTTATCTGGAACATCCTTTCTGAAAATTTGAAAATTCTTAAAAAATTCGTCGAAAATCTTGATGTCTCCAATCTCTTGTTTTGTACGTTTTTTCCACGTGTCTTGACATCCAATGTATCCCTGCAAAGTTTGGTGAAGATCTGAGTATGTAGTTTTTGACCTTATATGGAACCTCCTATCTGAAAATTTGAAAATTCTTAAAAAATTCGTCCAAAATCTTGATGTCTCCAATCTCTTGTTTTGTACGTTTTTTCCACGTGTCTCGACCTCCAATGGATCCCTGCAAAGTTTGGTGAAGATCTGAGTATGTCGTTTTTGACCTTATCTGGAACCTCCCATCTGAAAATTTGAAAATTCTTAAAAAATTCGTCGAAAATCTTGATGTCTCCGATCTCTTGTTTTGTACGTTTTTCCACGTGTCTTGACATGCAAAGTATTCCTGCAAAGTTTGGTGAAGATCTGAGTATGTAGTTTTTGACCTCATCTGGAACCTCCTATCTGAAAATTTGAAAATTCTTAAAAAATTCGTCCAAAATCTTGATGTCTCCAATCTCTTGTTTTGTACGTTTTTTCCACGTGTCTTGACATCCAATGTATCCCTGCAATGTTTGGTGAAGATCTGAGTATGTAGTTTTTGACCTTATCTGGAACCTCCCATCTGAAAATTTGAAAATTCCTAAAAAATCCGTCCAAAATCTTGATGACCCCAATCTCTTGTTTTGTACTTTTTTTCCACGTGTCTCGACCTCCAATGTATCCCTGCAAAGTTTGGTGAAGATCTGAGTATGTAGTTTTTGACCTTATATGGAACCTCCTATCTGAAAATTTGAAAATTCTTAAAAAATTCGTCCAAAATCTTGATGTCACCAATCCTATGTTTTGTATGTTTTTTCCACGTGTCTTGACATCCAATGTATCCATGCAAAGTTTGGTGAAGATCTGAGTATGTCGTTTTTGACCTTATCTGGAACCTCCCATCTGAAAATTTGAAAATTCTTAAAAAATTCGTCGAAAATCTTGATGTCTCCGATCTCTTGTTTTGTACGTTTTTTCCACGTGTCTTGACATGCAAAGTATTCCTGCAAAGTTTGGTGAAGATCTGAGTATGTAGTTTTTGACCTCATCTGGAACCTCCTATCTGAAAATTTGAAAATTCTTAAAAAATTCGTCCAAAATTTTGATGTCTCCAAATCTCTTGTTTTGTACGTTTTTTCCACGTGTCTTGACATCCAATGTATCCCTGCAATGTTTGGTGAAGATCTGAGTATGTAGTTTTTGACCTTATCTGGAACCTCCCATCTGAAAATTTGAAAATTCCTAAAAAATCCGTCCAAAATCTTGATGACCCCAATCTCTTGTTTTGTACGTTTTTTCCACGTGTCTTGACATCCAATGTATCCCTGCAAAGTTTGGTGAAGATCTGAGTATGTAGTTTTTGACCTTATCTGGAACCTCCTATCTGAAAATTTGAAAATTCTTAAAAAATTCGTCCAAAATCTTGATGTCTCCAATCTCTTGTTTTGTACGTTTTTTCCACGTGTCTTGATATCCAATGTATCCCTGCAAAGTTTGGTGAAGATCTGAGTATGTAGTTTTTGACCTTATCTGGAACCTCCTATCTGAAAATTTGAAAATTCTTCAAAAATTCGTCGAAAATCTTGATGTCTCCAATCTCTTGTTTTGTACGTTTTTTCCACGTGTCTTGACATCCAATGTATTCCTGCAATGTTTGGTGGAGATCTGAGTATGTAGTTTTAGACCTTATCTGGAACCTCCTATCTGAAAATTTGAAAATTCTTCAAAATATGTCCAAAATCTTGATGTCTCCAATCTCTTGTTTTGTACGTTTTTTCCACGTGTCTCGACCTCCAATGGATCCCTGCAAAGTTTGGTGAAGATCTGAGTATGTCGTTTTTGACCTTATCTGGAACATCCTTTCTGAAAATTTGAAAATTCTTAAAAAATTCGTCGAAAATCTTGATGTCTCCAATCTCTTGTTTTGTACGTTTTTTCCACGTGTCTTGACATCCAATGTATCCCTGCAAAGTTTGGTGAAGATCTGAGTATGTAGTTTTTGACCTTATATGGAACCTCCTATCTGAAAATTTGAAAATTCTTAAAAAATTCGTCCAAAATCTTGATGTCTCCAATCTCTTGTTTTGTACGTTTTTTCCACGTGTCTCGACCTCCAATGGATCCCTGCAAAGTTTGGTGAAGATCTGAGTATGTCGTTTTTGACCTTATCTGGAACCTCCCATCTGAAAATTTGAAAATTCTTAAAAAATTCGTCGAAAATCTTGATGTCTCCGATCTCTTGTTTTGTACGTTTTTTCCACGTGTCTTGACATGCAAAGTATTCCTGCAAAGTTTGGTGAAGATCTGAGTATGTAGTTTTTGACCTCATCTGGAACCTCCTATCTGAAAATTTGAAAATTCTTAAAAAATTCGTCCAAAATCTTGATGTCTCCAATCTCTTGTTTTGTACGTTTTTTCCACGTGTCTTGACATCCAATGTATCCCTGCAATGTTTGGTGAAGATCTGAGTATGTAGTTTTTGACCTTATCTGGAACCTCCCATCTGAAAATTTGAAAATTCCTAAAAAATCCGTCCAAAATCTTGATGACCCCAATGTCTTGTTTTGTACTTTTTTTCCACGTGTCTCGACCTCCAATGTATCCCTGCAAAGTTTGGTGAAGATCTGAGTATGTAGTTTTTGACCTTATATGGAACCTCCTATCTGAAAATTTGAAAATTCTTAAAAAATTCGTCCAAAATCTTGATGTCACCAATCCTATGTTTTGTATGTTTTTTCCACGTGTCTTGACATCCAATGTATCCATGCAAAGTTTGGTGAAGATCTGAGTATGTCGTTTTTGACCTTATCTGGAACCTCCCATCTGAAAATTTGAAAATTCTTAAAAAATTCGTCGAAAATCTTGATGTCTCCGATCTCTTGTTTTGTACGTTTTTTCCACGTGTCTTGACATGCAAAGTATTCCTGCAAAGTTTGGTGAAGATCTGAGTATGTAGTTTTTGACCTTATCTGGAACCTCCTATCTGAAAATTTGAAAATTCTTAAAAAATTCGTCCAAAATCTTGATGTCTCCAATCTCTTGTTTTGTACGTTTTTTCCACGTGTCTTGATATCCAATGTATCCCTGCAAAGTTTGGTGAAGATCTGAGTATGTCGTTTTTGACCTTATCTGGAACATCCTTTCTGAAAATTTGAAAATTGTTAAAAAATTCGTCCAAAATCTTGATGTCTCCAATCTCTTTTTTGTACGTTTTTTCCACGTGTCTTGACATCCAATGTATCCCTGCAAAGTTTGGTGAAGATCTGAGTATGTAGTTTTTGACCTTATCTGGAACCTCCCATCTGAAAATTTGAAAATTCTTAAAAAATTCGACCAAAATCTTGATGTCTCCAATCTTTTGTTTTGTACGTTTTTTCCACGTGTCTTGACATGCAAAGTATTCCTGCAAAGTTTGGTGAAGATCTGAGTATGTAGTTTTTGACCTCATCTGGAACCTCCTATCTGAAAATTTGAAAATTCTTAAAAAATTCGTCCAAAATCTTGATGTCTCCAATCTCTTGTTTTGTACGTTTTTTCCACGTGTCTTGACATCCAATGTATCCCTGCAATGTTTGGTGAAGATCTGAGTATGTAGTTTTTGATCTTATCTGGAACCTCCCATCTGAAAATTTGAAAATTCCTAAAAAATCCGTCCAAAATCTTGATGACCCCAATGTCTTGTTTTGTACGTTTTTTCCACGTGTCTCGACCTCCAATGTATCCCTGCAAAGTTTGGTGAAGATCTGAGTCTGTAGTTTTTGACCTTATATGGAACCTCCTATCTGAAAATTTGAAAATTCTTAAAAAATTCGTCCAAAATCTTGATGTCACCAATCCTATGTTTTGTATGTTTTTTCCACGGGTCTTGACATCCAATGTATCCATGCAAAGTTTGGTGAAGATCTGAGTATGTCGTTTTTGACCTTATCTGGAACCTCCCATCTGAAAATTTGAAAATTCTTAAAAAATTCGTCGAAAATCTTGATGTCTCCGATCTCTTGTTTTGTACGTTTTTTCCACGTGTCTTGACATGCAAAGTATTCCTGCAAAGTTTGGTGAAGATCTGAGTATGTAGTTTTTGACCTTATCTGGAACCTCCTATCTGAAAATTTGAAAATTCTTAAAAAATTCGTCCAAAATCTTGATGTCTCCAATCTCTTGTTTTGTACGTTTTTTCCACGTGTCTTGATATCCAATGTATCCCTGCAAAGTTTGGTGAAGATCTGAGTATGTCGTTTTTGACCTTATCTGGAACATCCTTTCTGAAAATTTGAAAATTGTTAAAAAATTCGTCCAAAATCTTGATGTCTCCAATCTCTTTTTTGTACGTTTTTTCCACGTGTCTTGACATCCAATGTATCCCTGCAAAGTTTGGTGAAGATCTGAGTATGTAGTTTTTGACCTTATCTGGAACCTCCCATCTGAAAATTTGAAAATTCTTAAAAAATTCGACCAAAATCTTGATGTCTCCAATCTTTTGTTTTGTACGTTTTTTCCACGTGTCTTGACACATAATGTATCCATGCAAAGTTTGGTGAAGATCTGAGTATGTAGTTTTTGACCTTATATGGAACCTCCTATCTGAAAATTTGAAAATTCTTAAAAAATTCGTCCAAAATCTTGATGTCTCCAATCTCTTGTTTTGTACGTTTTTTCCACGTGTCTCGACCTCCAATGGATCCCTGCAAAGTTTGGTGAAGATCTGAGTATGTCGTTTTTGACCTTATCTGGAACCTCCCATCTGAAAATTTGAAAATTCTTAAAAAATTCGTCGAAAATCTTGATGTCTCCGATCTCTTGTTTTGTACGTTTTTTCCACGTGTCTTGACATGCAAAGTATTCCTGCAAAGTTTGGTGAAGATCTGAGTATGTAGTTTTTGACCTCATCTGGAACCTCCTATCTGAAAATTTGAAAATTCTTCAAAAATTCGTCGAAAATCTTGATGTCTCCAATCTCTTGTTTTGTACGTTTTTTCCACGTGTCTTGACATCCAATGTATTCCTGCAATGTTTGGTGAAGATCTGAGTATGTAGTTTTTGACCTTATATGGAACCTCCTATCTGAAAATTTGAAAATTCTTAAAAAATTCGTCGAAAATCTTGATGTCTCCAATCTCTTGTTTTGTACGTTTTTTCCACGTGTCTTGACATGCAAAGTATCCCTGCAACGTTTGGTGAAGATCTGAGTATGTAGTTTTTGACCTTATCTGGAACTTCCTATCTGAAAATTTGAAAATTCTTAAAAAATTCGTCCAAAATCTTGAAGACCCCAATCTCTTGTTTTGTACGTTTTTTCCACGTGTCTTGACATCCAATGTATCCCTGCAAAGTTTGGTGAAGATCTGAGTATGTAGTTTTTGACTTTATATGGAACCTCCTTTCTGAAAATTTGAGAATTCTTAAAAAATTCGTCCAAAATCTTGATGTCTCCAATCTCTTGTTTTGTACGTTTTTTCCACGTGTCTTGACATCCAATGTATCCATGCAAAGTTTGGTGAAGATCTGAGTATGTCGTTTTTGACCTTATCTGGAACCTCCCATCCGAAAATTTGAAAATTCTTAAAAAATTCGTCGAAAATCTTGATGTCTCCAATCTCTTGTTTTGTACGTTTTTTCCACGTGTCTTGACATGCAAAGTATCCCTGCAACGTTTGGTGAAGATCTGAGTATGTAGTTTTTGACCTTATCTGGAACCTCCTATCTGAAAATTTGAAAATTCTTCAAAAATTCGTCGAAAATCTTGATGTCTCCAATCTCTTGCTTTGTACGTTTTTTCCACGTGTCTTGACATCCAATGTATCCCTGCAATGTTTGGTGGAGATCTGAGTATGTAGTTTTTGACCTTATCTGGAACCTCCTATCTGAAAATTTGAAAATTCTTCAAAAATTCGTCCAAAATCTTGATGTCTCCAATCTCTTGTTTTGTACGTTTTTTCCACGTGTCTCGACCTCCAATGTATCCCTGCAAAGTTAGTGAAGATCTGAGTATGTCGTTTTTGACCTTATCTGGAACATCCTTTCTGAAAATTTGAAAATTCTTAAAAAATTCGTCGAAAATCTTGATGTCTCCAATCTCTTGTTTTGTACGTTTTTTCCACGTTTCTTGACATCCAATGTATCCCTGCAAAGTTTGGTGAAGATCTGAGTATGTAGTTTTAGACCTTATCTGGAACCTCCTATCTGAAAATTTGAAAATTCTTCAAAAATTCGTCCAAAATCTTGATGTCTCCAATCTCTTGTTTTGTACGTTTTTTCCACGTGTCTCGACCTCCAATGGATCCCTGCAAAGTTTGGTGAAGATCTGAGTATGTCGTTTTTGACCTTATCTGGAACATCCTTTCTGAAAATTTGAAAATTCTTAAAAAATTCGTCGAAAATCTTGATGTCTCCAATCTCTTGTTTTGTACGTTTTTTCCACGTGTCTTGACATCCAATGTATCCCTGCAAAGTTTGGTGAAGATCTGAGTATGTAGTTTTTGACCTTATATGGAACCTCCTATCTGAAAATTTGAAAATTCTTAAAAAATTCGTCCAAAATCTTGATGTCTCCAATCTCTTGTTTTGTACGTTTTTTCCACGTGTCTCGACCTCCAATGGATCCCTGCAAAGTTTGGTGAAGATCTGAGTATGTCGTTTTTGACCTTATCTGGAACCTCCCATCTGAAAATTTGAAAATTCTTAAAAAATTCGTCGAAAATCTTGATGTCTCCGATCTCTTGTTTTGTACGTTTTTTCCACGTGTCTTGACATGCAAAGTATTCCTGCAAAGTTTGGTGAAGATCTGAGTATGTCGTTTTTGACCTCATCTGGAACCTCCCATCTGAAAATTTGAAAATTCTTAAAAAATTCGTCGAAAATCTTGATGTCTCCAATCTTTTGTTTTGTACGTTTTTTCCACGTGTCTTGACATGCAAAGTATCCCTGCAACGTTTGGTGAAGATCTGAGTATGTAGTTTTTGACCTTATCTGGAACCTCCTATCTGAAAATTTGAAAATTCTTCAAAAATTCGTCGAAAATCTTGATGTCTCCAATCTCTTGTTTTGTACGTTTTTTCCACGTGTCTTGACATCCAATGTATTCCTGCAATGTTTGGTGGAGATCTGAGTATGTAGTTTTAGACCTTATCTGGAACCTCCTATCTGAAAATTTGAAAATTCTTCAAACATTCGTCCAAAATCTTGATGTCTCCAATCTCTTGTTTTGTACGTTTTTTCCACGTGTCTCGACCTCCAATGGATCCCTGCAAAGTTTGGTGAAGATCTGAGTATGTCGTTTTTGACCTTATCTGGAACATCCTTTCTGAAAATTTGAAAATTCTTAAAAAATTCGTCGAAAATCTTGATGTCTCCAATCTCTTGTTTTGTACGTTTTTTCCACGTGTCTTGACATCCAATGTATCCCTGCAAAGTTTGGTGAAGATCTGAGTATGTAGTTTTTGACCTTATATGGAACCTCCTATCTGAAAATTTGAAAATTCTTAAAAAATTCGTCCAAAATCTTGATGTCTCCAATCTCTTGTTTTGTACGTTTTTTCCACGTGTCTCGACCTCCAATGGATCCCTGCAAAGTTTGGTGAAGATCTGAGTATGTCGTTTTTGACCTTATCTGGAACCTCCCATCTGAAAATTTGAAAATTCTTAAAAAATTCGTCGAAAATCTTGATGTCTCCGATCTCTTGTTTTGTACGTTTTTCCACGTGTCTTGACATGCAAAGTATTCCTGCAAAGTTTGGTGAAGATCTGAGTATGTAGTTTTTGACCTCATCTGGAACCTCCTATCTGAAAATTTGAAAATTCTTAAAAAATTCGTCCAAAATCTTGATGTCTCCAATCTCTTGTTTTGTACGTTTTTTCCACGTGTCTTGACATCCAATGTATCCCTGCAATGTTTGGTGAAGATCTGAGTATGTAGTTTTTGACCTTATCTGGAACCTCCCATCTGAAAATTTGAAAATTCCTAAAAAATCCGTCCAAAATCTTGATGACCCCAATCTCTTGTTTTGTACTTTTTTTCCACGTGTCTCGACCTCCAATGTATCCCTGCAAAGTTTGGTGAAGATCTGAGTATGTAGTTTTTGACCTTATATGGAACCTCCTATCTGAAAATTTGAAAATTCTTAAAAAATTCGTCCAAAATCTTGATGTCACCAATCCTATGTTTTGTATGTTTTTTCCACGTGTCTTGACATCCAATGTATCCATGCAAAGTTTGGTGAAGATCTGAGTATGTCGTTTTTGACCTTATCTGGAACCTCCCATCTGAAAATTTGAAAATTCTTAAAAAATTCGTCGAAAATCTTGATGTCTCCGATCTCTTGTTTTGTACGTTTTTTCCACGTGTCTTGACATGCAAAGTATTCCTGCAAAGTTTGGTGAAGATCTGAGTATGTAGTTTTTGACCTCATCTGGAACCTCCTATCTGAAAATTTGAAAATTCTTAAAAAATTCGTCCAAAATTTTGATGTCTCCAAATCTCTTGTTTTGTACGTTTTTTCCACGTGTCTTGACATCCAATGTATCCCTGCAATGTTTGGTGAAGATCTGAGTATGTAGTTTTTGACCTTATCTGGAACCTCCCATCTGAAAATTTGAAAATTCCTAAAAAATCCGTCCAAAATCTTGATGACCCCAATCTCTTGTTTTGTACGTTTTTTCCACGTGTCTTGACATCCAATGTATCCCTGCAAAGTTTGGTGAAGATCTGAGTATGTAGTTTTTGACCTTATCTGGAACCTCCTATCTGAAAATTTGAAAATTCTTAAAAAATTCGTCCAAAATCTTGATGTCTCCAATCTCTTGTTTTGTACGTTTTTTCCACGTGTCTTGATATCCAATGTATCCCTGCAAAGTTTGGTGAAGATCTGAGTATGTAGTTTTTGACCTTATCTGGAACCTCCTATCTGAAAATTTGAAAATTCTTCAAAAATTCGTCGAAAATCTTGATGTCTCCAATCTCTTGTTTTGTACGTTTTTTCCACGTGTCTTGACATCCAATGTATTCCTGCAATGTTTGGTGGAGATCTGAGTATGTAGTTTTAGACCTTATCTGGAACCTCCTATCTGAAAATTTGAAAATTCTTCAAAATATGTCCAAAATCTTGATGTCTCCAATCTCTTGTTTTGTACGTTTTTTCCACGTGTCTCGACCTCCAATGGATCCCTGCAAAGTTTGGTGAAGATCTGAGTATGTCGTTTTTGACCTTATCTGGAACATCCTTTCTGAAAATTTGAAAATTCTTAAAAAATTCGTCGAAAATCTTGATGTCTCCAATCTCTTGTTTTGTACGTTTTTTCCACGTGTCTTGACATCCAATGTATCCCTGCAAAGTTTGGTGAAGATCTGAGTATGTAGTTTTTGACCTTATATGGAACCTCCTATCTGAAAATTTGAAAATTCTTAAAAAATTCGTCCAAAATCTTGATGTCTCCAATCTCTTGTTTTGTACGTTTTTTCCACGTGTCTCGACCTCCAATGGATCCCTGCAAAGTTTGGTGAAGATCTGAGTATGTCGTTTTTGACCTTATCTGGAACCTCCCATCTGAAAATTTGAAAATTCTTAAAAAATTCGTCGAAAATCTTGATGTCTCCGATCTCTTGTTTTGTACGTTTTTTCCACGTGTCTTGACATGCAAAGTATTCCTGCAAAGTTTGGTGAAGATCTGAGTATGTAGTTTTTGACCTCATCTGGAACCTCCTATCTGAAAATTTGAAAATTCTTAAAAAATTCGTCCAAAATCTTGATGTCTCCAATCTCTTGTTTTGTACGTTTTTTCCACGTGTCTTGACATCCAATGTATCCCTGCAATGTTTGGTGAAGATCTGAGTATGTAGTTTTTGACCTTATCTGGAACCTCCCATCTGAAAATTTGAAAATTCCTAAAAAATCCGTCCAAAATCTTGATGACCCCAATGTCTTGTTTTGTACTTTTTTTCCACGTGTCTCGACCTCCAATGTATCCCTGCAAAGTTTGGTGAAGATCTGAGTATGTAGTTTTTGACCTTATATGGAACCTCCTATCTGAAAATTTGAAAATTCTTAAAAAATTCGTCCAAAATCTTGATGTCACCAATCCTATGTTTTGTATGTTTTTTCCACGTGTCTTGACATCCAATGTATCCATGCAAAGTTTGGTGAAGATCTGAGTATGTCGTTTTTGACCTTATCTGGAACCTCCCATCTGAAAATTTGAAAATTCTTAAAAAATTCGTCGAAAATCTTGATGTCTCCGATCTCTTGTTTTGTACGTTTTTTCCACGTGTCTTGACATGCAAAGTATTCCTGCAAAGTTTGGTGAAGATCTGAGTATGTAGTTTTTGACCTTATCTGGAACCTCCTATCTGAAAATTTGAAAATTCTTAAAAAATTCGTCCAAAATCTTGATGTCTCCAATCTCTTGTTTTGTACGTTTTTTCCACGTGTCTTGATATCCAATGTATCCCTGCAAAGTTTGGTGAAGATCTGAGTATGTCGTTTTTGACCTTATCTGGAACATCCTTTCTGAAAATTTGAAAATTGTTAAAAAATTCGTCCAAAATCTTGATGTCTCCAATCTCTTTTTTGTACGTTTTTTCCACGTGTCTTGACATCCAATGTATCCCTGCAAAGTTTGGTGAAGATCTGAGTATGTAGTTTTTGACCTTATCTGGAACCTCCCATCTGAAAATTTGAAAATTCTTAAAAAATTCGACCAAAATCTTGATGTCTCCAATCTTTTGTTTTGTACGTTTTTTCCACGTGTCTTGACATGCAAAGTATTCCTGCAAAGTTTGGTGAAGATCTGAGTATGTAGTTTTTGACCTCATCTGGAACCTCCTATCTGAAAATTTGAAAATTCTTAAAAAATTCGTCCAAAATCTTGATGTCTCCAATCTCTTGTTTTGTACGTTTTTTCCACGTGTCTTGACATCCAATGTATCCCTGCAATGTTTGGTGAAGATCTGAGTATGTAGTTTTTGATCTTATCTGGAACCTCCCATCTGAAAATTTGAAAATTCCTAAAAAATCCGTCCAAAATCTTGATGACCCCAATGTCTTGTTTTGTACGTTTTTTCCACGTGTCTCGACCTCCAATGTATCCCTGCAAAGTTTGGTGAAGATCTGAGTCTGTAGTTTTTGACCTTATATGGAACCTCCTATCTGAAAATTTGAAAATTCTTAAAAAATTCGTCCAAAATCTTGATGTCACCAATCCTATGTTTTGTATGTTTTTTCCACGGGTCTTGACATCCAATGTATCCATGCAAAGTTTGGTGAAGATCTGAGTATGTCGTTTTTGACCTTATCTGGAACCTCCCATCTGAAAATTTGAAAATTCTTAAAAAATTCGTCGAAAATCTTGATGTCTCCGATCTCTTGTTTTGTACGTTTTTTCCACGTGTCTTGACATGCAAAGTATTCCTGCAAAGTTTGGTGAAGATCTGAGTATGTAGTTTTTGACCTTATCTGGAACCTCCTATCTGAAAATTTGAAAATTCTTAAAAAATTCGTCCAAAATCTTGATGTCTCCAATCTCTTGTTTTGTACGTTTTTTCCACGTGTCTTGATATCCAATGTATCCCTGCAAAGTTTGGTGAAGATCTGAGTATGTCGTTTTTGACCTTATCTGGAACATCCTTTCTGAAAATTTGAAAATTGTTAAAAAATTCGTCCAAAATCTTGATGTCTCCAATCTCTTTTTTGTACGTTTTTTCCACATGTCTTGACATCCAATGTATCCCTGCAAAGTTTGGTGAAGATCTGAGTATGTAGTTTTTGACCTTATCTGGAACCTCCCATCTGAAAATTTGAAAATTCTTAAAAAATTCGACCAAAATCTTGATGTCTCCAATCTTTTGTTTTGTACGTTTTTTCCACGTGTCTTGACACATAATGTATCCATGCAAAGTTTGGTGAAGATCTGAGTATGTAGTTTTTGACCTTATATGGAACCTCCTATCTGAAAATTTGAAAATTCTTAAAAAATTCGTCCAAAATCTTGATGTCTCCAATCTCTTGTTTTGTACGTTTTTTCCACGTGTCTCGACCTCCAATGGATCCCTGCAAAGTTTGGTGAAGATCTGAGTATGTCGTTTTTGACCTTATCTGGAACCTCCCATCTGAAAATTTGAAAATTCTTAAAAAATTCGTCGAAAATCTTGATGTCTCCGATCTCTTGTTTTGTACGTTTTTTCCACGTGTCTTGACATGCAAAGTATTCCTGCAAAGTTTGGTGAAGATCTGAGTATGTAGTTTTTGACCTCATCTGGAACCTCCTATCTGAAAATTTGAAAATTCTTCAAAAATTCGTCGAAAATCTTGATGTCTCCAATCTCTTGTTTTGTACGTTTTTTCCACGTGTCTTGACATCCAATGTATTCCTGCAATGTTTGGTGAAGATCTGAGTATGTAGTTTTTGACCTTATATGGAACCTCCTATCTGAAAATTTGAAAATTCTTAAAAAATTCGTCGAAAATCTTGATGTCTCCAATCTCTTGTTTTGTACGTTTTTTCCACGTGTCTTGACATGCAAAGTATCCCTGCAACGTTTGGTGAAGATCTGAGTATGTAGTTTTTGACCTTATCTGGAACCTCCTATCTGAAAATTTGAAAATTCTTAAAAAATTCGTCCAAAATCTTGAAGACCCCAATCTCTTGTTTTGTACGTTTTTTCCACGTGTCTTGACATCCAATGTATCCCTGCAAAGTTTGGTGAAGATCTGAGTATGTAGTTTTTGACCTTATATGGAACCTCCTTTCTGAAAATTTGAGAATTCTTAAAAAATTCGTCCAAAATCTTGATGTCTCCAATCTCTTGTTTTGTACGTTTTTTCCACGTGTCTTGACATCCAATGTATCCATGCAAAGTTTGGTGAAGATCTGAGTATGTCGTTTTTGACCTTATCTGGAACCTCCCATCCGAAAATTTGAAAATTCTTAAAAAATTCGTCGAAAATCTTGATGTCTCCAATCTCTTGTTTTGTACGTTTTTTCCACGTGTCTTGACATGCAAAGTATCCCTGCAACGTTTGGTGAAGATCTGAGTATGTAGTTTTTGACCTTATCTGGAACCTCCTATCTGAAAATTTGAAAATTCTTCAAAAATTCGTCGAAAATCTTGATGTCTCCAATCTCTTGCTTTGTACGTTTTTTCCACGTGTCTTGACATCCAATGTATCCCTGCAATGTTTGGTGGAGATCTGAGTATGTAGTTTTTGACCTTATCTGGAACCTCCTATCTGAAAATTTGAAAATTCTTCAAAAATTCGTCCAAAATCTTGATGTCTCCAATCTCTTGTTTTGTACGTTTTTTCCACGTGTCTCGACCTCCAATGTATCCCTGCAAAGTTAGTGAAGATCTGAGTATGTCGTTTTTGACCTTATCTGGAACATCATTTCTGAAAATTTGAAAATTCTTAAAAAATTCGTCGAAAATCTTGATGTCTCCAATCTCTTGTTTTGTACGTTTTTTCCACGTTTCTTGACATCCAATGTATCCCTGCAAAGTTTGGTGAAGATCTGAGTATGTAGTTTTTGACCTTATATGGAACCTCCTTTCTGAAAATTTGAAAATTCTCAAAAAATTCGTCCATAATCTTGATGTCTCCAATCTCTTGTTTTGTACGTTTTTTCCACGTGTCTTGACATCCAATGTATCCCTGCAAAGTTTGGTGAAGATCTGAGTATGTAGTTTTTGACCTTATATGGAACCTCCTATCTGAAAATTTGAAAATTCTTAAAAAATTCGTCCAAAATCTTGATGTCTCCAATCTCTTGTTTTGTACGTTTTTTCCACGTGTCTTGATATCCAATGTATCCCTACAAAGTTTGGTGAAGATCTGAGTATGTCGTTTTTGACCTTATCTGGAACATCCTTTCTGAAAATTTGAAAATTGTTAAAAAATTCGTCCAAAATCTTGATGTCTCCAATCTCTTTTTTGTACGTTTTTTCCACGTGTCTTGACATCCAATGTATCCCTGCAAAGTTTGGTGAAGATCTGAGTATGTAGTTTTTGACCTTATCTGGAACCTCCCATCTGAAAATTTGAAAATTCTTAAAAAATTCGACCAAAATCTTGATGTCTCCAATCTTTTGTTTTGTACGTTTTTTCCACGTGTCTTGACACATAATGTATCCATGCAAAGTTTGGTGAAGATCTGAGTATGTAGTTTTTGACCTTATATGGAACCTCCTATCTGAAAATTTGAAAATTCTTAAAAAATTCGTCCAAAATCTTGATGTCTCCAATCTCTTGTTTTGTACGTTTTTTCCACGTGTCTTGACATCCAATGTATCCCTGCAAAGTTTGGTGAAGATCTGAGTATGTAGTTTTTGACCTTATCTGGAACCTCCCATCTGAAAATTTGAAAATTCCTAAAAAATCCGTGCAAAATCTTGATGACCCCAATCTCTTGTTTTGTACGTTTTTTCCACGTGTCTTGACATCCAATGTATTCCTGCAATGTTTGGTGAAGATCTGAGTATGTAGTTTTTGACCTTATATGGAACCTCCTATCTGAAAATTTGAAAATTCTTAAAAAATTCGACCAAAATCTTGATGTTCCGAATCCTATGTTTTGTATGTTTTTTTCCACGTGTCTTGACATCCAATGTATCCATGCAAAGTTTGGTGAAGATCTGAGTATGTAGTTTTTGACCTTATATTGAACCTCCCATCTGAAAATTTGAAAATTCTTAAAAAATTCGTCCAAAATCTTGATGACCCCAATCTCTTGTTTTGTACGTTTTTTCCACGTGTCTTGACATCCAAAGTATCCCTGCAAAGTTTGGTGAAGATCTGAGTATGTAGTTTTTGACCTTATATGGAACCTCCTTTCTGAAAATTTGAGAATTCTTAAAAAATTCGTCCAAAATCTTGATGTCTCCAATCTCTTGTTTTGTACGTTTTTTCCACGTGTCTTGACATCCAATGTATCCATGCAAAGTTTGGTGAAGATCTGAGTATGTCGTTTTTGACCTTATCTGGAACCTCCCATCTGAAAATTTGAAAATTCTTAAAAAATTCGTCGAAAATCTTGATGTCTCCAATCTTTTGTTTTGTACGTTTTTTCCACGTGTCTTGACATGCAAAGTATCCCTGCAACGTTTGGTGAAGATCTGAGTATGTAGTTTTTGACCTTATCTGGAACCTCCTATCTGAAAATTTGAAAATTCTTCAAAAATTCGTCGAAAATCTTGATGTCTCCAATCTCTTGTTTTGTACGTTTTTTCCACGTGTCTTGACATCCAATGTATTCCTGCAATGTTTGGTGGAGATCTGAGTATGTAGTTTTAGACCTTATCTGGAACCTCCTATCTGAAAATTTGAAAATTCTTCAAAAATTCGTCCAAAATCTTGATGTCTCCAATCTCTTGTTTTGTACGTTTTTTCCACGTGTCTCGACCTCCAATGGATCCCTGCAAAGTTTGGTGAAGATCTGAGTATGTCGTTTTTGACCTTATCTGGAACATCCTTTCTGAAAATTTGAAAATTCTTAAAAAATTCGTCGAAAATCTTGATGTCTCCAATCTCTTGTTTTGTACGTTTTTTCCACGTGTCTTGACATCCAATGTATCCCTGCAAAGTTTGGTGAAGATCTGAGTATGTAGTTTTTGACCTTATATGGAACCTCCTATCTGAAAATTTGAAAATTCTTAAAAAATTCGTCCAAAATCTTGATGTCTCCAATCTCTTGTTTTGTACGTTTTTTCCACGTGTCTCGACCTCCAATGGATCCCTGCAAAGTTTGGTGAAGATCTGAGTATGTCGTTTTTGACCTTATCTGGAACCTCCCATCTGAAAATTTGAAAATTCTTAAAAAATTCGTCGAAAATCTTGATGTCTCCGATCTCTTGTTTTGTACGTTTTTTCCACGTGTCTTGACATGCAAAGTATTCCTGCAAAGTTTGGTGAAGATCTGAGTATGTCGTTTTTGACCTCATCTGGAACCTCCCATCTGAAAATTTGAAAATTCTTAAAAAATTCGTCGAAAATCTTGATGTCTCCAATCTTTTGTTTTGTACGTTTTTTCCACGTGTCTTGACATGCAAAGTATCCCTGCAACGTTTGGTGAAGATCTGAGTATGTAGTTTTTGACCTTATCTGGAACCTCCTATCTGAAAATTTGAAAATTCTTCAAAAATTCGTCGAAAATCTTGATGTCTCCAATCTCTTGTTTTGTACGTTTTTTCCACGTGTCTTGACATCCAATGTATTCCTGCAATGTTTGGTGAAGATCTGAGTATGTAGTTTTAGACCTTATCTGGAACCTCCTATCTGAAAATTTGAAAATTCTTCAAACATTCGTCCAAAATCTTGATGTCTCCAATCTCTTGTTTTGTACGTTTTTTCCACGTGTCTCGACCTCCAATGGATCCCTGCAAAGTTTGGTGAAGATCTGAGTATGTCGTTTTTGACCTTATCTGGAACATCCTTTCTGAAAATTTGAAAATTCTTAAAAAATTCGTCGAAAATCTTGATGTCTCCAATCTCTTGTTTTGTACGTTTTTTCCACGTGTCTTGACATCCAATGTATCCCTGCAAAGTTTGGTGAAGATCTGAGTATGTAGTTTTTGACCTTATATGGAACCTCCTATCTGAAAATTTGAAAATTCTTAAAAAATTCGTCCAAAATCTTGATGTCTCCAATCTCTTGTTTTGTACGTTTTTTCCACGTGTCTCGACCTCCAATGGATCCCTGCAAAGTTTGGTGAAGATCTGAGTATGTCGTTTTTGAACTTATCTGGAACCTCCCATCTGAAAATTTGAAAATTCTTAAAAAATTCGTCGAAAATCTTGATGTCTCCGATCTCTTGTTTTGTACGTTTTTCCACGTGTCTTGACATGCAAAGTATTCCTGCAAAGTTTGGTGAAGATCTGAGTATGTAGTTTTTGACCTCATCTGGAACCTCCTATCTGAAAATTTGAAAATTCTTAAAAAATTCGTCCAAAATCTTGATGTCTCCAATCTCTTGTTTTGTACGTTTTTTCCACGTGTCTTGACATCCAATGTATCCCTGCAATGTTTGGTGAAGATCTGAGTATGTAGTTTTTGACCTTATCTGGAACCTCCCATCTGAAAATTTGAAAATTCCTAAAAAATCCGTCCAAAATCTTGATGACCCCAATCTCTTGTTTTGTACTTTTTTTCCACGTGTCTCGACCTCCAATGTATCCCTGCAAAGTTTGGTGAAGATCTGAGTATGTAGTTTTTGACCTTATATGGAACCTCCTATCTGAAAATTTGAAAATTCTTAAAAAATTCGTCCAAAATCTTGATGTCACCAATCCTACGTTTTGTATGTTTTTTCCACGTGTCTTGACATCCAATGTATCCATGCAAAGTTTGGTGAAGATCTGAGTATGTCGTTTTTGACCTTATCTGGAACCTCCCATCTGAAAATTTGAAAATTCTTAAAAAATTCGTCGAAAATCTTGATGTCTCCGATCTCTTGTTTTGTACGTTTTTTCCACGTGTCTTGACATGCAAAGTATTCCTGCAAAGTTTGGTGAAGATCTGAGTATGTAGTTTTTGACCTCATCTGGAACCTCCTATCTGAAAATTTGAAAATTCTTAAAAAATTCGTCCAAAATTTTGATGTCTCCAAATCTCTTGTTTTGTACGTTTTTTCCACGTGTCTTGACATCCAATGTATCCCTGCAATGTTTGGTGAAGATCTGAGTATGTAGTTTTTGACCTTATCTGGAACCTCCCATCTGAAAATTTGAAAATTCCTAAAAAATCCGTCCAAAATCTTGATGACCCCAATCTCTTGTTTTGTACGTTTTTTCCACGTGTCTTGACATCCAATGTATCCCTGCAAAGTTTGGTGAAGATCTGAGTATGTAGTTTTTGACCTTATCTGGAACCTCCTATCTGAAAATTTGAAAATTCTTAAAAAATTCGTCCAAAATCTTGATGTCTCCAATCTCTTGTTTTGTACGTTTTTTCCACGTGTCTTGATATCCAATGTATCCCTGCAAAGTTTGGTGAAGATCTGAGTATGTAGTTTTTGACCTTATCTGGAACCTCCTATCTGAAAATTTGAAAATTCTTCAAAAATTCGTCGAAAATCTTGATGTCTCCAATCTCTTGTTTTGTACGTTTTTTCCACGTGTCTTGACATCCAATGTATTCCTGCAATGTTTGGTGGAGATCTGAGTATGTAGTTTTAGACCTTATCTGGAACCTCCTATCTGAAAATTTGAAAATTCTTCAAAATATGTCCAAAATCTTGATGTCTCCAATCTCTTGTTTTGTACGTTTTTTCCACGTGTCTCGACCTCCAATGGATCCCTGCAAAGTTTGGTGAAGATCTGAGTATGTCGTTTTTGACCTTATCTGGAACATCCTTTCTGAAAATTTGAAAATTCTTAAAAAATTCGTCGAAAATCTTGATGTCTCCAATCTCTTGTTTTGTACGTTTTTTGCACGTGTCTTGACATCCAATGTATCCCTGCAAAGTTTGGTGAAGATCTGAGTATGTAGTTTTTGACCTTATATGGAACCTCCTATCTGAAAATTTGAAAATTCTTAAAAAATTCGTCCAAAATCTTGATGTCTCCAATCTCTTGTTTTGTACGTTTTTTCCACGTGTCTCGACCTCCAATGGATCCCTGCAAAGTTTGGTGAAGATCTGAGTATGTCGTTTTTGACCTTATCTGGAACCTCCCATCTGAAAATTTGAAAATTCTTAAAAAATTCGTCGAAAATCTTGATGTCTCCGATCTCTTGTTTTGTACGTTTTTTCCACGTGTCTTGACATGCAAAGTATTCCTGCAAAGTTTGGTGAAGATCTGAGTATGTAGTTTTTGACCTCATCTGGAACCTCCTATCTGAAAATTTGAAAATTCTTAAAAAATTCGTCCAAAATCTTGATGTCTCCAATCTCTTGTTTTGTACGTTTTTTTCCACGTGTCTTGACATCCAATGTATCCCTGCAATGTTTGGTGAAGATCTGAGTATGTAGTTTTTGACCTTATCTGGAACCTCCCATCTGAAAATTTGAAAATTCCTAAAAAATCCGTCCAAAATCTTGATGACCCCAATGTCTTGTTTTGTACTTTTTTTCCACGTGTCTCGACCTCCAATGTATCCCTGCAAAGTTTGGTGAAGATCTGAGTATGTAGTTTTTGACCTTATATGGAACCTCCTATCTGAAAATTTGAAAATTCTTAAAAAATTCGTCCAAAATCTTGATGTCACCAATCCTATGTTTTGTATGTTTTTTCCACGTGTCTTGACATCCAATGTATCCATGCAAAGTTTGGTGAAGATCTGAGTATGTCGTTTTTGACCTTATCTGGAACCTCCCATCTGAAAATTTGAAAATTCTTAAAAAATTCGTCGAAAATCTTGATGTCTCCGATCTCTTGTTTTGTACGTTTTTTCCACGTGTCTTGACATGCAAAGTATTCCTGCAAAGTTTGGTGAAGATCTGAGTATGTAGTTTTTGACCTTATCTGGAACCTCCTATCTGAAAATTTGAAAATTCTTAAAAAATTCGTCCAAAATCTTGATGTCTCCAATCTCTTGTTTTGTACGTTTTTTCCACGTGTCTTGATATCCAATGTATCCCTGCAAAGTTTGGTGAAGATCTGAGTATGTCGTTTTTGAACTTATCTGGAACAACCTTTCTGAAAATTTGAAAATTGTTAAAAAATTCGTCCAAAATCTTGATGTCTCCAATCTCTTTTTTGTACGTTTTTTCCACGTGTCTTGACATCCAATGTATCCCTGCAAAGTTTGGTGAAGATCTGAGTATGTAGTTTTTGACCTTATCTGGAACCTCCCATCTGAAAATTTGAAAATTCTTAAAAAATTCGACCAAAATCTTGATGTCTCCAATCTTTTGTTTTGTACGTTTTTTTCCACGTGTCTTGACATGCAAAGTATTCCTGCAAAGTTTGGTGAAGATCTGAGTATGTAGTTTTTGACCTCATCTGGAACCTCCTATCTGAAAATTTGAAAAATCTTAAAAAATTCGTCCAAAATCTTGATGTCTCCAATCTCTTGTTTTGTACGTTTTTTCCACGTGTCTTGACATCCAATGTATCCCTGCAAAGTTTGGTGAAGATCTGAGTATGTAGTTTTTGACCTTATATGGAACCTCCTATCTGAAAATTTGAAAATTCTTAAAAAATTCGTCCAAAATCTTGATGTCTCCAATCTCTTGTTTTGTACGTTTTTTCCACGTGTCTCGACCTCCAATGGATCCCTGCAAAGTTTGGTGAAGATCTGAGTATGTCGTTTTTGAACTTATCTGGAACCTCCCATCTGAAAATTTGAAAATTCTTAAAAAATTCGTCGAAAATCTTGATGTCTCCGATCTCTTGTTTTGTACGTTTTTCCACGTGTCTTGACATGCAAAGTATTCCTGCAAAGTTTGGTGAAGATCTGAGTATGTAGTTTTTGACCTCATCTGGAACCTCCTATCTGAAAATTTGAAAATTCTTAAAAAATTCGTCCAAAATCTTGATGTCTCCAATCTCTTGTTTTGTACGTTTTTTCCACGTGTCTTGACATCCAATGTATCCCTGCAATGTTTGGTGAAGATCTGAGTATGTAGTTTTTGACCTTATCTGGAACCTCCCATCTGAAAATTTGAAAATTCCTAAAAAATCCGTCCAAAATCTTGATGACCCCAATCTCTTGTTTTGTACTTTTTTTCCACGTGTCTCGACCTCCAATGTATCCCTGCAAAGTTTGGTGAAGATCTGAGTATGTAGTTTTTGACCTTATATGGAACCTCCTATCTGAAAATTTGATAATTCTTAAAAAATTCGTCCAAAATCTTGTGTCACCAATCCTACGTTTTGTATGTTTTTTCCACGTGTCTTGACATCCAATGTATCCATGCAAAGTTTGGTGAAGATCTGAGTATGTCGTTTTTGACCTTATCTGGAACCTCCCATCTGAAAATTTGAAAATTCTTAAAAAATTCGTCGAAAATCTTGATGTCTCCGATCTCTTGTTTTGTACGTTTTTTCCACGTGTCTTGACATGCAAAGTATTCCTGCAAAGTTTGGTGAAGATCTGAGTATGTAGTTTTTGACCTCATCTGGAACCTCCTATCTGAAAATTTGAAAATTCTTAAAAAATTCGTCCAAAATTTTGATGTCTCCAAATCTCTTGTTTTGTACGTTTTTTCCACGTGTCTTGACATCCAATGTATCCCTGCAATGTTTGGTGAAGATCTGAGTATGTAGTTTTTGACCTTATCTGGAACCTCCCATCTGAAAATTTGAAAATTCCTAAAAAATCCGTCCAAAATCTTGATGACCCCAATCTCTTGTTTTGTACGTTTTTTCCACGTGTCTTGACATCCAATGTATCCCTGCAAAGTTTGGTGAAGATCTGAGTATGTAGTTTTTGACCTTATCTGGAACCTCCTATCTGAAAATTTGAAAATTCTTAAAAAATTCGTCCAAAATCTTGATGTCTCCAATCTCTTGTTTTGTACGTTTTTTCCACGTGTCTTGATATCCAATGTATCCCTGCAAAGTTTGGTGAAGATCTGAGTATGTAGTTTTTGACCTTATCTGGAACCTCCTATCTGAAAATTTGAAAATTCTTCAAAAATTCGTCGAAAATCTTGATGTCTCCAATCTCTTGTTTTGTACGTTTTTTCCACGTGTCTTGACATCCAATGTATTCCTGCAATGTTTGGTGGAGATCTGAGTATGTAGTTTTAGACCTTATCTGGAACCTCCTATCTGAAAATTTGAAAATTCTTCAAAATATGTCCAAAATCTTGATGTCTCCAATCTCTTGTTTTGTACGTTTTTTCCACGTGTCTCGACCTCCAATGGATCCCTGCAAAGTTTGGTGAAGATCTGAGTATGTCGTTTTTGACCTTATCTGGAACATCCTTTCTGAAAATTTGAAAATTCTTAAAAAATTCGTCGAAAATCTTGATGTCTCCAATCTCTTGTTTTGTACGTTTTTTGCACGTGTCTTGACATCCAATGTATCCCTGCAAAGTTTGGTGAAGATCTGAGTATGTAGTTTTTGACCTTATATGGAACCTCCTATCTGAAAATTTGAAAATTCTTAAAAAATTCGTCCAAAATCTTGATGTCTCCAATCTCTTGTTTTGTACGTTTTTTCCACGTGTCTCGACCTCCAATGGATCCCTGCAAAGTTTGGTGAAGATCTGAGTATGTCGTTTTTGACCTTATCTGGAACCTCCCATCTGAAAATTTGAAAATTCTTAAAAAATTCGTCGAAAATCTTGATGTCTCCGATCTCTTGTTTTGTACGTTTTTTCCACGTGTCTTGACATGCAAAGTATTCCTGCAAAGTTTGGTGAAGATCTGAGTATGTAGTTTTTGACCTCATCTGGAACCTCCTATCTGAAAATTTGAAAATTCTTAAAAAATTCGTCCAAAATCTTGATGTCTCCAATCTCTTGTTTTGTACGTTTTTTCCACGTGTCTTGACATCCAATGTATCCCTGCAATGTTTGGTGAAGATCTGAGTATGTAGTTTTTGACCTTATCTGGAACCTCCCATCTGAAAATTTGAAAATTCCTAAAAAATCCGTCCAAAATCTTGATGACCCCAATGTCTTGTTTTGTACTTTTTTTCCACGTGTCTCGACCTCCAATGTATCCCTGCAAAGTTTGGTGAAGATCTGAGTATGTAGTTTTTGACCTTATATGGAACCTCCTATCTGAAAATTTGAAAATTCTTAAAAAATTCGTCCAAAATCTTGATGTCACCAATCCTATGTTTTGTATGTTTTTTCCACGTGTCTTGACATCCAATGTATCCATGCAAAGTTTGGTGAAGATCTGAGTATGTCGTTTTTGACCTTATCTGGAACCTCCCATCTGAAAATTTGAAAATTCTTAAAAAATTCGTCGAAAATCTTGATGTCTCCGATCTCTTGTTTTGTACGTTTTTTCCACGTGTCTTGACATGCAAAGTATTCCTGCAAAGTTTGGTGAAGATCTGAGTATGTAGTTTTTGACCTTATCTGGAACCTCCTATCTGAAAATTTGAAAATTCTTAAAAAATTCGTCCAAAATCTTGATGTCTCCAATCTCTTGTTTTGTACGTTTTTTCCACGTGTCTTGATATCCAATGTATCCCTGCAAAGTTTGGTGAAGATCTGAGTATGTCGTTTTTGAACTTATCTGGAACATCCTTTCTGAAAATTTGAAAATTGTTAAAAAATTCGTCCAAAATCTTGATGTCTCCAATCTCTTTTTTGTACGTTTTTTCCACGTGTCTTGACATCCAATGTATCCCTGCAAAGTTTGGTGAAGATCTGAGTATGTAGTTTTTGACCTTATCTGGAACCTCCCATCTGAAAATTTGAAAATTCTTAAAAAATTCGACCAAAATCTTGATGTCTCCAATCTTTTGTTTTGTACGTTTTTTCCACGTGTCTTGACATGCAAAGTATTCCTGCAAAGTTTGGTGAAGATCTGAGTATGTAGTTTTTGACCTCATCTGGAACCTCCTATCTGAAAATTTGAAAAATCTTAAAAAATTCGTCCAAAATCTTGATGTCTCCAATCTCTTGTTTTGTACGTTTTTTCCACGTGTCTTGACATCCAATGTATCCCTGCAATGTTTGGTGAAGATCTGAGTATGTAGTTTTTGATCTTATCTGGAACCTCCCATCTGAAAATTTGAAAATTCCTAAAAAATCCGTCCAAAATCTTGATGACCCCAATGTCTTGTTTTGTACTTTTTTTCCACGTGTCTCGACCTCCAATGTATCCCTGCAAAGTTTGGTGAAGATCTGAGTCTGTAGTTTTTGACCTTATATGGAACCTCCTATCTGAAAATTTGAAAATTCTTAAAAAATTCGTCCAAAATCTTGATGTCACCAATCCTATGTTTTGTATGTTTTTTCCACGTGTCTTGACATCCAATGTATCCATGCAAAGTTTGGTGAAGATCTGAGTATGTCGTTTTTGACCTTATCTGGAACCTCCCATCTGAAAATTTGAAAATTCTTAAAAAATTCGTCCAAAATCTTGATGTCTCCGATCTCTTGTTTTGTACGTTTTTTCCACGTGTCTTGACATGCAAAGTATTCCTGCAAAGTTTGGTGAAGATCTGAGTATGTAGTTTTTGACCTTATCTGGAACCTCCTATCTGAAAATTTGAAAATTCTTAAAAAATTCGTCCAAAATCTTGATGTCTCCAATCTCTTGTTTTGTACGTTTTTTCCACGTGTCTTGATATCCAATGTATCCCTGCAAAGTTTGGTGAAGATCTGAGTATGTCGTTTTTGACCTTATCTGGAACATCCTTTCTGAAAATTTGAAAATTGTTAAAAAATTCGTCCAAAATCTTGATGTCTCCAATCTCTTTTTTGTACGTTTTTTCCACGTGTCTTGACATCCAATGTATCCCTGCAAAGTTTGGTGAAGATCTGAGTATGTAGTTTTTGACCTTATCTGGAACCTCCCATCTGAAAATTTGAAAATTCTTAAAAAATTCGACCAAAATCTTGATGTCTCCAATCTTTTGTTTTGTACGTTTTTTCCACGTGTCTTGACACATAATGTATCCATGCAAAGTTTGGTGAAGATCTGAGTATGTAGTTTTTGACCTTATATGGAACCTCCTATCTGAAAATTTGAAAATTCTTAAAAAATTCGTCCAAAATCTTGATGTCTCCAATCTCTTGTTTTGTACGTTTTTTCCACGTGTCTCGACCTCCAATGGATCCCTGCAAAGTTTGGTGAAGATCTGAGTATGTCGTTTTTGACCTTATCTGGAACCTCCCATCTGAAAATTTGAAAATTCTTAAAAAATTCGTCGAAAATCTTGATGTCTCCGATCTCTTGTTTTGTACGTTTTTTCCACGTGTCTTGACATGCAAAGTATTCCTGCAAAGTTTGGTGAAGATCTGAGTATGTAGTTTTTGACCTCATCTGGAACATCCTATCTGAAAATTTGAAAATTCTTCAAAAATTCGTCGAAAATCTTGATGTCTCCAATCTCTTGTTTTGTACGTTTTTTCCACGTGTCTTGACATCCAATGTATTCCTGCAATGTTTGGTGAAGATCTGAGTATGTAGTTTTTGACCTTATATGGAACCTCCTATCTGAAAATTTGAAAATTCTTAAAAAATTCGACCAAAATCTTGATGTTCCGAATCCTATGTTTTGTATGTTTTTTTCCACGTGTCTTGACATCCAATGTATCCATGCAAAGTTTGGTGAAGATCTGAGTATGTAGTTTTTGACCTTATATTGAACCTCCCATCTGAAAATTTGAAAATTCTTAAAAAATTCGTCCAAAATCTTGATGACCCCAATCTCTTGTTTTGTACGTTTTTTCCACGTGTCTTGACATCCAAAGTATCCCTGCAAAGTTTGGTGAAGATCTGAGTATGTAGTTTTTGACCTTATATGGAACCTCCTTTCTGAAAATTTGAGAATTCTTAAAAAATTCGTCCAAAATCTTGATGTCTCCAATCTCTTGTTTTGTACGTTTTTTCCACGTGTCTTGACATCCAATGTATCCATGCAAAGTTTGGTGAAGATCTGAGTATGTCGTTTTTGACCTTATCTGGAACCTCCCATCTGAAAATTTGAAAATTCTTAAAAAATTCGTCGAAAATCTTGATGTCTCCAATCTTTTGTTTTGTACGTTTTTTCCACGTGTCTTGACATGCAAAGTATCCCTGCAACGTTTGGTGAAGATCTGAGTATGTAGTTTTTGACCTTATCTGGAACCTCCTATCTGAAAATTTGAAAATTCTTCAAAAATTCGTCGAAAATCTTGATGTCTCCAATCTCTTGTTTTGTACGTTTTTTCCACGTGTCTTGACATCCAATGTATTCCTGCAATGTTTGGTGGAGATCTGAGTATGTAGTTTTAGACCTTATCTGGAACCTCCTATCTGAAAATTTGAAAATTCTTCAAAAATTCGTCCAAAATCTTGATGTCTCCAATCTCTTGTTTTGTACGTTTTTTCCACGTGTCTCGACCTCCAATGGATCCCTGCAAAGTTTGGTGAAGATCTGAGTATGTCGTTTTTGACCTTATCTGGAACATCCTTTCTGAAAATTTGAAAATTCTTCAAAAATTCGTCCAAAATCTTGATGTCTCCAATCTCTTGTTTTGTACGTTTTTTCCACGTGTCTCGACCTCCAATGTATCCCTGCAAAGTTAGTGAAGATCTGAGTATGTCGTTTTTGACCTTATCTGGAACATCCTTTCTGAAAATTTGAAAATTCTTAAAAAATTCGTCGAAAATCTTGATGTCTCCAATCTCTTGTTTTGTACGTTTTTTCCACGTTTCTTGACATCCAATGTATCCCTGCAAAGTTTGGTGAAGATCTGAGTATGTAGTTTTTGACCTTATATGGAACCTCCTTTCTGAAAATTTGAAAATTCTCAAAAAATTCGTCCATAATCTTGATGTCTCCAATCTCTTGTTTTGTACGTTTTTTCCACGTGTCTTGACATCCAATGTATCCCTGCAAAGTTTGGTGAAGATCTGAGTATGTAGTTTTTGACCTTATATGGAACCTCCTATCTGAAAATTTGAAAATTCTTAAAAAATTCGTCCAAAATCTTGATGTCTCCAATCTCTTGTTTTGTACGTTTTTTCCACGTGTCTTGATATCCAATGTATCCCTACAAAGTTTGGTGAAGATCTGAGTATGTCGTTTTTGACCTTATCTGGAACATCCTTTCTGAAAATTTGAAAATTGTTAAAAAATTCGTCCAAAATCTTGATGTCTCCAATCTCTTTTTTGTACGTTTTTTCCACGTGTCTTGACATCCAATGTATCCCTGCAAAGTTTGGTGAAGATCTGAGTATGTAGTTTTTGACCTTATCTGGAACCTCCCATCTGAAAATTTGAAAATTCTTAAAAAATTCGACCAAAATCTTGATGTCTCCAATCTTTTGTTTTGTACGTTTTTTCCACGTGTCTTGACACATAATGTATCCATGCAAAGTTTGGTGAAGATCTGAGTATGTAGTTTTTGACCTTATATGGAACCTCCTATCTGAAAATTTGAAAATTCTTAAAAAATTCGTCCAAAATCTTGATGTCTCCAATCTCTTGTTTTGTACGTTTTTTCCACGTGTCTTGACATCCAATGTATCCCTGCAAAGTTTGGTGAAGATCTGAGTATGTAGTTTTTGACCTTATCTGGAACCTCCCATCTGAAAATTTGAAAATTCCTAAAAAATCCGTGCAAAATCTTGATGACCCCAATCTCTTGTTTTGTACGTTTTTTCCACGTGTCTTGACATCCAATGTATTCCTGCAATGTTTGGTGAAGATCTGAGTATGTAGTTTTTGACCTTATATGGAACCTCCTATCTGAAAATTTGAAAATTCTTAAAAAATTCGACCAAAATCTTGATGTTCCGAATCCTATGTTTTGTATGTTTTTTTCCACGTGTCTTGACATCCAATGTATCCATGCAAAGTTTGGTGAAGATCTGAGTATGTAGTTTTTGACCTTATATTGAACCTCCCATCTGAAAATTTGAAAATTCTTAAAAAATTCGTCCAAAATCTTGATGACCCCAATCTCTTGTTTTGTACGTTTTTTCCACGTGTCTTGACATCCAAAGTATCCCTGCAAAGTTTGGTGAAGATCTGAGTATGTAGTTTTTGACCTTATATGGAACCTCCTTTCTGAAAATTTGAGAATTCTTAAAAAATTCGTCCAAAATCTTGATGTCTCCAATCTCTTGTTTTGTACGTTTTTTCCACGTGTCTTGACATCCAATGTATCCATGCAAAGTTTGGTGAAGATCTGAGTATGTCGTTTTTGACCTTATCTGGAACCTCCCATCTGAAAATTTGAAAATTCTTAAAAAATTCGTCGAAAATCTTGATGTCTCCAATCTTTTGTTTTGTACGTTTTTTCCACGTGTCTTGACATGCAAAGTATCCCTGCAACGTTTGGTGAAGATCTGAGTATGTAGTTTTTGACCTTATCTGGAACCTCCTATCTGAAAATTTGAAAATTCTTCAAAAATTCGTCGAAAATCTTGATGTCTCCAATCTCTTGTTTTGTACGTTTTTTCCACGTGTCTTGACATCCAATGTATTCCTGCAATGTTTGGTGGAGATCTGAGTATGTAGTTTTAGACCTTATCTGGAACCTCCTATCTGAAAATTTGAAAATTCTTCAAAAATTCGTCCAAAATCTTGATGTCTCCAATCTCTTGTTTTGTACGTTTTTTCCACGTGTCTCGACCTCCAATGGATCCCTGCAAAGTTTGGTGAAGATCTGAGTATGTCGTTTTTGACCTTATCTGGAACATCCTTTCTGAAAATTTGAAAATTCTTAAAAAATTCGTCGAAAATCTTGATGTCTCCAATCTCTTGTTTTGTACGTTTTTTCCACGTGTCTTGACATCCAATGTATCCCTGCAAAGTTTGGTGAAGATCTGAGTATGTAGTTTTTGACCTTATATGGAACCTCCTATCTGAAAATTTGAAAATTCTTAAAAAATTCGTCCAAAATCTTGATGTCTCCAATCTCTTGTTTTGTACGTTTTTTCCACGTGTCTCGACCTCCAATGGATCCCTGCAAAGTTTGGTGAAGATCTGAGTATGTCGTTTTTGACCTTATCTGGAACCTCCCATCTGAAAATTTGAAAATTCTTAAAAAATTCGTCGAAAATCTTGATGTCTCCGATCTCTTGTTTTGTACGTTTTTTCCACGTGTCTTGACATGCAAAGTATTCCTGCAAAGTTTGGTGAAGATCTGAGTATGTCGTTTTTGACCTCATCTGGAACCTCCCATCTGAAAATTTGAAAATTCTTAAAAAATTCGTCGAAAATCTTGATGTCTCCAATCTTTTGTTTTGTACGTTTTTTCCACGTGTCTTGACATGCAAAGTATCCCTGCAACGTTTGGTGAAGATCTGAGTATGTAGTTTTTGACCTTATCTGGAACCTCCTATCTGAAAATTTGAAAATTCTTCAAAAATTCGTCGAAAATCTTGATGTCTCCAATCTCTTGTTTTGTACGTTTTTTCCACGTGTCTTGACATCCAATGTATTCCTGCAATGTTTGGTGGAGATCTGAGTATGTAGTTTTAGACCTTATCTGGAACCTCCTATCTGAAAATTTGAAAATTCTTCAAACATTCGTCCAAAATCTTGATGTCTCCAATCTCTTGTTTTGTACGTTTTTTCCACGTGTCTCGACCTCCAATGGATCCCTGCAAAGTTTGGTGAAGATCTGAGTATGTCGTTTTTGACCTTATCTGGAACATCCTTTCTGAAAATTTGAAAATTCTTAAAAAATTCGTCGAAAATCTTGATGTCTCCAATCTCTTGTTTTGTACGTTTTTTCCACGTGTCTTGACATCCAATGTATCCCTGCAAAGTTTGGTGAAGATCTGAGTATGTAGTTTTTGACCTTATATGGAACCTCCTATCTGAAAATTTGAAAATTCTTAAAAAATTCGTCCAAAATCTTGATGTCTCCAATCTCTTGTTTTGTACGTTTTTTCCACGTGTCTCGACCTCCAATGGATCCCTGCAAAGTTTGGTGAAGATCTGAGTATGTCGTTTTTGACCTTATCTGGAACCTCCCATCTGAAAATTTGAAAATTCTTAAAAAATTCGTCGAAAATCTTGATGTCTCCGATCTCTTGTTTTGTACGTTTTTCCACGTGTCTTGACATGCAAAGTATTCCTGCAAAGTTTGGTGAAGATCTGAGTATGTAGTTTTTGACCTCATCTGGAACCTCCTATCTGAAAATTTGAAAATTCTTAAAAAATTCGTCCAAAATCTTGATGTCTCCAATCTCTTGTTTTGTACGTTTTTTCCACGTGTCTTGACATCCAATGTATCCCTGCAATGTTTGGTGAAGATCTGAGTATGTAGTTTTTGACCTTATCTGGAACCTCCCATCTGAAAATTTGAAAATTCCTAAAAAATCCGTCCAAAATCTTGATGACCCCAATCTCTTGTTTTGTACGTTTTTTCCACGTGTCTTGACATCCAATGTATCCCTGCAAAGTTTGGTGAAGATCTGAGTATGTAGTTTTTGACCTTATCTGGAACCTCCTATCTGAAAATTTGAAAATTCTTAAAAAATTCGTCCAAAATCTTGATGTCTCCAATCTCTTGTTTTGTACGTTTTTTCCACGTGTATTGATATCCAATGTATCCCTGCAAAGTTTGGTGAAGATCTGAGTATGTAGTTTTTGACCTTATCTGGAACCTCCTATCTGAAAATTTGAAAATTCTTCAAAAATTCGTCGAAAATCTTGATGTCTCCAATCTCTTGTTTTGTACGTTTTTTCCACGTGTCTTGACATCCAATGTATTCCTGCAATGTTTGGTGGAGATCTGAGTATGTAGTTTTAGACCTTATCTGGAACCTCCTATCTGAAAATTTGAAAATTCTTCAAAATATGTCCAAAATCTTGATGTCTCCAATCTCTTGTTTTGTACGTTTTTTCCACGTGTCTCGACCTCCAATGGATCCCTGCAAAGTTTGGTGAAGATCTGAGTATGTCGTTTTTGACCTTATCTGGAACATCCTTTCTGAAAATTTGAAAATTCTTAAAAAATTCGTCGAAAATCTTGATGTCTCCAATCTCTTGTTTTGTACGTTTTTTGCACGTGTCTTGACATCCAATGTATCCCTGCAAAGTTTGGTGAAGATCTGAGTATGTAGTTTTTGACCTTATATGGAACCTCCTATCTGAAAATTTGAAAATTCTTAAAAAATTCGTCCAAAATCTTGATGTCTCCAATCTCTTGTTTTGTACGTTTTTTCCACGTGTCTCGACCTCCAATGGATCCCTGCAAAGTTTGGTGAAGATCTGAGTATGTCGTTTTTGACCTTATCTGGAACCTCCCATCTGAAAATTTGAAAATTCTTAAAAAATTCGTCGAAAATCTTGATGTCTCCGATCTCTTGTTTTGTACGTTTTTTCCACGTGTCTTGACATGCAAAGTATTCCTGCAAAGTTTGGTGAAGATCTGAGTATGTAGTTTTTGACCTCATCTGGAACCTCCTATCTGAAAATTTGAAAATTCTTAAAAAATTCGTCCAAAATCTTGATGTCTCCAATCTCTTGTTTTGTACGTTTTTTCCACGTTTCTTGACATCCAATGTATCCCTGCAATGTTTGGTGAAGATCTGAGTATGTAGTTTTTGACCTTATCTGGAACCTCCCATCTGAAAATTTGAAAATTCCTAAAAAATCCGTCCAAAATCTTGATGACCCCAATCTCTTGTTTTGTACTTTTTTTCCACGTGTCTCGACCTCCAATGTATCCCTGCAAAGTTTGGTGAAGATCTGAGTATGTAGTTTTTGACCTTATATGGAACCTCCTATCTGAAAATTTGAAAATTCTTAAAAAATTCGTCCAAAATCTTGATGTCACCAATCCTATGTTTTGTATGTTTTTTCCACGTGTCTTGACATCCAATGTATCCATGCAAAGTTTGGTGAAGATCTGAGTATGTCGTTTTTGACCTTATCTGGAACCTCCCATCTGAAAATTTGAAAATTCTTAAAAAATTCGTCGAAAATCTTGATGTCTCCGATCTCTTGTTTTGTACGTTTTTTCCACGTGTCTTGACATGCAAAGTATTCCTGCAAAGTTTGGTGAAGATCTGAGTATGTAGTTTTTGACCTTATCTGGAACCTCCTATCTGAAAATTTGAAAATTCTTAAAAAATTCGTCCAAAATCTTGATGTCTCCAATCTCTTGTTTTGTACGTTTTTTCCACGTGTCTTGATATCCAATGTATCCCTGCAAAGTTTGGTGAAGATCTGAGTATGTCGTTTTTGACCTTATCTGGAACATCCTTTCTGAAAATTTGAAAATTGTTAAAAAATTCGTCCAAAATCTTGATGTCTCCAATCTCTTTTTTGTACGTTTTTTCCACGTGTCTTGACATCCAATGTATCCCTGCAAAGTTTGGTGAAGATCTGAGTATGTAGTTTTTGACCTTATCTGGAACCTCCCATCTGAAAATTTGAAAATTCTTAAAAAATTCGACCAAAATCTTGATGTCTCCAATCTTTTGTTTTGTACGTTTTTTCCACGTGTCTTGACATGCAAAGTATTCCTGCAAAGTTTGGTGAAGATCTGAGTATGTAGTTTTTGACCTCATCTGGAACCTCCTATCTGAAAATTTGAAAATTCTTAAAAAATTCGTCCAAAATCTTGATGTCTCCAATCTCTTGTTTTGTACGTTTTTTCCACGTGTCTTGACATCCAATGTATCCCTGCAATGTTTGGTGAAGATCTGAGTATGTAGTTTTTGATCTTATCTGGAACCTCCCATCTGAAAATTTGAAAATTCCTAAAAAATCCGTCCAAAATCTTGATGACCCCAATGTCTTGTTTTGTACTTTTTTTCCACGTGTCTCGACCTCCAATGTATCCCTGCAAAGTTTGGTGAAGATCTGAGTCTGTAGTTTTTGACCTTATATGGAACCTCCTATCTGAAAATTTGAAAATTCTTAAAAAATTCGTCCAAAATCTTGATGTCACCAATCCTATGTTTTGTATGTTTTTTCCACGTGTCTTGATATCCAATGTATCCCTGCAAAGTTTGGTGAAGATCTGAGTATGTCGTTTTTGACCTTATCTGGAACATCCTTTCTGAAAATTTGAAAATTGTTAAAAAATTCGTCCAAAATCTTGATGTCTCCAATCTCTTTTTTGTACGTTTTTTCCACGTGTCTTGACATCCAATGTATCCCTGCAAAGTTTGGTGAAGATCTGAGTATGTAGTTTTTGACCTTATCTGGAACCTCCCATCTGAAAATTTGAAAATTCTTAAAAAATTCGACCAAAATCTTGATGTCTCCAATCTTTTGTTTTGTACGTTTTTTCCACGTGTCTTGACACATAATGTATCCATGCAAAGTTTGGTGAAGATCTGAGTATGTAGTTTTTGACCTTATATGGAACCTCCTATCTGAAAATTTGAAAATTCTTAAAAAATTCGTCCAAAATCTTGATGTCTCCAATCTCTTGTTTTGTACGTTTTTTCCACGTGTCTTGACATCCAATGTATCCCTGCAAAGTTTGGTGAAAATCTGAGTATGTAGTTTTTGACCTTATCTGGAACCTCCCATCTGAAAATTTGAAAATTCTTAAAAAATTCGTCGAAAATCTTGATGTCTCCAATCTCTTGTTTTGTACGTTTTTTCCACGTGTCTTGACATGCAAAGTATCCCTGCAACGTTTGGTGAAGATCTGAGTATGTAGTTTTTGACCTTATCTGGAACCTCCTATCTGAAAATTTGAAAATTCTTCAAAAATTCGTCGAAAATCTTGATGTCTCCAATCTCTTGTTTTGTACGTTTTTTCCACGTGTCTTGACATCCAATGTATCCCTGCAATGTTTGGTGGAGATCTGAGTATGTAGTTTTTGACCTTATCTGGGACCTCCTATCAGAAAATTTGAAAATTCTTCAAAAATTCGTCCAAAATCTTGATGTCTCCAATCTCTTGTTTTGTACGTTTTTTCCACGTGTCTTGACATCCAATGTATCCCTGCAAAGTTTGGTGAAGATCTGAGTATGTCGTTTTTGACCTTATCTGGAACATCCTTTCTGAAAATTTGAAAATTCTTAAAAAATTCGTCGAAAATCTTGATGTCTCCAATCTCTTGTTTTGTACGTTTTTTCCACGTGTCTTGACATCCAATGTATCCCTGCAAAGTTTGGTGAAGATCTGAGTATGTAGTTTTTGACCTTATATGGAACCTCCTTTCTGAAAATTTGAAAATTCTCAAAAAATTCGTCCATAATCTTGATGTCTCCAATCTCTTGTTTTGTACGTTTTTTCCACGTGTCTTGACATCCAATGTATCCCTGCAAAGTTTGGTGAAGATCTGAGTATGTAGTTTTTGACCTTATATGGAACCTCCTATCTGAAAATTTGAAAATTCTTAAAAAATTCGTCCAAAATCTTGATGTCACCAATCCTATGTTTTGTATGTTTTTTCCACGTGTCTTGACATCCAATGTATCCATGCAAAGTTTGGTGAAGATCTGAGTATGTCGTTTTTGACCTTATCTGGAACCTCCCATCTGAAAATTTGAAAATTCTTAAAAAATTCGTCGAAAATCTTGATGTCTCCGATCTCTTGTTTTGTACGTTTTTTCCACGTGTCTTGACATGCAAAGTATTCCTGCAAAGTTTGGTGAAGATCTGAGTATGTAGTTTTTGACCTTATATGGAACCTCCTATCTGAAAATTTGAAAATTCTTAAAAAATTCGTCCAAAATCTTGATGTCTCCAATCTCTTGTTTTGTACGTTTTTTCCACGTGTCTTGACATCCAATGTATCCCTGCAAAGTTTGGTGAAGATCTGAGTATGTAGTTTTTGACCTTATCTGGAACCTCCCATCTGAAAATTTGAAAATTCCTAAAAAATCCGTGCAAAATCTTGATGACCCCAATCTCTTGTTTTGTACGTTTTTTCCACGTGTCTTGACATCCAATGTATCCATGCAAAGTTTGGTGAAGATCTGAGTATGTCGTTTTTGACCTTATCTGGAACCTCCCATCTGAAAATTTGAAAATTCTTAAAAAATTCGTCGAAAATCTTGATGTCTCCAATCTCTTGTTTTGTACGTTTTTTCCACGTGTCTTGACATGCAAAGTATCCCTGCAACGTTTGGTGAAGATCTGAGTATGTAGTTTTTGACCTTATCTGGAACCTCCTATCTGAAAATTTGAAAATTCTTCAAAAATTCGTCGAAAATCTTGATGTCTCCAATCTCTTGTTTTGTACGTTTTTTCCACGTGTCTTGACATCCAATGTATCCCTGCAATGTTTGGTGGAGATCTGAGTATGTAGTTTTTGACCTTATCTGGGACCTCCTATCAGAAAATTTGAAAATTCTTCAAAAATTCGTCCAAAATCTTGATGTCTCCAATCTCTTGTTTTGTACGTTTTTTCCACGTGTCTCGACCTCCAATGTATCCCTGCAAAGTTTGGTGAAGATCTGAGTATGTCGTTTTTGACCTTATCTGGAACATCCTTTCTGAAAATTTGAAAATTCTTAAAAAATTCGTCGAAAATCTTGATGTCTCCAATCTCTTGTTTTGTACGTTTTTTCCACGTGTCTTGACATCCAATGTATCCCTGCAAAGTTTGGTGAAGATCTGAGTATGTAGTTTTTGACCTTATATGGAACCTCCTTTCTGAAAATTTGAAAATTCTCAAAAAATTCGTCCATAATCTTGATGTCTCCAATCTCTTGTTTTGTACGTTTTTTCCACGTGTCTTGACATCCAATGTATCCCTGCAAAGTTTGGTGAAGATCTGAGTATGTAGTTTTTGACCTTATCTGGAACCTCCCATCTGAAAATTTGAAAATTCTTAAAAAATTCGACCAAAATCTTGATGTCTCCAATCTTTTGTTTTGTACGTTTTTTCCACGTGTCTTGACACATAATGTATCCATGCAAAGTTTGGTGAAGATCTGAGTATGTAGTTTTTGACCTTATATGGAACCTCCTATCTGAAAATTTGAAAATTCTTAAAAAATTCGTCCAAAATCTTGATGTCTCCAATCTCTTGTTTTGTACGTTTTTTCCACGTGTCTTGACATCCAATGTATCCCTGCAAAGTTTGGTGAAGATCTGAGTATGTAGTTTTTGACCTTATCTGGAACCTCCCATCTGAAAATTTGAAAATTCCTAAAAAATCCGTGCAAAATCTTGATGACCCCAATCTCTTGTTTTGTACGTTTTTTCCACGTGTCTTGACATCCAATGTATTCCTGCAATGTTTGGTGAAGATCTGAGTATGTAGTTTTTGACCTTATATGGAACCTCCTATCTGAAAATTTGAAAATTCTTAAAAAATTCGTCGAAAATCTTGATGTCTCCAATCTCTTGTTTTGTACGTTTTTTCCACGTGTCTTGACATGCAAAGTATCCCTGCAACGTTTGGTGAAGATCTGAGTATGTAGTTTTTGACCTTATCTGGAACCTCCTATCTGAAAATTTGAAAATTCTTCAAAAATTCTTCGAAAATCTTGATGTCTCCAATCTCTTGTTTTGTACGTTTTTTCCACGTGTCTTGACATCCAATGTATTCCTGCAATGTTTGGTGAAGATCTGAGTATGTAGTTTTTGACCTTATATGGAACCTCCTATCTGAAAATTTGAAAATTCTTAAAAAATTCGTCGAAAATCTTGATGTCTCCAATCTCTTGTTTTGTACGTTTTTTCCACGTGTCTTGACATGCAAAGTATCCCTGCAACGTTTGGTGAAGATCTGAGTATGTAGTTTTTGACCTTATCTGGAACCTCCTATCTGAAAATTTGAAAATTCTTAAAAAATTCGTCCAAAATCTTGAAGACCCCAATCTCTTGTTTTGTACGTTTTTTCCACGTGTCTTGACATCCAATGTATCCCTGCAAAGTTTGGTGAAGATCTGAGTATGTAGTTTTTGACCTTATATGGAACCTCCTTTCTGAAAATTTGAGAATTCTTAAAAAATTCGTCCAAAATCTTGATGTCTCCAATCTCTTGTTTTGTACGTTTTTTCCACGTGTCTTGACATCCAATGTATCCATGCAAAGTTTGGTGAAGATCTGAGTATGTCGTTTTTGACCTTATCTGGAACCTATCATCTGAAAATTTGAAAATTCTTAAAAAATTCGTCGAAAATCTTGATGTCTCCAATCTCTTGTTTTGTACGTTTTTTCCACGTGTCTTGACATGCAAAGTATCCCTGCAACGTTTGGTGAAGATCTGAGTATGTAGTTTTTGACCTTATCTGGAACCTCCTATCTGAAAATTTGAAAATTCTTCAAAAATTCGTCGAAAATCTTGATGTCTCCAATCTCTTGCTTTGTACGTTTTTTCCACGTGTCTTGACATCCAATGTATCCCTGCAATGTTTGGTGGAGATCTGAGTATGTAGTTTTTGACCTTATCTGGAACCTCCTATCTGAAAATTTGAAAATTCTTCAAAAATTCGTCCAAAATCTTGATGTCTCCAATCTCTTGTTTTGTACGTTTTTTCCACGTGTCTCGACTTCCAATGTATCCCTGCAAAGTTTGGTGAAGATCTGAGTATGTCGTTTTTGACCTTATCTGGAACATCCTTTCTGAAAATTTGAAAATTCTTAAAAAATTCGTCGAAAATCTTGATGTCTCCAATCTCTTGTTTTGTACGTTTTTTCCACGTTTCTTGACATCCAATGTATCCCTGCAAAGTTTGGTGAAGATCTGAGTATGTAGTTTTTGACCTTATATGGAACCTCCTTTCTGAAAATTTGAAAATTCTCAAAAAATTCGTCCATAATCTTGATGTCTCCAATCTCTTGTTTTGTACGTTTTTTCCACGTGTCTTGACATCCAATGTATCCCTGCAAAGTTTGGTGAAGATCTGAGTATGTAGTTTTTGACCTTATATGGAACCTCCTATCTGAAAATTTGAAAATTCTTAAAAAATTCGTCCAAAATCTTGATGTCACCAATCCTATGTTTTGTATGTTTTTTCCACGTGTCTTGACATCCAATGTATCCATGCAAAGTTTGGTGAAGATCTGAGTATGTCGTTTTTGACCTTATCTGGAACCTCCCATCTGAAAATTTGAAAATTCTTAAAAAATTCGTCGAAAATCTTGATGTCTCCGATCTCTTGTTTTGTACGTTTTTTCCACGTGTCTTGACATGCAAAGTATTCCTGCAAAGTTTGGTGAAGATCTGAGTATGTAGTTTTTGACCTCATCTGGAACCTCCTATCTGAAAATTTGAAAATTCTTAAAAAATTCGTCCAAAATTTTGATGTCTCCAATCTCTTGTTTTGTACGTTTTTTCCACGTGTCTTGACATCCAATGTATCCCTGCAATGTTTGGTGAAGATCTGAGTATGTAGTTTTTGACCTTATCTGGAACCTCCCATCTGAAAATTTGAAAATTCCTAAAAAATCCGTCCAAAATCTTGATGACCCCAATCTCTTGTTTTGTACGTTTTTTCCACGTGTCTTGACATCCAATGTATCCCTGCAAAGTTTGGTGAAGATCTGAGTATGTAGTTTTTGACCTTATATGGAACCTCCTATCTGAAAATTTGAAAATTCTTAAAAAATTCGTCCAAAATCTTGATGTCTCCAATCTCTTGTTTTGTACGTTTTTTCCACGTGTCTCGACCTCCAATGGATCCCTGCAAAGTTTGGTGAAGATCTGAGTATGTCGTTTTTGACCTTATCTGGAACCTCCCATCTGAAAATTTGAAAATTCTTAAAAAATTCGTCGAAAATCTTGATGTCTCCGATCTCTTGTTTTGTACGTTTTTTCCACGTGTCTTGACATGCAAAGTATTCCTGCAAAGTTTGGTGAAGATCTGAGTATGTAGTTTTTGACCTCATCTGGAACCTCCTATCTGAAAATTTGAAAATTCTTAAAAAAATCGTCCAAAATCTTGATGTCTCCAATCTCTTGTTTTGTACGTTTTTTCCACGTGTCTTGACACATAATGTATCCATGCAAAGTTTGGTGAAGATCTGAGTATGTAGTTTTTGACCTTATATGGAACCTCCTATCTGAAAATTTGAAAATTCTTAAAAAATTCGTCCAAAATCTTGATGTCTCCAATCTCTTGTTTTGTACGTTTTTTCCACGTGTCTTGACACATAATGTATCCATGCAAAGTTTGGTGAAGATCTGAGTATGTAGTTTTTGACCTTATCTGGAACCTCCCATCTGAAAATTTGAAAATTCCTAAAAAATCCGTGCAAAATCTTGATGACCCCAATCTCTTGTTTTGTACGTTTTTTCCACGTGTCTTGACATCCAATGTATTCCTGCAATGTTTGGTGAAGATCTGAGTATGTAGTTTTTGACCTTATATGGAACCTCCTATCTGAAAATTTGAAAATTCTTAAAAAATTCGACCAAAATCTTGATGTTCCGAATCCTATGTTTTGTATGTTTTTTCCACGTGTCTTGACATCCAATGTATCCCTGCAAAGTTTGGTGAAGATCTGAGTATGTAGTTTTTGACCTTATCTGGAACCTCCCATCTGAAAATTTGAAAATTCCTAAAAAATCCGTGCAAAATCTTGATGACCCCAATCTCTTGTTTTGTACGTTTTTTCCACGTGTCTTGACATCCAATGTATCCATGCAAAGTTTGGTGAAGATCTGAGTATGTCGTTTTTGACCTTATCTGGAACCTCCCATCTGAAAATTTGAAAATTCTTAAAAAATTCGTCGAAAATCTTGATGTCTCCAATCTTTTGTTTTGTACGTTTTTTCCACGTGTCTTGACATGCAAAGTATCCCTGCAACGTTTGGTGAAGATCTGAGTATGTAGTTTTTGACCTTATATGGAACCTCCTATCTGAAAATTTGAAAATTCTTAAAAAATTCGTCCAAAATCTTGATGTCTCCAATCTCTTGTTTTGTACGTTTTTTCCACGTGTCTTGACATCCAATGTATCCCTGCAAAGTTTGGTGAAGATCTGAGTATGTAGTTTTTGACCTTATCTGGAACCTCCCATCTGAAAATTTGAAAATTCCTAAAAAATCCGTGCAAAATCTTGATGACCCCAATCTCTTGTTTTGTACGTTTTTTCCACGTGTCTTGACATCCAATGTATCCATGCAAAGTTTGGTGAAGATCTGAGTATGTCGTTTTTGACCTTATCTGGAACCTCCCATCTGAAAATTTGAAAATTCTTAAAAAATTCGTCGAAAATCTTGATGTCTCCAATCTCTTGTTTTGTACGTTTTTCCACGTGTCTTGACATGCAAAGTATCCTTGCAACGTTTGGTGAAGATCTGAGTATGTAGTTTTTGACCTTATCTGGAACCTCCTATCTGAAAATTTGAAAATTCTTCAAAAATTCGTCGAAAATCTTGATGTCTCCAATCTCTTGTTTTGTACGTTTTTTCCACGTGTCTTGACATCCAATGTATCCCTGCAATGTTTGGTGGAGATCTGAGTATGTAGTTTTTGACCTTATCTGGGACCTCCTATCAGAAAATTTGAAAATTCTTCAAAAATTCGTCCAAAATCTTGATGTCTCCAATCTCTTGTTTTGTACGTTTTTTCCACGTGTCTCGACCTCCAATGTATCCCTGCAAAGTTTGGTGAAGATCTGAGTATGTCGTTTTTGACCTTATCTGGAACATCCTTTCTGAAAATTTGAAAATTCTTAAAAAATTCGTCGAAAATCTTGATGTCTCCAATCTCTTGTTTTGTACGTTTTTTCCACGTGTCTTGACATCCAATGTATCCCTGCAAAGTTTGGTGAAGATCTGAGTATGTAGTTTTTGACCTTATATGGAACCTCCTTTCTGAAAATTTGAAAATTCTCAAAAAATTCGTCCATAATCTTGATGTCTCCAATCTCTTGTTTTGTACGTTTTTTCCACGTGTCTTGACATCCAATGTATCCCTGCAAAGTTTGGTGAAGATCTGAGTATGTAGTTTTTGACCTTATCTGGAACCTCCCATCTGAAAATTTGAAAATTCTTAAAAAATTCGACCAAAATCTTGATGTCTCCAATCTTTTGTTTTGTACGTTTTTTCCACGTGTCTTGACACATAATGTATCCATGCAAAGTTTGGTGAAGATCTGAGTATGTAGTTTTTGACCTTATCTGGAACCTCCCATCTGAAAATTTGAAAATTCCTAAAAAATCCGTGCAAAATCTTGATGACCCCAATCTCTTGTTTTGTACGTTTTTTCCACGTGTCTTGACATCCAATGTATTCCTGCAATGTTTGGTGAAGATCTGAGTATGTAGTTTTTGACCTTATATGGAACCTCCTATCTGAAAATTTGAAAATTCTTAAAAAATTCGTCGAAAATCTTGATGTCTCCAATCTCTTGTTTTGTACGTTTTTTCCACGTGTCTTGACATGCAAAGTATCCCTGCAACGTTTGGTGAAGATCTGAGTATGTAGTTTTTGACCTTATCTGGAACCTCCTATCTGAAAATTTGAAAATTCTTCAAAAATTCGTCGAAAATCTTGATGTCTCCAATCTCTTGTTTTGTACGTTTTTTCCACGTGTCTTGACATCCAATGTATTCCTGCAATGTTTGGTGAAGATCTGAGTATGTAGTTTTTGACCTTATATGGAACCTCCTATCTGAAAATTTGAAAATTCTTAAAAAATTCGTCGAAAATCTTGATGTCTCCAATCTCTTGTTTTGTACGTTTTTTCCACGTGTCTTGACATGCAAAGTATCCCTGCAACGTTTGGTGAAGATCTGAGTATGTAGTTTTTGACCTTATCTGGAACCTCCTATCTGAAAATTTGAAAATTCTTAAAAAATTCGTCCAAAATCTTGAAGACCCCAATCTCTTGTTTTGTACGTTTTTTCCACGTGTCTTGACATCCAATGTATCCCTGCAAAGTTTGGTGAAGATCTGAGTATGTAGTTTTTGACCTTATATGGAACCTCCTTTCTGAAAATTTGAGAATTCTTAAAAAATTCGTCCAAAATCTTGATGTCTCCAATCTCTTGTTTTGTACGTTTTTTCCACGTGTCTTGACATCCAATGTATCCATTTAAAGTTTGGTGAAGATCTGAGTATGTCGTTTTTGACCTTATCTGGAACCTCCCATCTGAAAATTTGAAAATTCTTAAAAAATTCGTCGAAAATCTTGATGTCTCCAATCTCTTGTTTTGTACGTTTTTTCCACGTGTCTTGACATGCAAAGTATCCCTGCAACGTTTGGTGAAGATCTGAGTATGTAGTTTTTGACCTTATCTGGAACATCCTATCTGAAAATTTGAAAATTCTTCAAAAATTCGTCGAAAATCTTGATGTCTCCAATCTCTTGCTTTGTACGTTTTTTCCACGTGTCTTGACATCCAATGTATCCCTGCAATGTTTGGTGGAGATCTGAGGTTGTAGTTTTTGACCTTATCTGGAACCTCCTATCTGAAAATTTGAAAATTCTTCAAAAATTCGTCCAAAATCTTGATGTCTCCAATCTCTTGTTTTGTACGTTTTTTCCACGTGTCTCGACCTCCAATGTATCCCTGCAAAGTTAGTGAAGATCTGAGTATGTCGTTTTTGACCTTATCTGGAACATCCTTTCTGAAAATTTGAAAATTCTTAAAAAATTCGTCGAAAATCTTGATGTCTCCAATCTCTTGTTTTGTACGTTTTTTCCACGTTTCTTGACATCCAATGTATCCCTGCAAAGTTTGGTGAAGATCTGAGTATGTAGTTTTTGACCTTATATGGAACCTCCTTTCTGAAAATTTGAAAATTCTCAAAAAATTCGTCCATAATCTTGATGTCTCCAATCTCTTGTTTTGTACGTTTTTTCCACGTGTCTTGACATCCAATGTATCCCTGCAAAGTTTGGTGAAGATCTGAGTATGTAGTTTTTGACCTTATATGGAACCTCCTATCTGAAAATTTGAAAATTCTTAAAAAATTCGTCCAAAATCTTGATGTCACCAATCCTATGTTTTGTATGTTTTTTCCACGTGTCTTGACATCCAATGTATCCATGCAAAGTTTGGTGAAGATCTGAGTATGTCGTTTTTGACCTTATCTGGAACCTCCCATCTGAAAATTTGAAAATTCTCAAAAAATTCGTCGAAAATCTTGATGTCTCCGATCTCTTGTTTTATACGTTTTTTCCACGTGTCTTGACATGCAAAGTATTCCTGCAAAGTTTGGTGAAGATCTGAGTATGTAGTTTTTGACCTCATCTGGAACCTCCTATCTGAAAATTTGAAAATTCTTAAAAAATTCGTCCAAAATTTTGATGTCTCCAATCTCTTGTTTTGTACGTTTTTTCCACGTGTCTTGACATCCAATGTATCCCTGCAATGTTTGGTGAAGATCTGAGTATGTAGTTTTTGACCTTATCTGGAACCTCCCATCTGAAAATTTGAAAATTCCTAAAAAATTCGTCCAAAATCTTGATGACCCCAATCTCTTGTTTTGTACGTTTTTTCCACGTGTCTTGACATCCAATGTATCCCTGCAAAGTTTGGTGAAGATCTGAGTATGTAGTTTTTGACCTTATCTGGAACCTCCTATCTGAAAATTTGAAAATTCTTAAAAAATTCGTCCAAAATCTTGATGTCTCCAATCTCTTGTTTTGTACGTTTTTTCCACGTGTCTTGATATCCAATGTATCCCTGCAAAGTTTGGTGAAGATCTGAGTATGTCGTTTTTGACCTTATCTGGAACATCCTTTCTGAAAATTTGAAAATTGTTAAAAAATTCGTCCAAAATCTTGATGTCTCCAATCTCTTTTTTGTACGTTTTTTCCACGTGTCTTGGCATCCAATGTATCCCTGCAAAGTTTGGTGAAGATCTGAGTATGTAGTTTTTGACCTTATCTGGAACCTCCCATCTGAAAATTTGAAAATTCTTAAAAAATTCGACCAAAATCTTGATGTCTCCAATCTTTTGTTTTGTACGTTTTTTCCACGTGTCTTGACACATAATGTATCCATGCAAAGTTTGGTGAAGATCTGAGTATGTAGTTTTTGACCTTATATGGAACCTCCTATCTGAAAATTTGAAAATTCTTAAAAAATTCGTCCAAAATCTTGATGTCTCCAATCTCTTGTTTTGTACGTTTTTTCCACGTGTCTTGACATCCAATGTATCCCTGCAAAGTTTGGTGAAGATCTGAGTATGTAGTTTTTGACCTTATCTGGAACCTCCCATCTGAAAATTTGAAAATTCCTAAAAAATCCGTGCAAAATCTTGATGACCCCAATCTCTTGTTTTGTACGTTTTTTCCACGTGTCTTGACATCCAATGTATTCCTGCAATGTTTGGTGAAGATCTGAGTATGTAGTTTTTGACCTTATATGGAACCTCCTATCTGAAAATTTGAAAATTCTTAAAAAATTCGACCAAAATCTTGATGTTCCGAATCCTATGTTTTGTATGTTTTTTCCACGTGTCTTGACATCCAATGTATCCCTGCAAAGTTTGGTGAAGATCTGGGTATGTAGTTTTTGACCTTATCTGGAACCTCCCATCTGAAAATTTGAAAATTCCTAAAAAATCCGTGCAAAATCTTGATGACCCCAATCTCTTGTTTTGTACGTTTTTTCCACGTGTCTTGACATCCAATGTATCCATGCAAAGTTTGGTGAAGATCTGAGTATGTCGTTTTTGACCTTATCTGGAACCTCCCATCTGAAAATTTGAAAATTCTTAAAAAATTCGTCGAAAATCTTGATGTCTCCAATCTTTTGTTTTGTACGTTTTTTCCACGTGTCTTGACATGCAAAGTATCCCTGCAACGTTTGGTGAAGATCTGAGTATGTAGTTTTTGACCTTATATGGAACCTCCTATCTGAAAATTTGAAAATTCTTAAAAAATTCGTCCAAAATCTTGATGTCTCCAATCTCTTGTTTTGTACGTTTTTTCCACGTGTCTTGACATCCAATGTATCCCTGCAAAGTTTGGTGAAGATCTGAGTATGTAGTTTTTGACCTTATCTGGAACCTCCCATCTGAAAATTTGAAAATTCCTAAAAAATCCGTGCAAAATCTTGATGACCCCAATCTCTTGTTTTGTACGTTTTTTCCACGTGTCTTGACATCCAATGTATCCATGCAAAGTTTGGTGAAGATCTGAGTATGTCGTTTTTGACCTTATCTGGAACCTCCCATCTGAAAATTTGAAAATTCTTAAAAAATTCGTCGAAAATCTTGATGTCTCCAATCTCTTGTTTTGTACGTTTTTCCACGTGTCTTGACATGCAAAGTATCCTTGCAACGTTTGGTGAAGATCTGAGTATGTAGTTTTTGACCTTATCTGGAACCTCCTATCTGAAAATTTGAAAATTCTTCAAAAATTCGTCGAAAATCTTGATGTCTCCAATCTCTTGTTTTGTACGTTTTTTCCACGTGTCTTGACATCCAATGTATCCCTGCAATGTTTGGTGGAGATCTGAGTATGTAGTTTTTGACCTTATCTGGGACCTCCTATCAGAAAATTTGAAAATTCTTCAAAAATTCGTCCAAAATCTTGATGTCTCCAATCTCTTGTTTTGTACGTTTTTTCCACGTGTCTCGACCTCCAATGTATCCCTGCAAAGTTTGGTGAAGATCTGAGTATGTCGTTTTTGACCTTATCTGGAACATCCTTTCTGAAAATTTGAAAATTCTTAAAAAATTCGTCGAAAATCTTGATGTCTCCAATCTCTTGTTTTGTACGTTTTTTCCACGTGTCTTGACATCCAATGTATCCCTGCAAAGTTTGGTGAAGATCTGAGTATGTAGTTTTTGACCTTATATGGAACCTCCTTTCTGAAAATTTGAAAATTCTCAAAAAATTCGTCCATAATCTTGATGTCTCCAATCTCTTGTTTTGTACGTTTTTTCCACGTGTCTTGACATCCAATGTATCCCTGCAAAGTTTGGTGAAGATCTGAGTATGTAGTTTTTGACCTTATCTGGAACCTCCCATCTGAAAATTTGAAAATTCTTAAAAAATTCGACCAAAATCTTGATGTCTCCAATCTTTTGTTTTGTACGTTTTTTCCACGTGTCTTGACACATAATGTATCCATGCAAAGTTTGGTGAAGATCTGAGTATGTAGTTTTTGACCTTATCTGGAACCTCCCATCTGAAAATTTGAAAATTCCTAAAAAATCCGTGCAAAATCTTGATGACCCCAATCTCTTGTTTTGTACGTTTTTTCCACGTGTCTTGACATCCAATGTATTCCTGCAATGTTTGGTGAAGATCTGAGTATGTAGTTTTTGACCTTATATGGAACCTCCTATCTGAAAATTTGAAAATTCTTAAAAAATTCGTCGAAAATCTTGATGTCTCCAATCTCTTGTTTTGTACGTTTTTTCCACGTGTCTTGACATGCAAAGTATCCCTGCAACGTTTGGTGAAGATCTGAGTATGTAGTTTTTGACCTTATCTGGAACCTCCTATCTGAAAATTTGAAAATTCTTCAAAAATTCGTCGAAAATCTTGATGTCTCCAATCTCTTGTTTTGTACGTTTTTTCCACGTGTCTTGACATCCAATGTATTCCTGCAATGTTTGGTGAAGATCTGAGTATGTAGTTTTTGACCTTATATGGAACCTCCTATCTGAAAATTTGAAAATTCTTAAAAAATTCGTCGAAAATCTTGATGTCTCCAATCTCTTGTTTTGTACGTTTTTTCCACGTGTCTTGACATGCAAAGTATCCCTGCAACGTTTGGTGAAGATCTGAGTATGTAGTTTTTGACCTTATCTGGAACCTCCTATCTGAAAATTTGAAAATTCTTAAAAAATTCGTCCAAAATCTTGAAGACCCCAATCTCTTGTTTTGTACGTTTTTTCCACGTGTCTTGACATCCAATGTATCCCTGCAAAGTTTGGTGAAGATCTGAGTATGTAGTTTTTGACCTTATATGGAACCTCCTTTCTGAAAATTTGAGAATTCTTAAAAAATTCGTCCAAAATCTTGATGTCTCCAATCTCTTGTTTTGTACGTTTTTTCCACGTGTCTTGACATCCAATGTATCCATTTAAAGTTTGGTGAAGATCTGAGTATGTCGTTTTTGACCTTATCTGGAACCTCCCATCTGAAAATTTGAAAATTCTTAAAAAATTCGTCGAAAATCTTGATGTCTCCAATCTCTTGTTTTGTACGTTTTTTCCACGTGTCTTGACATGCAAAGTATCCCTGCAACGTTTGGTGAAGATCTGAGTATGTAGTTTTTGACCTTATCTGGAACATCCTATCTGAAAATTTGAAAATTCTTCAAAAATTCGTCGAAAATCTTGATGTCTCCAATCTCTTGCTTTGTACGTTTTTTCCACGTGTCTTGACATCCAATGTATCCCTGCAATGTTTGGTGGAGATCTGAGGTTGTAGTTTTTGACCTTATCTGGAACCTCCTATCTGAAAATTTGAAAATTCTTCAAAAATTCGTCCAAAATCTTGATGTCTCCAATCTCTTGTTTTGTACGTTTTTTCCACGTGTCTCGACCTCCAATGTATCCCTGCAAAGTTAGTGAAGATCTGAGTATGTCGTTTTTGACCTTATCTGGAACATCCTTTCTGAAAATTTGAAAATTCTTAAAAAATTCGTCGAAAATCTTGATGTCTCCAATCTCTTGTTTTGTACGTTTTTTCCACGTTTCTTGACATCCAATGTATCCCTGCAAAGTTTGGTGAAGATCTGAGTATGTAGTTTTTGACCTTATATGGAACCTCCTTTCTGAAAATTTGAAAATTCTCAAAAAATTCGTCCATAATCTTGATGTCTCCAATCTCTTGTTTTGTACGTTTTTTCCACGTGTCTTGACATCCAATGTATCCCTGCAAAGTTTGGTGAAGATCTGAGTATGTAGTTTTTGACCTTATATGGAACCTCCTATCTGAAAATTTGAAAATTCTTAAAAAATTCGTCCAAAATCTTGATGTCACCAATCCTATGTTTTGTATGTTTTTTCCACGTGTCTTGACATCCAATGTATCCATGCAAAGTTTGGTGAAGATCTGAGTATGTCGTTTTTGACCTTATCTGGAACCTCCCATCTGAAAATTTGAAAATTCTCAAAAAATTCGTCGAAAATCTTGATGTCTCCGATCTCTTGTTTTGTACGTTTTTTCCACGTGTCTTGACATGCAAAGTATTCCTGCAAAGTTTGGTGAAGATCTGAGTATGTAGTTTTTGACCTCATCTGGAACCTCCTATCTGAAAATTTGAAAATTCTTAAAAAATTCGTCCAAAATTTTGATGTCTCCAATCTCTTGTTTTGTACGTTTTTTCCACGTGTCTTGACATCCAATGTATCCCTGCAATGTTTGGTGAAGATCTGAGTATGTAGTTTTTGACCTTATCTGGAACCTCCCATCTGAAAATTTGAAAATTCCTAAAAAATTCGTCCAAAATCTTGATGACCCCAATCTCTTGTTTTGTACGTTTTTTCCACGTGTCTTGACATCCAATGTATCCCTGCAAAGTTTGGTGAAGATCTGAGTATGTAGTTTTTGACCTTATCTGGAACCTCCTATCTGAAAATTTGAAAATTCTTAAAAAATTCGTCCAAAATCTTGATGTCTCCAATCTCTTGTTTTGTACGTTTTTTCCACGTGTCTTGATATCCAATGTATCCCTGCAAAGTTTGGTGAAGATCTGAGTATGTCGTTTTTGACCTTATCTGGAACATCCTTTCTGAAAATTTGAAAATTGTTAAAAAATTCGTCCAAAATCTTGATGTCTCCAATCTCTTTTTTGTACGTTTTTTCCACGTGTCTTGGCATCCAATGTATCCCTGCAAAGTTTGGTGAAGATCTGAGTATGTAGTTTTTGACCTTATCTGGAACCTCCCATCTGAAAATTTGAAAATTCTTAAAAAATTCGACCAAAATCTTGATGTCTCCAATCTTTTGTTTTGTACGTTTTTTCCACGTGTCTTGACACATAATGTATCCATGCAAAGTTTGGTGAAGATCTGAGTATGTAGTTTTTGACCTTATATGGAACCTCCTATCTGAAAATTTGAAAATTCTTAAAAAATTCGTCCAAAATCTTGATGTCTCCAATCTCTTGTTTTGTACGTTTTTTCCACGTGTCTTGACATCCAATGTATCCCTGCAAAGTTTGGTGAAGATCGGAGTATGTAGTTTTTGACCTTATCTGGAACCTCCCATCTGAAAATTTGAAAATTCCTAAAAAATCCGTGCAAAATCTTGATGACCCCAATCTCTTGTTTTGTACGTTTTTTCCACGTGTCTTGACATCCAATGTATTCCTGCAATGTTTGGTGAAGATCTGAGTATGTAGTTTTTGACCTTATATGGAACCTCCTATCTGAAAATTTGAAAATTCTTAAAAAATTCGACCAAAATCTTGATGTTCCGAATCCTATGTTTTGTATGTTTTTTCCACGTGTCTTGACATCCAATGTATCCCTGCAAAGTTTGGTGAAGATCTGGGTATGTAGTTTTTGACCTTATCTGGAACCTCCCATCTGAAAATTTGAAAATTCCTAAAAAATCCGTGCAAAATCTTGATGACCCCAATCTCTTGTTTTGTACGTTTTTTCCACGTGTCTTGACATCCAATGTATCCATGCAAAGTTTGGTGAAGATCTGAGTATGTCGTTTTTGACCTTATCTGGAACCTCCCATCTGAAAATTTGAAAATTCTTAAAAAATTCGTCGAAAATCTTGATGTCTCCAATCTTTTGTTTTGTACGTTTTTTCCACGTGTCTTGACATGCAAAGTATCCCTGCAACGTTTGGTGAAGATCTGAGTATGTAGTTTTTGACCTTATCTGGAACCTCCTATCTGAAAATTTGAAAATTCTTCAAAAATTCTTCGAAAATCTTGATGTCTCCAATCTCTTGTTTTGTACGTTTTTTCCACGTGTCTTGACATCTAATGTATTCCTGCAATGTTTGGTGGAGATCTGAGTATGTAGTTTTAGACCTTATCTGGAACCTCCTATCTGAAAATTTGAAAATTCTTCAAAAATTCGTCCAAAATCTTGATGTCTCCAATCTCTTGTTTTGTACGTTTTTAACACGTGTCTCGACCTCCAATGGATCCCTGCAAAGTTTGGTGAAGATCTGAGTATGTCGTTTTTGACCTTATCTGGAACATCCTTTCTGAAAATTTGAAAATTCTTAAAAAATTCTTCGAAAATCTTGATGTCTCCAATCTCTTGTTTTGTACGTTTTTTCCACGTGTCTTGACATCCAATGTATCCCTGCAAAGTTTGGTGAAGATCTGAGTATGTAGTTTTGGACCTTATATGGAACCTCCTATCTGAAAATTTGAAAATTCTTAAAAAATTCGTCCAAAATCTTGATGTCTCCAATCTCTTGTTTTGTACGTTTTTTCCACGTGTCTCGACCTCCAATGGATCCCTGCAAAGTTTGGTGAAGATCTGAGTATGTCGTTTTTGACCTTATCTGGAACCTCCCATCTGAAAATTTGAAAATTCTTAAAAAATTCGTCGAAAATCTTGATGTCTCCGATCTCTTGTTTTGTACGTTTTTTCCACGTGTCTTGACATGCAAAGTATTCCTGCAAAGTTTGGTGAAGATCTGAGTATGTCGTTTTTGACCTCATCTGGAACCTCCCATCTGAAAATTTGAAAATTCTTAAAAAATTCGTCGAAAATCTTGATGTCTCCAATCTTTTGTTTTGTACGTTTTTTCCACGTGTCTTGACATGCAAAGTATCCCTGCAACGTTTGGTGAAGATCTGAGAATGTAGTTTTTGACCTTATCTGGAACCTCCTATCTGAAAATTTGAAAATTCTTCAAAAATTCGTCCAAAATCTTGATGTCTCCAATCTCTTGTTTTGTACGTTTTTTCCACGTGTCTCGACCTCCAATGGATCCCTGCAAAGTTTGGTGAAGATCTGAGTATGTCGTTTTTGACCTTATCTGGAACATCCTTTCTGAAAATTTGAAAATTCTTAAAAAATTCGTCGAAAATCTTGATGTCTCCAATCTCTTGTTTTGTACGTTTTTTCCACGTGTCTTGACATCCAATGTATCCCTGCAAAGTTTGGTGAAGATCTGAGTATGTAGTTTTTGACCTTATATGGAACCTCCTCTCTGAAAATTTGAAAATTCTTAAAAAATTCGTCCAAAATCTTGATGTCTCCAATCTCTTGTTTTGTACGTTTTTTCCACGTGTCTCGACCTCCAATGGATCCCTGCAAAGTTTGGTGAAGATCTGAGTATGTCGTTTTTGACCTTATCTGGAACCTCCCATCTGAAAATTTGAAAATTCTTAAAAAATTCGTCGAAAATCTTGATGTCTCCGATCTCTTGTTTTGTACGTTTTTTCCACGTGTCTTGACATGCAAAGTATTCCTGCAAAGTTTGGTGAAGATCTGAGTATGTAGTTTTTGACCTCATCTGGAACCTCCTATCTGAAAATTTGAAAATTCTTAAAAAATTCGTCCAAAATCTTGATGTCTCCAATCTCTTGTTTTGTACGTTTTTTCCACGTGTCTTGACATCCAATGTATCCCTGCAAAGTTTGGTGAAGATCTGAGTATGTAGTTTTTGACCTTATCTGGAACCTCCCATCTGAAAATTTGAAAATTCCTAAAAAATCCGTGCAAAATCTTGATGACCCCAATCTCTTGTTTTGTACGTTTTTTCCACGTGTCTTGACATCCAATGTATCCATGCAAAGTTTGGTGAAGATCTGAGTATGTCGTTTTTGACCTTATCTGGAACCTCCCATCTGAAAATTTGAAAATTCTTAAAAAATTCGTCGAAAATCTTGATGTCTCCAATCTCTTGTTTTGTACGTTTTTCCACGTGTCTTGACATGCAAAGTATCCTTGCAACGTTTGGTGAAGATCTGAGTATGTAGTTTTTGACCTTATCTGGAACCTCCTATCTGAAAATTTGAAAATTCTTCAAAAATTCGTCGAAAATCTTGATGTCTCCAATCTCTTGTTTTGTACGTTTTTTCCACGTGTCTTGACATCCAATGTATCCCTGCAATGTTTGGTGGAGATCTGAGTATGTAGTTTTTGACCTTATCTGGGACCTCCTATCAGAAAATTTGAAAATTCTTCAAAAATTCGTCCAAAATCTTGATGTCTCCAATCTCTTGTTTTGTACGTTTTTTCCACGTGTCTCGACCTCCAATGTATCCCTGCAAAGTTTGGTGAAGATCTGAGTATGTCGTTTTTGACCTTATCTGGAACATCCTTTCTGAAAATTTGAAAATTCTTAAAAAATTCGTCGAAAATCTTGATGTCTCCAATCTCTTGTTTTGTACGTTTTTTCCACGTGTCTTGACATCCAATGTATCCCTGCAAAGTTTGGTGAAGATCTGAGTATGTAGTTTTTGACCTTATATGGAACCTCCTTTCTGAAAATTTGAAAATTCTCAAAAAATTCGTCCATAATCTTGATGTCTCCAATCTCTTGTTTTGTACGTTTTTTCCACGTGTCTTGACATCCAATGTATCCCTGCAAAGTTTGGTGAAGATCTGAGTATGTAGTTTTTGACCTTATCTGGAACCTCCCATCTGAAAATTTGAAAATTCTTAAAAAATTCGACCAAAATCTTGATGTCTCCCATCTTTTGTTTTGTACGTTTTTTCCACGTGTCTTGACACATAATGTATCCATGCAAAGTTTGGTGAAGATCTGAGTATGTAGTTTTTGACCTTATCTGGAACCTCCCATCTGAAAATTTGAAAATTCCTAAAAAATCCGTGCAAAATCTTGATGACCCCAATCTCTTGTTTTGTACGTTTTTTCCACGTGTCTTGACATCCAATGTATTCCTGCAATGTTTGGTGAAGATCTGAGTATGTAGTTTTTGACCTTATATGGAACCTCCTATCTGAAAATTTGAAAATTCTTAAAAAATTCGTCGAAAATCTTGATGTCTCCAATCTCTTGTTTTGTACGTTTTTTCCACGTGTCTTGACATGCAAAGTATCCCTGCAACGTTTGGTGAAGATCTGAGTATGTAGTTTTTGACCTTATCTGGAACCTCCTATCTGAAAATTTGAAAATTCTTCAAAAATTCGTCGAAAATCTTGATGTCTCCAATCTCTTGTTTTGTACGTTTTTTCCACGTGTCTTGACATCCAATGTATTCCTGCAATGTTTGGTGAAGATCTGAGTATGTAGTTTTTGACCTTATATGGAACCTCCTATCTGAAAATTTGAAAATTCTTAAAAAATTCGTCGAAAATCTTGATGTCTCCAATCTCTTGTTTTGTACGTTTTTTCCACGTGTCTTGACATGCAAAGTATCCCTGCAACGTTTGGTGAAGATCTGAGTATGTAGTTTTTGACCTTATCTGGAACCTCCTATCTGAAAATTTGAAAATTCTTAAAAAATTCGTCCAAAATCTTGAAGACCCCAATCTCTTGTTTTGTACGTTTTTTCCACGTGTCTTGACATCCAATGTATCCCTGCAAAGTTTGGTGAAGATCTGAGTATGTAGTTTTTGACCTTATATGGAACCTCCTTTCTGAAAATTTGAGAATTCTTAAAAAATTCGTCCAAAATCTTGATGTCTCCAATCTCTTGTTTTGTACGTTTTTTCCACGTGTCTTGACATCCAATGTATCCATTTAAAGTTTGGTGAAGATCTGAGTATGTCGTTTTTGACCTTATCTGGAACCTCCCATCTGAAAATTTGAAAATTCTTAAAAAATTCGTCGAAAATCTTGATGTCTCCAATCTCTTGTTTTGTACGTTTTTTCCACGTGTCTTGACATGCAAAGTATCCCTGCAACGTTTGGTGAAGATCTGAGTATGTAGTTTTTGACCTTATCTGGAACATCCTATCTGAAAATTTGAAAATTCTTCAAAAATTCGTCGAAAATCTTGATGTCTCCAATCTCTTGCTTTGTACGTTTTTTCCACGTGTCTTGACATCCAATGTATCCCTGCAATGTTTGGTGGAGATCTGAGGTTGTAGTTTTTGACCTTATCTGGAACCTCCTATCTGAAAATTTGAAAATTCTTCAAAAATTCGTTTAAAATCTTGATGTCTCCAATCTCTTGTTTTGTACGTTTTTTCCACGTGTCTCGACCTCCAATGTATCCCTGCAAAGTTAGTGAAGATCTGAGTATGTCGTTTTTGACCTTATCTGGAACATCCTTTCTGAAAATTTGAAAATTCTTAAAAAATTCGTCGAAAATCTTGATGTCTCCAATCTCTTGTTTTGTACGTTTTTTCCACGTTTCTTGACATCCAATGTATCCCTGCAAAGTTTGGTGAAGATCTGAGTATGTAGTTTTTGACCTTATATGGAACCTCCTTTCTGAAAATTTGAAAATTCTCAAAAAATTCGTCCATAATCTTGATGTCTCCAATCTCTTGTTTTGTACGTTTTTTCCACGTGTCTTGACATCCAATGTATCCCTGCAAAGTTTGGTGAAGATCTGAGTATGTAGTTTTTGACCTTATATGGAACCTCCTATCTGAAAATTTGAAAATTCTTAAAAAATTCGTCCAAAATCTTGATGTCACCAATCCTATGTTTTGTATGTTTTTTCCACGTGTCTTGACATCCAATGTATCCATGCAAAGTTTGGTGAAGATCTGAGTATGTCGTTTTTGACCTTATCTGGAACCTCCCATCTGAAAATTTGAAAATTCTCAAAAAATTCGTCGAAAATCTTGATGTCTCCGATCTCTTGTTTTGTACGTTTTTTCCACGTGTCTTGACATGCAAAGTATTCCTGCAAAGTTTGGTGAAGATCTGAGTATGTAGTTTTTGACCTCATCTGGAACCTCCTATCTGAAAATTTGAAAATTCTTAAAAAATTCGTCCAAAATTTTGATGTCTCCAATCTCTTGTTTTGTACGTTTTTTCCACGTGTCTTGACATCCAATGTATCCCTGCAATGTTTGGTGAAGATCTGAGTATGTAGTTTTTGACCTTATCTGGAACCTCCCATCTGAAAATTTGAAAATTCCTAAAAAATTCGTCCAAAATCTTGATGACCCCAATCTCTTGTTTTGTACGTTTTTTCCACGTGTCTTGACATCCAATGTATCCCTGCAAAGTTTGGTGAAGATCTGAGTATGTAGTTTTTGACCTTATCTGGAACCTCCTATCTGAAAATTTGAAAATTCTTAAAAAATTCGTCCAAAATCTTGATGTCTCCAATCTCTTGTTTTGTACGTTTTTTCCACGTGTCTTGATATCCAATGTATCCCTGCAAAGTTTGGTGAAGATCTGAGTATGTCGTTTTTGACCTTATCTGGAACATCCTTTCTGAAAATTTGAAAATTGTTAAAAAATTCGTCCAAAATCTTGATGTCTCCAATCTCTTTTTTGTACGTTTTTTCCACGTGTCTTGGCATCCAATGTATCCCTGCAAAGTTTGGTGAAGATCTGAGTATGTAGTTTTTGACCTTATCTGGAACCTCCCATCTGAAAATTTGAAAATTCTTAAAAAATTCGACCAAAATCTTGATGTCTCCAATCTTTTGTTTTGTACGTTTTTTCCACGTGTCTTGACACATAATGTATCCATGCAAAGTTTGGTGAAGATCTGAGTATGTAGTTTTTGACCTTATATGGAACCTCCTATCTGAAAATTTGAAAATTCTTAAAAAATTCGTCCAAAATCTTGATGTCTCCAATCTCTTGTTTTGTACGTTTTTTCCACGTGTCTTGACATCCAATGTATCCCTGCAAAGTTTGGTGAAGATCGGAGTATGTAGTTTTTGACCTTATCTGGAACCTCCCATCTGAAAATTTGAAAATTCCTAAAAAATCCGTGCAAAATCTTGATGACCCCAATCTCTTGTTTTGTACGTTTTTTCCACGTGTCTTGACATCCAATGTATTCCTGCAATGTTTGGTGAAGATCTGAGTATGTAGTTTTTGACCTTATATGGAACCTCCTATCTGAAAATTTGAAAATTCTTAAAAAATTCGACCAAAATCTTGATGTTCCGAATCCTATGTTTTGTATGTTTTTTCCACGTGTCTTGACATCCAATGTATCCCTGCAAAGTTTGGTGAAGATCTGGGTATGTAGTTTTTGACCTTATCTGGAACCTCCCATCTGAAAATTTGAAAATTCCTAAAAAATCCGTGCAAAATCTTGATGACCCCAATCTCTTGTTTTGTACGTTTTTTCCACGTGTCTTGACATCCAATGTATCCATGCAAAGTTTGGTGAAGATCTGAGTATGTCGTTTTTGACCTTATCTGGAACCTCCCATCTGAAAATTTGAAAATTCTTAAAAAATTCGTCGAAAATCTTGATGTCTCCAATCTTTTGTTTTGTACGTTTTTTCCACGTGTCTTGACATGCAAAGTATCCCTGCAACGTTTGGTGAAGATCTGAGTATGTAGTTTTTGACCTTATCTGGAACCTCCTATCTGAAAATTTGAAAATTCTTCAAAAATTCTTCGAAAATCTTGATGTCTCCAATCTCTTGTTTTGTACGTTTTTTCCACGTGTCTTGACATCTAATGTATTCCTGCAATGTTTGGTGGAGATCTGAGTATGTAGTTTTAGACCTTATCTGGAACCTCCTATCTGAAAATTTGAAAATTCTTCAAAAATTCGTCCAAAATCTTGATGTCTCCAATCTCTTGTTTTGTACGTTTTTAACACGTGTCTCGACCTCCAATGGATCCCTGCAAAGTTTGGTGAAGATCTGAGTATGTCGTTTTTGACCTTATCTGGAACATCCTTTCTGAAAATTTGAAAATTCTTAAAAAATTCTTCGAAAATCTTGATGTCTCCAATCTCTTGTTTTGTACGTTTTTTCCACGTGTCTTGACATCCAATGTATCCCTGCAAAGTTTGGTGAAGATCTGAGTATGTAGTTTTGGACCTTATATGGAACCTCCTATCTGAAAATTTGAAAATTCTTAAAAAATTCGTCCAAAATCTTGATGTCTCCAATCTCTTGTTTTGTACGTTTTTTCCACGTGTCTCGACCTCCAATGGATCCCTGCAAAGTTTGGTGAAGATCTGAGTATGTCGTTTTTGACCTTATCTGGAACCTCCCATCTGAAAATTTGAAAATTCTTAAAAAATTCGTCGAAAATCTTGATGTCTCCGATCTCTTGTTTTGTACGTTTTTTCCACGTGTCTTGACATGCAAAGTATTCCTGCAAAGTTTGGTGAAGATCTGAGTATGTCGTTTTTGACCTCATCTGGAACCTCCCATCTGAAAATTTGAAAATTCTTAAAAAATTCGTCGAAAATCTTGATGTCTCCAATCTTTTGTTTTGTACGTTTTTTCCACGTGTCTTGACATGCAAAGTATCCCTGCAACGTTTGGTGAAGATCTGAGAATGTAGTTTTTGACCTTATCTGGAACCTCCTATCTGAAAATTTGAAAATTCTTCAAAAATTCGTCCAAAATCTTGATGTCTCCAATCTCTTGTTTTGTACGTTTTTTCCACGTGTCTCGACCTCCAATGGATCCCTGCAAAGTTTGGTGAAGATCTGAGTATGTCGTTTTTGACCTTATCTGGAACATCCTTTCTGAAAATTTGAAAATTCTTAAAAAATTCGTCGAAAATCTTGATGTCTCCAATCTCTTGTTTTGTACGTTTTTTCCACGTGTCTTGACATCCAATGTATCCCTGCAAAGTTTGGTGAAGATCTGAGTATGTAGTTTTTGACCTTATATGGAACCTCCTCTCTGAAAATTTGAAAATTCTTAAAAAATTCGTCCAAAATCTTGATGTCTCCAATCTCTTGTTTTGTACGTTTTTTCCACGTGTCTCGACCTCCAATGGATCCCTGCAAAGTTTGGTGAAGATCTGAGTATGTCGTTTTTGACCTTATCTGGAACCTCCCATCTGAAAATTTGAAAATTCTTAAAAAATTCGTCGAAAATCTTGATGTCTCCGATCTCTTGTTTTGTACGTTTTTTCCACGTGTCTTGACATGCAAAGTATTCCTGCAAAGTTTGGTGAAGATCTGAGTATGTAGTTTTTGACCTCATCTGGAACCTCCTATCTGAAAATTTGAAAATTCTTAAAAAATTCGTCCAAAATCTTGATGTCTCCAATCTCTTGTTTTGTACGTTTTTTCCACGTGTCTTGACATCCAATGTATCCCTGCAATGTTTGGTGAAGATCTGAGTATGTAGTTTTTGACCTTATATGGAACCTCCTATCTGAAAATTTGAAAATTCTTAAAAAATTCGTCCAAAATCTTGATGTCACCAATCCTATGTTTTGTATGTTTTTTCCACGTGTCTTGACATCCAATGTATCCATGCAAAGTTTGGTGAAGATCTGAGTATGTCGTTTTTGACCTTATCTGGAACCTCCCATCTGAAAATTTGAAAATTCTTAAAAAATTCGTCGAAAATCTTGATGTCTCCGATCTCTTGTTTTGTACGTTTTTTCCACGTGTCTTGACATGCAAAGTATTCCTGCAAAGTTTGGTGAAGATCTGAGTATGTAGTTTTTGACCTCATCTGGAACCTCCTATCTGAAAATTTGAAAATTCTTAAAAAATTCGTCCAAAATTTTGATGTCTCCAATCTCTTGTTTTGTACGTTTTTTCCACGTGTCTTGACATCCAATGTATCCCTGCAATGTTTGGTGAAGATCTGAGTATGTAGTTTTTGACCTTATCTGGAACCTATCATCTGAAAATTTGAAAATTCCTAAAAAATCCGTCCAAAATCTTGATGACCCCAATCTCTTGTTTTGTACGTTTTTTCCACGTGTCTTGACATCCAATGTATCCCTGCAAAGTTTGGTGAAGATCTGAGTATGTAGTTTTTGACCTTATCTGGAACCTCCTATCTGAAAATTTGAAAATTCTTAAAAAATTCGTCGAAAATCTTGATGTCTCCAATCTTTTGTTTTGTACGTTTTTTCCACGTGTCTTGACATGCAAAGTATCCCTGCAACGTTTGGTGAAGATCTGAGTATGTAGTTTTTGACCTTATCTGGAACCTCCTATCTGAAAATTTGAAAATTCTTCAAAAATTCGTCCAAAATCTTGATGTCTCCAATCTCTTGTTTTGTACGTTTTTTCCACGTGTCTCGACCTCCAATGGATCCCTGCAAAGTTTGGTGAAGATCTGAGTATGTCGTTTTTGACCTTATCTGGAACATCCTTTCTGAAAATTTGAAAATTCTTAAAAAATTCGTCGAAAATCTTGATGTCTCCAATCTCTTGTTTTGTACGTTTTTTCCACGTGTCTTGACATCCAATGTATCCCTGCAAAGTTTGGTGAAGATCTGAGTATGTAGTTTTTGACCTTATATGGAACCTCCTCTCTGAAAATTTGAAAATTCTTAAAAAATTCGTCCAAAATCTTGATGTCTCCAATCTCTTGTTTTGTACGTTTTTTCCACGTGTCTCGACCTCCAATGGATCCCTGCAAAGTTTGGTGAAGATCTGAGTATGTCGTTTTTGACCTTATCTGGAACCTCCCATCTGAAAATTTGAAAATTCTTAAAAAATTCGTCGAAAATCTTGATGTCTCCGATCTCTTGTTTTGTACGTTTTTTCCACGTGTCTTGACATGCAAAGTTTTCCTGCAAAGTTTGGTGAAGATCTGAGTATGTAGTTTTTGACCTCATCTGGAACCTCCTATCTGAAAATTTGAAAATTCTTAAAAAATTCGTCCAAAATCTTGATGTCTCCAATCTCTTGTTTTGTACGTTTTTTCCACGTGTCTTGACATCCAATGTATCCCTGCAATGTTTGGTGAAGATCTGAGTATGTAGTTTTTGACCTTATATGGAACCTCCTATCTGAAAATTTGAAAATTCTTAAAAAATTCGTCCAAAATCTTGATGTCACCAATCCTATGTTTTGTATGTTTTTTCCACGTGTCTTGACATCCAATGTATCCATGCAAAGTTTGGTGAAGATCTGAGTATGTCGTTTTTGACCTTATCTGGAACCTCCCATCTGAAAATTTGAAAATTCTTAAAAAATTCGTCGAAAATCTTGATGTCTCCGATCTCTTGTTTTGTACGTTTTTTCCACGTGTCTTGACATGCAAAGTATTCCTGCAAAGTTTGGTGAAGATCTGAGTATGTAGTTTTTGACCTCATCTGGAACCTCCTATCTGAAAATTTGAAAATTCTTAAAAAATTCGTCCAAAATTTTGATGTCTCCAATCTCTTATTTTGTACGTTTTTTCCACGTGTCTTGACATCCAATGTATCCCTGCAATGTTTGGTGAAGATCTGAGTATGTAGTTTTTGACCTTATCTGGAACCTATCATCTGAAAATTTGAAAATTCCTAAAAAATCCGTCCAAAATCTTGATGACCCCAATCTCTTGTTTTGTACGTTTTTTCCACGTGTCTTGACATCCAATGTATCCCTGCAAAGTTTGGTGAAGATCTGAGTATGTAGTTTTTGACCTTATCTGGAACCTCCTATCTGAAAATTTGAAAATTCTTAAAAAATTCGTCCAAAATCTTGATGTCTCCAATCTCTTGTTTTGTACGTTTTTTCCACGTGTCTTGATATCCAATGTATCCCTGCAAAGTTTGGTGAAGATCTGAGTATGTCGTTTTTGACCTTATCTGGAACATCCTTTCTGAAAATTTGAAAATTGTTAAAAAATTCGTCCAAAATCTTGATGTCTCCAATCTCTTTTTTGTACGTTTTTTCCACGTGTCTTGACATCCAATGTATCCCTGCAAAGTTTGGTGAAGATCTGAGTATGTAGTTTTTGACCTTATCTGGAACCTCCCATCTGAAAATTTGAAAATTCTTAAAAAATTCGACCAAAATCTTGATGTCTCCAATCTTTTGTTTTGTACGTTTTTTCCACGTGTCTTGACACATAATGTATCCATGCAAAGTTTGGTGAAGATCTGAGTATGTAGTTTTTGACCTTATATGGAACCTCCTATCTGAAAATTTGAAAATTCTTAAAAAATTTGTCCAAAATCTTGATGTCTCCAATCTCTTGTTTTGTACGTTTTTTCCACGTGTCTTGACATCCAATGTATCCCTGCAAAGTTTGGTGAAGATCTGAGTATGTAGTTTTTGACCTTATCTGGAACCTCCCATCTGAAAATTTGAAAATTCCTAAAAAATTCGTCCAAAATCTTGATGTCTCCAATCTCTTGTTTTGTACGTTTTTTCCACGTGTCTTGATATCCAATGTATCCCTGCAAAGTTTGGTGAAGATCTGAGTATGTCGTTTTTGACCTTATCTGGAACATCCTTTCTGAAAATTTGAAAATTGTTAAAAAATTCGTCCAAAATCTTGATGTCTCCAATCTCTTTTTTGTACGTTTTTTCCACGTGTCTTGACATCCAATGTATCCCTGCAAAGTTTGGTGAAGATCTGAGTATGTAGTTTTTGACCTTATCTGGAACCTCCTATCTGAAAATTTGAAAATTCTTAAAAAATTCGTCGAAAATCTTGATGTCTCCAATCTCTTGTTTTGTACGTTTTTTCCACGTGTCTTGATATCCAATGTATCCCTGCAAAGTTTGGTGAAGATCTGAGTATGTCGTTTTTGACCTTATCTGGAACATCCTTTCTGAAAATTTGAAAATTGTTAAAAAATTCGTCCAAAATCTTGATGTCTCCAATCTCTTTTTTGTACGTTTTTTCCACGTGTCTTGACATCCAATGTATCCCTGCAAAGTTTGGTGAAGATCTGAGTATGTAGTTTTTGACCTTATCTGGAACCTCCCATCTGAAAATTTGAAAATTCTTAAAAAATTCGACCAAAATCTTGATGTCTCCAATCTTTTGTTTTGTACGTTTTTTCCACGTGTCTTGACACATAATGTATCCATGCAAAGTTTGGTGAAGATCTGAGTATGTAGTTTTTGACCTTATATGGAACCTCCTATCTGAAAATTTGAAAATTCTTAAAAAATTCGTCCAAAATCTTGATGTCTCCAATCTCTTGTTTTGTACGTTTTTTCCACGTGTCTTGACATCCAATGTATCCCTGCAAAGTTTGGTGAAGATCTGAGTATGTAGTTTTTGACCTTATCTGGAACCTCCCATCTGAAAATTTGAAAATTCCTAAAAAATCCGTGCAAAATCTTGATGACCCCAATCTCTTGTTTTGTACGTTTTTTCCACGTGTCTTGACATCCAATGTATTCCTGCAATGTTTGGTGAAGATCTGAGTATGTAGTTTTTGACCTTATATGGAACCTCCTATCTGAAAATTTGAAAATTCTTAAAAAATTCGTCGAAAATCTTGATGTCTCCAATCTCTTGTTTTGTACGTTTTTCCACGTGTCTTGACATGCAAAGTATCCCTGCAACGTTTGGTGAAGATCTGAGTATGTAGTTTTTGACCTTATCTGGAACCTCCTATCTGAAAATTTGAAAATTCTTCAAAAATTCGTCGAAAATCTTGATGTCTCCAATCTCTTGCTTTGTACGTTTTTTCCACGTGTCTTGACATCCAATGTATCCCTGCAATGTTTGGTGGAGATCTGAGTATGTAGTTTTTGACCTTATCTGGAACCTCCTATCTGAAAATTTGAAAATTCTTCAAAAATTCGTCCAAAATCTTGATGTCTCCAATCTCTTGTTTTGTACGTTTTTTCCACGTGTCTCGACCTCCAATGTATCCCTGCAAAGTTAGTGAAGATCTGAGTATGTCGTTTTTGACCTTATCTGGAACATCCTTTCTGAAAATTTGAAAATTCTTAAAAAATTCGTCGAAAATCTTGATGTCTCCAATTTCTTGTTTTGTACGTTTTTTCCACGTTTCTTGACATCCAATGTATCCCTGCAAAGTTTGGTGAAGATCTGAGTATGTAGTTTTTGACCTTATATGGAACCTCCTTTCTGAAAATTTGAAAAACTCAAAAAATTCGTCCATAATCTTGATGTCTCCAATCTCTTGTTTTGTACGTTTTTTCCACTTGTCTTGACATCCAATGTATCCCTGCAAAGTTTGGTGAAGATCTGAGTATGTAGTTTTTGACCTTATATGGAACCTCCTATCTGAAAATTTGAAAATTCTTAAAAAATTCGTCCAAAATCTTGATGTCACCAATCCTATGTTTTGTATGTTTTTTCCACGTGTCTTGACATCCAATGTATCCATGCAAAGTTTGGTGAAGATCTGAGTATGTCGTTTTTGACCTTATCTGGAACCTCCCATCTGAAAATTTGAAAATTCTTAAAAAATTCGTCGAAAATCTTGATGTCTCCGATCTCTTGTTTTGTACGTTTTTTCCACGTGTCTTGACATGCAAAGTATTCCTGCAAAGTTTGGTGAAGATCTGAGTATGTAGTTTTTGACCTCATCTGGAACCTCCTATCTGAAAATTTGAAAATTCTTAAAAAATTCGTCCAAAATTTTGATGTCTCCAATCTCTTGTTTTGTACGTTTTTTCCACGTGTCTTGACATCCAATGTATCCCTGCAATGTTTGGTGAAGATCTGAGTATGTAGTTTTTGACCTTATCTGGAACCTCCCATCTGAAAATTTGAAAATTCCTAAAAAATCCGTCCAAAATCTTGATGACCCCAATCTCTTCTTTTGTATGTTTTTTCCACGTGTCTTGACATCCAATGTATCCCTGCAAAGTTTGGTGAAGATCTGAGTATGTAGTTTTTGACCTTATCTGGAACCTCCTATCTGAAAATTTGAAAATTCTTAAAAAATTCGTCCAAAATCTTGATGTCTCCAATCTCTTGTTTTGTACGTTTTTTCCACGTGTCTTGATATCCAATGTATCCCTGCAAAGTTTGGTGAAGATCTGAGTATGTCGTTTTTGACCTTATCTGGAACATCCTTTCTGAAAATTTGAAAATTGTTAAAAAATTCGTCCAAAATCTTGATGTCTCCAATCTCTTTTTTGTACGTTTTTTCCACGTGTCTTGACATCCAATGTATCCCTGCAAAGTTTGGTGAAGATCTGAGTATGTAGTTTTTGACCTTATCTGGAACCTCCCATCTGAAAATTTGAAAATTCTTAAAATATTCGACCAAAATCTTGATGTCTCCAATCTTTTGTTTTGTACGTTTTTTCCACGTGTCTTGACACATAATGTATCCATGCAAAGTTTGGTGAAGATCTGAGTATGTAGTTTTTGACCTTATATGGAACCTCCTATCTGAAAATTTGAAAATTCTTAAAAAATTCGTCCAAAATCTTGATGTCTCCAATCTCTTGTTTTGTACGTTATTTCCACGTGTCTTGACATCCAATGTATCCCTGCAAAGTTTGGTGAAGATCTGAGTATGTAGTTTTTGACCTTATCTGGAACCTCCCATCTGAAAATTTGAAAATTCCTAAAAAATCCGTGCAAAATCTTGATGACCCCAATCTCTTGTTTTGTACGTTTTTTCCACGTGTCTTGACATCCAATGTATTCCTGCAATGTTTGGTGAAGATCTGAGTATGTAGTTTTTGACCTTATATGGAACCTCCTATCTGAAAATTTGAAAATTCTTAAAAAATTCGTCGAAAATCTTGATGTCTCCAATCTCTTGTTTTGTACGTTTTTTCCACGTGTCTTGACATGCAAAGTATCCCTGCAACGTTTGGTGAAGATCTGAGTATGTAGTTTTTGACCTTATCTGGAACCTCCTATCTGAAAATTTGAAAATTCTTCAAAAATTCGTCGAAAATCTTGATGTCTCCAATCTCTTGCTTTGTACGTTTTTTCCACGTGTCTTGACATCCAATGTATCCCTGCAATGTTTGGTGGAGATCTGAGTATGTAGTTTTTGACCTTATCTGGAACCTCCTATCTGAAAATTTGAAAATTCTTCAAAAATTCGTCCAAAATCTTGATGTCTCCAATCTCTTGTTTTGTACGTTTTTTCCACGTGTCTCGACCTCCAATGTATCCCTGCAAAGTTAGTGAAGATCTGAGTATGTCGTTTTTGACCTTATCTGGAACATCCTTTCTGAAAATTTGAAAATTCTTAAAAAATTCGTCGAAAATCTTGATGTCTCCAATTTCTTGTTTTGTACGTTTTTTCCACGTTTCTTGACATCCAATGTATCCCTGCAAAGTTTGGTGAAGATCTGAGTATGTAGTTTTTGACCTTATATGGAACCTCCTTTCTGAAAATTTGAAAAACTCAAAAAATTCGTCCATAATCTTGATGTCTCCAATCTCTTGTTTTGTACGTTTTTTCCACTTGTCTTGACATCCAATGTATCCCTGCAAAGTTTGGTGAAGATCTGAGTATGTAGTTTTTGACCTTATATGGAACCTCCTATCTGAAAATTTGAAAATTCTTAAAAAATTCGTCCAAAATCTTGATGTCACCAATCCTATGTTTTGTATGTTTTTTCCACGTGTCTTGACATCCAATGTATCCATGCAAAGTTTGGTGAAGATCTGAGTATGTCGTTTTTGACCTTATCTGGAACCTCCCATCTGAAAATTTGAAAATTCTTAAAAAATTCGTCGAAAATCTTGATGTCTCCGATCTCTTGTTTTGTACGTTTTTTCCACGTGTCTTGACATGCAAAGTATTCCTGCAAAGTTTGGTGAAGATCTGAGTATGTAGTTTTTGACCTCATCTGGAACCTCCTATCTGAAAATTTGAAAATTCTTAAAAAATTCGTCCAAAATTTTGATGTCTCCAATCTCTTGTTTTGTACGTTTTTTCCACGTGTCTTGACATCCAATGTATCCCTGCAATGTTTGGTGAAGATCTGAGTATGTAGTTTTTGACCTTATCTGGAACCTCCCATCTGAAAATTTGAAAATTCCTAAAAAATCCGTCCAAAATCTTGATGACCCCAATCTCTTCTTTTGTATGTTTTTTCCACGTGTCTTGACATCCAATGTATCCCTGCAAAGTTTGGTGAAGATCTGAGTATGTAGTTTTTGACCTTATCTGGAACCTCCTATCTGAAAATTTGAAAATTCTTAAAAAATTCGTCCAAAATCTTGATGTCTCCAATCTCTTGTTTTGTACGTTTTTTCCACGTGTCTTGATATCCAATGTATCCCTGCAAAGTTTGGTGAAGATCTGAGTATGTCGTTTTTGACCTTATCTGGAACATCCTTTCTGAAAATTTGAAAATTGTTAAAAAATTCGTCCAAAATCTTGATGTCTCCAATCTCTTTTTTGTACGTTTTTTCCACGTGTCTTGACATCCAATGTATCCCTGCAAAGTTTGGTGAAGATCTGAGTATGTAGTTTTTGACCTTATCTGGAACCTCCCATCTGAAAATTTGAAAATTCTTAAAATATTCGACCAAAATCTTGATGTCTCCAATCTTTTGTTTTGTACGTTTTTTCCACGTGTCTTGACACATAATGTATCCATGCAAAGTTTGGTGAAGATCTGAGTATGTAGTTTTTGACCTTATATGGAACCTCCTATCTGAAAATTTGAAAATTCTTAAAAAATTCGTCCAAAATCTTGATGTCTCCAATCTCTTGTTTTGTACGTTATTTCCACGTGTCTTGACATCCAATGTATCCCTGCAAAGTTTGGTGAAGATCTGAGTATGTAGTTTTTGACCTTATCTGGAACCTCCCATCTGAAAATTTGAAAATTCCTAAAAAATCCGTGCAAAATCTTGATGACCCCAATCTCTTGTTTTGTACGTTTTTTCCACGTGTCTTGACATCCAATGTATTCCTGCAATGTTTGGTGAAGATCTGAGTATGTAGTTTTTGACCTTATATGGAACCTCCTATCTGAAAATTTGAAAATTCTTAAAAAATTCGACCAAAATCTTGATGTTCCGAATCCTATGTTTTGTATGTTTTTTCCACGTGTCTTGACATCCAATGTATCCATGCAAAGTTTGGTGAAGATCTGAGTATGTAGTTTTTGACCTTATATTGAAAATCCCATCTGAAAATTTGAAAATTCTTAAAAAATTCGTCCAAAATCTTGATGACCCCAATCTCTTGTTTTGTACGTTTTTTCCACGTGTCGTGACATCCAAAGTATCCCTGCAAAGTTTGGTGAAGATCTGAGTATGTAGTTTTTGACCTTATATGGAACCTCCTTTCTGAAAATTTGAGAATTCTTAAAAAAATCGTCCAAAATCTTGATGTCTCCAATCTCTTGTTTTGTACGTTTTTTCCACGTGTCTTGACATCCAATGTATCCATGCAAAGTTTGGTGAAGATCTGAGTATGTCGTTTTTGACCTTATCTGGAACCTCCCATCTGAAAATTTGAAAATTCTTAAAAAATTCGTCGAAAATCTTGATGTCTCCAATCTTTTGTTTTGTACGTTTTTTCCACGTGTCTTGACATGCAAAGTATCCCTGCAACGTTTGGTGAAGATCTGAGTATGTAGTTTTTGACCTTATCTGGAACCTCCTATCTGAAAATTTGAAAATTCTTCAAAAATTCGTCGAAAATCTTGATGTCTCCAATCTCTTGTTTTGTACGTTTTTTCCACGTGTCTTGACATCCAATGTATTCCTGCAATGTTTGGTGGAGATCTGAGTATGTAGTTTTAGACCTTATCTGGAACCTCCTATCTGAAAATTTGAAAATTCTTCAAAAATTCGTCCAAAATCTTGATGTCTCCAATCTCTTGTTTTGTACGTTTTTTCCACGTGTCTCGACCTCCAATGGATCCCTGCAAAGTTTGGTGAAGATCTGAGTATGTCGTTTTTGACCTTATCTGGAACATCCTTTCTGAAAATTTGAAAATTCTTAAAAAATTCGTCGAAAATCTTGATGTCTCCAATCTCTTGTTTTGTACGTTTTTTCCACGTGTCTTGACATCCAATGTATCCCTGCAAAGTTTGGTGAAGATCTGAGTATGTAGTTTTTGACCTTATATGGAACCTCCTATCTGAAAATTTGAAAATTCTTAAAAAATTCGTCCAAAATCTTGATGTCTCCAATCTCTTGTTTTGTACGTTTTTTCCACGTGTCTCGACCTCCAATGGATCCCTGCAAAGTTTGGTGAAGATCTGAGTATGTCGTTTTTGACCTTATGTGGAACCTCCCATCTGAAAATTTGAAAATTCTTAAAAAATTCGTCGAAAATCTTGATGTCTCCGATCTCTTGTTTTGTACGTTTTTTCCACGTGTCTTGACATGCAAAGTATTCCTGCAAAGTTTGGTGAAGATCTGAGTATGTAGTTTTTGACCTCATCTGGAACCTCCTATCTGAAAATTTGAAAATTCTTAAAAAATTCGTCCAAAATTTTGATGTCTCCAATCTCTTGTTTTGTACGTTTTTTCCACGTGTCTTGACATCCAATGTATCCCTGCAATGTTTGGTGAAGATCTGAGTATGTAGTTTTTGACCTTATCTGGAACCTCCCATCTGAAAATTTGAAAATTCCTAAAAAATCCGTCCAAAATCTTGATGACCCCAATCTCTTCTTTTGTATGTTTTTTCCACGTGTCTTGACATCCAATGTATCCCTGCAAAGTTTGGTGAAGATCTGAGTATGTAGTTTTTGACCTTATCTGGAACCTCCTATCTGAAAATTTGAAAACTCTTAAAAAAATTCGTCCAAAATCTTGATGTCTCCAATCTCTTGTTTTGTACGTTTTTTCCACGTGTCTTGATATCCAATGTATCCCTGCAAAGTTTGGTGAAGATCTGAGTATGTCGTTTTTGACCTTATCTGGAACATCCTTTCTGAAAATTTGAAAATTGTTAAAAAATTCGTCCAAAATCTTGATGTCTCCAATCTCTTTTTTGTACGTTTTTTCCACGTGTCTTGACATCCAATGTATCCCTGCAAAGTTTGGTGAAGATCTGAGTATGTAGTTTTTGACCTTATCTGGAACCTCCCATCTGAAAATTTGAAAATTCTTAAAATATTCGACCAAAATCTTGATGTCTCCAATCTTTTGTTTTGTACGTTTTTTCCACCTGTCTTGACACATAATGTATCCATGCAAAGTTTGGTGAAGATCTGAGTATGTAGTTTTTGACCTTATATGGAACCTCCTATCTGAAAATTTGAAAATTCTTAAAAAATTCGTCCAAAATCTTGATGTCTCCAATCTCTTGTTTTGTACGTTTTTTCCACGTGTCTTGACATCCAATGTATCCCTGCAAAGTTTGGTGAAGATCTGAGTATGTAGTTTTTGACCTTATCTGGAACCTCCCATCTGAAAATTTGAAAATTCCTAAAAAATCCGTGCAAAATCTTGATGACCCCAATCTCTTGTTTTGTACGTTTTTTCCACGTGTCTTGACATCCAAAGTATCCCTGCAAAGTTTGGTGAAGATCTGAGTATGTAGTTTTTGACCTTATATGGAACCTCCTTTCTGAAAATTTGAGAATTCTTAAAAAATTCGTCCAAAATCTTGATGTCTCCAATCTCTTGTTTTGTACGTTTTTTCCACGTGTCTTGACATCCAATGTATCCATGCAAAGTTTGGTGAAGATCTGAGTATGTCGTTTTTGACCTTATCTGGAACCTCCCATCTGAAAATTTGAAAATTCTTAAAAAATTCGTCGAAAATCTTGATGTCTCCAATCTTTTGTTTTGTACGTTTTTTCCACGTGTCTTGACATGCAAAGTATCCCTGCAACGTTTGGTGAAGATCTGAGTATGTAGTTTTTGACCTTATCTGGAACCTCCTATCTGAAAATTTGAAAATTCTTCAAAAATTCGTCGAAAATCTTGATGTCTCCAATCTCTTGTTTTGTACGTTTTTTCCACGTGTCTTGACATCCAATGTATTCCTGCAATGTTTGGTGGAGATCTGAGTATGTAGTTTTAGACCTTATCTGGAACCTCCTATCTGAAAATTTGAAAATTCTTCAAAAATTCGTCCAAAATCTTGATGTCTCCAATCTCTTGTTTTGTACGTTTTTTCCACGTGTCTCGACCTCCAATGGATCCCTGCAAAGTTTGGTGAAGATCTGAGTATGTCGTTTTTGACCTTATCTGGAACATCCTTTCTGAAAATTTGAAAATTCTTAAAAAATTCGTCGAAAATCTTGATGTCTCCAATCTCTTGTTTTGTACGTTTTTTCCACGTGTCTTGACATCCAATGTATCCCTGCAAAGTTTGGTGAAGATCTGAGTATGTAGTTTTTGACCTTATATGGAACCTCCTATCTGAAAATTTGAGAATTCTTAAAAAATTCGTCCAAAATCTTGATGTCTCCAATCTCTTGTTTTGTACGTTTTTTCCACGTGTCTCGACCTCCAATGGATCCCTGCAAAGTTTGGTGAAGATCTGAGTATGTCGTTTTTGACCTTATGTGGAACCTCCCATCTGAAAATTTGAAAATTCTTAAAAAATTCGTCGAAAATCTTGATGTCTCCGATCTCTTGTTTTGTACGTTTTTTCCACGTGTCTTGACATGCAAAGTATTCCTGCAAAGTTTGGTGAAGATCTGAGTATGTCGTTTTTGACCTTATGTGGAACCTCCCATCTGAAAATTTGAAAATTCTTAAAAAATTCGTCGAAAATCTTGATGTCTCCAATCTTTTGTTTTGTACGTTTTTTCCACGTGTCTTGACATGCAAAGTATCCCTGCAACGTTTGGTGAAGATCTGAGTATGTAGTTTTTGACCTTATCTGGAACCTCCTATCTGAAAATTTGAAAATTCTTCAAAAATTCGTCGAAAATCTTGATGTCTCCAATCTCTTGTTTTGTACGTTTTTTCCACGTGTCTTGACATCCAATGTATTCCTGCAATGTTTGGTGGAGATCTGAGTATGTAGTTTTAGACCTTATCTGGAACCTCCTATCTGAAAATTTGAAAATTCTTCAAAAATTCGTCCAAAATCTTGATGTCTCCAATCTCTTGTTTTGTACGTTTTTTCCACGTGTCTCGACCTCCAATGGATCCCTGCAAAGTTTGGTGAAGATCTGAGTATGTCGTTTTTGACCTTATCTGGAACATCCTTTCTGAAAATTCGAAAATTCTTAAAAAATTCGTCGAAAATCTTGATGTCTCCAATCTCTTGTTTTGTACGTTTTTTCGACGTGTCTTGACATGCAAAGTATTCCTGCAAAGTTTGGTGAAGATCTGAGTATGTAGTTTTTGACCTCATCTGGAACCTCCTATCTGAAAATTTGAAAATTCTTAAAAAATTCGTCCAAAATCTTGATGTCTCCAATCTCTTGTTTTGTACGTTTTTTCCACGTGTCTTGACATCCAATGTATCCCTGCAATGTTTGGTGAAGATCTGAGTATGTAGTTTTTGACCTTATCTGGAACCTCCCATCTGAAAATTTGAAAATTCCTAAAAAATCCGTCCAAAATCTTGATGACCCCAATCTCTTGTTTTGTACTTTTTTTCCACGTGTCTCGACCTCCAATGTATCCCTGCAAAGTTTGGTGAAGATCTGAGTATGTAGTTTTTGACCTTATATGGAACCTCCTATCTGAAAATTTGAAAATTCTTAAAAAATTCGTCCAAAATCTTGATGTCACCAATCCTATGTTTTGTATGTTTTTTCCACGTGTCTTGACATCCAATGTATCCATGCAAAGTTTGGTGAAGATCTGAGTATGTCGTTTTTGACCTTATCTGGAACCTCCCATCTGAAAATTTGAAAATTCTTAAAAAATTCGTCGAAAATCTTGATGTCTCCGATCTCTTGTTTTGTACGTTTTTTCCACGTGTCTTGACATGCAAAGTATTCCTGCAAAGTTTGGTGAAGATCTGAGTATGTAGTTTTTGACCTCATCTGGAACCTCCTATCTGAAAATTTGAAAATTCTTAAAAAATTCGTCCAAAATTTTGATGTCTCCAATCTCTTGTTTTGTACGTTTTTTCCACGTGTCTTGACATCCAATGTATCCCTGCAATGTTTGGTGAAGATCTGAGTATGTAGTTTTTGACCTTATCTGGAACCTCCCATCTGAAAATTTGAAAATTCCTAAAAAATCCGTCCAAAATCTTGATGACCCCAATCTCTTGTTTTGTACGTTTTTTCCACGTGTCTTGACATCCAATGTATCCCTGCAAAGTTTGGTGAAGATCTGAGTATGTAGTTTTTGACCTTATCTGGAACCTCCTATCTGAAAATTTGAAAATTCTTAAAAAACTCGTCCAAAATCTTGATGTCTCCAATCTCTTGTTTTGTACGTTTTTTCCACGTGTCTTGATATCCAATGTATCCCTGCAAAGTTTGGTGAAGATCTGAGTATGTCGTTTTTGACCTTATCTGGAACATCCTTTCTGAAAATTTGAAAATTGTTAAAAAATTCGTCCAAAATCTTGATGTCTCCAATCTCTTTTTTGTACGTTTTTTCCACGTGTCTTGACATCCAATGTATCCCTGCAAAGTTTGGTGAAGATCTGAGTATGTAGTTTTTGACCTTATCTGGAACCTCCCATCTGAAAATTTGAAAATTCTTAAAAAAATCGACCAAAATCTTGATGTCTCCAATCTTTTGTTTTGTACGTTTTTTCCACGTGTCTTGACACATAATGTATCCATGCAAAGTTTGGTGAAGTTCTGAGTATGTAGTTTTTGACCTTATATGGAACCTCCTATCTGAAAATTTGAAAATTCTTAAAAAATTCGTCCAAAATCTTGATGTCTCCAATCTCTTGTTTTGTACGTTTTTTCCACGTGTCTTGACATCCAATGTATCCCTGCAAAGTTTGGTGAAGATCTGAGTATGTAGTTTTTGACCTTATCTGGAACCTCCCATCTGAAAATTTGAAAATTCCTAAAAAATTCGTCCAAAATCTTGATGTCTCCAATCTCTTGTTTTGTACGTTTTTTCCACGTGTCTTGATATCCAATGTATCCCTGCAAAGTTTGGTGAAGATCTGAGTATGTCGTTTTTGACCTTATCTGGAACATCCTTTCTGAAAATTTGAAAATTGTTAAAAAATTCGTCCAAAATCTTGATGTCTCCAATCTCTTTTTTGTACGTTTTTTCCACGTGTCTTGACATCCAATGTATCCCTGCAAAGTTTGGTGAAGATCTGAGTATGTAGTTTTTGACCTTATCTGGAACCTCCTATCTGAAAATTTGAAAATTCTTAAAAAATTCGTCCAAAATCTTGATGTCTCCAATCTCTTGTTTTGTACGTTTTTTCCACGTGTCTTGACATCCAATGTATCCCTGCAAAGTTTGGTGAAGATCTTAGTATGTAGTTTTTGACCTTATATGGAACCTCCTATCTGAAAATTTGAAAATTCTTAAAAAATTCGTCCAAAATCTTGATGTCACCAATCCTATGTTTTGTATGTTTTTTCCACGTGTCTTGACATCCAATGTATCCATGCAAAGTTTGGTGAAGATCTGAGTATGTCGTTTTTGACCTTATCTGGAACCTCCCATCTGAAAATTTGAAAATTCTTAAAAAATTCGTCGAAAATCTTGATGTCTCCGATCTCTTGTTTTGTACGTTTTTTCCACGTGTCTTGACATGCAAAGTATTAATGCAAAGTTTGGTGAAGATCTGACTATGTAGTTTTTGACCTCATCTGGAACCTCCTATCTGAAAATTTGAAAATTCTTTAAAAATTCGTCCAAAATATTGATGTCTCCAATCTCTTGTTTTGTACGTTTTTTCCACGTGTCTTGACATCCAATGTATCCCTGCAAAGTTTGGTGAAGATCTGAGTATGTAGTTTTTGACCTTATCTGGAACCTCCCATCTGAAAATTTGAAAATTCCTAAAAAATCCGTGCAAAATCTTGATGACCCCAATCTCTTGTTTTGTACGTTTTTTCCACGTGTCTTGACATCCAATGTATTCCTGCAATGTTTGGTGAAGATCTGAGTATGTAGTTTTTGACCTTATATGGAACCTCCTATCTGAAAATTTGAAAATTCTTAAAAAATTCGACCAAAATCTTGATGTTCCGAATCCTATGTTTTGTATGTTTTTTCCACGTGTCTTGACATCCAATGTATCCATGCAAAGTTTGGTGAAGATCTGAGTATGTAGTTTTTGACCTTATATTGAACCTCCCATCTGAAAATTTGAAAATTCTTAAAAAATTCGTCCAAAATCTTGATGACCCCAATCTCTTGTTTTGTACGTTTTTTCCACGTGTCTTGACATCCAAAGTATCCCTGCAAAGTTTGGTGAAGATCTGAGTATGTAGTTTTTGACCTTATATGGAACCTCCTTTCTGAAAATTTGATAATTCTTAAAAAATTCGTCCAAAATCTTGATGTCTCCAATCTCTTGTTTTGTACGTTTTTTCCACGTGTCTTGACATCCAATGTATCCATGCAAAGTTTGGTGAAGATCTGAGTATGTCGTTTTTGACCTTATCTGGAACCTCCCATCTGAAAATTTGAAAATTCTTAAAAAATTCGTCGAAAATCTTGATGTCTCCAATCTTTTGTTTTGTACGTTTTTTCCACGTGTCTTGACATGCAAAGTATCCCTGCAACGTTTGGTAAAGATCTGAGTATGTAGTTTTTGACCTTATCTGGAACCTCCTATCTGAAAATTTGAAAATTCTTCAAAAATTCGTCGAAAATCTTGATGTCTCCAATCTCTTGTTTTGTACGTTTTTTCCACGTGTCTTGACATCCAATGTATTCCTGCAATGTTTGGTGGAGATCTGAGTATGTAGTTTTAGACCTTATCTGGAACCTCCTATCTGAAAATTTGAAAATTCTTCAAAAATTCGTCCAAAATCTTGATGTCTCCAATCTCTTGTTTTGTACGTTTTTTCCACGTGTCTCGACCTCCAATGGATCCCTGCAAAGTTTGGTAAAGATCTGAGTATGTCGTTTTTGACCTTATCTGGAACATCCTTTCTGAAAATTTGAAAATTCTTAAAAAATTCGTCGAAAATCTTGATGTCTCCAATCTCTTGTTTTGTACGTTTTTTCCACGTGTCTTGACATCCAATGTATCCCTGCAAAGTTTGGTGAAGATCTGAGTATGTAGTTTTTGACCTTATCTGGAACCTCCTATCTGAAAATTTGAAAATTCTTCAAAAATTCGTCGAAAATCTTGATGTCTCCAATCTCTTGTTTTGTACGTTTTTTCCACGTGTCTTGACATCCAATGTATTCCTGCAATGTTTGGTGGAGATCTGAGTATGTAGTTTTAGACCTTATCTGGAACCTCCTATCTGAAAATTTGAAAATTCTTCAAAAATTCGTCCAAAATCTTGATGTCTCCAATCTCTTGTTTTGTACGTTTTTTCCACGTGTCTCGACCTCCAATTAATCCCTGCAAAATTTGGTGAAGATCTGAGTATGTCGTTTTTGACCTTATCTGGAACATCCTTTCTGAAAATTTGAAAATTCTTAAAAAATTCGTCGAAAATCTTGATGTCTCCAATCTCTTGTTTTGTACGTTTTTTCCACGTGTCTTGACATGCAAAGTATTCCTGCAAAGTTTGGTGAAGATCTGAGTATGTAGTTTTTGACCTCATCTGGAACCTCCTATCTGAAAATTTGAAAATTCTTAAAAAATTCGTCCAAAATCTTGATGTCTCCAATCTCTTGTTTTGTACGTTTTTTCCACGTGTCTTGACATCCAATGTATCCCTGCAATGTTTGGTGAAGATCTGAGTATGTAGTTTTTGACCTTATCTGGAACCTCCCATCTGAAAATTTGAAAATTCCTAAAAAATCCGTCCAAAATCTTGATGACCCCAATCTCTTGTTTTGTACTTTTTTTCCACGTGTCTCGACCTCCAATGTATCCCTGCAAAGTTTGGTGAAGATCTGAGTATGTAGTTTTTGACCTTATATGGAACCTCCTATCTGAAAATTTGAAAATTCTTAAAAAATTCGTCCAAAATCTTGATGTCACCAATCCTATGTTTTGTATGTTTTTTCCACGTGTCTTGACATCCAATGTATCCATGCAAAGTTTGGTGAAGATCTGAGTATGTCGTTTTTGACCTTATCTGGAACCTCCCATCTGAAAATTTGAAAATTCTTAAAAAATTCGTCGAAAATCTTGATGTCTCCGATCTCTTGTTTTGTACGTTTTTTCCACGTGTCTTGACATGCAAAGTATTCCTGCAAAGTTTGGTGAAGATCTGAGTATGTAGTTTTTGACCTCATCTGGAACCTCCTATCTGAAAATTTGAAAATTCTTAAAAAATTCGTCCAAAATTTTGATGTCTCCAATCTCTTGTTTTGTACGTTTTTTCCACGTGTCTTGACATCCAATGTATCCCTGCAATGTTTGGTGAAGATCTGAGTATGTAGTTTTTGACCTTATCTGGAACCTCCCATCTGAAAATTTGAAAATTCCTAAAAAATCCGTCCAAAATCTTGATGACCCCAATCTCTTGTTTTGTACGTTTTTTCCACGTGTCTTGACATCCAATGTATCCCTGCAAAGTTTGGTGAAGATCTGAGTATGTCGTTTTTGACCTTATCTGGAACCTCCCATCTGAAAATTTGAAAATTCTTAAAAAATTCGTCGAAAATCTTGATGTCTCCGATCTCTTGTTTTGTACGTTTTTTCCACGTGTCTTGACATGCAAAGTATTCCTGCAAAGTTTGGTGAAGATCTGAGTATGTAGTTTTTGACCTCATCTGGAACCTCCTATCTGAAAATTTGAAAATTCTTAAAAAATTCGTCCAAAATTTTGATGTCTCCAATCTCTTGTTTTGTACGTTTTTTCCACGTGTCTTGACATCCAATGTATCCCTGCAATGTTTGGTGAAGATCTGAGTATGTAGTTTTTGACCTTATCTGGAACCTCCCATCTGAAAATTTGAAAATTCCTAAAAAATCCGTCCAAAATCTTGATGACCCCAATCTCTTGTTTTGTACGTTTTTTCCACGTGTCTTGACATCCAATGTATCCCTGCAAAGTTTGGTGAAGATCTGAGTATGTAGTTTTTGACCTTATCTGGAACCTCCTATCTGAAAATTTGAAAATTCTTAAAAAACTCGTCCAAAATCTTGATGTCTCCAATCTCTTGTTTTGTACGTTTTTTCCACGTGTCTTGATATCCAATGTATCCCTGCAAAGTTTGGTGAAGATCTGAGTATGTCGTTTTTGACCTTATCTGGAACATCCTTTCTGAAAATTTGAAAATTGTTAAAAAATTCGTCCAAAATCTTGATGTCTCCAATCTCTTTTTTGTACGTTTTTTCCACGTGTCTTGACATCCAATGTATCCCTGCAAAGTTTGGTGAAGATCTGAGTATGTAGTTTTTGACCTTATCTGGAACCTCCCATCTGAAAATTTGAAAATTCTTAAAAAAATCGACCAAAATCTTGATGTCTCCAATCTTTTGTTTTGTACGTTTTTTCCACGTGTCTTGACACATAATGTATCCATGCAAAGTTTGGTGAAGTTCTGAGTATGTAGTTTTTGACCTTATATGGAACCTCCTATCTGAAAATTTGAAAATTCTTAAAAAATTCGTCCAAAATCTTGATGTCTCCAATCTCTTGTTTTGTACGTTTTTTCCACGTGTCTTGACATCCAATGTATCCCTGCAAAGTTTGGTGAAGATCTGAGTATGTAGTTTTTGACCTTATCTGGAACCTCCCATCTGAAAATTTGAAAATTCCTAAAAAATTCGTCCAAAATCTTGATGTCTCCAATCTCTTGTTTTGTACGTTTTTTCCACGTGTCTTGATATCCAATGTATCCCTGCAAAGTTTGGTGAAGATCTGAGTATGTCGTTTTTGACCTTATCTGGAACATCCTTTCTGAAAATTTGAAAATTGTTAAAAAATTCGTCCAAAATCTTGATGTCTCCAATCTCTTTTTTGTACGTTTTTTCCACGTGTCTTGACATCCAATGTATCCCTGCAAAGTTTGGTGAAGATCTGAGTATGTAGTTTTTGACCTTATCTGGAACCTCCTATCTGAAAATTTGAAAATTCTTAAAAAATTCGTCCAAAATCTTGATGTCTCCAATCTCTTGTTTTGTACGTTTTTTCCACGTGTCTTGACATCCAATGCATCCCTGCAAAGTTTGGTGAAGATCTTAGTATGTAGTTTTTGACCTTATATGGAACCTCCTATCTGAAAATTTGAAAATTCTTAAAAAATTCGTCCAAAATCTTGATGTCACCAATCCTATGTTTTGTATGTTTTTTCCACGTGTCTTGACATCCAATGTATCCATGCAAAGTTTGGTGAAGATCTGAGTATGTCGTTTTTGACCTTATCTGGAACCTCCCATCTGAAAATTTGAAAATTCTTAAAAAATTCGTCGAAAATCTTGATGTCTCCGATCTCTTGTTTTGTACGTTTTTTCCACGTGTCTTGACATGCAAAGTATTAATGCAAAGTTTGGTGAAGATCTGACTATGTAGTTTTTGACCTCATCTGGAACCTCCTATCTGAAAATTTGAAAATTCTTTAAAAATTCGTCCAAAATATTGATGTCTCCAATCTCTTGTTTTGTACGTTTTTTCCACGTGTCTTGACATCCAATGTATCCCTGCAAAGTTTGGTGAAGATCTGAGTATGTAGTTTTTGACCTTATCTGGAACCTCCCATCTGAAAATTTGAAAATTCCTAAAAAATCCGTGCAAAATCTTGATGACCCCAATCTCTTGTTTTGTACGTTTTTTCCACGTGTCTTGACATCCAATGTATTCCTGCAATGTTTGGTGAAGATCTGAGTATGTAGTTTTTGACCTTATATGGAACCTCCTATCTGAAAATTTGAAAATTCTTAAAAAATTCGACCAAAATCTTGATGTTCCGAATCCTATGTTTTGTATGTTTTTTCCACGTGTCTTGACATCCAATGTATCCATGCAAAGTTTGGTGAAGATCTGAGTATGTAGTTTTTGACCTTATATTGAACCTCCCATCTGAAAATTTGAAAATTCTTAAAAAATTCGTCCAAAATCTTGATGACCCCAATCTCTTGTTTTGTACGTTTTTTCCACGTGTCTTGACATCCAAAGTATCCCTGCAAAGTTTGGTGAAGATCTGAGTATGTAGTTTTTGACCTTATATGGAACCTCCTTTCTGAAAATTTGATAATTCTTAAAAAATTCGTCCAAAATCTTGATGTCTCCAATCTCTTGTTTTGTACGTTTTTTCCACGTGTCTTGACATCCAATGTATCCATGCAAAGTTTGGTGAAGATCTGAGTATGTCGTTTTTGACCTTATCTGGAACCTCCCATCTGAAAATTTGAAAATTCTTAAAAAATTCGTCGAAAATCTTGATGTCTCCAATCTTTTGTTTTGTACGTTTTTTCCACGTGTCTTGACATGCAAAGTATCCCTGCAACGTTTGGTAAAGATCTGAGTATGTAGTTTTTGACCTTATCTGGAACCTCCTATCTGAAAATTTGAAAATTCTTCAAAAATTCGTCGAAAATCTTGATGTCTCCAATCTCTTGTTTTGTACGTTTTTTCCACGTGTCTTGACATCCAATGTATTCCTGCAATGTTTGGTGGAGATCTGAGTATGTAGTTTTAGACCTTATCTGGAACCTCCTATCTGAAAATTTGAAAATTCTTCAAAAATTCGTCCAAAATCTTGATGTCTCCAATCTCTTGTTTTGTACGTTTTTTCCACGTGTCTCGACCTCCAATGGATCCCTGCAAAGTTTGGTAAAGATCTGAGTATGTCGTTTTTGACCTTATCTGGAACATCCTTTCTGAAAATTTGAAAATTCTTAAAAAATTCGTCGAAAATCTTGATGTCTCCAATCTCTTGTTTTGTACGTTTTTTCCACGTGTCTTGACATCCAATATATCCCTGCAAAGTTTGGTGAAGATCTGAGTATGTAGTTTTTGACCTTATCTGGAACCTCCTATCTGAAAATTTGAAAATTCTTCAAAAATTCGTCGAAAATCTTGATGTCTCCAATCTCTTGTTTTGTACGTTTTTTCCACGTGTCTTGACATCCAATGTATTCCTGCAATGTTTGGTGGAGATCTGAGTATGTAGTTTTAGACCTTATCTGGAACCTCCTATCTGAAAATTTGAAAATTCTTCAAAAATTCGTCCAAAATCTTGATGTCTCCAATCTCTTGTTTTGTACGTTTTTTCCACGTGTCTCGACCTCCAATTAATCCCTGCAAAATTTGGTGAAGATCTGAGTATGTCGTTTTTGACCTTATCTGGAACATCCTTTCTGAAAATTTGAAAATTCTTAAAAAATTCGTCGAAAATCTTGATGTCTCCAATCTCTTGTTTTGTACGTTTTTTCCACGTGTCTTGACATGCAAAGTATTCCTGCAAAGTTTGGTGAAGATCTGAGTATGTAGTTTTTGACCTCATCTGGAACCTCCTATCTGAAAATTTGAAAATTCTTAAAAAATTCGTCCAAAATCTTGATGTCTCCAATCTCTTGTTTTGTACGTTTTTTCCACGTGTCTTGACATCCAATGTATCCCTGCAATGTTTGGTGAAGATCTGAGTATGTAGTTTTTGACCTTATCTGGAACCTCCCATCTGAAAATTTGAAAATTCCTAAAAAATCCGTCCAAAATCTTGATGACCCCAATCTCTTGTTTTGTACTTTTTTTCCACGTGTCTCGACCTCCAATGTATCCCTGCAAAGTTTGGTGAAGATCTGAGTATGTAGTTTTTGACCTTATATGGAACCTCCTATCTGAAAATTTGAAAATTCTTAAAAAATTCGTCCAAAATCTTGATGTCACCAATCCTATGTTTTGTATGTTTTTTCCACGTGTCTTGACATCCAATGTATCCATGCAAAGTTTGGTGAAGATCTGAGTATGTCGTTTTTGACCTTATCTGGAACCTCCCATCTGAAAATTTGAAAATTCTTAAAAAATTCGTCGAAAATCTTGATGTCTCCGATCTCTTGTTTTGTACGTTTTTTCCACGTGTCTTGACATGCAAAGTATTCCTGCAAAGTTTGGTGAAGATCTGAGTATGTAGTTTTTGACCTCATCTGGAACCTCCTATCTGAAAATTTGAAAATTCTTAAAAAATTCGTCCAAAATTTTGATGTCTCCAATCTCTTGTTTTGTACGTTTTTTCCACGTGTCTTGACATCCAATGTATCCCTGCAATGTTTGGTGAAGATCTGAGTATGTAGTTTTTGACCTTATCTGGAACCTCCCATCTGAAAATTTGAAAATTCCTAAAAAATCCGTCCAAAATCTTGATGACCCCAATCTCTTGTTTTGTACGTTTTTTCCACGTGTCTTGACATCCAATGTATCCCTGCAAAGTTTGGTGAAGATCTGAGTATGTAGTTTTTGACCTTATCTGGAACCTCCTATCTGAAAATTTGAAAATTCTTAAAAAATTCGTCCAAAATCTTGATGTCTCCAATCTCTTGTTTTGTACGTTTTTTCCACGTGTCTTGATATCCAATGTATCCCTGCAAAGTTTGGTGAAGATCTGAGTATGTCGTTTTTGACCTTATCTGGAACATCCTTTCTGAAAATTTGAAAATTGTTAAAAAATTCGTCCAAAATCTTGATGTCTCCAATCTCTTTTTTGTACGTTTTTTCCACGTGTCTTGACATCCAATGTATCCCTGCAAAGTTTGGTGAAGATCTGAGTATGTAGTTTTTGACCTTATCTGGAACCTCCCATCTGAAAATTTGAAAATTCTTAAAAAATTCGACCAAAATCTTTATGTCTCCAATCTTTTGTTTTGTACGTTTTTTCCACGTGTCTTGACACATAATGTATCCATGCAAAGTTTGGTGAAGATCTGAGTATGTAGTTTTTGACCTTATATGGAACCTCCTATCTGAAAATTTGAAAATTCTTAAAAAATTCGTCCAAAATCTTGATGTCTCCAATCTCTTGTTTTGTACGTTTTTTCCACGTGTCTTGACATCCAATGTATCCCTGCAAAGTTTGGTGAAGATCTGAGTATGTAGTTTTTGACCTTATCTGGAACCTCCCATCTGAAAATTTGAAAATTCCTAAAAAATTCGTCCAAAATCTTGATGTCTCCAATCTCTTGTTTTGTACGTTTTTTCCACGTGTCTTGATATCCAATGTATCCCTGCAAAGTTTGGTGAAGATCTGAGTATGTCGTTTTTGACCTTATCTGGAACATCCTTTCTGAAAATTTGAAAATTGTTAAAAAATTCGTCCAAAATCTTGATGTCTCCAATCTCTTTTTTGTACGTTTTTTCCACGTGTCTTGACATCCAATGTATCCCTGCAAAGTTTGGTGAAGATCTGAGTATGTAGTTTTTGACCTTATCTGGAACCTCCTATCTGAAAATTTGAAAATTCTTAAAAAATTCGTCCAAAATCTTGATGTCTCCAATCTCTTGTTTTGTACGTTTTTTCCACGTGTCTTGACATCCAATGTATCCCTGCAAAGTTTGGTGAAGATCTGAGTATGTAGTTTTTGACCTTATATGGAACCTCCTATCTGAAAATTTGAAAATTCTTAAAAAATTCGTCCAAAATCTTGATGTCACCAATCCTATGTTTTGTATGTTTTTTCCACGTGTCTTGACATCCAATGTATCCATGCAAAGTTTGGTGAAGATCTGAGTATGTCGTTTTTGACCTTATCTGGAACCTCCCATCTGAAAATTTGAAAATTCTTAAAAAATTCGTCGAAAATCTTGATGTCTCCGATCTCTTGTTTTGTACGTTTTTTCCACGTGTCTTGACATGCAAAGTATTCCTGCAAAGTTTGGTGAAGATCTGACTATGTAGTTTTTGACCTCATCTGGAACCTCCTATCTGAAAATTTGAAAATTCTTTAAAAATTCGTCCAAAATATTGATGTCTCCAATCTCTTGTTTTGTACGTTTTTTCCACGTGTCTTGACATCCAATGTATCCCTGCAAAGTTTGGTGAAGATCTGAGTATGTAGTTTTTGACCTTATCTGGAACCTCCCATCTGAAAATTTGAAAATTCCTAAAAAATCCGTGCAAAATCTTGATGACCCCAATCTCTTGTTTTGTACGTTTTTTCCACGTGTCTTGACATCCAATGTATTCCTGCAATGTTTGGTGAAGATCTGAGTATGTAGTTTTTGACCTTATATGGAACCACCTATCTGAAAATTTGAAAATTCTTAAAAAATTCGACCAAAATCTTGATGTTCCGAATCCTATGTTTTGTATGTTTTTTCCACGTGTCTTGACATCCAATGTATCCATGCAAAGTTTGGTGAAGATCTGAGTATGTAGTTTTTGACCTTATATTGAACCTCCCATCTGAAAATTTGAAAATTCTTAAAAAATTCGTCCAAAATCTTGATGACCCCAATCTCTTGTTTTGTTTGTTTTTTCCACGTGTCTTGACATCCAAAGTATCCCTGCAAAGTTTGGTGAAGATCTGAGTATGTAGTTTTTGACCTTATATGGAACCTCCTTTCTGAAAATTTGAGAATTCTTAAAAAATTCGTCCAAAATCTTGATGTCTCCAATCTCTTGTTTTGTACGTTTTTTCCACGTGTCTTGACATCCAATGTATCCATGCAAAGTTTGGTGAAGATCTGAGTATGTCGTTTTTGACCTTATCTGGAACCTCCCATCTGAAAATTTGAAAATTCTTAAAAAATTCGTCGAAAATCTTGATGTCTCCAATCTTTTGTTTTGTACGTTTTTTCCACGTGTCTTGACATGCAAAGTATCCCTGCAACGTTTGGTGAAGATCTGAGTATGTAGTTTTTGACCTTATCTGGAACCTCCTATCTGAAAATTTGAAAATTCTTCAAAAATTCGTCGAAAATCTTGATGTCTCCAATCTCTTGTTTTGTACGTTTTTTCCACGTTTCTTGACATCCAATGTATCCCTGTAAAGTTTGGTGAAGATCTGAGTATGTAGTTTTTGACTTTATATGGAACCTCCTTTCTGAAAATTTGAAAATTCTCAAAAAATTCGTCCATAATCTTGATGTCTCCAATCTCTTGTTTTGTACGTTTTTTCCACGTGTCTTGACATCCAATGTATCCCTGCAAAGTTTGGTGAAGATCTGAGTATGTAGTTTTTGACCTTATATGGAACCTCCTATCTGAAAATTTGAAAATTCTTAAAAAATTCGTCCAAAATCTTGATGTCACCAATCCTATGTTTTGTATGTTTTTTCCACGTGTCTTGACATCCAATGTATCCATGCAAAGTTTGGTGAAGATCTGAGTATGTCGTTTTTGACCTTATCTGGAACCTCCCATCTGAAAATTTGAAAATTCTTAAAAAATTCGTCGAAAATCTTGATGTCTCCGATCTCTTGTTTTGTACGTTTTTTCCACGTGTCTTGACATGCAAAGTATTCCTGCAAAGTTTGGTGAAGATCTGAGTATGTAGTTTTTGACCTCATCTGGAACCTCCTATCTGAAAATTTGAAAATTCTTAAAAAATTCGTCCAAAATTTTGATGTCTCCAATCTCTTGTTTTGTACGTTTTTTCTACGTGTCTTGACATCCAATGTATCCCTGCAATGTTTGGTGAAGATCTGAGTATGTAGTTTTTGACCTTATCTGGAACCTCCCATCTGAAAATTTGAAAATTCCTAAAAAATCCGTCCAAAATCTTGATGACCCCAATCTCTTGTTTTGTACGTTTTTTCCACGTGTCTTGACATCCAATGTATCCCTGCAAAGTTTGGTGAAGATCTGAGTATGTAGTTTTTGACCTTATCTGGAACCTCCTATCTGAAAATTTGAAAATTCTTAAAAAATTCGTCCAAAATCTTGATGTCTCCAATCTCTTGTTTTGTACGTTTTTTCCACGTGTCTTGATATCCAATGTATCCCTGCAAAGTTTGGTGAAGATCTGAGTATGTCGTTTTTGACCTTATCTGGAACATCCTTTCTGAAAATTTGAAAATTGTTAAAAAATTCGTCCAAAATCTTGATGTCTCCAATCTCTTTTTTGTACGTTTTTTCCACGTGTCTTGACATCCAATGTATCCCTGCAAAGTTTGGTGAAGATCTGAGTATGTAGTTTTTGACCTTATCTGGAACCTCCCATCTGAAAATTTGAAAATTCTTAAAAAATTCGACCAAAATCTTGATGTCTCCAATCTTTTGTTTTGTACGTTTTTTCCACGTGTCTTGACACATAATGTATCCATGCAAAGTTTGGTGAAGATCTGAGTATGTAGTTTTTGACCTTATATGGAACCTCCTATCTGAAAATTTGAAAATTCTTAAAAAATTCGTCCAAAATCTTGATGTCTCCAATCTCTTGTTTTGTACGTTTTTTCCACGTGTCTTGACATCCAATGTATCCCTGCAAAGTTTGGTGAAGATCTGAGTATGTAGTTTTTGACCTTATCTGGAACCTCCCATCTGAAAATTTGAAAATTCCTAAAAAATCCGTGCAAAATCTTGATGACCCCAATCTCTTGTTTTGTACGTTTTTTCCACGTGTCTTGACATCCAATGTATTCCTGCAATGTTTGGTGAAGATCTGAGTATGTAGTTTTTGACCTTATATGGAACCTCCTATCTGAAAATTTGAAAATTCTTAAAAAATTCGACCAAAATCTTGATGTTCCGAATCCTATGTTTTGTATGTTTTTTCCACGTGTCTTGACATCCAATGTATCCATGCAAAGTTTGGTGAAGATCTGAGTATGTAGTTTTTGACCTTATAATGAACCTCCCATCTGAAAATTTGAAAATTCTTAAAAAATTCGTCCAAAATCTTGATGACCCCAATCTCTTGTTTTGTACGTTTTTTCCACGTGTCTTGACATCCAATGTATCCCTGCAAAGTTTGGTGAAGATCTGAGTATGTAGTTTTTGACCTTATATGGAACCTCCTTTCTGAAAATTTGAGAATTCTTAAAAAATTCGTCCAAAATCTTGATGTCGCCAATCTCTTGTTTTGTACGTTTTTTCCACGTGTCTTGACATCCAATGTATCCATGCAAAGTTTGGTGAAGATCTGAGTATGTCGTTTTTGACCTTATCTGGAACCTCCCATCTGAAAATTTGAAAATTCTTAAAAAATTCGTCGAAAATCTTGATGTCTCCAATCTTTTGTTTTGTACGTTTTTTCCACGTGTCTTGACATGCAAAGTATCCCTGCAACGTTTGGTGAAGATCTGAGTATGTAGTTTTTGACCTTATCTGGAACCTCCTATCGGAAAATTTGAAAATTCTTCAAAAATTCGTCGAAAATCTTGATGTCTCCAATCTCTTGTTTTGTACGTTTTTTCCACGTGTCTTGACATCCAATGTATTCTTGCAATGTTTGGTGGAGATCTGAGTATGTAGTTTTAGACCTTATCTGGAACCTCCTATCTGAAAATTTGAAAATTCTTCAAAAATTCGTCCAAAATCTTGATGTCTCCAATCTCTTGTTTTGTACGTTTTTTCCACGTGTCTCGACCTCCAATGGATCCCTGCAAAGTTTGGTGAAGATCTGAGTATGTCGTTTTTGACCTTATCTGGAACCTCCCATCTGAAAATTTGAAAATTCTTAAAAAATTCGTCGAAAATCTTGATGTCTCCGATCTCTTGTTTTGTACGTTTTTTCCACGTGTCTTGACATGCAAAGTATTCCTGCAAAGTTTGGTGAAGATCTGAGTATGTCGTTTTTGACCTCATCTGGAACCTCCCATCTGAAAATTTGAAAATTCTTAAAAAATTCGTCGAAAATCTTGATGTCTCCAATCTTTTGTTTTGTACGTTTTTTCCACGTGTCTTGACATGCAAAGTATCCCTGCAACGTTTGGTGAAGATCTGAGTATGTAGTTTTTGACCTTATCTGGAACCTCCTATCTGAAAATTTGAAAATTCTTCAAAAATTCGTCGAAAATCTTGATGTCTCCAATCTCTTGTTTTGTACGTTTTTTCCACTTGTCTTGACATCCAATGTATTCCTGCAATGTTTGGTGGAGATCTGAGTATGTAGTTTTAGACCTTATCTGGAACCTCCTATCTGAAAATTTGAAAATTCTTCAAAAATTCGTCCAAAATCTTGATGTCTCCAATCTCTTGTTTTGTACGTTTTTTCCACGTGTCTCGACCTCCAATGGATCCCTGCAAAGTTTGGTGAAGATCTGAGTATGTCGTTTTTGACCTTATCTGGAACATCCTTTCTGAAAATTTGAAAATTCTTAAAAAATTCGTCGAAAATCTTGATGTCTCCAATCTCTTGTTTTGTACGTTTTTTCCACGTGTCTTGACATCCAATGTATCCCTGTAAAGTTTGGTGAAGATCTGAGTATGTAGTTTTTGACCTTATATGGAACCTCCTATCTGAAAATTTGAAAATTCTTAAAAAATTCGTCCAAAATCTTGATGTCTCCAATCTCTTGTTTTGTACGTTTTTTCCACGTGTCTCGACCTTAAATGGATCCCTGCAAAGTTTGGTGAAGATCTGAGTATGTCGTTTTTGACCTTATCTGGAACCTCCCATCTGAAAATTTGAAAATTCTTAAAAAATTCGTCGAAAATCTTGATGTCTCCGATCTCTTGTTTTGTACGTTTTTTCCACGTGTCTTGACATGCAAAGTATTCCTGCAAAGTTTGGTGAAGATCTGAGTATGTAGTTTTTGACCTCATCTGGAACCTCCTATCTGAAAATTTGAAAATTCTTAAAAAATTCGTCCAAAATCTTGATGTCTCCAATCTCTTGTTTTGTACGTTTTTTCCACGTGTCTTGACATCCAATGTATCCCTGCAATGTTTGGTGAAGATCTGAGTATGTAGTTTTTGACCTTATCTGGAACCTCCCATCTGAAAATTTGAAAATTCCTAAAAAAATCCGTCCAAAATCTTGATGACCCCAATCTCTTGTTTTGTACTTTTTTTCCACGTGTCTCGACCTCCAATGTATCCCTGCAAAGTTTGGTGAAGATCTGAGTATGTAGTTTTTGACCTTATATGGAACCTCCTATCTGAAAATTTGAAAATTCTTAAAAAATTCGTCCAAAATCTTGATGTCACCAATCCTATGTTTTGTATGTTTTTTCCACGTGTCTTGACATCCAATGTATCCATGCAAAGTTTGGTGAAGATCTGAGTATGTCGTTTTTGACCTTATCTGGAACCTCCCATCTGAAAATTTGAAAATTCTTAAAAAATTCGTCGAAAATCTTGATGTCTCCGATCTCTTGTTTTGTACGTTTTTTCCACGTGTCTTGACATGCAAAGTATTCCTGCAAAGTTTGGTGAAGATCTGAGTATGTAGTTTTTGACCTCATCTGGAACCTCCTATCTGAAAATTTGAAAATTCTTAAAAAATTCGTCCAAAATTTTGATGTCTCCAATCTCTTGTTTTGTACGTTTTTTCCACGTGTCTTGACATCCAATGTATCCCTGCAATGTTTGGTGAAGATCTGAGTATGTAGTTTTTGACCTTATCTGGAACCTCCCATCTGAAAATTTGAAAATTCTTAAAAAATTCGACCAAAATCTTGATGTCTCCAATCTTTTGTTGTGTACGTTTTTTCCACGTGTCTTGACACATAATGTATCCATGCAAAGTTTGGTGAAGATCTGAGTATGTAGTTTTTGACCTTATATGGAACCTCCTATCTGAAAATTTGAAAATTCTTAAAAAATTCGTCCAAAATCTTGATGTCTCCAATCTCTTGTTTTGTACGTTTTTTCCACGTGTCTTGACATCCAATGTATCCCTGCAAAGTTTGGTGAAGATCTGAGTATGTAGTTTTTGACCTTATCTGGAACCTCCCATCTGAAAATTTGAAAATTCCTAAAAAATCCGTGCAAAATCTTGATGACCCCAATCTCTTGTTTTGTACGTTTTTTCCACGTGTCTTGACATCCAATGTATTCCTGCAATGTTTGGTGAAGATCTGAGTATGTAGTTTTTGACCTTATATGGAACCTCCTATCTGAAAATTTGAAAATTCTTAAAAAATTCGACCAAAATCTTGATGTTCCGAATCCTATGTTTTGTATGTTTTTTCCACGTGTCTTGACATCCAATGTATCCATGCAAAGTTTGGTGAAGATCTGAGTATGTAGTTTTTGACCTTATAATGAACCTCCCATCTGAAAATTTGAAAATTCTTAAAAAATTCGTCCAAAATCTTGATGACCCCAATCTCTTGTTTTGTACGTTTTTTCCACGTGTCTTGACATCCAATGTATCCCTGCAAAGTTTGGTGAAGATCTGAGTATGTAGTTTTTGACCTTATATGGAACCTCCTTTCTGAAAATTTGAGAATTCTTAAAAAATTCGTCCAAAATCTTGATGTCTCCAATCTCTTGTTTTGTACGTTTTTTCCACGTGTCTTGACATCCAATGTATCCATGCAAAGTTTGGTGAAGATCTGAGTATGTCGTTTTTGACCTTATCTGGAACCTCCCATCTGAAAATTTGAAAATTCTTAAAAAATTCGTCGAAAATCTTGATGTCTCCAATCTTTTGTTTTGTACGTTTTTTCCACGTGTCTTGACATGCAAAGTATCCCTGCAACGTTTGGTGAAGATCTGAGTATGTAGTTTTTGACCTTATCTGGAACCTCCTATCTGAAAATTTGAAAATTCTTCAAAAATTCGTCGAAAATCTTGATGTCTCCAATCTCTTGTTTTGTACGTTTTTTCCACGTGTCTTGACATCCAATGTATTCCTGCAATGTTTGGTGGAGATCTGAGTATGTAGTTTTAGACCTTATCTGGAACCTCCTATCTGAAAATTTGAAAATTCTTCAAAAATTCGTCCAAAATCTTGATGTCTCCAATCTCTTGTTTTGTACGTTTTTTCCACGTGTCTCGACCTCCAATGGATCCCTGCAAAGTTTGGTGAAGATCTGAGTATGTCGTTTTTGACCTTATCTGGAACCTCCCATCTGAAAATTTGAAAATTCTTAAAAAATTCGTCGAAAATCTTGATGTCTCCGATCTCTTGTTTTGTACGTTTTTTCCACGTGTCTTGACATGCAAAGTATTCCTGCAAAGTTTGGTGAAGATCTGAGTATGTCGTTTTTGACCTCATCTGGAACCTCCCATCTGAAAATTTGAAAATTCTTAAAAAATTCGTCGAAAATCTTGATGTCTCCAATCTTTTGTTTTGTACGTTTTTTCCACGTGTCTTGACATGCAAAGTATCCCTGCAACGTTTGGTGAAGATCTGAGTATGTAGTTTTTGACCTTATCTGGAACCTCCTATCTGAAAATTTGAAAATTCTTCAAAAATTCGTCGAAAATCTTGATGTCTCCAATCTCTTGTTTTGTACGTTTTTTCCACTTGTCTTGACATCCAATGTATTCCTGCAATGTTTGGTGGAGATCTGAGTATGTAGTTTTAGACCTTATCTGGAACCTCCTATCTGAAAATTTGAAAATTCTTCAAAAATTCGTCCAAAATCTTGATGTCTCCAATCTCTTGTTTTGTACGTTTTTTCCACGTGTCTCGACCTCCAATGGATCCCTGCAAAGTTTGGTGAAGATCTGAGTATGTCGTTTTTGACCTTATCTGGAACATCCTTTCTGAAAATTTGAAAATTCTTAAAAAATTCGTCGAAAATCTTGATGTCTCCAATCTCTTGTTTTGTACGTTTTTTCCACGTGTCTTGACATCCAATGTATCCCTGTAAAGTTTGGTGAAGATCTGAGTATGTAGTTTTTGACCTTATATGGAACCTCCTATCTGAAAATTTGAAAATTCTTAAAAAATTCGTCCAAAATCTTGATGTCTCCAATCTCTTGTTTTGTACGTTTTTTCCACGTGTCTCGACCTCCAATGGATCCCTGCAAAGTTTGGTGAAGATCTGAGTATGTCGTTTTTGACCTTATCTGGAACCTCCCATCTGAAAATTTGAAAATTCTTAAAAAATTCGTCGAAAATCTTGATGTCTCCGATCTCTTGTTTTGTACGTTTTTTCCACGTGTCTTGACATGCAAAGTATTCCTGCAAAGTTTGGTGAAGATCTGAGTATGTAGTTTTTGACCTCATCTGGAACCTCCTATCTGAAAATTTGAAAATTCTTAAAAAATTCGTCCAAAATCTTGATGTCTCCAATCTCTTGTTTTGTACGTTTTTTCCACGTGTCTTGACATCCAATGTATCCCTGCAATGTTTGGTGAAGATCTGAGTATGTAGTTTTTGACCTTATCTGGAACCTCCCATCTGAAAATTTGAAAATTCCTAAAAAAATCCGTCCAAAATCTTGATGACCCCAATCTCTTGTTTTGTACTTTTTTTCCACGTGTCTCGACCTCCAATGTATCCCTGCAAAGTTTGGTGAAGATCTGAGTATGTAGTTTTTGACCTTATATGGAACCTCCTATCTGAAAATTTGAAAATTCTTAAAAAATTCGTCCAAAATCTTGATGTCACCAATCCTATGTTTTGTATGTTTTTTCCACGTGTCTTGACATCCAATGTATCCATGCAAAGTTTGGTGAAGATCTGAGTATGTCGTTTTTGACCTTATCTGGAACCTCCCATCTGAAAATTTGAAAATTCTTAAAAAATTCGTCGAAAATCTTGATGTCTCCGATCTCTTGTTTTGTACGTTTTTTCCACGTGTCTTGACATGCAAAGTATTCCTGCAAAGTTTGGTGAAGATCTGAGTATGTAGTTTTTGACCTCATCTGGAACCTCCTATCTGAAAATTTGAAAATTCTTAAAAAATTCGTCCAAAATTTTGATGTCTCCAATCTCTTGTTTTGTACGTTTTTTCCACGTGTCTTGACATCCAATGTATCCCTGCAATGTTTGGTGAAGATCTGAGTATGTAGTTTTTGACCTTATCTGGAACCTCCCATCTGAAAATTTGAAAATTCCTAAAAAATCCGTCCAAAATCTTGATGACCCCAATCTCTTGTTTTGTACGTTTTTTCCACGTGTCTTGACATCCAATGTGTCCCTGCAAAGTTTGGTGAAGATCTGAGTATGTAGTTTTTGACCTTATCTGGTACCTAATATCTGAAAATTTGAAAATTCTTAAAAAATTCGTCCAAAATCTTGATGTCTCCAATCTCTTGTTTTGTACGTTTTTTCCACGTGTCTTGATATCCAATGTATCCCTGCAAAGTTTGGTGAAGATCTGAGTATGTCGTTTTTGACCTTATCTGGAACATCCTTTCTGAAAATTTGAAAATTGTTAAAAAATTCGTCCAAAATCTTGATGTCTCCAATCTCTTTTTTGTACGTTTTTTCCACGTGTCTTGACATCCAATGTATCCCTGCAAAGTTTGGTGAAGATCTGAGTATGTAGTTTTTGACCTTATCTGGAACCTCCCATCTGAAAATTTGAAAATTCTTAAAAAATTCGACCAAAATCTTGATGTCTCCAATCTTTTGTTTTGTACGTTTTTTCCACGTGTCTTGACACATAATGTATCCATGCAAAGTTTGGTGAAGATCTGAGTATGTAGTTTTTGACCTTATATGGAACCTCCTATCTGAAAATTTGAAAATTCTTAAAAAATTCGTCCAAAATCTTGATGTCTCCAATCTCTTGTTTTGTACGTTTTTTCCACGTGTCTTGACATCCAATGTATCCCTGCAAAGTTTGGTGAAGATCTGAGTATGTAGTTTTTGACCTTATCTGGAACCTCCCATCTGAAAATTTGAAAATTCCTAAAAAATTCGTCCAAAATCTTGATGTCTCCAATCTCTTGTTTTGTACGTTTTTTCCACGTGTCTTGATATCCAATGTATCCCTGCAAAGTTTGGTGAAGATCTGAGTATGTCGTTTTTGACCTTATCTGGAACATCCTTTCTGAAAATTTGAAAATTGTTAAAAAATTCGTCCAAAATCTTGATGTCTCCAATCTCTTTTTTGTACGTTTTTTCCACGTGTCTTGACATCCAATGTATCCCTGCAAAGTTTGGTGAAGATCTGAGTATGTAGTTTTTGACCTTATCTGGAACCTCCTATCTGAAAATTTGAAAATTCTTAAAAAATTCGTCCAAAATCTTGATGTCTCCAATCTCTTGTTTTGTACGTTTTTTCCACGTGTCTTGATATCCAATGTATCCCTGCAAAGTTTGGTAAAGATCTGAGTATGTCGTTTTTGACCTTATCTGGAACATCCTTTCTGAAAATTTGAAAATTGTTAAAAAATTCGTCCAAAATCTTGATGTCTCCAATCTCTTTTTTGTACGTTTTTTCCACGTGTCTTGACATCCAATGTATCCCTGCAAAGTTTGGTGAAGATCTGAGTATGTAGTTTTTGACCTTATCTGGAACCTCCCATCTGAAAATTTGAAAATTCTTAAAAAATTCGACCAAAATCTTGATGTCGCCAATCTTTTGTTTTGTACGTTTTTTCCACGTGTCTTGACACATAATGTATCCATGCAAAGTTTGGTGAAGATCTGAGTATGTAGTTTTTGACCTTATATGGAACCTCCTATCTGAAAATTTGAAAATTCTTAAAAAATTCGTCCAAAATCTTGATGTCTCCAATCTCTTGTTTTGTACGTTTTTTCCACGTGTCTTGACATCCAATGTATCCCTGCAAAGTTTGGTGAAGATCTGAGTATGTAGTTTTTGACCTTATCTGGAACCTCCCATCTGAAAATTTGAAAATTCCTAAAAAATCCGTGCAAAATCTTGATGACCCCAATCTCTTGTTTTGTACGTTTTTTCCACGTGTCTTGACATCCAATGTATCCATGCAAAGTTTGGTGAAGATCTGAGTATGTCGTTTTTGACCTTATCTGGAACCTCCCATCCGAAAATTTGAAAATTCTTAAAAAATTCGTCGAAAATCTTGATGTCTCCAATCTCTTGTTTTGTACGTTTTTTCCACGTGTCTTGACATGCAAAGTATCCCTGCAACGTTTGGTGAAGATCTGAGTATGTAGTTTTTGACCTTATCTGGAACCTCCTATCTGAAAATTTGAAAATTCTTCAAAAATTCGTCGAATATCTTGATGTCTCCAATCTCTTGCTTTGTACGTTTTTTCCACGTGTCTTGACATCCAATGTATCCCTGCAATGTTTGGTGGAGATCTGAGTATGTAGTTTTTGACCTTATCTGGAACCTCCTATCTGAAAATTTGAAAATTCTTCAAAAATTCGTCCAAAATCTTGATGTCTCCAATCTCTTGTTTTGTACGTTTTTTCCACGTGTCTCGACCTCCAATGTATCCCTGCAAAGTTAGTGAAGATCTGAGTATGTCGTTTTTGACCTTATCTGGAACATCCTTTCTGAAAATTTGAAAATTCTTAAAAAATTCGTCGAAAATCTTGATGTCTCCAATCTCTTGTTTTGTACGTTTTTTCCACGTTTCTTGACATCCAATGTATCCCTGCAAAGTTTGGTGAAGATCTGAGTATGTAGTTTTTGACCTTATATGGAACCTCCTTTCTGAAAATTTGAAAATTCTCAAAAAATTCGTCCATAATCTTGATGTCTCCAATCTCTTGTTTTGTACGTTTTTTCCACGTGTCTTGACATCCAATGTATCCCTGCAAAGTTTGGTGAAGATCTGAGTATGTAGTTTTTGACCTTATATGGAACCTCCTATCTGAAAATTTGAAAATTCTTAAAAAATTCGTCCAAAAACTTGATGTCACCAATCCTATGTTTTGTATGTTTTTTCCACGTGTCTTGACATCCAATGTATCCATGCAAAGTTTGGTGAAGATCTGAGTATGTCGTTTTTGACCTTATCTGGAACCTCCCATCTGAAAATTTGAAAATTCTTAAAAAATTCGTCGAAAATCTTGATGTCTCCGATCTCTTGTTTTGTACGTTTTTTCCACGTGTCTTGACATGCAAAGTATTCCTGCAAAGTTTGGTGAAGATCTGAGTATGTAGTTTTTGACCTCATCTGGAACCTCCTATCTGAAAATTTGAAAATTCTTAAAAAATTCGTCCAAAATTTTGATGTCTCCAATCTCTTGTTTTGTACGTTTTTTCCACGTGTCTTGACATCCAATGTATCCCTGCAATGTTTGGTGAAGATCTGAGTATGTAGTTTTTGACCTTATCTGGAACCTCCCATCTGAAAATTTGAAAATTCCTAAAAAATCCGTCCAAAATCTTGATGACCCCAATCTCTTGTTTTGTACGTTTTTTCCACGTGTCTTGACATCCAATGTATCCCTGCAAAGTTTGGTGAAGATCTGAGTATGTAGTTTTTGACCTTATCTGGAACCTCCTATCTGAAAATTTGAAAATTCTTAAAAAATTCGTCCAAAATCTTGATGTCTCCAATCTCTTGTTTTGTACGTTTTTTCCACGTGTCTTGATATCCAATGTATCCCTGCAAAGTTTGGTGAAGATCTGAGTATGTCGTTTTTGACCTTATCTGGAATATCCTTTCTGAAAATTTGAAAATTGTTAAAAAATTCGTCCAAAATCTTGATGTCTCCAATCTCTTTTTTGTACGTTTTTTCCACGTGTCTTGACATCCAATGTATCCCTGCAAAGTTTGGTGAAGATCTGAGTATGTAGTTTTTGACCTTATCTGGAACCTCCCATCTGAAAATTTGAAAATTCTTAAAAAATTCGACCAAAATCTTGATGTCTCCAATCTTTTGTTTTGTACGTTTTTTCCACGTGTCTTGACACATAATGTATCCATGCAAAGTTTGGTGAAGATCTGAGTATGTAGTTTTTGACCTTATATGGAACCTCCTATCTGAAAATTTGAAAATTCTTAAAAAATTCGTCCAAAATCTTGATGTCTCCAATCTCTTGTTTTGTACGTTTTTTCCACGTGTCTTGACATCCAATGTATCCCTGCAAAGTTTGGTGAAGATCTGAGTATGTAGTTTTTGACCTTATCTGGAACCTCCCATCTGAAAATTTGAAAATTCCTAAAAAATCCGTGCAAAATCTTGATGACCCCAATCTCTTGTTTTGTACGTTTTTTCCACGTGTCTTGACATCCAATGTATTCCTGCAATGTTTGGTGAAGATCTGAGTATGTAGTTTTTGACCTTATATGGAACCTCCTATCTGAAAATTTGAAAATTCTTAAAAAATTCGACCAAAATCTTGATGTTCCGAATCCTATGTTTTGTATGTTTTTTCCACGTGTCTTGACATCCAATGTATCCATGCAAAGTTTGGTGAAGATCTGAGTATGTAGTTTTTGACCTTATATTGAACCTCCCATCTGAAAATTTGAAAATTCTTAAAAAATTCGTCCAAAATCTTGATGACCCCAATCTCTTGTTTTGTACGTTTTTTCCACGTGTCTTGACATCCAAAGTATCCCTGCAAAGTTTGGTGAAGATCTGAGTATGTAGTTTATGACCTTATCTGGAACCTCCCATCTGAAAATTTGAAAATTCTTAAAAAATTCGTCGAAAATCTTGATGTCTCCGATCTCTTGTTTTGTACGTTTTTTCCACGTGTCTTGACATGCAAAGTATTCCTGCAAAGTTTGGTGAAGATCTGAGTATGTAGTTTTTGACCTCATCTGGAACCTCCTATCTGAAAATTTGAAAATTCTTAAAAAATTCGTCCAAAATTTTGATGTCTCCAATCTCTTGTTTTGTACGTTTTTTCCACGTGTCTTGACATCCAATGTATCCCTGCAATGTTTGGTGAAGATCTGAGTATGTAGTTTTTGACCTTATCTGGAACCTCCCATCTGAAAATTTGAAAATTCCTAAAAAATCCGTCCAAAATCTTGATGACCCCAATCTCTTGTTTTGTAAGTTTTTTCCACGTGTCTTGACATCCAATGTATCCCTGCAAAGTTTGGTGAAGATCTGAGTATGTAGTTTTTGACCTTATCTGGAACCTCCTATCTGAAAATTTGAAAATTCTTAAAAAATTCGTCCAAAATCTTGATGTCTCCAATCTCTTGTTTTGTACGTTTTTTCCACGTGTCTTGATATCCAATGTATCCCTGCAAAGTTTGGTGAAGATCTGAGTATGTCGTTTTTGACCTTATCTGGAACATCCTTTCTGAAAATTTGAAAATTGTTAAAAAATTCGTCCAAAATCTTGATGTCTCCAATCTCTTTTTTGTACGTTTTTTCCACGTGTCTTGACATCCAATGTATCCCTGCAAAGTTTGGTGAAGATCTGAGTATGTAGTTTTTGACCTTATCTGGAACCTCCCATCTGAAAATTTGAAAATTCTTAAAAAATTCGACCAAAATCTTGATGTCTCCAATCTTTTGTTTTGTACGTTTTTTCCACGTGTCTTGACACATAATGTATCCATGCAAACTTTGGTGAAGATCTGAGTATGTAGTTTTTGACCTTATATGGAACCTCCTATCTGAAAATTTGAAAATTCTTAAAAAATTCGTCCAAAATCTTGATGTCTCCAATCTCTTGTTTTGTACGTTTTTTCCACGTGTCTTGACATCCAATGTATCCCTGCAAAGTTTGGTGAAGATCTGAGTATGTAGTTTTTGACTTTATCTGGAACCTCCCATCTGAAAATTTGAAAATTCCTAAAAAATTCGTCCAAAATCTTGATGTCTCCAATCTCTTGTTTTGTACGTTCTTTCCACGTGTCTTGATATCCAATGTATCCCTGCAAAGTTTGGTGAAGATCTGAGTATGTCGTTTTTGACCTTATCTGGAACATCCTTTCTGAAAATTTGAAAATTGTTAAAAAATTCGTCCAAAATCTTGATGTCTCCAATCTCTTTTTTGTACGTTTTTTCCACGTGTCTTGACATCCAATGTATCCCTGCAAAGTTTGGTGAAGATCTGAGTATGTAGTTTTTGACCTTATCTGGAACCTCCTATCTGAAAATTTGAAAATTCTTAAAAAAATCGTCCAAAATCTTGATGTCTCCAATCTCTTGTTTTGTACGTTTTTTCCACGTGTCTTGATATCCAATGTATCCCTGCAAAGTTTGGTAAAGATCTGAGTATGTCGTTTTTGACCTTATCTGGAACATCCTTTCTGAAAATTTGAAAATTGTTAAAAAATTCGTCCAAAATCTTGATGTCTCCAATCTCTTTTTTGTACGTTTTTTCCACGTGTCTTGACATCCAATGTATCCCTGCAAAGTTTGGTGAAGATCTGAGTATGTAGTTTTTGACCTTATCTGGAACCTCCCATCTGAAAATTTGAAAATTCTTAAAACATTCGACCAAAATCTTGATGTCTCCAATCTTTTGTTTTGTACGTTTTTTCCACGTGTCTTGACACATAATGTATCCATGCAAAGTTTGGTGAAGATCTGAGTATGTAGTTTTTGACCTTATATGGAACCTCCTATCTGAAAATTTGAAAATTCTTAAAAAATTCGTCCAAAATCTTGATGTCTCCAATCTCTTGTTTTGTACGTTTTTTCCACGTGTCTTGACATCCAATGTATCCCTGCAAAGTTTGGTGAAGATCTGAGTATGTAGTTTTTGACCTTATCTGGAACCTCCCATCTGAAAATTTGAAAATTCCTAAAAAATCCGTGCAAAATCTTGATGACCCCAATCTCTTGTTTTGTACGTTTTTTCCACGTGTCTTGACATCTAATGTATCCATGCAAAGTTTGGTGAAGATCTCAGTATGTCGTTTTTGACCTTATCTGGAACCTCCCATCCGAAAATTTGAAAATTCTTAAAAAATTCGTCGAAAATCTTGATGTCTCCAATCTCTTGTTTTGTACGTTTTTTCCACGTGTCTTGACATGCAAAGTATCCCTGCAACGTTTGGTGAAGATCTGAGTATGTAGTTTTTGACCTTATCTGGAACCTCCTATCTGAAAATTTGAAAATTCTTCAAAAATTCGTCGAAAATCTTGATGTCTCCAATCTCTTGCTTTGTACGTTTTTTCCACGTGTCTTGACATCCAATGTATCCCTGCAATGTTTGGTGGAGATCTGAGTATGTAGTTTTTGACCTTATCTGGAACCTCCTATCTGAAAATTTGAAAATTCTTCAAAAATTCGTCCAAAATCTTGATGTCTCCAATCTCTTGTTTTGTACGTTTTTTCCACGTGTCTCGACCTCCAATGTATCCCTGCAAAGTTAGTGAAGATCTGAGTATGTCGTTTTTGACCTTATCTGGAACATCGTTTCTGAAAATTTGAAAATTCTTAAAAAATTCGTCGAAAATCTTGATGTCTCCAATCTCTTGTTTTGTACGTTTTTTCCACGTTTCTTGACATCCAATGTATCCCTGCAAAGTTTGGTGAAGATCTGAGTATGTAGTTTTTGACCTTATATGGAACCTCCTTTCTGAAAATTTGAAAATTCTCAAAAAATTCGTCCATAATCTTGATGTCTCCAATCTCTTGTTTTGTACGTTTTTTCCACGTGTCTTGACATCCAATGTATCCCTGCAAAGTTTGGTGAAGATCTGAGTATGTAGTTTTTGACCTTATATGGAACCTCCTATCTGAAAATTTGAAAATTCTTAAAAAATTCGTCCAAAAACTTGATGTCACCAATCCTATGTTTTGTATGTTTTTTCCACGTGTCTTGACATCCAATGTATCCATGCAAAGTTTGGTGAAGATCTGAGTATGTCGTTTTTGACCTTATCTGGAACCTCCCATCTGAAAATTTGAAAATTCTTAAAAAATTCGTCGAAAATCTTGATGTCTCCGATCTCTTGTTTTGTACGTTTTTTCCACGTGTCTTGACATGCAAAGTATTCCTGCAAAGTTTGGTGAAGATCTGAGTATGTAGTTTTTGACCTCATCTGGAACCTCCTATCTGAAAATTTGAAAATTCTTAAAAAATTCGTCCAAAATTTTGATGTCTCCAATCTCTTGTTTTGTACGTTTTTTCCACGTGTCTTGACATCCAATGTATCCCTGCAATGTTTGGTGAAGATCTGAGTATGTAGTTTTTGACCTTATCTGGAACCTCCCATCTGAAAATTTGAAAATTCCAAAAAAATCCGTCCAAAATCTTGATGACCCCAATCTCTTGTTTTGTACGTTTTTTCCACGTGTCTTGACATCCAATGTATCCCTGCAAAGTTTGGTGAAGATCTGAGTATGTAGTTTTTGACCTTATCTGGAACCTCCTATCTGAAAATTTGAAAATTCTTAAAAAATTCGTCCAAAATCTTGATGTCTCCAATCTCTTGTTTTGTACGTTTTTTCCACGTGTCTTGATATCCAATGTATCCCTGCAAAGTTTGGTGAAGATCTGAGTATGTCGTTTTTGACCTTATCTGGAACATCCTTTCTGAAAATTTGAAAATTGTTAAAAAATTCGTCCAAAATCTTGATGTCTCCAATCTCTTTTTTGTACGTTTTTTCCACGTGTCTTGACATCCAATGTATCCCTGCAAAGTTTGGTGAAGATCTGAGTATGTAGTTTTTGACCTTATCTGGAACCTCCCATCTGAAAATTTGAAAATTCTTAAAAAATTCGACCAAAATCTTGATGTCTCCAATCTTTTGTTTTGTACGTTTTTTCCACGTGTCTTGACACATAATGTATCCATGCAAAGTTTGGTGAAGATCTGAGTATGTAGTTTTTGACCTTATATGGAACCTAGTATCTGAAAATTTGAAAATTCTTAAAAAATTCGTCCAAAATCTTGATGTCTCCAATCTCTTGTTTTGTACGTTTTTTCCACGTGTCTTGACATCCAATGTATCCCTGCAAAGTTTGGTGAAGATCTGAGTATGTAGTTTTTGACCTTATCTGGAACCTCCCATCTGAAAATTTGAAAATTCCTAAAAAATCCGTGCAAAATCTTGATGAACCCAATCTCTTGTTTTGTACGTTTTTTCCACGTGTCTTGACATCCAATGTATTCCTGCAATGTTTGGTGAAGATCTGAGTATGTAGTTTTTGACCTTATATGGAACCTCCTATCTGAAAATTTGAAAATTCTTAAAAAATTCGACCAAAATCTTGATGTTCCGAATCCTATGTTTTGTATGTTTTTTCCACGTGTCTTGACATCCAATGTATCCATGCAAAGTTTGGTGAAGATCTGAGTATGTAGTTTTTGACCTTATATTGAACCTCCCATCTGAAAATTTGAAAATTCTTAAAAAATTCGTCCAAAATCTTGATGACCCCAATCTCTTGTTTTGTACGTTTTTTCCACGTGTCTTGACATCCAAAGTATCCCTGCAAAGTTTGGTGAAGATCTGAGTATGTAGTTTTTGACCTTATATGGAACCTCCTTTCTGAAAATTTGAGAATTCTTAAAAAATTCGTCCAAAATCTTGATGTCTCCAATCTCTTGTTTTGTACGTTTTTTCCACGTGTCTTGACATCCAATGTATCCATGCAAAGTTTGGTGAAGATCTGAGTATGTCGTTTTTGACCTTATCTGGAACCTCCCATCTGAAAATTTGAAAATTCTTAAAAAATTCGTCGAAAATCTTGATGTCTCCAATCTTTTGTTTTGTACGTTTTTTCCACGTGTCTTGACATGCAAAGTATCCCTGCAACGTTTGGTGAAGATCTGAGTATGTAGTTTTTGACCTTATCTGGAACCTCCTATCTGAAAATTTGAAAATTCTTCAAAAATTCGTCGAAAATCTTGATGTCTCCAATCTCTTGTTTTGTAAGTTTTTTCCACGTGTCTTGACATCCAATGTATTCCTGCAATGTTTGGTGGAGATCTGAGTATGTAGTTTTAGACCTTATCTGGAACCTCCTATCTGAAAATTTGAAAATTCTTCAAAAATACGTCCAAAATCTTGATGTCTCCAATCTCTTGTTTTGTACGTTTTTTCCACGTGTCTCGACCTCCAATGGATCCCTGCAAAGTTTGGTGAAGATCTGAGTATGTCGTTTTTGACCTTATCTGGAACATCCTTTCTGAAAATTTGAAAATTCTTAAAAAATTCGTCGAAAATCTTGATGTCTCCAATCTCTTGTTTTGTACGTTTTTTCCACGTGTCTTGACATCCAATGTATCCCTGCAAAGTTTGGTGAAGATCTGAGTATGTAGTTTTTGACCTTATATGGAACCTCCTATCTGAAAATTTGAAAATTCTTAAAAAATTCGTCCAAAATCTTGATGTCTCCAATCTCTTGTTTTGTACGTTTTTTCCACGTGTCTCGACCTCCAATGGATCCCTGCAAAGTTTGGTGAAGATCTGAGTATGTCGTTTTTGACCTTATCTGGAACCTCCCATCTGAAAATTTGAAAATTCTTAAAAAATTCGTCGAAAATCTTGATGTCTCCGATCTCTTGTTTTGTACGTTTTTTCCACGTGTCTTGACATGCAAAGTATTCCTGCAAAGTTTGGTGAAGATCTGAGTATGTCGTTTTTGACCTTATCTGGAACCTCCCATCTGAAAATTTGAAAATTCTTAAAAAATTCGTCGAAAATCTTGATGTCTCCAATCTTTTGTTTTGTACGTTTTTCCACGTGTCTTGACATGCAAAGTATCCCTGCAACGTTTGGTGAAGATCTGAGTATGTAGTTTTTGACCTTATCTGGAACCTCCTATCTGAAAATTTGAAAATTCTTCAAAAATTCGTCGAAAATCTTGATGTCTCCAATCTCTTGTTTTGTACGTTTTTTCCACGTGTCTTGACATCCAATGTATTCCTGCAATGTTTGGTGGAGATCTGAGTATGTAGTTTTAGACCTTATCTGGAACCTCCTATCTGAAAATTTGAAAATTCTTCAAAAATTCGTCCAAAATCTTGATGTCTCCAATCTCTTGTTTTGTACGTTTTTTCCACGTGTCTCGACCTCCAATGGATCCCTGCAAAGTTTGGTGAAGATCTGAGTATGTCGTTTTTGACCTTATCTGGAACATCCTTTCTGAAAATTTGAAAATTCTTAAAAAATTCGTCGAAAATCTTGATGTCTCCAATCTCTTGTTTTGTACGTTTTTTCCACGTGTCTTGACATCCAATGTATCCCTGCAAAGTTTGGTGAAGATCTGAGTATGTAGTTTTTGACCTTATATGGAACCTCCTATCTGAAAATTTGAAAATTCTTAAAAAATTCGTCCAAAATCTTGATGTCTCCAATCTCTTGTTTTGTACGTTTTTTCCACGTGTCTCGACCTCCAATGGATCCCTGCAAAGTTTGGTGAAGATCTGAGTATGTCGTTTTTGACCTTATCTGGAACCTCCCATCTGAAAATTTGAAAATTCTTAAAAAATTCGTCGAAAATCTTGATGTCTCCGATCTCTTGTTTTGTACGTTTTTTCCACGTGTCTTGACATGCAAAGTATTCCTGCAAAGTTTGGTGAAGATCTGAGTATGTAGTTTTTGACCTCATCTGGAACCTCCTATCTGAAAATTTGAAAATTCCTAAAAAATCCGTCCAAAATCTTGATGACCCCAATCTCTTGTTTTGTACTTTTTTTCTACGTGTCTCGACCTCCAATGTATCCCTGCAAAGTTTGGTGAAGATCTGAGTATGTAGTTTTTGACCTTATATGGAACCTCCTATCTGAAAATTTGAAAATTCTTAAAAAATTCGTCCAAAATCTTGATGTCACCAATCCTATGTTTTGTATGTTTTTTCCACGTGTCTTGACATCCAATGTATCCATGCAAAGTTTGGTGAAGATCTGAGTATGTCGTTTTTGACCTTATCTGGAACCTCCCATCTGAAAATTTGAAAATTCTTAAAAAATTCGTCGAAAATCTTGATGTCTCCGATCTCTTGTTTTGTACGTTTTTTCCACGTGTCTTGACATGCAAAGTATTCCTGCAAAGTTTGGTGAAGATCTGAGTATGTAGTTTTTGACCTCATCTGGAACCTCCTTTCTGAAAATTTGAAAATTGTTAAAAAATTCGTCCAAAATCTTGATGTCTCCAATCTCTTTTTTGTACGTTTTTTCCACGTGTCTTGACATCCAATGTATCCCTGCAAAGTTTGGTGAAGATCTGAGTATGTAGTTTTTGACCTTATCTGGAACCTCCCATCTGTAAATTTGAAAATTCTTAAAAAATTCGACCAAAATCTTGATGTCTCCAATCTTTTGTTTTGTACGTTTTTTCCACGTGTCTTGACACATAATGTATCCATGCAAAGTTTGGTGAAGATCTGAGTATGTAGTTTTTGACCTTATATGGAACCTCCTATCTGAAAATTTGAAAATTCTTAAAAAATTCGTCCAAAATCTTGATGTCTCCAATCTCTTGTTTTGTACGTTTTTTCCACGTGTCTTGACATCCAATGTATCCCTGCAAAGTTTGGTGAAGATCTGAGTATGTAGTTTTTGACCTTATCTGGAACCTCCCATCTGAAAATTTGAAAATTCCTAAAAAATCCGTGCAAAATCTTGATGACCCCAATCTCTTGCTTTGTACGTTTTTTCCACGTGTCTTGACATCCAATGTATCCATGCAAAGTTTGGTGAAGATCTGAGTATGTCGTTTTTGACCTTATCTGGAACCTCCCATCTGAAAATTTGAAAATTCTTAAAAAATTCGTCGAAAATCTTGATGTCTCCAATCTCTTGTTTTGTACGTTTTTTCCACGTGTCTTGACATGCAAAGTATCCCTGCAACGTTTGGTGAAGATCTGAGTATGTAGTTTTTGACCTTATCTGGAACCTCCTATCTGAAAATTTGAAAATTCTTCAAAAATTCGTCGAAAATCTTGATGTCTCCAATCTCTTGTTTTGTACGTTTTTTCCACGTGTCTTGACATCCAATGTATCCCTGCAATGTTTGGTGGAGATCTGAGTATGTAGTTTTTGACCTTATCTGGGACCTCCTATCAGAAAATTTGAAAATTCTTCAAAAATTCGTCCAAAATCTTGATGTCTCCAATCTCTTGTTTTGTACGTTTTTTCCACGTGTCTCGACCTCCAATGTATCCCTGCAAAGTTTGGTGAAGATCTGAGTATGTCGTTTTTGACCTTATCTGGAACATCCTTTCTGAAAATTTGAAAATTCTTAAAAAATTCGTCGAAAATCTTGATGTCTCCAATCTCTTGTTTTGTACGTTTTTTCCACGTGTCTTGACATCCAATGTATCCCTGCAAAGTTTGGTGAAGATCTGAGTATGTAGTTTTTGATCTTATATGGAACCTCCTTTCTGAAAATTTGAAAATTCTCAAAAAATTCGTCCATAATCTTGATGTCTCCAATCTCTTGTTTTGTACGTTTTTTCCACGTGTCTCGACCTCCAATGGATCCCTGCAAAGTTTGGTGAAGATCTGAGTATGTCGTTTTTGACCTTATATTGAACCTCCCATCTGAAAATTTGAAAATTCTTAAAAAATTCGTCGAAAATCTTGATGTCTCCAATCTCTTGTTTTGTACGTTTTTTCCACGTGTCTTGACATCCAATGTATCCCTGCAAAGTTTGGTGAAGATCTGAGTATGTAGTTTTTGACCTTATATGGAACCTCCTATCTGAAAATTTGAAAATTCTTAAAAAATTCGTCCAAAATCTTGATGTCTCCAATCTCTTGTTTTGTACGTTTTTTCCACGTGTCTCGACCTCCAATGGATCCCTGCAAAGTTTGGTGAAGATCTGAGTATGTCGTTTTTGACCTTATCTGGAACCTCCCATCTGAAAATTTGAAAATTCTTAAAAAATTCGTCGAAAATCTTGATGTCTCCGATCTCTTGTTTTGTACGTTTTTTCCACGTGTCTTGACATGCAAAGTATTCCTGCAAAGTTTGGTGAAGATCTGAGTATGTAGTGTTTGACCTCATCTGGAACCTCCTATCTGAAAATTTGAAAATTCTTAAAAAATTCGTCCAAAATCTTGATGTCTCCAATCTCTTGTTTTATACGTTTTTTCCACGTGTCTTGACATCCAATGTATCCCTGCAATGTTTGGTGAAGATCTGAGTATGTAGTTTTTGACCTTATCTGGAACCTCCCATCTGAAAATTTGAAAATTCCTAAAAAATCCGTCCAAAATCTTGATGACCCCAATCTCTTGTTTTGTACTTTTTTTCCACGTGTCTCGACCTCCAATGTATCCCTGCAAAGTTTGGTGAAGATCTGAGTATGTAGCTTTTGACCTTATATGGAACCTCCTATCTGAAAATTTGAAAATTCTTAAAAAATTCGTCCAAAATCTTGATGTCACCAATCCTATGTTTTGTATGTTTTTTCCACGTGTCTTGACATCCAATGTATCCATGCAAAGTTTGGTGAAGATCTGAGTATGTCGTTTTTGACCTTATCTGGAACCTCCCATCTGAAAATTTGAAAATTCTTAAAAAATTCGTCGAAAATCTTGATGTCTCCGATCTCTTGTTTTGTACGTTTTTTCCACGTGTCTTGACATGCAAAGTATTCCTGCAAAGTTTGGTGAAGATCTGAGTATGTAGTTTTTGACCTTATATGGAACCTCCTATCTGAAAATTTGAAAATTCTTAAAAAATTCGTCCAAAATCTTGATGTCTCCAATCTCTTGTTTTGTACGTTTTTTCCACGTGTCTTGACATCCAATGTATCCCTGCAAAGTTTGGTGAAGATCTGAGTATGTAGTTTTTGACCTTATCTGGAACCTCCCATCTGAAAATTTGAAAATTCCTAAAAAATCCGTGCAAAATCTTCATGACCCCAATCTCTTGTTTTGTACGTTTTTTCCACGTGTCTTGACATCCAATGTATCCATGCAAAGTTTGGTGAAGATCTGAGTATGTCGTTTTTGACCTTATCTGGAACCTCCCATCTGAAAATTTGAAAATTCTTAAAAAATTCGTCGAAAATCTTGATGTCTCCAATCTCTTGTTTTGTACGTTTTTTCCACGTGTCTTGACATGCAAAGTATCCCTGCAACGTTTGGTGAAGATCTGAGTATGTAGTTTTTGACCTTATCTGGAACCTCCTATCTGAAAATTTGAAAATTCTTCAAAAATTCGTCGAAAATCTTGATGTCTCCAATCTCTTGTTTTGTACGTTTTTTCCACGTGTCTTGACATCCAATGTATCCCTGCAATGTTTGGTGGAGATCTGAGTATGTAGTTTTTGACCTTATCTGGGACCTCCTATCAGAAAATTTGAAAATTCTTCAAAAATTCGTCGAAAATCTTGATGTCTCCAATCTCTTGTTTTGTACGTTTTTTCCACGTGTCTCGACCTCCAATGTATCCCTGCAAAGTTTGGTGAAGATCTGAGTATGTCGTTTTTGACCTTATCTGGAACATCCTTTCTGAAAATTTGAAAATTCTTAAAAAATTCGTCGAAAATCTTGATGTCTCCAATCTCTTGTTTTGTACGTTTTTTCCACGTGTCTTGACATCCAATGTATCCCTGCAAAGTTTGGTGAAGATCTGAGTATGTAGTTTTTGACCTTATATGGAACCTCCTTTCTGAAAATTTGAAAATTCTCAAAAAATTCGTCCATAATCTTGATGTCTCCAATCTCTTGTTTTGTACGTTTTTTCCACGTGTCTTGACATCCAATGTATCCCTGCAAAGTTTGGTGAAGATCTGAGTATGTAGTTTTTGACCTTATCTGGAACCTCCCATCTGAAAATTTGAAAATTCTTAAAAAATTCGACCAAAATCTTGATGTCTCCAATCTTTTGTTTTGTACGTTTTTTCCACGTGTCTTGACACATAATGTATCCATGCAAAGTTTGGTGAAGATCTGAGTATGTAGTTTTTGACCTTATATGGAACCTCCTATCTGAAAATTTGAAAATTCTTAAAAAATTCGTCGAAAATCTTGATGTCTCCGATCTCTTGTTTTGTACGTTTTTTCCACGTGTCTTGACATGCAAAGTATTCCTGCAAAGTTTGGTGAAGATCTGAGTATGTAGTTTTTGACCTCATCTGGAACCTCCTATCTGAAAATTTGAAAATTCTTAAAAAATTCGTCCAAAATTTTGATGTCTCCAATCTCTTGTTTTGTACGTTTTTTCCACGTGTCTTGACATCCAATGTATCCCTGCAAAGTTTGGTGAAGATCTGAGTATGTAGTTTTTGACCTTATCTGGAACCTCCCATCTGAAAATTTGAAAATTCTTAAAAAATTCGTCGAAAATCTTGATGTCTCCGATCTCTTGTTTTGTACGTTTTTTCCACGTGTCTTGACATCCAATGTATCCCTGCAAAGTTTGGTGAAGATCTGAGTATGTAGTTTTTGACCTTATATGGAACCTCCTTTCTGAAAATTTGAAAATTCTCAAAAAATTCGTCCATAACCTTGATGTCTCCAATCTCTTGTTTTGTACGTTTTTTCCACGTGTCTTGACATCCAATGTATCCCTGCAAAGTTTGGTGAAGATCTGAGTATGTCGTTTTTGACCTTATATTGAACCTCCCATCTGAAAATTTGAAAATTCTTAAAAAAATCGTCGAAAATCTTGATGTCTCCAATCTCTTGTTTTGTACGTTTTTTCCACGTGTCTTGACATGCAAAGTATCCCTGCAACGTTTGGTGAAGATCTGAGTATGTAGTTTTTGACCTTATCTGGAACCTCCTATCTGAAAATTTGAAAATTCTTCAAAAATTCGTCGAAAATCTTGATGTCTCCAATCTCTTGTTTTGTACGTTTTTTCCACGTGTCTCGACCTCCAATGGATCCCTGCAAAGTTTGGTGAAGATCTGAGTATGTCGTTTTTGACCTTATCTGGAACCTCCCATCTGAAAATTTGAAAATTCTTAAAAAATTCGTCCAAAATCTTGATGTCTCCAATCTCTTGTTTTGTACGTTTTTTCCACGTGTCTCGACCTCCAATGGATCCCTGCAAAGTTTGGTGAAGATCTGAGTATGTCGTTTTTGACCTTATCTGGAACCTCCCATCTGAAAATTTGAAAATTCTTAAAAAATTCGTCGAAAATCTTGATGTCTCCAATCTTTTGTTTTGTACGTTTTTTCCACGTGTCTTGACATCCAATGTATCCCTGCAAAGTTTGGTGAAGATCTGAGTATGTAGTTTTTGACCTTATCTGGAACCTCCCATCTGAAAATGTGAAAATTCTTAAAAAATTCGTCGAAAATCTTGATGTCTCCGATCTCTTGTTTTGTACGTTTTTTCCACGTGTCTTGACATCCAATGTATCCCTGCAAAGTTTGGTGAAGATCTGAGTATGTAGTTTTTGACCTTATATGGAACCTCCTTTCTGAAAATTTGAAAATTCTCAAAAAATTCGTCCATAATCTTGATGTCTCCAATCTCTTGTTTTGTACGTTTTTTCCACGTGTCTCGACCTCCAATGGATCCCTGCAAAGTTTGGTGAAGATCTGAGTATGTCGTTTTTGACCTTATATTGAACCTCCCATCTGAAAATTTGAAAATTCTTAAAAAATTCGTCGAAAATCTTGATGTCTCCAATCTCTTGTTTTGTACGTTTTTTCCACGTGTCTTGACATCCAATGTATCCCTGCAAAGTTTGGTGAAGATCTGAGTATGTAGTTTTTGACCTTATATGGAACCTCCTATCTGAAAATTTGAAAATTCTTAAAAAATTCGTCCAAAATCTTGATGTCTCCAATCTCTTGTTTTGTACGTTTTTTCCACGTGTCTTGACATCCAATGTATCCCTGCAATGTTTGGTGAAGATCTGAGTATGTAGTTTTTGACCTTATCTGGAACCTCCCATCTGAAAATTTGAAAATTCCTAAAAAATCCGTCCAAAATCTTGATGACCCCAATCTCTTGTTTTGTACTTTTTTTCCACGTGTCTCGACCTCCAATGTATCCCTGCAAAGTTTGGTGAAGATCTGAGTATGTAGTTTTTGACCTTATATGGAACCTCCTATCTGAAAATTTGAAAATTCTTAAAAAATTCGTCCAAAATCTTGATGTCACCAATCCTATGTTTTGTATGTTTTTTCCACGTGTCTTGACATCCAATGTATCCATGCAAAGTTTGGTGAAGATCTGAGTATGTCGTTTTTGACCTTATCTGGAACCTCCCATCTGAAAATTTGAAAATTCTTAAAAAATTCGTCGAAAATCTTGATGTCTCCGATCTCTTGTTTTGTACGTTTTTTCCACGTGTCTTGACATGCAAAGTATTCCTGCAAAGTTTGGTGAAGATCTGAGTATGTAGTTTTTGACCTCATCTGGAACCTCCTATCTGAAAATTTGAAAATTCTTAAAAAAATCGTCCAAAATTTTGATGTCTCCAATCTCTTGTTTTGTACGTTTTTTCCACGTGTCTTGACATCCAATGTATTCCTGCAATGTTTGGTGGAGATCTGAGTATGTAGTTTTAGACCTTATCTGGAACCTCCTATCTGAAAATTTGAAAATTCTTCAAAAATTCGTCCAAAATCTTGATGTCTCCAATCTCTTGTTTTGTACGTTTTTTCCACGTGTCTCGACCTCCAATGGATCCCTGCAAAGTTTGGTGAAGATCTGAGTATGTCGTTTTTGACCTTATCTGGAACATCCTTTCTGAAAATTTGAAAATTCTTAAAAAATTCGTCCAAAATCTTGATGTCTCCAATCTCTTGTTTTGTACGTTTTTTCCACGTGTCTTGATATCCAATGTATCCCTGCAAAGTTTGGTGAAGATCTGAGTATGTCGTTTTTGACCTTATCTGGAACATCCTTTCTGAAAATTTGAAAATTGTTAAAAAATTCGTCCAAAATCTTGATGTCTCCAATCTCTTTTTTGTACGTTTTTTCCACGTGTCTTGACATCCAATGTATCCCTGCAAAGTTTGGTGAAGATCTGAGTATGTAGTTTTTGACCTTATCTGGAACCTCCCATCTGAAAATTTGAAAATTCTTAAAAAATTCGACCAAAATCTTGATGTCTCCAATCTTTTGTTTTGTACGTTTTTTCCACGTGTCTTGACACATAATGTATCCATGCAAAGTTTGGTGAAGATCTGAGTATGTAGTTTTTGACCTTATATGGAACCTCCTATCTGAAAATTTGAAAATTCTTAAAAAATTCGTCCAAAATCTTGATGTCTCCAATCTCTTGTTTTGTACGTTTTTTCCACGTGTCTTGACATCCAATGTATCCCTGCAAAGTTTGGTGAAGATCTGAGTATGTAGTTTTTGACCTTATCTGGAACCTCCCATCTGAAAATTTGAAAATTCCTAAAAAATCCGTGCAAAATCTTGATGACCCCAATCTCTTGTTTTGTACGTTTTTTCCACGTGTCTTGACATCCAATGTATTCCTGCAATGTTTGGTGAAGATCTGAGTATGTAGTTTTTGACCTTATATGGAACCTCCTATCTGAAAATTTGAAAATTCTTAAAAAATTCGACCAAAATCTTGATGTCTCCAATCTCTTGTTTTGTATGTTTTTTCCACGTGTCTTGACATCCAATGTATCCATGCAAAGTTTGGTGAAGATCTGAGTATGTAGTTTTTGACCTTATATTGAACCTCCCATCTGAAAATTTGAAAATTCTTAAAAAATTCGTCCAAAATCTTGATGACCCCAATCTCTTGTTTTGTACGTTTTTTCCACGTGTCTTGACATCCAAAGTATCCCTGCAAAGTTTGGTGAAGATCTGAGTATGTAGTTTTTGACCTTATATGGAACATCCTTTCTGAAAATTTGAAAATTCTTAAAAAATTCGTCGAAAATCTTGATGTCTCCAATCTCTTGTTTTGTACGTTTTTTCCACGTGTCTTGACATCCAAAGTATCCCTGCAAAGTTTGGTGAAGATCTGAGTATGTAGTTTTTGACCTTATATGGAACATCCTTTCTGAAAATTTGAAAATTCTTAAAAAATTCGTCCAAAATCTTGATGTCTCCAATCTCTTGTTTTGTACGTTTTTTCCACGTGTCTTGACATCCAATGTATCCCTGCAAAGTTTGGTGAAGATCTGAGTATGTAGTTTTTGACCTTATCTGGAACCTCCCATCTGAAAATTTGAAAATTCTTAAAAAATTCGACCAAAATCTTGATGTCTCCAATCTTTTGTTTTGTACGTTTTTTCCACGTGTCTTGACATGCAAAGTATTCCTGCAAAGTTTGGTGAAGATCTGAGTATGTAGTTTTTGACCTCATCTGGAACCTCCTATCTGAAAATTTGAAAATTCTTAAAAAATTCGTCCAAAATCTTGATGTCTCCAATCTCTTGTTTTGTACGTTTTTTCCACGTGTCTTGACATCCAATGTATCCCTGCAAAGTTTGGTGAAGATCTGAGTATGTAGTTTTTGACCTTATCTGGAACCTCCCATCTGAAAATTTGAAAATTCCTAAAAAATCCGTGCAAAATCTTGATGACCCCAATCTCTTGTTTTGTACGTTTTTTCCACGTGTCTTGACATCCAATGTATTCCTGCAATGTTTGGTGAAGATCTGAGTATGTAGTTTTTGACCTTATATGGAACCTCCTATCTGAAAATTTGAAAATTCTTAAAAAATTCGACCAAAATCTTGATGTTCCGAATCCTATGTTTTGTATGTTTTTTCCACGTGTCTTGACATCCAATGTATCCATGCAAAGTTTGGTGAAGATCTGAGTATGTAGTTTTTGACCTTATATTGAACCTCCCATCTGAAAATTTGAAAATTCTTAAAAAATTCGTCCAAAATCTTGATGACCCCAATCTCTTGTTTTGTACGTTTTTTCCACGTGTCTTGACATCCAAAGTATCCCTGCAAAGTTTGGTGAAGATCTGAGTATGTAGTTTTTGACCTTATATGGAACCTCCTTTCTGAAAATTTGAGAATTCTTAAAAAATTCGTCCAAAATCTTGATGTCTCCAATCTCTTGTTTTGTACGTTTTTTCCACGTGTCTTGACATCCAATGTATCCATGCAAAGTTTGGTGAAGATCTGAGTATGTCGTTTTTGACCTTATCTGGAACCTCCCATCTGAAAATTTGAAAATTCTTAAAAAATTCGTCGAAAATCTTGATGTCTCCAATCTTTTGTTTTGTACGTTTTTTCCACGTGTCTTGACATGCAAAGTATCCCTGCAACGTTTGGTGAAGATCTGAGTATGTAGTTTTTGACCTTATCTGGAACCTCCTATCTGAAAATTTGAAAATTCTTCAAAAATTCGTCGAAAATCTTGATGTCTCCAATCTCTTGTTTTGTAAGTTTTTTCCACGTGTCTTGACATCCAATGTATTCCTGCAATGTTTGGTGGAGATCTGAGTATGTAGTTTTAGACCTTATCTGGAACCTCCTATCTGAAAATTTGAAAATTCTTCAAAAATACGTCCAAAATCTTGATGTCTCCAATCTCTTGTTTTGTACGTTTTTTCCACGTGTCTCGACCTCCAATGGATCCCTGCAAAGTTTGGTGAAGATCTGAGTATGTCGTTTTTGACCTTATCTGGAACATCCTTTCTGAAAATTTGAAAATTCTTAAAAAATTCGTCGAAAATCTTGATGTCTCCAATCTCTTGTTTTGTACGTTTTTTCCACGTGTCTTGACATCCAATGTATCCCTGCAAAGTTTGGTGAAGATCTGAGTATGTAGTTTTTGACCTTATATGGAACCTCCTATCTGAAAATTTGAAAATTCTTAAAAAATTCGTCCAAAATCTTGATGTCTCCAATCTCTTGTTTTGTACGTTTTTTCCACGTGTCTCGACCTCCAATGGATCCCTGCAAAGTTTGGTGAAGATCTGAGTATGTCGTTTTTGACCTTATCTGGAACCTCCCATCTGAAAATTTGAAAATTCTTAAAAAATTCGTCGAAAATCTTGATGTCTCCGATCTCTTGTTTTGTACGTTTTTTCCACGTGTCTTGACATGCAAAGTATTCCTGCAAAGTTTGGTGAAGATCTGAGTATGTCGTTTTTGACCTTATCTGGAACCTCCCATCTGAAAATTTGAAAATTCTTAAAAAATTCGTCGAAAATCTTGATGTCTCCAATCTTTTGTTTTGTACGTTTTTTCCACGTGTCTTGACATGCAAAGTATCCCTGCAACGTTTGGTGAAGATCTGAGTATGTAGTTTTTGACCTTATCTGGAACCTCCTATCTGAAAATTTGAAAATTCTTCAAAAATTCGTCGAAAATCTTGATGTCTCCAATCTCTTGTTTTGTACGTTTTTTCCACGTGTCTTGACATCCAATGTATTCCTGCAATGTTTGGTGGAGATCTGAGTATGTAGTTTTAGACCTTATCTGGAACCTCCTATCTGAAAATTTGAAAATTCTTCAAAAATTCGTCCAAAATCTTGATGTCTCCAATCTCTTGTTTTGTACGTTTTTTCCACGTGTCTCGACCTCCAATGGATCCCTGCAAAGTTTGGTGAAGATCTGAGTATGTCGTTTTTGACCTTATCTGGAACATCCTTTCTGAAAATTTGAAAATTCTTAAAAAATTCGTCGAAAATCTTGATGTCTCCAATCTCTTGTTTTGTACGTTTTTTCCACGTGTCTTGACATCCAATGTATCCCTGCAAAGTTTGGTGAAGATCTGAGTATGTAGTTTTTGACCTTATATGGAACCTCCTATCTGAAAATTTGAAAATTCTTAAAAAATTCGTCCAAAATCTTGATGTCTCCAATCTCTTGTTTTGTACGTTTTTTCCACGTGTCTCGACCTCCAATGGATCCCTGCAAAGTTTGGTGAAGATCTGAGTATGTCGTTTTTGACCTTATCTGGAACCTCCCATCTGAAAATTTGAAAATTCTTAAAAAATTCGTCGAAAATCTTGATGTCTCCGATCTCTTGTTTTGTACGTTTTTTCCACGTGTCTTGACATGCAAAGTATTCCTGCAAAGTTTGGTGAAGATCTGAGTATGTAGTTTTTGACCTCATCTGGAACCTCCTATCTGAAAATTTGAAAATTCCTAAAAAATCCGTCCAAAATCTTGATGACCCCAATCTCTTGTTTTGTACTTTTTTTCTACGTGTCTCGACCTCCAATGTATCCCTGCAAAGTTTGGTGAAGATCTGAGTATGTAGTTTTTGACCTTATATGGAACCTCCTATCTGAAAATTTGAAAATTCTTAAAAAATTCGTCCAAAATCTTGATGTCACCAATCCTATGTTTTGTATGTTTTTTCCACGTGTCTTGACATCCAATGTATCCATGCAAAGTTTGGTGAAGATCTGAGTATGTCGTTTTTGACCTTATCTGGAACCTCCCATCTGAAAATTTGAAAATTCTTAAAAAATTCGTCGAAAATCTTGATGTCTCCGATCTCTTGTTTTGTACGTTTTTTCCACGTGTCTTGACATGCAAAGTATTCCTGCAAAGTTTGGTGAAGATCTGAGTATGTAGTTTTTGACCTCATCTGGAACCTCCTTTCTGAAAATTTGAAAATTGTTAAAAAATTCGTCCAAAATCTTGATGTCTCCAATCTCTTTTTTGTACGTTTTTTCCACGTGTCTTGACATCCAATGTATCCCTGCAAAGTTTGGTGAAGATCTGAGTATGTAGTTTTTGACCTTATCTGGAACCTCCCATCTGTAAATTTGAAAATTCTTAAAAAATTCGACCAAAATCTTGATGTCTCCAATCTTTTGTTTTGTACGTTTTTTCCACGTGTCTTGACACATAATGTATCCATGCAAAGTTTGGTGAAGATCTGAGTATGTAGTTTTTGACCTTATATGGAACCTCCTATCTGAAAATTTGAAAATTCTTAAAAAATTCGTCCAAAATCTTGATGTCTCCAATCTCTTGTTTTGTACGTTTTTTCCACGTGTCTTGACATCCAATGTATCCCTGCAAAGTTTGGTGAAGATCTGAGTATGTAGTTTTTGACCTTATCTGGAACCTCCCATCTGAAAATTTGAAAATTCCTAAAAAATCCGTGCAAAATCTTGATGACCCCAATCTCTTGTTTTGTACGTTTTTTCCACGTGTCTTGACATCCAATGTATCCATGCAAAGTTTGGTGAAGATCTGAGTATGTCGTTTTTGACCTTATCTGGAACCTCCCATCTGAAAATTTGAAAATTCTTAAAAAATTCGTCGAAAATCTTGATGTCTCCAATCTCTTGTTTTGTACGTTTTTTCCACGTGTCTTGACATGCAAAGTATCCCTGCAACGTTTGGTGAAGATCTGAGTATGTAGTTTTTGACCTTATCTGGAACCTCCTATCTGAAAATTTGAAAATTCTTCAAAAATTCGTCGAAAATCTTGATGTCTCCAATCTCTTGTTTTGTACGTTTTTTCCACGTGTCTTGACATCCAATGTATCCCTGCAATGTTTGGTGGAGATCTGAGTATGTAGTTTTTGACCTTATCTGGGACCTCCTATCAGAAAATTTGAAAATTCTTCAAAAATTCGTCCAAAATCTTGATGTCTCCAATCTCTTGTTTTGTACGTTTTTTCCACGTGTCTCGACCTCCAATGTATCCCTGCAAAGTTTGGTGAAGATCTGAGTATGTCGTTTTTGACCTTATCTGGAACATCCTTTCTGAAAATTTGAAAATTCTTAAAAAATTCGTCGAAAATCTTGATGTCTCCAATCTCTTGTTTTGTACGTTTTTTCCACGTGTCTTGACATCCAATGTATCCCTGCAAAGTTTGGTGAAGATCTGAGTATGTAGTTTTTGATCTTATATGGAACCTCCTTTCTGAAAATTTGAAAATTCTCAAAAAATTCGTCCATAATCTTGATGTCTCCAATCTCTTGTTTTGTACGTTTTTTCCACGTGTCTCGACCTCCAATGGATCCCTGCAAAGTTTGGTGAAGATCTGAGTATGTCGTTTTTGACCTTATATTGAACCTCCCATCTGAAAATTTGAAAATTCTTAAAAAATTCGTCGAAAATCTTGATGTCTCCAATCTCTTGTTTTGTACGTTTTTTCCACGTGTCTTGACATCCAATGTATCCCTGCAAAGTTTGGTGAAGATCTGAGTATGTAGTTTTTGACCTTATATGGAACCTCCTATCTGAAAATTTGAAAATTCTTAAAAAATTCGTCCAAAATCTTGATGTCTCCAATCTCTTGTTTTGTACGTTTTTTCCACGTGTCTCGACCTCCAATGGATCCCTGCAAAGTTTGGTGAAGATCTGAGTATGTCGTTTTTGACCTTATCTGGAACCTCCCATCTGAAAATTTGAAAATTCTTAAAAAATTCGTCGAAAATCTTGATGTCTCCGATCTCTTGTTTTGTACGTTTTTTCCACGTGTCTTGACATGCAAAGTATTCCTGCAAAGTTTGGTGAAGATCTGAGTATGTAGTTTTTGACCTCATCTGGAACCTCCTATCTGAAAATTTGAAAATTCTTAAAAAATTCGTCCAAAATCTTGATGTCTCCAATCTCTTGTTTTATACGTTTTTTCCACGTGTCTTGACATCCAATGTATCCCTGCAATGTTTGGTGAAGATCTGAGTATGTAGTTTTTGACCTTATCTGGAACCTCCCATCTGAAAATTTGAAAATTCCTAAAAAATCCGTCCAAAATCTTGATGACCCCAATCTCTTGTTTTGTACTTTTTTTCCACGTGTCTCGACCTCCAATGTATCCCTGCAAAGTTTGGTGAAGATCTGAGTATGTAGCTTTTGACCTTATATGGAACCTCCTATCTGAAAATTTGAAAATTCTTAAAAAATTCGTCCAAAATCTTGATGTCACCAATCCTATGTTTTGTATGTTTTTTCCACGTGTCTTGACATCCAATGTATCCATGCAAAGTTTGGTGAAGATCTGAGTATGTCGTTTTTGACCTTATCTGGAACCTCCCATCTGAAAATTTGAAAATTCTTAAAAAATTCGTCGAAAATCTTGATGTCTCCGATCTCTTGTTTTGTACGTTTTTTCCACGTGTCTTGACATGCAAAGTATTCCTGCAAAGTTTGTTGAAGATCTGAGTATGTAGTTTTTGACCTTATATGGAACCTCCTATCTGAAAATTTGAAAATTCTTAAAAAATTCGTCCAAAATCTTGATGTCTCCAATCTCTTGTTTTGTACGTTTTTTCCACGTGTCTTGACATCCAATGTATCCCTGCAAAGTTTGGTGAAGATCTGAGTATGTAGTTTTTGACCTTATCTGGAACCTCCCATCTGAAAATTTGAAAATTCCTAAAAAATCCGTGCAAAATCTTCATGACCCCAATCTCTTGTTTTGTACGTTTTTTCCACGTGTCTTGACATCCAATGTATCCATGCAAAGTTTGGTGAAGATCTGAGTATGTCGTTTTTGACCTTATCTGGAACCTCCCATCTGAAAATTTGAAAATTCTTAAAAAATTCGTCGAAAATCTTGATGTCTCCAATCTCTTGTTTTGTACGTTTTTTCCACGTGTCTTGACATGCAAAGTATCCCTGCAACGTTTGGTGAAGATCTGAGTATGTAGTTTTTGACCTTATCTGGAACCTCCTATCTGAAAATTTGAAAATTCTTCAAAAATTCGTCGAAAATCTTGATGTCTCCAATCTCTTGTTTTGTACGTTTTTTCCACGTGTCTTGACATCCAATGTATCCCTGCAATGTTTGGTGGAGATCTGAGTATGTAGTTTTTGACCTTATCTGGGACCTCCTATCAGAAAATTTGAAAATTCTTCAAAAATTCGTCGAAAATCTTGATGTCTCCAATCTCTTGTTTTGTACGTTTTTTCCACGTGTCTCGACCTCCAATGTATCCCTGCAAAGTTTGGTGAAGATCTGAGTATGTCGTTTTTGACCTTATCTGGAACATCCTTTCTGAAAATTTGAAAATTCTTAAAAAATTCGTCGAAAATCTTGATGTCTCCAATCTCTTGTTTTGTACGTTTTTTCCACGTGTCTTGACATCCAATGTATCCCTGCAAAGTTTGGTGAAGATCTGAGTATGTAGTTTTTGACCTTATATGGAACCTCCTTTCTGAAAATTTGAAAATTCTCAAAAAATTCGTCCATAATCTTGATGTCTCCAATCTCTTGTTTTGTACGTTTTTTCCACGTGTCTTGACATCCAATGTATCCCTGCAAAGTTTGGTGAAGATCTGAGTATGTAGTTTTTGACCTTATCTGGAACCTCCCATCTGAAAATTTGAAAATTCTTAAAAAATTCGACCAAAATCTTGATGTCTCCAATCTTTTGTTTTGTACGTTTTTTCCACGTGTCTTGACACATAATGTATCCATGCAAAGTTTGGTGAAGATCTGAGTATGTAGTTTTTGACCTTATATGGAACCTCCTATCTGAAAATTTGAAAATTCTTAAAAAATTCGTCGAAAATCTTGATGTCTCCGATCTCTTGTTTTGTACGTTTTTTCCACGTGTCTTGACATGCAAAGTATTCCTGCAAAGTTTGGTGAAGATCTGAGTATGTAGTTTTTGACCTCATCTGGAACCTCCTATCTGAAAATTTGAAAATTCTTAAAAAATTCGTCCAAAATTTTGATGTCTCCAATCTCTTGTTTTGTACGTTTTTTCCACGTGTCTTGACATCCAATGTATCCCTGCAAAGTTTGGTGAAGATCTGAGTATGTAGTTTTTGACCTTATCTGGAACCTCCCATCTGAAAATTTGAAAATTCTTAAAAAATTCGTCGAAAATCTTGATGTCTCCGATCTCTTGTTTTGTACGTTTTTTCCACGTGTCTTGACATCCAATGTATCCCTGCAAAGTTTGGTGAAGATCTGAGTATGTAGTTTTTGACCTTATATGGAACCTCCTTTCTGAAAATTTGAAAATTCTCAAAAAATTCGTCCATAACCTTGATGTCTCCAATCTCTTGTTTTGTACGTTTTTTCCACGTGTCTTGACATCCAATGTATCCCTGCAAAGTTTGGTGAAGATCTGAGTATGTCGTTTTTGACCTTATATTGAACCTCCCATCTGAAAATTTGAAAATTCTTAAAAAAATCGTCGAAAATCTTGATGTCTCCAATCTCTTGTTTTGTACGTTTTTTCCACGTGTCTTGACATGCAAAGTATCCCTGCAACGTTTGGTGAAGATCTGAGTATGTAGTTTTTGACCTTATCTGGAACCTCCTATCTGAAAATTTGAAAATTCTTCAAAAATTCGTCGAAAATCTTGATGTCTCCAATCTCTTGTTTTGTACGTTTTTTCCACGTGTCTCGACCTCCAATGGATCCCTGCAAAGTTTGGTGAAGATCTGAGTATGTCGTTTTTGACCTTATCTGGAACCTCCCATCTGAAAATTTGAAAATTCTTAAAAAATTCGTCCAAAATCTTGATGTCTCCAATCTCTTGTTTTGTACGTTTTTTCCACGTGTCTCGACCTCCAATGGATCCCTGCAAAGTTTGGTGAAGATCTGAGTATGTCGTTTTTGACCTTATCTGGAACCTCCCATCTGAAAATTTGAAAATTCTTAAAAAATTCGTCGAAAATCTTGATGTCTCCAATCTTTTGTTTTGTACGTTTTTTCCACGTGTCTTGACATCCAATGTATCCCTGCAAAGTTTGGTGAAGATCTGAGTATGTAGTTTTTGACCTTATCTGGAACCTCCCATCTGAAAATTTGAAAATTCTTAAAAAATTCGTCGAAAATCTTGATGTCTCCGATCTCTTGTTTTGTACGTTTTTTCCACGTGTCTTGACATCCAATGTATCCCTGCAAAGTTTGGTGAAGATCTGAGTATGTAGTTTTTGACCTTATATGGAACCTCCTTTCTGAAAATTTGAAAATTCTCAAAAAATTCGTCCATAATCTTGATGTCTCCAATCTCTTGTTTTGTACGTTTTTTCCACGTGTCTCGACCTCCAATGGATCCCTGCAAAGTTTGGTGAAGATCTGAGTATGTCGTTTTTGACCTTATATTGAACCTCCCATCTGAAAATTTGAAAATTCTTAAAAAATTCGTCGAAAATCTTGATGTCTCCAATCTCTTGTTTTGTACGTTTTTTCCACGTGTCTTGACATCCAATGTATCCCTGCAAAGTTTGGTGAAGATCTGAGTATGTAGTTTTTGACCTTATATGGAACCTCCTATCTGAAAATTTGAAAATTCTTAAAAAATTCGTCCAAAATCTTGATGTCTCCAATCTCTTGTTTTGTACGTTTTTTCCACGTGTCTTGACATCCAATGTATCCCTGCAATGTTTGGTGAAGATCTGAGTATGTAGTTTTTGACCTTATCTGGAACCTCCCATCTGAAAATTTGAAAATTCCTAAAAAATCCGTCCAAAATCTTGATGACCCCAATCTCTTGTTTTGTACTTTTTTTCCACGTGTCTCGACCTCCAATGTATCCCTGCAAAGTTTGGTGAAGATCTGAGTATGTAGTTTTTGACCTTATATGGAACCTCCTATCTGAAAATTTGAAAATTCTTAAAAAATTCGTCCAAAATCTTGATGTCACCAATCCTATGTTTTGTATGTTTTTTCCACGTGTCTTGACATCCAATGTATCCATGCAAAGTTTGGTGAAGATCTGAGTATGTCGTTTTTGACCTTATCTGGAACCTCCCATCTGAAAATTTGAAAATTCTTAAAAAATTCGTCGAAAATCTTGATGTCTCCGATCTCTTGTTTTGTACGTTTTTTCCACGTGTCTTGACATGCAAAGTATTCCTGCAAAGTTTGGTGAAGATCTGAGTATGTAGTTTTTGACCTCATCTGGAACCTCCTATCTGAAAATTTGAAAATTCTTAAAAAAATCGTCCAAAATTTTGATGTCTCCAATCTCTTGTTTTGTACGTTTTTTCCACGTGTCTTGACATCCAATGTATTCCTGCAATGTTTGGTGGAGATCTGAGTATGTAGTTTTAGACCTTATCTGGAACCTCCTATCTGAAAATTTGAAAATTCTTCAAAAATTCGTCCAAAATCTTGATGTCTCCAATCTCTTGTTTTGTACGTTTTTTCCACGTGTCTCGACCTCCAATGGATCCCTGCAAAGTTTGGTGAAGATCTGAGTATGTCGTTTTTGACCTTATCTGGAACATCCTTTCTGAAAATTTGAAAATTCTTAAAAAATTCGTCCAAAATCTTGATGTCTCCAATCTCTTGTTTTGTACGTTTTTTCCACGTGTCTTGATATCCAATGTATCCCTGCAAAGTTTGGTGAAGATCTGAGTATGTCGTTTTTGACCTTATCTGGAACATCCTTTCTGAAAATTTGAAAATTGTTAAAAAATTCGTCCAAAATCTTGATGTCTCCAATCTCTTTTTTGTACGTTTTTTCCACGTGTCTTGACATCCAATGTATCCCTGCAAAGTTTGGTGAAGATCTGAGTATGTAGTTTTTGACCTTATCTGGAACCTCCCATCTGAAAATTTGAAAATTCTTAAAAAATTCGACCAAAATCTTGATGTCTCCAATCTTTTGTTTTGTACGTTTTTTCCACGTGTCTTGACACATAATGTATCCATGCAAAGTTTGGTGAAGATCTGAGTATGTAGTTTTTGACCTTATATGGAACCTCCTATCTGAAAATTTGAAAATTCTTAAAAAATTCGTCCAAAATCTTGATGTCTCCAATCTCTTGTTTTGTACGTTTTTTCCACGTGTCTTGACATCCAATGTATCCCTGCAAAGTTTGGTGAAGATCTGAGTATGTAGTTTTTGACCTTATCTGGAACCTCCCATCTGAAAATTTGAAAATTCCTAAAAAATCCGTGCAAAATCTTGATGACCCCAATCTCTTGTTTTGTACGTTTTTTCCACGTGTCTTGACATCCAATGTATTCCTGCAATGTTTGGTGAAGATCTGAGTATGTAGTTTTTGACCTTATATGGAACCTCCTATCTGAAAATTTGAAAATTCTTAAAAAATTCGACCAAAATCTTGATGTCTCCAATCTCTTGTTTTGTATGTTTTTTCCACGTGTCTTGACATCCAATGTATCCATGCAAAGTTTGGTGAAGATCTGAGTATGTAGTTTTTGACCTTATATTGAACCTCCCATCTGAAAATTTGAAAATTCTTAAAAAATTCGTCCAAAATCTTGATGACCCCAATCTCTTGTTTTGTACGTTTTTTCCACGTGTCTTGACATCCAAAGTATCCCTGCAAAGTTTGGTGAAGATCTGAGTATGTAGTTTTTGACCTTATATGGAACATCCTTTCTGAAAATTTGAAAATTCTTAAAAAATTCGTCGAAAATCTTGATGTCTCCAATCTCTTGTTTTGTACGTTTTTTCCACGTGTCTTGACATCCAAAGTATCCCTGCAAAGTTTGGTGAAGATCTGAGTATGTAGTTTTTGACCTTATATGGAACATCCTTTCTGAAAATTTGAAAATTCTTAAAAAATTCGTCCAAAATCTTGATGTCTCCAATCTCTTGTTTTGTACGTTTTTTCCACGTGTCTTGACATCCAATGTATCCCTGCAAAGTTTGGTGAAGATCTGAGTATGTAGTTTTTGACCTTATCTGGAACCTCCCATCTGAAAATTTGAAAATTCTTAAAAAATTCGACCAAAATCTTGATGTCTCCAATCTTTTGTTTTGTACGTTTTTTCCACGTGTCTTGACATGCAAAGTATTCCTGCAAAGTTTGGTGAACATCTGAGTATGTAGTTTTTGACCTCATCTGGAACCTCCTATCTGAAAATTTGAAAATTCTTAAAAAATTCGTCCAAAATCTTGATGTCTCCAATCTCTTGTTTTGTACGTTTTTTCCACGTGTCTTGACATCCAATGTATCCCTGCAATGTTTGGTGAAGATCTGAGTATGTAGTTTTTGACCTTATCTGGAACCTCCCATCTGAAAATTTGAAAATTCCTAAAAAATCCGTCCAAAATCTTGATGACCCCAATCTCTTGTTTTGTACTTTTTTTCCACGTGTCTCGACCTCCAATGTATCCCTGCAAAGTTTGGTGAAGATCTGAGTATGTAGTTTTTGACCTTATATGGAACCTCCTATCTGAAAATTTGAAAATTCTTAAAAAATTCGTCCAAAATCTTGATGTCACCAATCCTATGTTTTGTATGTTTTTTCCACGTGTCTTGACATCCAATGTATCCATGCAAAGTTTGGTGAAGATCTGAGTATGTCGTTTTTGACCTTATCTGGAACCTCCCATCTGAAAATTTGAAAATTCTTAAAAAATTCGTCGAAAATCTTGATGTCTCCGATCTCTTGTTTTGTACGTTTTTTCCACGTGTCTTGACATGCAAAGTATTCCTGCAAAGTTTGGTGAAGATCTGAGTATGTAGTTTTTGACCTCATCTGGAACCTCCTATCTGAAAATTTGAAAATTCTTAAAAAATTCGTCCAAAATCTTGATGTCTCCAATCTCTTGTTTTGTACGTTTTTTCCACGTGTCTTGACATCCAATGTATCCCTGCAAAGTTTGGTGAAGATCTGAGTATGTAGTTTTTGACCTTATCTGGAACCTCCCATCTGAAAATTTGAAAATTCCTAAAAAATCCGTGCAAAATCTTGATGACCCCAATCTCTTGTTTTGTACGTTTTTTCCACGTGTCTTGATATCCAATGTATCCCTGCAAAGTTTGGTGAAGATCTGAGTATGTCGTTTTTGACCTTATCTGGAACATCCTTTCTGAAAATTTGAAAATTGTTAAAAAATTCGTCCAAAATCTTGATGTCTCCAATCTCTTTTTTGTACGTTTTTTCCACGTGTCTTGACATCCAATGTATCCCTGCAAAGTTTGGTGAAGATCTGAGTATGTAGTTTTTGACCTTATCTGGAACCTCCCATCTGAAAATTTGAAAATTCTTAAAAAATTCGTCCAAAATCTTGATGTCTCCAATCTCTTGTTTTGTACGTTTTTTCCACGTGTCTTGACATCCAATGTATCCCTGCAATGTTTGGTGAAGATCTGAGTATGTAGTTTTTGACCTTATCTGGAACCTCCCATCTGAAAATTTGAAAATTCCTAAAAAATCCGTCCAAAATCTTGATGACCCCAATCTCTTGTTTTGTACGTTTTTTCCACGTGTCTTGACATCCAATGTATCCCTGCAAAGTTTGGTGAAGATCTGAGTATGTAGTTTTTGACCTTATCTGGAACCTCCTATCTGAAAATTTTAAAATTCTTAAAAAATTCGTCCAAAATCTTGAGTAGTAGTATTGATACTACGGACAGTGCCACTTACAAGTGTAGAAAAGGCGAGGCTATTTGATTGAACAATCAGATTTGCTTACACTTAAAACAATGCCAAGATGGGGCCTGTACCCCAATTCTTCAGGTGTGATATGCTCTGATTTTTAAGAAATTCTGAATTTCTAGTGTAGAAAAGGCGAGGGCTCAACAGATAGATTTACCCATACTTAAGACAATGACAAGAGGGGCTTATACCCTAATTTTTCAGGTGTGGAGGTTTGGGTTTAAGTCCTCATAAAATATGAAGCCTCCCCTGATGGCAAAATGATAATATTGTTGTCTTGTAAACAAAAGGCTCGGGGTTCGAGTCCTGATAAAATATTTAAGATTGAAATACATGTGGCAAAATAATATGTCCACAAGTGAGATTTTGAATAATTACTGCTAGTTGATAGCTCCCAGATCTTAAACCTGGTAAAAAGTGTTTTACAACAATATATTGTACAAAAACTGAATTTCTCAATTTTCTTATTTTCTCATGTTCTATAACCACCCGCTTAGCTATACAATAGGAGAAGAGCGGGTAAGCATAATTAATTGTTTGCGTGCCGGCAAGGCACGCAAGAGATAAAATCTATATAGCTAGAAGGGAATAATAATGATTTTTCTGTGCGATTCACTGAAGAGGTCATTAATCTTTCTGTGCGTGTAACATGTCTGTAACAAGGAAAATGTAACAAAGATTGAGACAAAGATACATATTTTCACACAGTGGCAATGAACTGACCCCCCTTCATGCTAAAAGCAATTCTATTCAGATAATATGAGCCTAGGCAAAGACTTAGAAAATATTATGGCAATTCAAAATCCAATTTTGTCTGCATTAAGGTCTCAGAACCTAGTAAAATGTGGGCATATTCCATTTGGAGACGTGCTAATATTGTGGCATTGTAATCAGGGGCTTTGGGTTCGAGTCCTGATAAAAGATTGAAATACATACAACTGCCCACACATAAGATATTTACTGCTAGCTGATAATACAGTTGAGGTTTCAAAGCTGGTAGAGTGTCTGGGGCCTCTCTGACAGCAAAGTGTTGGTATTATTGCTTTGTAATCAAGGGGCTTTTGTGTTTGAATCGTGCTTCTAGAACTGCTCTGTGACCCGCTCATTTCTTACATCATAAACATATGATTTTTCACCTATGAGAATGACACTGCATATGGTGTCATCTGGTAAAGCCTCGTGGAATTCACAGATAATTTTAATGTTTGTTCTGTCATTAACCACAACCTGTTTTCTTTTTGAAGTGTTAATTACAAACATGGGTCTCCGTGTCTTGAATTCATCTGGAGTGTAGTACATATCCGTATTGCCTGTAGTGACACGCTTGAAAGCCGAAAAAGCTTCATATAATTTGAGAAAATCATCCTTGGACATGTCTAAATTGTAATTTTCTCTAGGAAAAACTTCATTTCTGCCATTTTTAAGATATATGTTCTTGATGTTGCAGTTATCAAATTTGCTTGAATTTTTTTCCTGATTATTGTGTCTTCCAGTCTGAAACAGTACCACCACAAAATCAGGCATGTCAAATTGTATGCTGGAGAATGAATTTGTAGCATCAAATTCATAATAGGTACCAGTGGCAACCTTCTGTACGCATTGATATGTGTAAAATTGCAGAGGAATTTGCGGATTTTTTAGAATATCAGCTTTGTATTTAAGAGCATAGCCGGCCTCATATTCAACAACTGGGATTCTTAACTCCATAGTCTGAATAATGCACTTGCCTGCATCTGGTAAGGTATTAGGCAAAGCTTCTCCTGTAGGGTTTAATGTGCTGTACCTCATCAAAGCATTATTATCATTTGCAGCTCTTCTAAATGTAATTCTTAACCCGCCCTTCCACATGATATCTTTGTAATCTGAGAAGAATCCTGGCAACAGGCGCATGGGGAACAGCACTGTGTGGCTCTTGGTTAATATCTTATCACCAGCTTCAAATCCACCGATTCTGTAGTATGAAGCCTCGGTTTTGGATAATTTTAATGTAGCCAAAGCTGTGGAGGTAATGCCGGGATAATCTATTCTGTTTATAACAACGCCATGCTTTCTGATCTCAATTTCAGAGAACAGATGCGGCACAAAATTGTCCACCAATCTTATATTCGAATTTGCCGGATAATCTGTTCCATCGAGCTTTACAACATCAAATTTGATGTATAGATCTGCTCTGTGGGGGTGTATAAATCCATCCCCTACATCAAGATCAACCTCAATCTGTGTGTTGGGTTGATTTAAATTTGCAAATGTCCTCCTGTTTGGGGGGAATGATTGTAGCTCATAACTCTCAATATTTTCCATTGTATGTATTTTTATTTAAATGTTAATCTCTATGATTGCAGTTGTTGTGGCTCCAGCAAAATCAACTAATTCTTCTTTTTCATTAGTGACCATCAATTCAATGTAATCTATTCTATTATGGCACACAGGAAAATATAATGTTGGGGATGGATTGTAGATGATGGGCTCCATGAATTCGGAATTAGGTTTGAATGTCGCAATGATGCCAGTTTGTTTGTGAGTGCCTATGCCATTTGATTTGGTGATCATACCCTCGGCCACATTACAGTGAATGTTCAGAGTCTCTATGGCTAAGAATTTAGGTATATTCATAGCAGTGTGTTTGATGCCTGCTTCAAGTTTTGTGTTGTTCTCAAATCCCAACAGCTCTCCTATAGTACCCAGATGCACTGTTTCTGTGGCAGACACAATCTCTACTCTGTGAGTGACAGAATTTTGACTTAAAACTACACCTCTGGGTAATTGAGCATTTAGAGTGGACAGATTATACTGCCCTGGAGTTATGACAATTTTTTGATCCCCTACTGCAATTGTGTTGTTGTGGTGAGTAATATTAGGGATCAAGTACATGCCGTAAAATGCTCTGAGAGCTATTGTTTTGGGATACACTATGTCATCATGCAATTTGAGTTTCAATATTGAATTTTGGCTGGTGAGATGGAATACCCCCATGATGTTTCAGATACCACAAGGCCTTTTGAAAATTTTCAATTGATGGTTTATTTATTTGAGACATATATCTGAGAACAGATAAACACAAATGTCCGCAATTAACATCTTTGAAATTTTGTACACGGGCATTATTGTAATAAAGATTAGCTGATTTTAGATATTTTATTAAATTTTCAGGTGGAACACCTCCAAATGAATCAAACACAAATGCCTCATCCTTTAAATATTTAAGATAACAAATCCAGTGAGTGCCCTGATTTTTGTACTCATCCAAATTAACTATGCCACACTCTTTGTTGAGTGGTTGCTCTGGTAAAGAATCAGACATGTACACACCTCTAAAATGTTTGATGCCCAATGGCTTGATTAAAGCTTCAATATCTTGGTTTGTAAGCGGCTCTTGTTTTTTTTAAACTTATTCATGGCTCTCTTAACACCCTTGCCTTGTTTCTCCATGGCCAGGTTATGGCGCTTCTGCTCATCTAATTCTGCCCTATTTTTCTTGGCATCTATTACTGTTTTTGCTATGGCAGCTGATCCCCCAGCCAAGCTCCCAACAGCCCCGAGAGCAGCTAAGATGGCCGGGATGGTAAATATGAATCCCCCCACATGTGATTTTTTCCTGGATTGCTGTAATTTTTTTAATTGGGGGGTACTAAGCAACAATTTCATACCATGCCCCTTTGCAAGACAAGAGCTTTTTTTCTTGCGCTGCTTTTTGGTCAAGAGACTGTCAATAGTTTTAAGAGATTTGAGACCTGCATAAGGTATTTGATACATAACACCCTTGGCCTTCATTGTAGGTTTATTATATACATATTCACAGCCCCCACCCCAGTTTTTGTTTGGTGCTCATAGCTATGGTGGTTCCCAATGCTGCTATTTTTTCACTCAAAGAAGCATCTTTGCTTACAAATCTACCAAATGCAGCCTCTTCTAATTTCTTGTCTGCAACATGTCTCTTGTCAAGATCAGAATGTGTGTTGTATGCTATGTCATGGTCTCTGCAAGCAGCATCTAGGGGATTTACACCAGGATCCCCTCTGTTTAATCTATGATCCAATTTTGTGCCTGGACCACAATACTGATAGCCTGGAATATGTAGTTCAAATGGCAGCTTGTTTATAATGTCATTAACCAGGCCCCGACCCTCAGAAATATTCCAAAATTTAGGTGGTAGAGTATTAATAATTTTTATGAGATATCCAATCCCCTTAGGGTCATTCACTATAAAATTAGACAATTTTGTGCTTATCATGTCCATAATTCCAACCTTTTCATTGTAAAAATTGTGGTTCCCTGCATTTTCCTCCCCAGCTATCACCAATAACCTATCTACAAGTTTCCTGACATCATCAACCCACACAAATTCTTTGGGCAGTGTGTTGTATTGTTTGATCCCACTGCCAGTCTTGATCTGTGACCATATGGGCTTGATTAAATTATTGTATTTTGCTCCACTGCTAGACTTGACTCTTTTTTGTGTAGGATCATTGTTCTGGTATAGAGCATCTGATTTTATTAATATTTCTTTGTAATGTTCATAATCCTGATCTGTATAGCTGCCAGGTCTCTTCCTAGTCATCAGTTCCCACAATCCAGGTGTGCCGGGATATTTAACAAAAGCACCTTTTTCTCCGAGACGAGATTCTGAATAAACAATCAGATCATCCCCCATAAAAGTTACTCTGAAATTGCCAATTCTATGTATGATACTGCCATCAAGCTCTGTGTCAGCATATAAGCCAAACACCTCATCTTTATTGTCTTTAGGTGTGGTTAAATATTTTTGAGCAAGAAGACCCAATTCAATAGGATCCTGACTAGCCTCAATTCTTCTAGGAGCAACAGGACTAGGTGTATGAATACTGGAAAGTGGGGTGAATGGATAATCTAATATGTTCCTTGCAGCTACAGGCACAAGCTCTGTGATCAAATCTTGATTTTGCTCTGTAACAGTTTTGATATTCTTACCTAAATTATTAATAGCATCAATGACAGGCTGTTCTGTTTGTTTGTGTTTTTCATAAATTCCACGGTTCTCTGATTTCCATCCCTTAAATCTTTTTACAAGATAATCTCTTAACTTAAGATCATCAATGACTGGTCGTTTCATGGTTGTTTATTTATGTCTCAACGTCTAGAAAATCGTTGATTTTATTTCTGTATTTGCCGCTATTGGGTGTTCTTGTCATATCAATTGTGACAAACCCATAACTGTCCTGGTTCCAGCACTTGCTGCAAAACTTGGAAAAATCATTGTAGCTCAAGTCCCCACCTACATATTCATCATGTATGTGTTTGAGGTTGGTATGATCCTGATGAAACACACATATAAAATTGCTGTTGTCCCGGATCAGTTGCTTCGGTATTTTAGAAAAAGTCTGTGCCAGGTAGAAGCAGTCAATGTTTTTGTGCCGGCCCTGTGTAAAGAAATTTCTAACCTTGTTTTGATTATCCAGTATAATGTCATCAAACACAACAACAGAGTTATCGAGACATTCATGGAGTGGCTTAACATCTGTTTCAAAAGTGGCAATATCCAGTCCATCATATAACTTCATCAACTGCTGATATTTTAATTGTTCCAAGCTCTTAGAGAAGACATACAAGTGCCTGTTTTTCCAGTCTAACCAGTTGGGTGCCAATAAAAAATTATCAACCATTAGTGTAGTTTTACCACAAGCAGATGGCCCAACAATAAGACACCTAATATTATCAGGCAGCAAGTTGCCATTTCTCTTATTCTGCTGTTCAGGTTCTGGCAGCCTCTTTATAACATCCCAGGTGCTCATATTATCACTTTGTCTGCATCGATCCAGCTGTTTTCCGGATGACCCAGCCATTTGACAAGTAACTTGTTGCCTTTTCTGCGAATGATTTTTTCTATGAGATATGTGTCAGGCTGTTTAGTTTTGCTGAGCTCTTGTTCATAGAACCTGCCTTTGAGAATTTCTCCTCGGTGATCTTTTATTATATATGTGTTAAGGGTCCCGGGTTTAACTTGAACCACTGTAAATAATTCGGTGCTCCAGTTTCTCGTAAAGCCTCTTTTGAATAAGTGCTTATATTTGCTGATTCTCACTTGATCGCCCACCCTGTATTTGGCCTTTCTTGTTGTTGGCTGGTATCTAGGATAATAAACAGTCCTGATCAATTTTTGCTCATCAGATGAAGTTACTTCAGAGGGTTTCATGTTGATTGTGGAATGGACAGAATTGTTATATTTATGTAGAAGTTCTGGAAGAATATTAAGCCATTTATAATTACCTTGGAGGGTAAATTGTTTATACATAAGATTTTTTAAGGTTCTGTTGAATCTCTCTACAATTGAGGCTTTGAGATCACTGTAACTCGAATAATGTTTTATTGCCTGGCTTTTAATAAATTGTTGAAACACTGAATTATAAAATTCTTTGCCATTATCTGTTTGCAAATAGCGCGGTGATCTTCCTGAATGATTGATGATTGTCCTGAGGGCTTCTGTAACACATTTTCCAGTCTTGGATTTTAGTGGCACAGCCCAGGCAAATTTTGAAAATGTATCTATTACAGTAAGTAGATACTTGTAGCCCTTGTTGATTTTGTCTAAGTTTTTCAACTGCCCACTTGACAACTCAATCAAGTCGCTCTGCCATAAATCATCTATGCCTTTTGTGACTACTGGGAGTCTCTTAAAATTATGTCGGGCTTGTCTGTGTAATTCATCAACAATAATTTGTCTAGACATAATATGTAAACAAGAATATTGCAACTATGGGGTGTTCAGCAGCTGATACTACAGGATTTTCTAAATATAATTTGTCCCCTATTTGTATTTTAAATTCCAAAGTGCCATCATCTTCAGTATAGGCTGTTTCTAATGTATTGGGGTCTGTAAAATCCTCTAACTCTACACTGGTGATTTTTGGTTTGTTGTCAGCATTTGTTATCGATAAGGTGGGGTAGTGATGTGCCTGTGGTTGATGCCAATATTTGATCTTGATTGGTCTCAATGTGCCCCCAACAAAAAACTGGTAATAAAATTGTGCAGGGGACAGCATATATATTTTGCCACCTGGTGTAAATGGTGAATCATATTCTTTGTTGGGGATGCTGTACAATTCAAGAATTACTGTATGTTTTGGATTCTCGATTATGCCCGTTATTTCTTTTTCTGCTGTAAGCAATCTGCTTGTTACAGATTCAAGGTGCTCATTGATGGTTCTAACAACATCATCATGGCCTGGCTTGATCTTTACGTCCACAACAAGTTTCTTGTATTGTTGCACAATCTCTTGAAGCTGGGTGGCAAAAACAGACAAAGCATTTGCTTGATTGGATTCCATGGTTCCTAGCTGTTGCTTGATATTAGCTACAATTTGCTGTAAATTTTCAACAACTGCCAATTTTGAATTTTGAGCAGTAAGATCATGGACCTGTCTTCTGATATCCTCAAACAGGGCATGCAGTTCATTAATATGTTGATTGGTTGGAAGAGTGGCCACTGTCTGAGTAAGTTGTTTGATCTCTGCCTGGATATTCTTGATATCTTCTGATTTCAATATGCGATTCACAGCTCTCTTAATATTTTTAAGTTCCTGTGATGTAGGAAGATTTGAAACAGTATTCTGCAAAAATTCAAGTGCCAATTTTACATTGTTTAATTCAGATGCATCAGCCACATTTTGCATAGCATTTTGGAGCAGGGCTATATCTGCCTGAGAGGGTGTGGATTGTTGTAAAATTTCAAGCTTTGTTTGGATATCATCGATCAAGTGATGAAAATGAGATAGTTCAGATTCGGTGTTGAGGTTTTCAAGCTTTGTGATTTGGTGCTGGACACTGACAAGTGTATCTACAATTCCAGGCAATCGGGATTCTTGTACATTTGCCAAATCACTTTGCACTGCTGCTATTGTACCTTCAAGATGGGTTATGGAACTTTGAATTTTTCCAAAATCTTCATATGTTTCAAGTTGCAGCTTAATATTTGCTACACTCCGAGTTATTGCATTCAAAGCATCAGAAGATGGCAAATTGTTCATAAAATTTTCAAGTGTCTCAATTTTTTCTTTAACCTCGGCTATGGCATTGTGCAGAGGATCCAGATTAGGTATCTGGAGTGACTGAATCTGTTCCTTTAGAGTGGAAATCACTAGATCAAAATCTTCCTGTGATTTTATGCTTTTGACAATTGTTTGGAGCTGTGTCTGGACATTATTTATCTGCTCTTCCAATTGCTGTTTCAATTGCTCGGAGTTGGTGGCCTGGGTCTTAAATTTGGCTTGAAGAGCTGCTACAGCCTCCTCTAAACTTTGAAAATTATCTAATGTTGCCAGGTCAGTATATTTCTGAAGCAGCACTTTGAGTTCAGAATCAATTTTAAGAAGAGGGTCCATGCATTGTGATTGCAAATTTGTAATTTCTAATTGAAGACTGGCATTGAGTGTGGTCTGTAAAGCTTGTAAATCACTTCTTAATTTCTTGACTCTGACATCAAGCATCAGAATCTCATCACTGTGATCTTCATGTCTTGTATGGCCAAATATATCATTAGGCATTTTTATTTTAGTGGTTATTTATTATAGAGTATCTGATTCTTAATTCTATAAAAAAGGGTATAAGCTTGTCATAAGATCCAGGGACCTCAATATATAAGCAGTCACCAGCAGAAACAGTATATACAGTGCCAGAAATCATGTTTGAGTGCTTGATTCTATAAATATTTCTCCCTACTGAAATCTTGACATCACCCTCAGGGGTTGTAATAAATTGCAATTGACCACCTACAGGTAATTGGTAATGATTTAAATTATTGTTAAATATGTACAATATTTTGCCTGTTTCATCATCATTATCTGTAAGTATGCTGTTCAGATGAATAATTAACAAGCCACTCAGTTTAGACAGCATATCAGAAGAGGGTTGTGGTGTCGGCAGCTCCATTGTTTTTTGAACCCAAATAAGTTCATAGGCATGTTTATTTATTTCAAATCATGCTCTGTAATTGGGCATTGTTTCCCATTTTTCAAATCACAATGCCCCCAAGGTAGAGTATGTATGTCACATGATAAAATGCATCTCTTATCATCATGTGGGTCCAGGGCCACTTTTCTTACAATATTGCTAGTCAGCAAGTGATCCTCACTCTGAATTCTATTTTCTGATGTTCTGATTGAACTCTGGGATTTGAGGCAATTTTTATAATCTTCAAATTGAAGATCTTTTTCAACAGTTACTTTGCCAATGCCCTTGGCCTTTTTGGCAACAGCACCACTACATGTCTCAAAAGTGTACATCTTGGCTCTTAACCCAGCAAATTCCACAATAACATCACCACATGTCTCATCTTTTAACTTGCCAGGCACCTTTTTGTTGTGGGGTTGAATCCTTGTATGTTCACTGGTATCAAAGTATTGAAACAATTCAGGCTGTGCAATATCTTGATAAACATCTTCTGTTTGAATATCAAGAATAAAACTATCCGTGTCCATGTACAATAATTTTACACGATCACCATAAAAAGGTTTCAGCACATCATAATACAATGTTAACATATGTAATTTGGACAATTCCAATATTGCAGCCCCTACGTAAATAGGTTTATCAAACTTAATCTTTGTTTTCATCATGTTGAAAAGTGCCATGTGCTCATCATAAATTCTTCTGTAATTGAAGTTGGGCTTTGCAACCAATTTTTTGCTCCGGCTGGGGTCAGTAATTATTTTAACATCGGTATGTTTCCTGACATTTTCAATTGTTTTGCCATACACTGAATTCACCATCAATTTAAACAAGGCCTTATCAAATTGACTCTTTGCAGATGTTCGAAGCTCCGTGTTTGTATCAATGTATGGTTTCAACCATCTTGAGTGCCTGAACCTTAAGACTTTGCCAACTTTGGTTACTTGAACACCATGTTTCATCAGGAACTGGAGGTTTTTGTAATATATGACATAATCCTGTTTTGGCTCCAGGGTCATCATGAGCTTCTTCTGTTTAGAGCCAGGTGAGCACTGAACCTCAGGAATTGGGGGCAGATCAGAAAATTTATTGTGCAAATCATCAGGAATTGTCAGATCAACCTCTAAGAACAGGCCATATTCACTGTCATCAAAATTCTTAAGATTCTCAATATTGAAATCTTCGACCCATTCAAGCCCTGCATATGGCAGTTTTTGCATCATAGCGTGACCATAGAGGTTGTTTGCATCTACATACAGTATATAATTTGATGGCCGTGCTGGATCATAATCAGGCATATGCTTGTTATTTGCTCTGGCATATCTCTGGGAACATTGCACCATCCCACCTCTTATACATTTCTCCATAAACAGATACATATCTTGATCGTGGATCAGATCCAATTGCTTTTTGGTGTTGAAAAACATTGCAGACCATGCTAGGCCCGGGGCACTGTAAAAATACACTGGATCCAGTCCATAATTTTGCATGGAAGATTTTCTGAATGCCTGCAATATATCAGCTAAGAGGGTGACATCAAGTTTCAAATATGCCATGTGATAATCACCAAATGTCTTGCATTTTAAATTGTTCCACATCAATTGGGCATGGTGATAATCTTCATCAGTGATTCCAGATCCTCTGATTCTGCTGTAAAACGCTTCTTGTGGTGGCAGGGAACACTCATCAAATTTAGAAAAATCTGTGACATAGTCATATGGATATACACCCTTCCGCCTAATTAATTTCAGGTCCTGATTTGGAAACAATGCACGTGTGATTTTGAATTGCTCATCAGATAATTGAGTGGACAGTGTAGCCAGGCTAGCAGATAAAAATCTGTAAGAATCAAGAAATCTTATGTGAATAGGAACACCATCAACTTTAATTATCTTGCTAATAGATATATATTTCTCGTCATTTTCAGCTAAAATATTTAAATTCTGCTTGTCAAACCCCTCGTATCTGATCAGATGATGGAAATCATAATTGGATGCTCCATGGCAAAATATGGGGACAAATCTTGGTCTCTTGATCTTAATATTACAGCTATTACACAGGGCCTGTTTATATCGACCATCTGTATGAGAATGGTGATGAACCTTGATATTTGTATCTGAAAATTCACAATCACATACCGGGCATTTTTCTGCATTGTTGAAATCTTCAATCTGTTCCTCTGTTAAAGGCAACATAGGCTTTGATATTAATAAGATGTTAGATGCTATGTCACGGCACACATTTTCTATTATATGTGCAAATATTTTGATGGCATTTGGTCCCTTGTATGAATATTCTTTAATAACAACACCATCCCGTATAACCGCACAACAAAAGCTGGAAGGTTCATGCAGCTGGTATGGTATAATTGAAGATTCTTCGGGATCTGGATTGCAGAATGCAAGAGATTTGAGATTTGATTCAGAATCCCAGACAATATATACTGGGTGTTCCAACAAGGCTTCATACTTTTTGAATTTGCAATTTTCACTTGGATTGGGCATCACCATATGAACAGGTTTATGGTTCCCACAATATTTCAGATGCTCAATTAACTTGTTTTTTGCAATTTCTGCATTTTTTTCACGAATCCCATTTACCATTTTTTGACCATCAAATACAGTTAAACATCTTCTGCACAACTTGAATATTGTATTGGATTTGTCTATTTGCTTTCTCACTAAAGCTTCAAGATTATGTATCAGAGTATAATGGTGTGTGCTATCCCCTTCAATTAAGAGCAGATCAATCGGAATTGCAGATTCATCATCAAGTGTACTGATTCTGAGAGGTGCTATCGGGCAATTGCCAGTGGAACAAATAAATACATTAATAGATAATTGTTTGCCATTGATGTGTCTGGCCTTTTTTTCAAATTTATCAATATTCTCTACAGACATTGGATATTCCAAACCCTCCATTGCATCGTCAAAATCATGTTCATGCTGTTTGTAATAACTTATTCTCTCAGGATTCCTTGAAACTGGATACAAAGCAGCTAATATACACCACAAAAAGCATTTCTGGTCGGTGTTTTTTATATTGACCACGGCTCTTCTGTTTTTGATATTAGCAGGTAATGGCAGATATGTAGAACCTTTTAATGGAGTGAATTCAGAAATATTAACATATAACTTGTGTGATGAACCGCATAGGCTCCATCCGGACTCTTTTGCTGCAAATTCAGAGTGTTTAATATTCAATTGATCCATCAATCTGCTTATTATTGTGTCTAAATTTGCATTTGAATATACCGGTACAGTTTCTGTTACGTGGGGGTGTGTAAATTTTGTAGCGTTTGGCTTCTTATATTGTACAAACAATTTGAGAGAGAGCTTATAAGAGCCATTTTGTGCATTTAGAATTGCCTGCACTTTAGGATTTACACTGTTCAAGAAATTCTCAATGCCGCATCTTGGCTCTGATACAAACCGGTGATCCCTTAATTGGCCGTTAAAACTGCTACGGATGGGTGCATAGCGTGGCTGCTTTGCAGGTCCAGCATTAACAGGTGCTTCATGCTTTCTTTTCAGACCAGATGTAGATGGTTGTGAGGGCAATGCTGATGACTGTACATAAGAATTACACTTATGCCATTTGTAATATGCCTTGCTTAATATTTTATGGCATCTTGGACACATTTTTGTGGCTTTTCTGCATTTCTTAGAGTTACAAATACGGCAATGCCTAGCCCAATGAGAACTAGATATATTTTTATTACACCGATTGCAATATTTTTGTTTTGGCATTTTTTTTTCTTGTTGTTTATTATATAAGATTTTCTGGGCTTCAATTCAAAACTTTATACTTAATAAAAAATATCAGTTGGGTTCAGCAGTTAGTGGCTGAGCTGGTGCTTTTATACCCAAACAACAGCAGTAACTAGGTTTTGGTGATAGTTTTGCTGATGTACAACACACTTCACCAGGTTTAAAACCCCATCTCCATATCAACTAAATACAATTCAAAATTGGATTTTGAATTGTGCAATAAATATTCTGTAAGTCTCACTTGTGTTTATATTAACAGAACAATACAAAACCAGAATTGTATTTAGGATTGTATGTTTTCATACAAAAAAGCCATATTTTTGACAAGTTTATAAACAACAATCACACAGATATAGCTTTTACACACATGGCCGAATCTGTCTGAGCAGAGGAGGGAGGGGGGGTTTCAGATCTGGGGGCTATCAACTAGCAGTAATTATTCAAAATCTCACTTGTGGACATATTATTTTGCCACATGTATTTCAATCTTAAATATTTTATCAGGACTCGAACCCCGAGCCTTTTGTTTACAAGACAACAATATTATCATTTTGCCATCAGGGGAGGCTTCATATTTTATGAGGACTTAAACCCAAACCTCCACACCTGAAAAATTAGGGTATAAGCCCCTCTTGTCATTGTCTTAAGTATGGGTAAATCTATCTGTTGAGCCCTCGCCTTTTCTACACTAGAAACTCAGAATTTCTTAAAAATCAGAGCATATCACACCTGAAGAATTGGGGTACAGGCCCCATCTTGGCATTGTTTTAAGTGTAAGCAAATCTGATTGTTCAATCAAATAGCCTCGCCTTTTCTACACTTGTAAGTGGCACTGTCCGTAGTATCAATACTACTACTATCTTGATGTCTCCAATCTCTTGTTTTGTACGTTTTTTCCACGTGTCTTGATATCCAATGTATCCCTGCAAAGTTTGGTGAAGATCTGAGTATGTCGTTTTTGACCTTATCTGGAACATCCTTTCTGAAAATTTGAAAATTGTTAAAAAATTCGTCCAAAATCTTGATGTCTCCAATCTCTTTTTTGTACGTTTTTTCCACGTGTCTTGACATCCAATGTATCCCTGCAAAGTTTGGTGAAGATCTGAGTATGTAGTTTTTGACCTTATCTGGAACCTCCCATCTGAAAATTTGAAAATTCTTAAAAAATTCGACCAAAATCTTGATGTCTCCAATCTTTTGTTTTGTACGTTTTTTCCACGTGTCTTGACACATAATGTATCCATGCAAAGTTTGGTGAAGATCTAAGTATGTAGTTTTTGACCTTATATGGAACCTCCTATCTGAAAATTTGAAAATGCTTAAAAAATTCGTCCAAAATCTTGATGTCTCCAATCTCTTGTTTTGTACGTTTTTTCCACGTGTCTTGACATCCAATGTATCCCTGCAAAGTTTGGTGAAGATCTGAGTATGTAGTTTTTGACTTTATCTGGAACCTCCCATCTGAAAATTTGAAAATTCCTAAAAAATCCGTGCAAAATCTTGATGACCCCAATCTCTTGTTTTGTACGTTTTTTCCACGTGTCTTGACATCCAATGTATCCATGCAAAGTTTGGTGAAGATCTGAGTATGTCGTTTTTGACCTTATCTGGAACCTCCCATCTGAAAATTTGAAAATTCTTAAAAAATTCGTCGAAAATCTTGATGTCTCCAATCTCTTGTTTTGTACGTTTTTTCCACGTGTCTTGACATGCAAAGTATCCCTGCAACGTTTGGTGAAGATCTGAGTATGTAGTTTTTGACCTTATCTGGAACCTCCTATCTGAAAATTTGAAAATTCTTCAAAAATTCGTCGAAAATCTTGAAGTCTCCAATCTCTTGTTTTGTACGTTTTTTCCACGTGTCTTGACATCCAATGTATCCCTGCAATGTTTGGTGGAGATCTGAGTATGTAGTTTTTGACCTTATCTGGAACATCCTTTCTGAAAATTTGAAAATTCTTAAAAAATTCGTCGAAAATCTTGATGTCTCCAATCTCTTGTTTTGTACGTTTTTTCCACGTGTCTTGACATACAATGTATCCCTGCAAAGTTTGGTGAAGATCTGAGTATGTAGTTTTTGACCTTATATGGAACCTCCTTTCTGAAAATTTGAAAATTCTCCAAAAATTCGTCCATAATCTTGATGTCTCCAATCTCTTGTTTTGTACGTTTTTTCCACGTGTCTTGACATCCAATGTATCCCTGCAAAGTTTGGTGAAGATCTGAGTATGTAGTTTTTGACCTTATATGGAACCTCCTATCTGAAAATTTGAAAATTCTTAAAAAATTCGTCCAAAATCTTGATGTCACAAATCCTATGTTTTGTATGTTTTTTCCACGTGTCTTGACATCCAATGTATCCATGCAAAGTTTGGTGAAGATCTGAGTATGTCGTTTTTGACCTTATCTGGAACCTCCCATCTGAAAATTTGAAAATTCTTAAAAAATTCGTCCAAAATCTTGATGTCTCCGATCTCTTGTTTTGTACGTTTTTTCCACGTGTCTTGACATGCAAAGTATTCCTGCAAAGTTTGGTGAAGATCTGACTATGTAGTTTTTGACCTTATATGGAACCTCCTATCTGAAAATTTGAAAATTCTTAAAAAATTCGTCCAAAATCTTGATGTCTCCAATCTCTTGTTTTGTACGTTTTTTCCACGTGTCTTGACATCCAATGTATCCCTGCAAAGTTTGGTGAAGATCTGAGTATGTAGTTTTTGACCTTATCTGGAACCTCCCATCTGAAAATTTGAAAATTCCTAAAAAATCCGTGCAAAATCTTGATGACCCCAATCTCTTGTTTTGTACGTTTTTTCCACGTGTCTTGACATCCAATGTATCCATGCAAAGTTTGGTGAAGATCTGAGTATGTCGTTTTTGACCTTATCTGGAACCTCCCATCTGAAAATTTGAAAATTCTTAAAAAATTCGTCGAAAATCTTGATGTCTCCAATCTCTTGTTTTGTACGTTTTTTCCACTTGTCTTGACATGCAAAGTATCCCTGCAACGTTTGGTGAAGATCTGAGTATGTAGTTTTTGACCTTATCTGGAACCTCCTATCTGAAAATTTGAAAATTCTTCAAAAATTCGTCGAAAATCTTGATGTCTCCAATCTCTTGTTTTGTACGTTTTTTCCACGTGTCTTGACATCCAATGTATCCCTGCAATGTTTGGTGGAGATCTGAGTATGTAGTTTTTGACCTTATCTGGGACCTCCTATCAGAAAATTTGAAAATTCTTCAAAAATTCGTCCAAAATCTTGATGTCTCCAATCTCTTGTTTTGTACGTTTTTTCCACGTGTCTCGACCTCCAATGTATCCCTGCAAAGTTTGGTGAAGATCTGAGTATGTCGTTTTTGACCTTATCTGGAACATCCTTTCTGAAAATTTGAAAATTCTTAAAAAATTCGTCGAAAATCTTGATGTCTCCAATCTCTTGTTTTGTACGTTTTTTCCACGTGTCTTGACATCCAATGTATCCCTGCAAAGTTTGGTGAAGATCTGAGTATGTAGTTTTTGACCTTATATGGAACCTCCTTTCTGAAAATTTGAAAATTCTCAAAAAATTCGTCCATAATCTTGATGTCTCCAATCTCTTGTTTTGTACGTTTTTTCCACGTGTCTTGACATCCAATGTATCCCTGCAAAGTTTGGTGAAGATCTGAGTATGTAGTTTTTGACCTTATCTGGAACCTCCCATCTGAAAATTTGAAAATTCTTAAAAAATTCGACCAAAATCTTGATGTCTCCAATCTTTTGTTTTGTACGTTTTTTCCACGTGTCTTGACACATAATGTATCCATGCAAAGTTTGGTGAAGATCTGAGTATGTAGTTTTTGACCTTATATGGAACCTCCTATCTGAAAATTTGAAAATTCTTAAAAAATTCGTCGAAAATCTTGATGTCTCCGATCTCTTGTTTTGTACTTTTTTTCCACGTGTCTTGACATGCAAAGTATTCCTGCAAAGTTTGGTGAAGATCTGAGTATGTAGTTTTTGACCTCATCTGGAACCTCCTATCTGAAAATTTGAAAATTCTTAAAAAATTCGTCCAAAATTTTGATGTCTCCAATCTCTTGTTTTGTACGTTTTTTCCACGTGTCTTGACATCCAATGTATCCCTGCAAAGTTTGGTGAAGATCTGAGTATGTAGTTTTTGATCTTATCTGGAACCTCCCATCTGAAAATTTGAAAATTCTTAAAAAATTCGTCGAAAATCTTGATGTCTCCGATCTCTTGTTTTGTACGTTTTTTCCACGTGTCTTGACATCCAATGTATCCCTGCAAAGTTTGGTGAAGATCTGAGTATGTTGTTTTTGACCTTATCTGGAACATCCTTTCTGAAAATTTGAAAATTGTTAAAAAATTCGTCCAAAATCTTGATGTCTCCTATCTCTTGTTTTGTACGTTTTTTCCACGTGTCTTGACATCCAATGTATCCCTGCAAAGTTTGGTGAAGATCTGAGTATGTAGTTTTTGACTTTATCTGGAACCTCCCATCTGAAAATTTGAAAATTCTTAAAAAATTCGACCAATATCTTGATGTCTCCAATCTTTTGTTTTGTACGTTTTTTCCACGTGTCTTGACACATAATGTATCCATGCAAAGTTTGGTGAAGATCTGAGTATGTAGTTTTTGACCTTATATGGAACCTCCTATCTGAAAATTTGAAAATTCTTAAAAAATTCGTCCAAAATCTTGATGTCTCCAATCTCTTGTTTTGTACGTTTTTTCCACGTGTCTTGACATCCAATGTATCCCTGCAAAGTTTGGTGAAGATCTGAGTATGTAGTTTTTGACCTTATCTGGAACCTCCCATCTGAAAATTTGAAAATTCCTAAAAAATCCGTGCAAAATCTTGATGACCCCAATCTCTTGTTTTGTACGTTTTTTCCACGTGTCTTGACATCCAATGTATTCCTGCAATGTTTGGTGAAGATCTGAGTATGTAGTTTTTGACCTTATATGGAACCTCCTATCTGAAAATTTGAAAATTCTTAAAAAATTCGACCAAAATCTTGATGTTCCGAATCCTATGTTTTGTATGTTTTTTCCACGTGTCTTGACATCCAATGTATCCATGCAAAGTTTGGTGAAGATCTGAGTATGTAGTTTTTGACCTTATATTGAACCTCCCATCTGAAAATTTGAAAATTCTTAAAAAATTCGTCCAAAATCTTGATGACCCCAATCTCTTGTTTTGTACGTTTTTTCCACGTGTCTTGACATCCAAAGTATCCCTGCAAAGTTTGGTGAAGATCTGAGTATGTAGTTTTTGACCTTATATGGAACCTCCTTTCTGAAAATTTGAGAATTCTTAAAAAATTCGTCCAAAATCTTGATGTCTCCAATCTCTTGTTTTGTACGTTTTTTCCACGTGTCTTGACATCCAATGTATCCATGCAAAGTTTGGTGAAGATCTGAGTATGTCGTTTTTGACCTTATCTGGAACCTCCCATCTGAAAATTTGAAAATTCTTAAAAAATTCGTCGAAAATCTTGATGTCTCCAATCTTTTGTTTTGTACGTTTTTTCCACGTGTCTTGACATGCAAAGTATCCCTGCAACGTTTGGTGAAGATCTGAGTATGTAGTTTTTGACCTTATCTGGAACCTCCTATCTGAAAATTTGAAAATTCTTAAAAAATTCGTCGAAAATCTTGATGTCTCCAATCTCTTGTTTTGTACGTTTTTTCCACGTGTCTTGACATCCAATGTATTCCTGCAATGTTTGGTGGAGATCTGAGTATGTAGTTTTAGACCTTATCTGGAACCTCCTATCTGAAAATTTGAAAATTCTTCAAAAATTCGTCCAAAATCTTGATGTCTCCAATCTCTTGTTTTGTACGTTTTTTCCACGTGTCTCGACCTCCAATGGATCCCTGCAAAGTTTGGTGAAGATCTGAGTATGTCGTTTTTGACCTTATCTGGAACATCCTTTCTGAAAATTTGAAAATTCTTAAAAAATTCGTCGAAAATCTTGATGTCTCCAATCTCTTGTTTTGTACGTTTTTTCCACGTGTCTTGACATCCAATGTATCCCTGCAAAGTTTGGTGAAGATCTGAGTATGTAGTTTTTGACCTTATATGGAACCTCCTATCTGAAAATTTGAAAATTCTTAAAAAAATCGTCCAAAATTTTGATGTCTCCAATCTCTTGTTTTGTACGTTTTTTCCACGTGTCTCGACCTCCAATGGATCCCTGCAAAGTTTGGTGAAGATCTGAGTATGTCGTTTTTGACCTTATCTGGAACCTCCCATCTGAAAATTTGAAAATTCTTAAAAAATTCGTCGAAAATCTTGATGTCTCCGATCTCTTGTTTTGTACGTTTTTTCCACGTGTCTTGACATGCAAAGTATTCCTGCAAAGTTTGGTGAAGATCTGAGTATGTAGTTTTTGACCTCATCTGGAACCTCCTATCTGAAAATTTGAAAATTCTTAAAAAATTCGTCCAAAATCTTGATGTCTCCAATCTCTTGTTTTGTAAGTTTTTTCCACGTGTCTTGACATCCAATGTATCCCTGCAATGTTTGGTGAAGATCTGAGTATGTAGTTTTTGACCTTATCTGGAACCTCCCATCTGAAAATTTGAAAATTCCTAAAAAATCCGTCCAAAATCTTGATGACCCCAATCTCTTGTTTTGTACTTTTTTTCCACGTGTCTCGACCTCCAATGTATCCCTGCAAAGTTTGGTGAAGATCTGAGTATGTAGTTTTTGACCTTATATGGAACCTCCTATCTGAAAATTTGAAAATTCTTAAAAAATTCGTCCAAAATCTTGATGTCACCAATCCTATGTTTTGTATGTTTTTTCCACGTGTCTTGACATCCAATGTATCCATGCAAAGTTTGGTGAAGATCTGAGTATGTCGTTTTTGACCTTATCTGGAACCTCCCATCTGAAAATTTGAAAATTCTTAAAAATTTCGTCGAAAATCTTGATGTCTCCGATCTCTTGTTTTGTACGTTTTTTCCACGTGTCTTGACATCCAATGTATCCCTGCAATGTTTGGTGAAGATCTGAGTATGTAGTTTTTGACCTTATCTGGAACCTCCCATCTGAAAATTTGAAAATTCCTAAAAAATCCGTCCAAAATCTTGATGACCCCAATCTCTTGTTTTGTACGTTTTTTCCACGTGTCTTGACATCCAATGTATCCCTGCAAAGTTTGGTGAAGATCTGAGTATGTAGTTTTTGACCTTATCTGGAACCTCCCATCTGAAAATTTGAAAATTCTTAAAAAATTCGACCAAAATCTTGATGTCTCCAATCTTTTGTTTTGTACGTTTTTTCCACGTGTCTTGACACATAATGTATCCATGCAAAGTTTGGTGAAGATCTGAGTATGTAGTTTTTGACCTTATATGGAACCTCCTATCTGAAAATTTGAAAATTCTTAAAAAATTCGTCCAAAATCTTGATGTCTCCAATCTCTTGTTTTGTACGTTTTTTCCACGTGTCTTGACATCCAATGTATCCCTGCAAAGTTTGGTGAAGATCTGAGTATGTAGTTTTTGACCTTATCTGGAACCTCCCATCTGAAAATTTGAAAATTCCTAAAAAATCCGTGCAAAATCTTGATGACCCCAATCTCTTGTTTTGTACGTTTTTTCCACGTGTCTTGACATCCAATGTATCCATGCAAAGTTTGGTGAAGATCTGAGTATGTCGTTTTTGACCTTATCTGGAACCTCCCATCTGAAAATTTGAAAATTCTTAAAAAATTCGTCGAAAATCTTGATGTCTCCAATCTCTTGTTTTGTACGTTTTTTCCACGTGTCTTGACATGCAAAGTATCCCTGCAACGTTTGGTGAAGACCTGAGTATGTAGTTTTTGACCTTATCTGGAACCTCCTATCTGAAAATTTGAAAATTCTTCAAAAATTCGTCGAAAATCTTGATGTCTCCAATCTCTTGTTTTGTACGTTTTTTCCACGTGTCTTGACATCCAATGTATCCCTGCAATGTTTGGTGGAGATCTGAGTATGTAGTTTTTGACCTTATCTGGGACCTCCTATCAGAAAATTTGAAAATTCTTCAAAAATTCGTCCAAAATCTTGATGTCTCCAATCTCTTGTTTTGTACGTTTTTTCCACGTGTCTTGACATCCAATGTATCCCTGCAAAGTTTGGTGAAGATCTGAGTATGTAGTTTTTGACCTTATCTGGAACCTCCTATCTGAAAATTTGAAAATTCTTAAAAAATTCGTCCAAAATCTTGATGTCTCCAATCTCTTGTTTTGTACGTTTTTTCCACGTGTCTTGATATCCAATGTATCCCTGCAAAGTTTGGTGAAGATCTGAGTATGTCGTTTTTGACCTTATCTGGAACATCCTTTCTGAAAATTTGAAAATTGTTAAAAAATTCGTCCAAAATCTTGATGTCTCCAATCTCTTTTTTGTACGTTTTTTCCACGTGTCTTGACATCCAATGTATCCCTGCAAAGTTTGGTGAAGATCTGAGTATGTAGTTTTTGACCTTATCTGGAACCTCCCATCTGAAAATTTGAAAATTCTTAAAAAATTCGTCGAAAATCTTGATGTCTCCAATCTTTTGTTTTGTACGTTTTTTCCACGTGTCTTGACACATAATGTATCCATGCAAAGTTTGGTGAAGATCTGAGTATGTAGTTTTTGACCTTATATGGAACCTCCTATCTGAAAATTTGAAAATTCTTAAAAAATTCGTCCAAAATCTTGATGTCTCCAATCTCTTGTTTTGTACGTTTTTTCCACGTGTCTTGACATCCAATGTATCCCTGCAAAGTTTGGTGAAGATCTGAGTATGTAGTTTTTGACCTTATCTGGAACCTCCCATCTGAAAATTTGAAAATTCCTAAAAAATCCGTGCAAAATCTTGATGACCCCAATCTCTTGTTTTGTACGTTTTTTCCACGTGTCTTGACATCCAATGTATCCATGCAAAGTTTGGTGAAGATCTGAGTATGTCGTTTTTGACCTTATCTGGAACCTCCCATCTGAAAATTTGAAAATTCTTAAAAAATTCGTCGAAAATCTTGATGTCTCCAATCTCTTGTTTTGTACGTTTTTTCCACGTGTCTTGACATGCAAAGTATCCCTGCAACGTTTGGTGAAGACCTGAGTATGTAGTTTTTGACCTTATCTGGAACCTCCTATCTGAAAATTTGAAAATTCTTCAAAAATTCGTCGAAAATCTTGATGTCTCCAATCTCTTGTTTTGTACGTTTTTTCCACGTGTCTTGACATCCAATGTATCCCTGCAATGTTTGGTGGAGATCTGAGTATGTAGTTTTTGACCTTATCTGGGACCTCCTATCAGAAAATTTGAAAATTCTTCAAAAATTCGTCCAAAATCTTGATGTCTCCAATCTCTTGTTTTGTACGTTTTTTCCACGTGTCTCGACCTCCAATGTATCCCTGCAAAGTTTGGTGAAGATCTGAGTATGTCGTTTTTGACCTTATCTGGAACATCCTTTCTGAAAATTTGAAAATTCTTAAAAAATTCGTCGAAAATCTTGATGTCTCCAATCTCTTGTTTTGTACGTTTTTTCCACGTGTCTTGACATCCAATGTATCCCTGCAAAGTTTGGTGAAGATCTGAGTATGTAGTTTTTGACCTTATATGGAACCTCCTTTCTGAAAATTTGAAAATTCTCAAAAAATTCGTCCATAATCTTGATGTCTCCAATCTCTTGTTTTGTACGTTTTTTCCACGTGTCTTGACATCCAATGTATCCCTGCAAAGTTTGGTGAAGATCTGAGTATGTAGTTTTTGACCTTATATGGAACCTCCTATCTGAAAATTTGAAAATTCTTAAAAAATTCGTCCAAAATCTTGATGTCACCAATCCTATGTTTTGTATGTTTTTTCCACGTGTCTTGACATCCAATGTATCCATGCAAAGTTTGGTGAAGATCTGAGTATGTCGTTTTTGACCTTATCTGGAACCTCCCATCTGAAAATTTGAAAATTCTTAAAAAATTCGTCGAAAATCTTGATGTCTCCAATCTCTTGTTTTGTACGTTTTTTCCACGTGTCTTGACATCCAATGTATCCCTGCAAAGTTTGGTGAAGATCTGAGTATGTAGTTTTTGACCTTATATGGAACCTCCTTTCTGAAAATTTGAAAATTCTCAAAAAATTCGTCCATAATCTTGATGTCTCCAATCTCTTGTTTTGTACGTTTTTTCCACGTGTCTTGACATCCAATGTATCCCTGCAAAGTTTGGTGAAGATCTGAGTATGTAGTTTTTGACCTTATATGGAACCTCCTATCTGAAAATTTGAAAATTCTTAAAAAATTCGTCCAAAATCTTGATGTCACCAATCCTATGTTTTGTATGTTTTTTCCACGTGTCTTGACATCCAATGTATCCATGCAAAGTTTGGTGAAGATCTGAGTATGTCGTTTTTGACCTTATCTGGAACCTCCCATCTGAAAATTTGAAAATTCTTAAAAAATTCGTCGAAAATCTTGATGTCTCCGATCTCTTGTTTTGTACGTTTTTTCCACGTGTCTTGACATGCAAAGTATTCCTGCAAAGTTTGGTGAAGATCTGAGTATGTAGTTTTTGACCTCATCTGGAACGTCCTATCTGAAAATTTGAAAATTCTTAAAAAATTCGTCCAAAATCTTGATGACCCCAATCTCTTGTTTTGTACGTTTTTTCCACGTGTCTTGACATCCAATGTATCCCTGCAAAGTTTGGTGAAGATCTGAGTTTGTAGTTTTTGACCTTATATGGAACCTCCTTTCTGAAAATTTGAGAATTCTTAAAAAATTCGTCCAAAATCTTGATGTCTCCAATCTCTTGTTTTGTACGTTTTTTCCACGTGTCTTGACATCCAATGTATCCATGCAAAGTTTGGTGAAGATCTGAGTATGTCGTTTTTGACCTTATCTGGAACCTCCCATCTGAAAATTTGAAAATTCTTAAAAAATTCGTCGAAAATCTTGATGTCTCCAATCTCTTGTTTTGTACGTTTTTTCCACGTGTCTTGACATGCAAAGTATCCCTGCAACGTTTGGTGAAGATCTGAGTATGTAGTTTTTGACCTTATCTGGAACCTCCTATCTGAAAATTTGAAAATTCTTCAAAAATTCGTCGAAAATCTTGATGTCTCCAATTTTTCTGTTTTGTACGTTTTTTCCACGTGTCTTGACATCCAATGTATCCCTGCAATGTTTGGTTGAGATCTGAGTATGTAGTTTTTGACCTTATCTGGAACCTCCTATCTGAAAATTTGAAAATTCTTCAAAAATTCGTCCAAAATCTTGATGTCTCCAATCTCTTGTTTTGTACGTTTTTTCCACGTGTCTCGACCTCCAATGTATCCCTGCAAAGTTTGGTGAAGATCTGAGTATGTCGTTTTTGACCTTATCTGGAACATCCTTTCTGAAAATTTGAAAATTCTTAAAAAATTCGTCGAAAATCTTGATGTCTCCAATCTCTTGTTTTGTACGTTTTTTCCACGTGTCTTGACATCCAATGTATCCCTGCAAAGTTTGGTGAAGATCTGAGTATGTAGTTTTTGACCTTATATGGAACCTCCTATCTGAAAATTTGAAAATTCTTAAAAAATTCGTCCAAAATCTTGATGTCACCAATCCTATGTTTTGTATGTTTTTTCCACGTGTCTTGACATCCAATGTATCCATGCAAAGTTTGGTGAAGATCTGAGTATGTCGTTTTTGACCTTATCTGGAACCTCCCATCTGAAAATTTGAAAATTCTTAAAAAATTCGTCGAAAATCTTGATGTCTCCGATCTCTTGTTTTGTACGTTTTTTCCACGTGTCTTGACATGCAAAGTATTCCTGCAAAGTTTGGTGAATATCTGACTATGTAGTTTTTGACCTCATCTGGAACCTCCTATCTGAAAATTTGAAAATTCTTTAAAAATTCGTCCAAAATATTGATGTCTCCAATCTCTTGTTTTGTACGTTTTTTCCAAGTGTCTTGACATCCAATGTATCCCTGCAATGTTTGGTGAAGATCTGAGTATGTAGTTTTTGACCTTATCTGGAACCTCCCATCTGAAAATTTGAAAATTCCTAAAAAATCCGTCCAAAATCTTGATGACCCCAATCTCTTGTTTTGTACGTTTTTTCCACGTGTCTTGACATCCAATGTATCCCTGCAAAGTTTGGTGAAGATCTGAGTATGTAGTTTTTGACCTTATCTGGAACCTCCTATCTGAAAATTTGAAAATTCTTAAAAAATTCGTCCAAAATCTTGATCTCTCCAATCTCTTGTTTTGTACGTTTTTTCCACGTGTCTTGATATCCAATGTATCCCTGCAAAGTTTGGTGAAGATCTGAGTATGTCGTTTTTGACCTTATCTGGAACATCCTTTCTGAAAATTTGAAAATTGTTAAAAAATTCGTCCAAAATCTTGATGTCTCCAATCTCTTTTTTGTACGTTTTTTCCACGTGTCTTGACATCCAATGTATCCCTGCAAAGTTTGGTGAAGATCTGAGTATGTAGTTTTTGACCTTATCTGGAACCTCCCATCTGAAAATTTGAAAATTCTTAAAAAATTCGACCAAAATCTTGATGTCTCCAATCTTTTGTTTTGTACGTTTTTTCCACGTGTCTTGACACATAATGTATCCATGCAAAGTTTGGTGAAGATCTGAGTATGTAGTTTTTGACCTTATATGGAACCTCCTATCTGAAAATTTGAAAATTCTTAAAAAATTCGTCCAAAATCTTGATGTCTCCAATCTCTTGTTTTGTACGTTTTTTCCACGTGTCTTGACATCCAATGTATCCCTGCAAAGTTTGGTGAAGATCTGAGTATGTAGTTTTTGACCTTATCTGGAACCTCCTATCTGAAAATTTGAAAATTCCTAAAAAATCCGTGCAAAATCTTGATGACCCCAATCTCTTGTTTTGTACGTTTTTTCCACGTGTCTTGACATCCAATGTATCCATGCAAAGTTTGGTGAAGATCTGAGTATGTCGTTTTTGACCTTATCTGGAACCTCCCATCTGAAAATTTGAAAATTCTTAAAAAATTCGTCGAAAATCTTGATGTCTCCAATCTCTTGTTTTGTACGTTTTTTCCACGTGTCTTGACATGCAAAGTATCCCTGCAACGTTTGGTGAAGATCTGAGTATGTAGTTTTTGACCTTATCTGGAACCTCCTATCTGAAAATTTGAAAATTCTTCAAAAATTCGTCGAAAATCTTGATGTCTCCAATCTCTTGTTTTGTACGTTTTTTTCCACGTGTCTTGACATCCAATGTATCCCTGCAATGTTTGGTGGAGATCTGAGTATGTAGTTTTTGACCTTATCTGGGACCTCCTATCAGAAAATTTGAAAATTCTTCAAAAATTCGTCCAAAATCTTGATGTCTCCAATCTCTTGTTTTGTACGTTTTTTCCACGTGTCTCGACCTCCAATGTATCCCTGCAAAGTTTGGTGAAGATCTGAGTATGTCGTTTTTGACCTTATCTGGAACATCCTTTCTGAAAATTTGAAAATTCTTAAAAAATTCGTCGAAAATCTTGATGTCTCCAATCTCTTGTTTTGTACGTTTTTTCCACGTGTCTTGACATCCAATGTATCCCTGCAAAGTTTGGTGAAGATCTGAGTATGTAGTTTTTGACCTTATATGGAACCTCCTTTCTGAAAATTTGAAAATTCTCAAAAAATTCGTCCATAATCTTGATGTCTCCAATCTCTTGTTTTGTACGTTTTTTCCACGTGTCTTGACATCCAATGTATCCCTGCAAAGTTTGGTAAAGATCTGAGTATGTAGTTTTTGACCTTATATGGAACCTCCTATCTGAAAATTTGAAAATTCTTAAAAAATTCGTCCAAAATCTTGATGTCACCAATCCTATGTTTTGTATGTTTTTTCCACGTGTCTTGACATCCAATGTATCCATGCAAAGTTTGGTGAAGATCTGAGTATGTCGTTTTTGACCTTATCTGGAACCTCCCATCTGAAAATTTGAAAATTCTTAAAAAATTCGTCGAAAATCTTGATGTCTCCAATCTCTTGTTTTGTACGTTTTTTCCACGTGTCTTGACATCCAATGTATCCCTGCAAAGTTTGGTGAAGATCTGAGTATGTAGTTTTTGACCTTATATGGAACCTCCTTTCTGAAAATTTGAAAATTCTCAAAAAATTCGTCCATAATCTTGATGTCTCCAATCTCTTGTTTTGTACGTTTTTTCCACGTGTCTTGACATCCAATGTATCCCTGCAAAGTTTGGTGAAGATCTGAGTATGTAGTTTTTGACCTTATATGGAACCTCCTATCTGAAAATTTGAAAATTCTTAAAAAATTCGTCCAAAATCTTGATGTCACCAATCCTATGTTTTGTATGTTTTTTCCACGTGTCTTGACATCCAATGTATCCATGCAAAGTTTGGTGAAGATCTGAGTATGTCGTTTTTGACCTTATCTGGAACCTCCCATCTGAAAATTTGAAAATTCTTAAAAAATTCGTCGAAAATCTTGATGTCTCCGATCTCTTGTTTTGTACGTTTTTTCCACGTGTCTTGACATGCAAAGTATTCCTGCAAAGTTTGGTGAAGATCTGAGTATGTAGTTTTTGACCTCATCTGGAACGTCCTATCTGAAAATTTGAAAATTCTTAAAAAATTCGTCCAAAATCTTGATGACCCCAATCTCTTGTTTTGTACGTTTTTTCCACGTGTCTTGACATCCAATGTATCCCTGCAAAGTTTGGTGAAGATCTGAGTTTGTAGTTTTTGACCTTATATGGAACCTCCTTTCTGAAAATTTGAGAATTCTTAAAAAATTCGTCCAAAATCTTGATGTCTCCAATCTCTTGTTTTGTACGTTTTTTCCACGTGTCTTGACATCCAATGTATCCATGCAAAGTTTGGTGAAGATCTGAGTATGTCGTTTTTGACCTTATCTGGAACCTCCCATCTGAAAATTTGAAAATTCTTAAAAAATTCGTCGAAAATCTTGATGTCTCCAATCTCTTGTTTTGTACGTTTTTTCCACGTGTCTTGACATGCAAAGTATCCCTGCAACGTTTGGTGAAGATCTGAGTATGTAGTTTTTGACCTTATCTGGAACCTCCTATCTGAAAATTTGAAAATTCTTCAAAAATTCGTCGAAAATCTTGATGTCTCCAATCTCTTGTTTTGTACGTTTTTTCCACGTGTCTTGACATCCAATGTATCCCTGCAATGTTTGGTTGAGATCTGAGTATGTAGTTTTTGACCTTATCTGGAACCTCCTATCTGAAAATTTGAAAATTCTTCAAAAATTCGTCCAAAATCTTGATGTCTCCAATCTCTTGTTTTGTACGTTTTTTCCACGTGTCTCGACCTCCAATGTATCCCTGCAAAGTTTGGTGAAGATCTGAGTATGTCGTTTTTGACCTTATCTGGAACATCCTTTCTGAAAATTTGAAAATTCTTAAAAAATTCGTCGAAAATCTTGATGTCTCCAATCTCTTGTTTTGTACGTTTTTTCCACGTGTCTTGACATCCAATGTATCCCTGCAAAGTTTGGTGAAGATCTGAGTATGTAGTTTTTGACCTTATATGGAACCTCCTATCTGAAAATTTGAAAATTCTTAAAAAATTCGTCCAAAATCTTGATGTCACCAATCCTATGTTTTGTATGTTTTTTCCACGTGTCTTGACATCCAATGTATCCATGCAAAGTTTGGTGAAGATCTGAGTATGTCGTTTTTGACCTTATCTGGAACCTCCCATCTGAAAATTTGAAAATTCTTAAAAAATTCGTCGAAAATCTTGATGTCTCCGATCTCTTGTTTTGTACGTTTTTTCCACGTGTCTTGACATGCAAAGTATTCCTGCAAAGTTTGGTGAATATCTGACTATGTAGTTTTTGACCTCATCTGGAACCTCCTATCTGAAAATTTGAAAATTCTTTAAAAATTCGTCCAAAATATTGATGTCTCCAATCTCTTGTTTTGTACGTTTTTTCCAAGTGTCTTGACATCCAATGTATCCCTGCAATGTTTGGTGAAGATCTGAGTATGTAGTTTTTGACCTTATCTGGAACCTCCCATCTGAAAATTTGAAAATTCCTAAAAAATCCGTCCAAAATCTTGATGACCCCAATCTCTTGTTTTGTACGTTTTTTCCACGTGTCTTGACATCCAATGTATCCCTGCAAAGTTTGGTGAAGATCTGAGTATGTAGTTTTTGACCTTATCTGGAACCTCCTATCTGAAAATTTGAAAATTCTTAAAAAATTCGTCCAAAATCTTGATGTCTCCAATCTCTTGTTTTGTACGTTTTTTCCACGTGTCTTGATATCCAATGTATCCCTGCAAAGTTTGGTGAAGATCTGAGTATGTCGTTTTTGACCTTATCTGGAACATCCTTTCTGAAAATTTGAAAATTGTTAAAAAATTCGTCCAAAATCTTGATGTCTCCAATCTCTTTTTTGTACGTTTTTTCCACGTGTCTTGACATCCAATGTATCCCTGCAAAGTTTGGTGAAGATCTGAGTATGTAGTTTTTGACCTTATCTGGAACCTCCCATCTGAAAATTTGAAAATTCTTAAAAAATTCGACCAAAATCTTGATGTCTCCAATCTTTTGTTTTGTACGTTTTTTCCACGTGTCTTGACACATAATGTATCCATGCAAAGTTTGGTGAAGATCTCAGTATGTAGTTTTTGACCTTATATGGAACCTCCTATCTGAAAATTTGAAAATTCTTAAAAAATTCGTCCAAAATCTTGATGTCTCCAATCTCTTGTTTTGTACGTTTTTTCGACGTGTCTTGACATCCAATGTATCCCTGCAAAGTTTGGTGAAGATCTGAGTATGTAGTTTTTGACCTTATCTGGAACCTCCTATCTGAAAATTTGAAAATTCCTAAAAAATCCGTGCAAAATCTTGATGACCCCAATCTCTTGTTTTGTACGTTTTTTCCACGTGTCTTGACATCCAATGTATCCATGCAAAGTTTGGTGAAGATCTGAGTATGTCGTTTTTGACCTTATCTGGAACCTCCCATCTGAAAATTTGAAAATTCTTAAAAAATTCGTCGAAAATCTTGATGTCTCCAATCTCTTGTTTTGTACGTTTTTTCCACGTGTCTTGACATGCAAAGTATCCCTGCAACGTTTGGTGAAGATCTGAGTATGTAGTTTTTGACCTTATCTGGAACCTCCTATCTGAAAATTTGAAAATTCTTCAAAAATTCGTCGAAAATCTTGATGTCTCCAATCTCTTGTTTTGTACGTTTTTTCCACGTGTCTTGACATCCAATGTATCCCTGCAATGTTTGGTGGAGATCTGAGTATGTAGTTTTTGACCTTATCTGGGACCTCCTATCAGAAAATTTGAAAATTCTTCAAAAATTCGTCCAAAATCTTGATGTCTCCAATCTCTTGTTTTGTACGTTTTTTCCACGTGTCTCGACCTCCAATGTATCCCTGCAAAGTTTGGTGAAGATCTGAGTATGTCGTTTTTGACCTTATCTGGAACATCCTTTCTGAAAATTTGAAAATTCTTAAAAAATTCGTCGAAAATCTTGATGTCTCCAATCTCTTGTTTTGTACGTTTTTTCCACGTGTCTTGACATCCAATGTATCCCTGCAAAGTTTGGTGAAGATCTGAGTATGTAGTTTTTGACCTTATATGGAACCTCCCATCTGAAAATTTGAAAATTCCTAAAAAATCCGTCCAAAATCTTGATGACCCCAATCTCTTGTTTTGTACTTTTTTTCCACGTGTCTTGACATCCAATGTATCCCTGCAAAGTTTGGTGAAGATCTGATTATGTAGTTTTTGATCTTATCTGGAACCTCCTATCTGAAAATTTGAAAATTCTTAAAAAATTCGTCCAAAATCTTGATGTCTCCAATCTCTTGTTTTGTACGTTTTTTCCACGTGTCTTGATATCCAATGTATCCCTGCAAAGTTTGGTGAAGATCTGAGTATGTTGTTTTTGACCTTATCTGGAACATCCTTTCTGAAAATTTGAAAATTGTTAAAAAATTCGTCCAAAATCTTGATGTCTCCTATCTCTTGTTTTGTACGTTTTTTCCACGTGTCTTGACATCCAATGTATCCATGCAAAGTTTGGTGAAGATCTGAGTATGTAGTTTTTGACCTTATCTGGAACCTCCCATCTGAAAATTTGAAAATTCTTAAAAAATTCGACCAATATCTTGATGTCTCCAATCTCTTGTTTTGTACGTTTTTTCCACGTGTCTTGACACATAATGTATCCATGCAAAGTTTGGTGAAGATCTGAGTATGTAGTTTTTGACCTTATATGGAACCTCCTATCTGAAAATTTAAAAATTCTTAAAAAATTCGTCCAAAATCTTGATGTCTCCAATCTCTTGTTTTGTACGTTTTTTCCACGTGTCTTGACATCCAATGTATCCCTGCAAAGTTTGGTGAAGATCTGAGTATGTAGTTTTTGAACTTATCTGGAACCTCCCATCTGAAAATTTGAAAATTCTTAAAAAATTCGACCAAAATCTTGATGTCTCCAATCTTTTGTTTTGTACATTTTTTCCACGTGTCTTGACACATAATGTATCCATGCAAAGTTTGGTGAAGATCTGAGTATGTAGTTTTTGACCTTATATGGAACCTCCTATCTGAAAATTTGAAAATTCTTAAAAAATTCGTCCAAAATCTTGATGTCTCCAATCTCTTGTTTTGTACGTTTTTTCCACGTGTCTTGACATCCAATGTATCCCTGCAAAGTTTGGTGAAGATCTGAGTATGTAGTTTTTGACCTTATCTGGAACCTCCCATCTGAAAATTTGAAAATTCCTAAAAAATCCGTGCAAAATCTTGATGACCCCAATCTCTTGTTTTGTACGTTTTTTCCACGTGTCTTGACATCCAATGTATTCCTGCAATGTTTGGTGAAGATCTGAGTATGTAGTTTTTGACCTTATATGGAACCTCCTATCTGAAAATTTGAAAATTCTTAAAAAATTCGACCAAAATCTTGATGTTCCGAATCCTATGTTTTGTATGTTTTTTCCACGTGTCTTGACATCCAATGTATCCATGCAAAGTTTGGTGAAGATCTGAGTATGTAGTTTTTGACCTTATATTGAACCTCCCATCTGAAAATTTGAAAATTCTAAAAAATTCGTCCAAAATCTTGATGACCCCAATCTCTTGTTTTGTACGTTTTTTCCACGTGTCTTGACATCCAAAGTATCCCTGCAAAGTTTGGTGAAGATCTGAGTATGTAGTTTTTGACCTTATATGGAACCTCCTTTCTGAAAATTTGAGAATTCTTAAAAAATTCGTCCAAAATCTTGATGTCTCCAATCTCTTGTTTTGTACGTTTTTTCCACGTGTCTTGACATCCAATGTATCCATGCAAAGTTTGGTGAAGATCTGAGTATGTCGTTTTTGACCTTATCTGGAACCTCCCATCTGAAAATTTGAAAATTCTTAAAAAATTCGTCGAAAATCTTGATGTCTCCAATCTTTTGTTTTGTACGTTTTTTCCACGTGTCTTGACATGCAAAGTATCCCTGCAACGTTTGGTGAAGATCTGAGTATGTAGTTTTTGACCTTATCTGGAACCTCCTATCTGAAAATTTGAAAATTCTTAAAAAATTCGTCCAAAATCTTGATGTCTCCAATCTCTTGTTTTGTACGTTTTTCCCACGTGTCTTGACATCCAATGTATCCCTGCAAAGTTTGGTGAAGATCTGAGTATGTCGTTTTTGCCCTTATCTGGAACCTCCCATCTGAAAATTTGAAAATTCTTAAAAAATTCGTCGAAAATCTTGATGTCTCCAATCTTTTGTTTTGTACGTTTTTTCCACGTGTCTTGACATGCAAAGTATCCCTGCAACGTTTGGTGAAGATCTGAGTATGTAGTTTTTGACCTTATCTGGAACCTCCTATCTGAAAATTTGAAAATTCTTAAAAAATTCGTCCATAATCTTGATGTCTCCAATCTCTTGTTTTGTACGTTTTTTCCTCGTGTCTTGACATCCAATGTATCCCTGCAAAGTTTGGTGAAGATCTGAGTATGTAGTTTTTGACCTTATATGGAACCTCCTATCTGAAAATTTGAAAATTCTTAAAAAATTCGTCCAAAATCTTGATGTCACCAATCCTATGTTTTGTATGTTTTTTCCACGTGTCTCGACATCCAATGTATCCATGCAAAGTTTGGTGAAGATCTGAGTATGTCGTTTTTGACCTTATCTGGAACCTCCCATCTGAAAATTTGAAAATTCTTAAAAAATTCGTCGAAAATCTTGATGTCTCCGATCTCTTGTTTTGTACGTTTTTTCCACGTGTCTTGACATGCAAAGTATTCCTGCAAAGTTTGGTGAAGATCTGAGTATGTAGTTTTTGATCTCATCTGGAACCTCCTAAGTAGTACAATAAGCCCGGTTCTGCGCCCGAAAGTGGCGCTCGGTGGGGCAGAGCACAGTTTGGTTGCACATATTCACTTTCCCGGCACACAAGTACGACAGTGTTTTTGAAAATGTAGTAGTGCAGGTGTCCGGGTACTGAATTTTCATTTGGGGCTCGGTGGCGCTCGGTGGGGCTCGCCAAACCTCAAAAACTCACTTTCTCTCCACGCTCCGCGCCTTATTTATTGCGCTAACGATGTTTCACAGCGTAGAAAACAGCACCAAAACATCAAAAACTCATTTTGATTATTTGGAGCTCACCAAAACCTCAAAAACTTATTTTTATTAATTGAGGTTCACCAAACCTCAAAAATTTTTATTTTCTCTCTATGTTCAACGCCTTATTTATTGCGCTGACACAACGTGATAAGTAAATAATGCAGTTTTTTATTCTTGAAGGATGAATGCACCTTATCGTAATTTTCCAACTCCGGCAATGTTTGTATATCGTGATCTTTGTAAACCTCTCTCTCGGGAACGATGTGCCACACACACGCGCGTGCACGCCTATATTGTGACGCAAACAAACAAACAAATAATATTTTTTTTTTAAGATTCCTGGCCCCCTAACCCCACTTCCGGTTGCTATTTTGGATTTCCGAACATAGGTTCTATTCATATTTTTTCTCACATATAGGCATACGTGACGAATCCGCAAACAGATTTTTCCTAAGTCTTACCGTTTCCAAGATAACCCCACTTCCGGTTGCCATTTTGGATTTCCGATCATAGCTTCTATTCATACTTTTTCTCACGTATAGGTGTACCTGATGAATCACCAAACAGATTTTTCCTAAGTCTTACCCTTTCCAAGATAACCCCACTTCCGGTCGCCATTTTGGATTTCCGAACATAGGTTCTATTCATATTTTACTTACATATAGGCGTATGTGACGAATCCGCAAACAGATTTTTTCTAAGTCTTACCGTTTCAAAGATAACCCCACTTCCGGTCGCCATTTTGAATTTCCGAGCATAGGTTCTATTCATATTTTACTTACATATAGGCGTACATGACGAATCCGCAAACAGATTTTTCCTAAGTCTCACTGTTTCCAAGATAACTAGTAGTCCAATCAGCCCGGTTGAACGTCCTCTTGTGGTGAGCTGAAGTGGTGAGCTCGCCTTAATGGATTTCTCTCGTAAGGCATGAGCTCTATTTGATGGCGCAGTGTTGCTAGCTCCTTACTCGAAAAAATCACCAAGGTTTTTGGGGGTAACCTAACCTAAAACAAGAAGCTGGCAACCTTTTTCTCGCAGTGTTGCCAGCTTCTCACTCGAAAAAATCACCAAGGTTTTTGTCTTGGCCTAACCTAACCTAAAGCAAGGTGCAGGCAACCTTGCTTGAGGCTTGCCTTACAGTGCATAAAGCAAGGTTGCCAACCTACTGGTACTTTTGCCATGGTTTTTTACAAAAAAGAGAGAGGAGAGAGAGAGGGAGGGAGGAGTTAAACAGCCGACAGCCTACCTACAGCTTTTCTTGTCTAACCTAACCTAAAGCAAGGGGCTGGCAACTTTACTTAAGGCATGCCTTACAGTGCATAAACAATTTTTGCCAACCTACATATACAGGGCAAGGAGAGTCGGCACTGCCGTAAAAGAGAGAGAGATGGATGGGTGGGAACACTACACGGGTTCAACGTCATCAAGTAAAAATCGCCTTAATGGTTTTTTCTTGTAAGGTACGATCTCTATTTTCTCGCGGTGTTACCAACTCCTACCTACACTTTTTTTTTAGTTGGCAAGGGCTAGAGAGAGAGAAAAACTTATAGCTGGGAACAGTAACGAGCGAATGCGCCAAATTAAAAAAAAAATGTGTGTATGGAAAAAAAATACGATTGTGTAATTTTTTATGATGTATGTTTGCATGTAAAAATAAGTATACCTGAAAGTTTTAGAATTTCAAAATAGCTATATATATATTTGCTATTATATCAGCCGAAACAATAGAATATATATAAACAAGTACATTTTCATAGTTTCATACCTCTACTAGATTGGTAGAAAAATATACTAATGGGCAATAAAATCTGAAGAAGATTCGTGTCTAGCAAAAAATAAACTAAATAGAATTACACATGCATACAATATTTATTGTGCTTTTTCCTATCTACAATCATATTTTTCTTATATATTTTTTTAAATTTTTTTACAGGGTTTATTTTGTAAACACTCTACCACCAACAGATCACATATAAATAAACATACCCCCCAAAAAAATGCGCTCCATGAAAAGTTGTCCTGTGTGCAAGATAACCATATCAAGCGAACATTTTGCAAGACATTGTCGTACCTGCGTGCCAGGCAAGCATTTAGCTGCCACTGAACTATGTTCCGGATGCAATATACAGATCACAATTGCGTATGTCGAGAAGCATAAGCTTAATTGTCTAGGCAAAAATACATCTGGGGCCCAGCCTTCGACCTCCACCAAGAGGAAGGCAGAAGCAGCCTCCATCAATGCACCACCCGCCAAACGCGTCAAGCCTGTGACAAAAACAAACCAGACTGCTTTCGAGCGGTTGTTAGAGGACTTTGTCCTCACTTCGGAAGGCTCATGCGACGTGCGTAGTTTTTTGGAGAACGTGCAAGCCGAAATTATTTCCATCCTCGGCGATGCACTGGCTACGTACTCCACCAAATTCTACGCATCGCTACGTTGCCAGTACAAGAAGCCGTCCGATGAAATTTACAGCTTCTGCCACAACACCAAGGCGAAGACGCTGCATCTGGCGGATGTCGACAACCTCGAGGCCATCTACAACCAGTTTGCCGATGAGCTGGTGGCAAAACAGGAGGAACATCAAGCTAAAGGCTCGGGGGGTTCGCTGTGTGGCGAGCCTCACGAACTGTGCGTCAAACTTTGTAAGTTCGTGCCTCTCTCCGCCTCCAGCTACGTCCACTTACCACCTACCATTGTGGCAAAAAAGGCCGTCCTGAACATCCAAAATAAAGATAACAAGTGCTTCGTATGGTCGGTGCTTGCAGCGTTGCACCCTGTCGACAGGAAAAACCATCCACACCGAGTTAACCACTACCGACCCTACGAGGCAGAGCTGGAAGTTGCGATGGCTGGGATCAACTACCCGGTGGCGCTTTCGGACATTCGAAAGTTTGAGGTTCGTGCACGGTTGGCCATCAACGTTTACGGTCTCACTGACGAAAATGCGGTGCACCCTATTCGCGTGAGCGACGTAAACGTTGATGGTGCGCAGGAAATTCACCTTCTGCTCATCAAGGACGAGATCAATCACCACTACACCCTCATCCGTTCCCTCTCTAGACTTGTTTCGAGCCAGCGGAGCAGTGATAGTCACCACATAGAAGTTTGTCGAAGGTGCTTGTCTACATTTCATAATCGAGAACAGCAGGACTACCTGCACATCCGAGGTCCCAACATCGCTGCAGAGAAACTTGCCAGCCACAAGATCTACTGCAATGCCAACGAGCCTGGTGTGGCAGTCTTACCCAAAGCTGGCACCGTGGAGCGTTTCCACATGCACGGTGCCATGGTGGAGCACCCCGCTATCATCATCGCGGATTTCGAGGCCTTCCTCAAACCCCTGTCCACTTGCGATCCCGACCCTGAAGTTTCCTCCACCACCCCTTACCAACTCCACGAGGCTTCGAGTTATGCATACGTTGTGGTGCGACGTGACCAGCACATTGCCCCCGAGCCCTACGTGTATCGCGGTCCCGACGCAGCCAAACACTTCCTCGAGAGGATGGTTGTCGAGGCCAATGAGATAGGGAAGGTACTGTTGGCCCCCAAGTCTATGCTCCCACTGTCCCCCGATGATCAACGTAGACACGACGAGGCCATCGCTTGCCCTGTCTGCGTCAAGGAGTACACCGCCAACAACCGTAAAGTCCAACACCATGATCACTTTAACGGTAGGTATGTTGGTCCATGGTGCAACGGATGCAACCTCATGGCCCGGGACCCGCGATTTATCCCTGTGTTTTTTCATAATGGCTCGGGATACGACTTCCACCACCTCGTCAAGCATCTTGGGTACGACGACATGCGAATCAACGTCCTGGCGCAGAACGAGGAGCGTTACATTAGCTTGAGCAAGTGGGTGCGAATCTCAGGAACACACTCTACCGTCGAGCTTCGCTTCCTCGACTCTCTGAGGTTCCTCCCGGCCAGCCTCGATGCTCTCGCAGGGAAGCTTAGCGACGAGCAAATGTTCATTACCTCCGGAAACTTTCCGAACTTGGACGCCGGCCTCTTCAAGCGTAAGGGGGTCTATCCCTACGAATACATCACAGACCCTTTCAAGTTCGCGGAGACGTCGCTACCTCCCCAGGCGAAGTTCTACAGTCAGCTACGCGGCTCGAACATCACCGACGAAGAATATCACCATGCCCAGTCCATGTGGCACGAGCTGGGCTGTCGAACTCTCGGGGACTACCACGACGCCTACCTCAGACTTGATGTGACGCTCCTCGCCGACGTGTTCCAGACGTTCCGTGCGACCGCCATGAAGATCTACCAGCTGGACCCTGCCTACTTCTACAGTCTCCCCGGACTGGCGTGGTCAGCCATGTTTCTGGTGACGAAGATCAAGCTGGAGCTTCTTTCGAACGTGGACATGATGCTGTTTGTGGAACGCGCCGTGCGGGGTGGAATGGTCCAGGTGTCGCAGCGACACTCGCGCGCCAACAATCACCACATGGCCACCGGCTACGACCCCTCACAACCGTCCAGCTACATCATGTACACGGACGTCAATAACCTCTACGGACACTCCATGATGCAGCCACTCCCTTTTAGAGGCTTCGAGTGGGCTGACCCTTCCAACTTCGACGTCGAAAGCTTCGACGATTCGGAACATGGGTTCTTCGCCGAGGTGGATCTTGAGTTCTCCGAGAAGCTGCAGGATTTGTTCTGCGATCTTCCCCCTGCACCCGAGTTCAAGTGTCCACCCGATTCCAACCAGAAGAAGCTCGTCATGGATTTCGAGCCCAAAGAGCGTTATGTCCTGCACTACCAGAATCTCCGGTGGTTGATGCAGCGAGGGGTCACGGTCTGCGCAGTTCACCACATCCTCAAGTTCGAGCATTCTCCATGGTTGAAGCCATATATTGAAGTCAACACCAAACACCGCACTGCAGCCACGTCCGAGCTTGATAAGGATTTCTTCAAGCTTATGAACAATGCAGTGTTTGGCAAAACTATGGAGAATGTACGGAATCGCATGGACATAAAATTGGTAACGAGGAAAGCACAATGTCGCAGGCTCGTAGCAAACCCGTTATTCAAATCGAGGACCATTTATAACGAACAGCTTGCTCTGGTGCATATGAGGAAGAGTGAGGTGAGGCTCGACAAGCCAATTTATGTTGGTGCCTCAGTATTAGACCTGAGCAAGCTGCACATGTTTCAAACATATTATGGGATACTACGCCAGCACTATAACGACAATATTAGCCTACTCTACACGGACACGGACAGCTTGGTGTACCACGTTCGCACGGACGACGCGTACGGGGATATAGCCACAGCTCCATCTTTGGTTAACCTCTTCGACACCTCGGGCTATACCCAGCCGAACCAGTACGGCATCCTGCCCCGAAACAAAAAAGTGCCTGGCAAACTCAAAGACGAGAAGGACGGTGATGTAATTCTCGAGTTTGCAGGTCTTCGCGCCAAGGCCTATGCCATCAAAGCCGAGGGCAGCGTTACCAAGAAGGCCAAGGGTGTCGGCAGACAGGTGGTTCGGGAGCATCTCGCATTCGAGGACTTTGTTGATTGCCTCAAGACCAGGTCGTCGGTTCTAAGAGAAGAACAACGCATCCAGAGCGTCGGCCATATCATCACCACAAACAAAGTTAGAAAAATTGCCCTGGATCCCAACGACGACAAGAGGTGCGTTCTCGAGTGTGGTATTCACACATTGCCGTGGGGGCACTATCGCTTAGCAGAAAGCAAAACCTGCAACATATGTCCACCTTCAACAGAAGATTCATAAAAAAACAAAAACAAAACAAAAAAAATCATGTTGTTAGTTATTACAAAAAAAAAACATTGACTGTCATTACAAAAAACTTTGACCGTATTCTTAAATAACCAGCATGCCTATGAATTTGTTCGGTTTCAAAAAACAGATCATTATGGAAACCATACCAGATCATGAAGTCTTACCTTCCGTGTTACCTAAACTCAACGGTCTGTTGATCATTCACCTCAACAGCATTTGGACGAAACTGAATGACGATGTGGGCAAGATGTTTTATGTTTTTAATAACAATTTACATTTCTACGAAATTCCAATCGACGGGAAACTTCAAATCACCGTGAATCCGGAAAACGCAGGCGAAATCAAAATTTCTACCGGCAAGAACATTTTTCGAATCAAGCACGACAAGATGCTTTCTAACATTACGTACGATGTGTCTGCAGGAGATTATTTTTACATAGAACTCCTTGGAGATTACGACAAACTTATTCCTCTCTTCGTAGAATTACGAATCGTCTATCCTATTATAAATAACCGTTAACCAAAAATGCCTAACGACATTTTCGGCAACACCAAGCGTGTAGACCATGCAGAAGAGATTCTCATGTTGGACATTCGAGTTAAGAAGTTGAGGACCGATTTGATCGCTTTGCAGGAAACCTTAAACAAAAGTTTAGAGTCGGAAATCGCTACGCTCCAAACGCAATGTCTCGATCCCATTCTGAAAATCGATTCCGAACTGAAGACGCTGATAAAAAATTATGTCGACGTACCTTCTTACGACAACGTTCAAAATATACAGTTGAGCGTGGATTCGCTTCAAAATGATTTGGCCAAATTACAGCAATTTCAAGCGAAAAATGAAGATTTGGAAAAATTGAAACTCGAAATCGAAGAACGAACTTCCGCAATAGAAAAGAATTTCTCTGAACTTCAAACCGTCGTGAACGATATAGACGCAGAACGCTTGCATGTCGTCGTTTCCAAATTACAAGAAGAATTCACCAGCACGTTGGAAGAAATTAAATCCAAGTTGCAGACTTTGGAAGATACCATGACGAACCTACCATCGTCGGACGAACTGCAGGTCATCGGTAAAAGCGTCGCGAACATAAAAATTCAATTGGAGGCCTATCGAGATTTCGAACACATTTAAACCACCATCGCCACGCTTCAGGCGTCCTTGGAATTGATCAACGAAGAAATTAAAAATATTCACGCTGAAGCGAGAGCGTTGACGAGCATTCAAGACACGTTGAGCGCGGTTCAGCAGAAGATCGAATATTTAGAAAATTTGAACGTCGAAACGAATCTCGCTCATTTTCATCACGTACTGGACAACATACAGGGTGACTTGGAATCGTTACGGACGAGCGTGCCTTCGAGCGAAGATTTGGAAAAATTGAAAACGGCGGTGACGGCACTATCCGAATCGAGCGACATCAAAAATTCATTGAGCGATCTCGAGAGTAGGGTGGCCAATCTCCCCACCTCCAAAGAATTGCACGCTTTGAAAAGAAACATATCACGTATGCTGAAACGACTAGAAACGGAAACGGCGAACGTGGAACAGATTCGAGACGAAATTAGTTCGCTGGTGTCGACGCTGCCCACTTCGCAGAGCGTCGCCGATCTTCACACGCAGTTTACAGAGATGCGAATCATCGTGAACGATCTTACCGAGAAGAGCTCGAAATTGAATCAAGTCGAGAACCTTCAGAACATCGTCGTCAACATCAGAGATCAAGTTGGAGTGCTGGAATCCACGCAGGAATCGACGCTGGCTTCTTTCGGTGCCAAGTTGCAAGAACTCAACGAAAACTACAAGCAGTTGAACGTGGAAGTAAAAATCAAACCGTCATTTTCTACCGTAACGGATACCATAGTCGAACATTTGTTGCCTGTACAAAACACGCTGGGTCAGCTTCACAGCAACCTCGTTAGCGTCGATACTAAATTCGCTAAACTGCATTCTCTGCAAGCCATCGAAATCAACAGCGTACCCAATCAACAGAGAATCTCCACGTTCATCGAAGGTAACAAACTGTACATGTTGCATCCTTATCATCCGTACTACAAGTTTCTCCTCGATGGCACGATTCAGATAAACGAATTTTCGTACTGGTCTCACGGTAGAAAAGCTAGCGTTCCCACCATGACTTTCATATCGAATCGTGGTGTCCAGAAAGCAGGAAACATTCCTCTGGCACGTTGGAACGAAACGCGCAACATATATGAAAAACACGAAGACGAAGATCTCACCGTTTTCGACGTGAGTGCCGGCGATAAGCTGATCATTCAAAACACGAGCGAAGTGCCGCCCTCTTTGAATCCCATCACGCTTGTGCTTCTCTTGAAACGTAATCTCTAAACAAAAAATGTCTAGGCAAGCCATCGTCGAAGAATTTCTTAAACCTGCACGCCGCAACTACGAACGTTTGGCTGTGGTAACCAAGGGCATCGACGACCTCTGGCAAAGTGACCTCGTGGAGATGAGTAGCGGCAATTTGAAAAACGTACATAAATTGAACAAGGGCAACAAGTACCTTCTCACCGTCATAGACACGTTTTCGAAATTCGCATGGGCTCTACCTTTGAAAGCCAAAACGGGAACATGCGTCACGGAAGCATTCAAATTAATTTTTCGCGAAAGCGGCGACAGACGACCACGGTTTCTGCAAACAGACAAGGGGAAGGAATTTTACAACGCCGTATTCCAAAAGTTTATTCAAAAACACAAGATTCGACATTATTCGACCTTCAGTCACATCAAAGCCAGCATCGTGGAAAGATTCAATCGAACCTTGAAAACACACATGTGGAAACGATTCACGCTTCGGGGAAATTACAAATGGGTCGACATCCTGCCGGAACTCGTCGACACCTATAATGATACAGTACACAGAACGATAGGCATGAAGCCAGTTGACGTTACCAAGTCCGACGAGCAGCGTATAATTTCTACCGTTTACTGTCCAAAGTACACACCCACGACAAAAAAAGCTAAATACAAAATTGGAGACCGGGTGAGGATCAGCAAATTCAAACGCACCTTCGAGAAGGGATTCACAAAAAATTGGAGCACGGAACTTTTTACCGTGGTTCGAGTTCCACCCGGAAACCGACACACGTATATAATAAAAGATAGTAGCGGCGAGATTTTGAAAGGAAGATTTTACGAAAAGGAACTCTCTAAAACAAAACACCCCGACACGTACCTCATCGAGAAAGTATTGCGTAGGAAAGGTGACAAACTGTTTGTCAAATGGCTGGGACTTCCGGAAAAGAGTTGGATCGACGCGGACGAAGTGATCTTGTGAGTACGTGGAACGTGGTGAAGCGTCTACCGGATCCGGAAAGTCAATCGAGAAAAAAAAAGAACGGCGAGTTGCTTCCCGACAGCATCCGCTGTCTGATCGTAGGTCCTTCGGGGTGTGGGAAAACGACACTGCTCGTGGACAATTTTCTCCTCGCACCGAATTGGTTAAATTGGAAGAACAGGCACCTGTACGTGTTCTCGAAAAGTTTGGAGCAATCCAAATACCAGCAACTGATGAAACTGTACGATGGTCTGGACATTGCAACGTTCGCCTCGGAAATAAAACCACTCGACGATTGTCGTGAAAATTCAGTCGTTGTGTTCGACGACGCCATCCTGGAAAATCAAAATGAAATTCGCAACTTTTTCACGCAAGGTCGTCACAAAGGAATGGATTGTTTTTACCTAGCTCAAACGTTTTCCAAAATTCCAAAACAGTTAGTACGCGACAACGCCAATTTCATATGTTTGTTTCGTCAAGATCATACTAACCTCAAGCACGCGCACGATGACTACGTAGGCGGAGACATGAACTACAATCAATTTTCGGAAGGCTGCTCTACTTGCTGGAACGGTGACGATTTCGGATTTGTGACGATCGACATGACGAGGAAACCCAACGATGGAAAATACAGAAACAAAATCAACGACTTTCTAAACGTTGCAACGTTGTGAGAAACGACGTGTATAAATAACGTCATGACGAAACGAAAAATCGAAGACGAAAATCTCAAGCTTCGCGATTACCTCGCGAAACGCTTCAAAGGTTGGAAATCCGAGAATCGCGGATTCTACGAAGAGAAGAAACGTCAGGATCAACCCGTGATCGATGCCATCAGCAGTCTAGGTAAAGAAATTAAAAGTGTCACGGAACAAAATAAAAATTTGATTAATGAACTCGTACCGCTCGCAGCTAAAAGTTACGCCGTACCCACGCCCATTTCGAGTATTCCATCGACGCCGTTCGAACTGAAGGATGCACCGGCACGACGTCGAGCCATTGGTAGCACGTCGTCGTCTTCGGATAAAATCGAGTTGGGGCCTTTGGCACGAGACTACCTAAGCACGGGGAAGTTCGACAAGGATGAAGTGTTCGGATTGTATCCCAGCATGGAAACCAGCGAAGGCGGCGGTGTGGTGTGGAAGATTGGGAAATCGAAGGTGACCTTCGAAGGCAACGACATTAAAGTCAATTTAGGCGACAAGGATAGTTGGACCAGGTATCCGGGTACGGTGGGACTGTGGGAACTCGTCGCCAAAAAGCAGCCGAAAGATTACACCGACGAAGATTACCAAAGTTACAAGGAAATTCTGTTCATGACGGATGCCTTGTACCAGAACAACGACGCCTCGCAGAATAGGGTGAAATCGAGCAGCGGCGAGAAGTACAGGAATCTCATCAAACCGATTTGGAACCAGGTCAAAACGGGCAGCGGCGTCAAACGCTACAACACGCTACCCAAAGAATTCGTTTGGGTGGACGACGTTAGGAAACTCGTGGACCGATTGTTGGTGATAGCCGGCGAAGAGAATGCAGGCAACCGTAATTTCTACAACGAGAAGGTTGGCATCGTGGACATGATCAGCACGAAACTTTCCAACTTCATCGTGAACGACGACAAGGGCATAGGTTACCTGATCAAAATCATCAACACGCTGCCTCCGAAATTTTGGAACGTGGCCGAAGGAAAGGGACTCGTGAACGACATCATCAACAAGTTACCTTTCGAGATGCATCTACCTGGCTACCAGTACTGCGGACCGGGTACCAAACTCGAGAAAAGATTGGAGAGAGGAGACAAGGGTGTGAATCCGTTGGACGCCGCATGCAAAGATCACGACATCGCCTACAACACCACGCAGACGGATCTGAATGCACGTCACGAAGCAGACAGAAAGTTAGAGCATGCAGCTTTCGAAAGGTTCGTGAGCAGAGACGCATCGTTGGGTGAACGGGTCGCCGCACTAGGCACCACCATCGCCATGAACACGAAACAAAAATTGGGGTGGGGTATATAAATAACATACAGTAAAAAAAACAACATGGCTTGCATAACTGATTTGCCGCCCGAGCTACTATCTAAAATATTTAAAAAAGTAGTAAACGGAGATGTTAATAAACTTGTAATCATGGCAAGAACAATGCCGGAATTTCGCATCCCTTGTGAAATGGTTCTCAAGGACCATCTTCGGGAGATCAGCGGCCTGAGGTGCGGTGATCTCAACATTCTGCTTTTGGCTGCAGGGCAGAAATTAAACGATAGGTCGGACGAACTGTACGAGGCAAGGCAGGGAAGAAGACAGTATACTGATGATTGGTACAAGTCTATGCAGGAGACGGAAGATATCACTACGCACATCCTCGCGTTTTCCGAAGCACGAACTTTCTTCCTCTGTTAAAAAAATAATAATATATATACGATACAAATCGTGAAAAAAAAAACTTGATATATAAATAACACACATCATAAAAAAATAATCCTCGGTATATATATATATAAATAACACACATCGTGAAAAAAAAATAATTAAATTTCTCTCTAACACTCTGACAACTGAAAAAATGAGTGATCTCCAAGCATTAAAACAAATGCTAAATTTGTCAGTCGAGTATGTAAAAATTCAGGAATTGGAAGTCGACAAACCTTACACGATAACTTCCGGTTCAATCGTTTCTACCCAGTATGGTCCCAAGGTACGCCTGTTGCTCAACGCACAATACAGTCTATTTTTACCAGATCGATACGCTAACATGTTATCCGATGAGAAGCTATCTATTTTAATCGAGAACAAAACTCGAATCGTGTACAAGGGGACAAAGGAACTTCTTGGCAAGAAAACAAAGCACGTAATAGAATTTGTGTAACGACTGCGAGGCCTTGAAAATATATAAATAACATACCGTAAAAAAACTACACAAGAAAAAATCTCAGAATATATATATAAATAACATACCGTGAAAATAACACATAGAGCATCAACATGAAGCCCAAGGGTGTCGTGTACCAGATACCATACTCCAATCTAAAAAATCTAGGTGCCCTCGATGGGTTACTCACCAAGAAACAACGCGAGAAGAAACGTTCTTGCTTGTCGAAAGGACACGGAATGAAATTACTTCTCAGCACACCTCAATTGAAAAGATTGCAGCGTTCGCGGAAACAGCAAAAGATCGGAGGTTTCATATTCAGCATCCCGGCCATCCTGGCAGCATTGGGGGCCGTTGGAAGTTTGGCCGGCGGAAGTGCCGCCATCGCGAAAACCGTCATCGACTCAAAGAAGAACAAGGCCGAGTTGGAAGAACAGAAACGTCACAACCTGGCCATGGAGAAGAAGGGGAAGGGCGTAATGAGAAAGTTTAAAAAAAAGAAACAGAAGCACTCACCAACCGAGACATTGAATCTCTGATCGAACCGTTACAAATCAAACACTTCAGAGGAGTTTTCATGTCCGACTCGTTACCTTCAACCGTCAAAAGAAGAGAATGCGGAGTAGTCAACTTGGACGGTCAAGAAAATCCAGGCACGCATTGGATATGTTACCACAAAAATGATGATAAAGCATTCGTTTTCGATTCTTTCGGAGGTGTTCCACCTGCAAATTTAATTCATTATCTGAAAACGAACAAAACCTCCATATACTACAACGACGAACGCATTCAAAATTTCGGAGACGTGAACTGCGGTCATCTCTGCCTCTCCGTGCTCGCGTTTCTCTCTAAAATAAATAACCCTACGATCGAGGATTTCCAGAAAGCATTGTGGAACCTCAAACAGCATCACTAGGATGGGCGTGTTCCATCTCACGAGCGAATCTTCAATCTTGAAACTCACGCTGCACGACGACATCGTCTATCCTAAATCCGTGGCTCTGCGTGCATTCTACAGCATGTACCTCATACCTAACGTCACGCAGCACAACAACAAAATTAGCGTCGGAAGCGAACACATCGTCGTCACGCCAGGACAATACAATCTTTCCACTTTGCAAGCTCAGTTACCCAAAGGCACATACCTTTCTCAAAATTCGGTCACGCACAGAGTGGAAATCCTATCCGCGACGGAGACCGTGGACCTGGGCACCATGGGAGAACTTTTAGGTTTCGAGAACAACACCAAACTCGAAGCTGGCATCAAGCACGTAGCAACCAACATTCCTAAATTCTTGGCCATAGAGACTCTGAACGTACACTGTAACGTGGCCGAAGGTATGATCACGAAATCTTCGGACGGATTGTTAGGAAGTCACAAGCAGACGGGAATCATAGCCACTTTCAAACCAAGTTCCGAGTTCATGGAACCGATCATCTACACGCCCTCTTCGCCGATCTATTTTCCAGTATGTCGTAACCGCATAGACGACATAGAGTTGGTGGTGACGAACGAGAAAGGAGACGTGGTGGATTTCGCAGGTGCCACTACGACGGCCATCGTGGAGATCAACGTATAATAAATAACCATACATGTAAAATGGAGCAAATCGAAAGTTACGAATTGCAATCTTTCCCTCCCAACCGTCGCACGTTCGCCAATCTCAACGAGGCGAACAGGGAGATCGAATACGACGTGGACGTAGGCGATGGGTTCGTTCATCCTCACAGAGCGGACCTCTACCTTCAATTCGACGTGGTGAAGAAGGAAAGCGGAGACGCGTTTCCCGCAGCAGCAAACTTGATACTCGTGGACAACTTCGTGCCTCACCTGTTCTCGCAGGTAGAGGTGAGGAAACACAACACCGTCATCGACAGAATAGATTATCCAGGCATCACGTCGACGGCGGTGGGAACGTTGAAATTATCCAAAACGGACGCAGCGTACTATCAAGCGGGAGGATTCGAAGCCGGGACCAAAATATCGACGAGAAGTCACACGGTGCTCTTTCCCATGCGTCTGCTGCCAGGTTTCTTCTCGGACTACAAGGAGATCATGTGGAAGGGAGGACTGAGGATCACGTTTCGAAGAGCGGCCAACGACAACGACGCACTGATGCGATACGCTACTTTGGGTCCGGACGGCACCACGCCGATAGCCAACACTCTACCCGAAGCAGCCAAGTGCGTCATCCAAAGCATGGAATTGAGAATGCCGGTGGTGGAATACGAAACAAACTACGCCCTCAAGTACAAAGCGGAGATCTTGAAAAGTCCGCAGGTGCTGATTCACTTTCACGGTTACCAGTGCGTGCAGAAGATGGCGTCGGGAAGTCACATGGAATTCGACGTGACGACGCAGTTCAACAACATACAGTTCGACATGCCAGATTTCGTCGTAGTGCTCTTTCAGACCGGGAGGGACAAGAATCAGGAAAAAGATTCCAGCAAGTTCGACGACTGCAAGATCAAGAACGTTTATCTCAAAAATGGACGCAACGAAGTGTTCCCGCGCGAGAATTACAACCTCGACGTGACCAAAAACGATTACCTCAAACTTTACGAAGCGTTCTCGGCTTACAAACGCGTGACCGAGGGAAGCGTGGACATGTACTACACGCCCAGCGAGTTCAAAGCACGGAGACCCATGACCGTCATCAACACATCTAAGAGAAAGAAGGTTGTGGTCAACGATCGAACCAACATCAAGGTCGTCTGCGAGTTCCACGATGCCTTGCCCGAGGATACCCTATGCAGTGTCATCCTGATTGCAGAGAAGTCCTTCGCCTACGACGTGAAGAACGAGAGGGTCACAGAGCAGTTTTAACAAGTTTTTAACATCTTTTCTTGCAAAATAAGAAATTTTCTGCACTAGCACAATCAGTTGCAATAGCACAATACGAATTTCACTAGTTCAGATCAGTTACAAATATCAATTTCATTAGCTATCAGCTACAATATCTTTTTTGCACTATAGCACGAGACAATCAGAAAATTTGCACAAAAAAATTTGTTGTTGTTTTTTTACACGTGAAAATTAAAAATAAATTTTTTTTTATCGTTTCAGATGCTGTCGAAACATCAAAAACACATACACACACACTAGAAAAAAGCATGCAACTTTATTTGTAACACACACATACATTCTCCATCTTCATCAAGAAAATATTATAATAAACATAATCATTTTTTATCTATATCTCACAATAAAACTCTATATCCAAAAAATATCACAACATCAAATAACACTAGAGTCGTTAGTACACGTTGCATGCATTACGGAGGTCCTCTGTAGGGTTTCATGGAAGTTTGGGGGAAAAAAAAAAACACGTGAAACTCTACAGAGGTGCGGTAATCTATAACCGCAGCCATTAGAAAACTTTTACATTTTTGGTTGGGCACCACGCACCCTGGCGAGGTTATAGGGGCCAGGCCTCCTAAAAACAACAATTATTATTTTGTTTGTTTGTTTGTGTTACAATACATATGTGCGCACATGCGCGTGTGTATGTGTGTGCGTGCGTGCGCGTGTGTGTGTGCGTGTATGTGGCACATCACCCCTCCCCGAGAGAGAGAGGTTTACAAAGGTCGCGATATACGGAGTTGGAAAATTACGATATGGCGCATTCGCTCGTTACTGTTCCCAGCTATAAGTTTTTCTCTCTCTCTAGCCCTTGCCAACTAAAAAAAAAGTGTAGGTAGGAGTTGGTAACACCGCGAGAAAATAGAGATCGTACCTTACAAGAAAAAACCATTAAGGCGATTTTTACTTGATGACGTTGAACCCGTGTAGTGTTCCCACCCATCCATCTCTCTCTCTTTTACGGCAGTGCCGACTCTCCTTGCCCTGTATATGTAGGTTGGCAAAAATTGCTTTATGCACTGTAAGGCATGCCTTAAGTAAAGTTGCCAGCCCCTTGCTTTAGGTTAGGTTAGACAAGAAAAGCTGTAGGTAGGCTGTCGGCTGTTTAACTCCTCCCTCCCTCTCTCTCTCCTCTCTCTTTTTTGTAAAAAACCATGGCAAAAGTACCAGTAGGTTGGCAACCTTGCTTTATGCACTGTAAGGCAAGCCTCAAGCAAGGTTGCCTGCACCTTGCTTTAGGTTAGGTTAGGCCAAGACAAAAACCTTGGTGATTTTTTCGAGTGAGAAGCTGGCAACACTGCGAGAAAAAGGTTGCCAGCTTCTTGTTTTAGGTTAGGTTACCCCCAAAAACCTTGGTGATTTTTTCGAGTAAGGAGCTAGCAACACTGCGCCATCAAATAGAGCTCATGCCTTACGAGAGAAATCCATTAAGGCGAGCTCACCACTTCAGCTCACCACAAGAGGACGTTCAACCGGGCTGATTGGACTACTAGTTATCTTGGAAACAGTGAGACTTAGGAAAAATCTGTTTGCGGATTCGTCATGTACGCCTATATGTAAGTAAAATATGAATAGAACCTATGCTCGGAAATTCAAAATGGCGACCGGAAGTGGGGTTATCTTTGAAACGGTAAGACTTAGAAAAAATCTGTTTGCGGATTCGTCACATACGCCTATATGTAAGTAAAATATGAATAGAACCTATGTTCGGAAATCCAAAATGGCGACCGGAAGTGGGGTTATCTTGGAAAGGGTAAGACTTAGGAAAAATCTGTTTGGTGATTCATCAGGTACACCTATACGTGAGAAAAAGTATGAATAGAAGCTATGATCGGAAATCCAAAATGGCAACCGGAAGTGGGGTTATCTTGGAAACGGTAAGACTTAGGAAAAATCTGTTTGCGGATTCGTCACGTATGCCTATATGTGAGAAAAAATATGAATAGAACCTATGTTCGGAAATCCAAAATAGCAACCGGAAGTGGGGTTAGGGGGCCAGGAATCTTAAAAAAAAAATATTATTTGTTTGTTTGTTTGCGTCACAATATAGGCGTGCACGCGCGCGTGTGTGGCACATCGTTCCCGAGAGAGAGGTTTACAAAGATCACGATATACAAACATTGCCGGAGTTGGAAAATTACGATAAGGTGCATTCATCCTTCAAGAATAAAAAACTGCATTATTTACTTATCACGTTGTGTCAGCGCAATAAATAAGGCGTTGAACATAGAGAGAAAATAAAAATTTTTGAGGTTTGGTGAACCTCAATTAATAAAAATAAGTTTTTGAGGTTTCGGTGAGCTCCAAATAATCAAAATGAGTTTTTGATGTTTTGGTGCTGTTTTCTACACTGTGAAACATCGTTAGCGCAATAAATAAGGCGCGGAGCGTGGAGAGAAAGTGAGTTTTTGAGGTTTGGCGAGCCCCACCGAGCGCCACCGAGCCCCAAATGAAAATTCAGTACCCGGACACCTGCACTACTACATTTTCAAAAACACTGTCGTACTTGTGTGCCGGGAAAGTGAATATGTGCAACCAAACTGTGCTCTGCCCCACCGAGCGCCACTTTCGGGCGCAGAACCGGGCTTATTGTACTACTCTCCTATCTGAAAATTTGAAAATTCTTAAAAAATTCGTCCAAAATTTTGATGTCTCCAATCTCTTGTTTTGTACGTTTTTTCCACGTGTCTTGACATCCAATGTATCCCTGCAATGTTTGGTGAAGATCTGAGTATGTAGTTTTTGACCTTATCTGGAACCTCCCATCTGAAAATTTGAAAATTCCTAAAAAATCCGTCCAAAATCTTGATGACCCCAATCTCTTGTTTTGTACGTTTTTTCCACGTGTCTTGACATCCAATGTATCCCTGCAAAGTTTGGTGAAGATCTGAGTATGTCGTTTTTGACCTTATCTGGAACCTCCTATCTGAAAATTTGAAAATTCTTAAAAAATTCGTCCAAAATCTTGATGTCTCCAATCTCTTGTTTTGTACGTTTTTCCACATGTCTTGATATCCAATGTATCCCTGCAAAGTTTGGTGAAGATCTGAGTATGTCGTTTTTGACCTTATCTGGAACATCCTTTCTGAAAATTTGAAAATTGTTAAAAAATTCGTCCAAAATCTTGATGTCTCCAATCTCTTTTTTGTACGTTTTTTCCACGTGTCTTGACATCCAATGTATCCCTGCAAAGTTTGGTGAAGATCTGAGTATGTAGTTTTTGACCTTATATGGAACCTCCTATCTGAAAATTTGAAAATTCTTAAAAAATTCGTCCAAAATCTTGATGTCTCCAATCTCTTGTTTTGTACGTTTTTTCCACGTGTCTTGACATCCAATGTATCCCTGCAAAGTTTGGTGAAGATCTGAGTATGTAGTTTTTGACCTTATCTGGAACCTCCCATCTGAAAATTTGAAAATTCCTAAAAAATCCGTGCAAAATCTTGATGACCCCAATCTCTTGTTTTGTACGTTTTTTCCACGTGTCTTGAGATCCAATGTATCCATGCAAAGTTTGGTGAAGATCTGAGTATGTCGTTTTTGACCTTATCTGGAACCTCCCATCTGAAAATTTGAAAATTCTTAAAAAATTCGTCGAAAATCTTGATGTCTCCAATCTCTTGTTTTGTACGTTTTTTCCACGTGTCTTGACATGCAAAGTATCCCTGCAACGTTTGGTGAAGATCTGAGTATGTAGTTTTTGACCTTGTCTGGAACCTCCTATCTGAAAATTTGAAAATTCTTCAAAAATTCGTCGAAAATCTTGATGTCTCCAATCTCTTGTTTTGTACGTTTTTTCCACGTGTCTTGACATCCAATGTATCCCTGCAATGTTTGGTGGAGATCTGAGTATGTAGTTTTTGACCTTATCTGGGACCTCCTATCAGAAAATTTGAAATTTCTTCAAAAATTCGTCCAAAATCTTGATGTCTCCAATCTCTTGTTTTGTACGTTTTTTCCACGTGTCTCGACCTCCAATGTATCCCTGCAAAGTTTGGTGAAGATCTGAGTATGTCGTTTTTGACCTTATCTGGAACATCCTTTCTGAAAATTTGAAAATTCTTAAAAAATTCGTCGAAAATCTTGATGTCTCCAATCTCTTGTTTTGTACGTTTTTTCCACGTGTCTTGACATCCAATGTATCCCTGCAAAGTTTGGTGAAGATCTGAGTATGTAGTTTTTGACCTTATATGGAACCTCCTTTCTGAAAATTTGAAAATTCTCAAAAAATTCGTCCATAATCTTGATGTCTCCAATCTCTTGTTTTGTACGTTTTTTCCACGTGTCTTGACATCCAATGTATCCCTGCAAAGTTTGGTGAAGATCTGAGTATGTAGTTTTTGACCTTATATGGAACCTCCTATCTGAAAATTTGAAAATTCTTAAAAAATTCGTCCAAAATCTTGATGTCACCAATCCTATGTTTTGTATGTTTTTTCCACGTGTCTTGACATCCAATGTATCCATGCAAAGTTTGGTGAAGATCTGAGTATGTCGTTATTGACCTTATCTGGAACCTCCCATCTGAAAATTTGAAAATTCTTAAAAAATTCGTCGAAAATCTTGATGTCTCCGATCTCTTGTTTTGTACGTTTTTTCCACGTGTCTTGACATGCAAAGTATTCCTGCAAAGTTTGGTGAAGATCTGAGTATGTAGTTTTTGACCTCATCTGGAACCTCCTATCTGAAAATTTGAAAATTCTTAAAAAATTCGTCCAAAATTTTGATGTCTCCAATCTCTTGTTTTGTACGTTTTTTCCACGTGTCTTGACATCCAATGTATCCCTGCAATGTTTGGTGAAGATCTGAGTATGTAGTTTTTGACCTTATCTGGAACCTCCCATCTGAAAATTTGAAAATTCTTAAAAAATTCGACCAAAATCTTGATGTCTCCAATCTTTTGTTTTGTACGTTTTTTCCACGTGTCTTGACACATAATGTATCCATGCAAAGTTTGGTGAAGATCTGAGTATGTAGTTTTTGACCTTATATGGAACCTCCTATCTGAAAATTTGAAAAATCTTAAAAAATTCGTCCAAAATCTTGATGTCTCCAATCTCTTGTTTTGTACGTTTTTTCCACGTGTCTTGACATCCAATGTATCCCTGCAAAGTTTGGTGAAGATCTGAGTATGTAGTTTTTGACCTTATCTGGAACCTCCCATCTGAAAATTTGAAAATTCCTAAAAAATCCGTGCAAAATCTTGATGACCCCAATCTCTTGTTTTGTACGTTTTTTCCACGTGTCTTGAGATCCAATGTATCCATGCAAAGTTTGGTGAAGATCTGAGTATGTAGTTTTTGACCTTATCTGGAACCTCCCATCTGAAAATTTGAAAATTCTTAAAAAATTCGTCGAAAATCTTGATGTCTCCAATCTCTTGTTTTGTACGTTTTTTCCACGTGTCTTGACATGCAAAGTATCCCTGCAACGTTTGGTGAAGATCTGAGTATGTAGTTTTTGACCTTGTCTGGAACCTCCTATCTGAAAATTTGAAAATTCTTCAAAAATTCGTCGAAAATCTTGATGTCTCCAATCTCTTGTTTTGTACGTTTTTTCCACGTGTCTTGACATCCAATGTATCCCTGCAATGTTTGGTGGAGATCTGAGTATGTAGTTTTTGACCTTATCTGGGACCTCCTATCAGAAAATTTGAAAATTCTTCAAAAATTCGTCCAAAATCTTGATGTCTCCAATCTCTTGTTTTGTACGTTTTTTCCACGTGTCTCGACCTCCAATGTATCCCTGCAAAGTTTGGTGAAGATCTGAGTATGTCGTTTTTGACCTTATCTGGAACATCCTTTCTGAAAATTTGAAAATTCTTAAAAAATTCGTCGAAAATCTTGATGTCTCCAATCTCTTGTTTTGTACGTTTTTTCCACGTGTCTTGACATCCAATGTATCCCTGCAAAGTTTGGTGAAGATCTGAGTATGTAGTTTTTGACCTTATATGGAACCTCCTTTCTGAAAATTTGAAAATTCTCAAAAAATTCGTCCATAATCTTGATGTCTCCAATCTCTTGTTTTGTACGTTTTTTCCACGTGTCTTGACCTCCAATGTATCCCTGCAAAGTTTGGTGAAGATCTGAGTATGTAGTTTTTGACCTTATATGGAACCTCGTATCTGAAAATTTGAAAATTCTTAAAAAATTCGTCCAAAATCTTGATGTCACCAATCCTAAGTTTTGTATGTTTTTTCCACGTGTCTTGACATCCAATGTATCCATGCAAAGTTTGGTGAAGATCTGAGTATGTCGTTTTTGACCTTATCTGGAACCTCCCATCTGAAAATTTGAAAATTCTTAAAAAATTCGTCGAAAATCTTGATGTCTCCGATCTCTTGTTTTGTACGTTTTTTCCACGTGTCTTGACATGCAAAGTATTCCTGCAAAGTTTGGTGAAGATCTGAGTATGTAGTTTTTGACCTCATCTGGAACCTCCTATCTGAAAATTTGAAAATTCTTAAAAAATTCGTCCAAAATTTTGATGTCTCCAATCTCTTGTTTTGTACGTTTTTTCCACGTGTCTTGACATCCAATGTATCCCTGCAATGTTTGGTGAAGATCTGAGTATGTAGTTTTTGACCTTATCTGGAACCTCCCATCTGAAAATTTGAAAATTCCTAAAAAATCCGTCCAAAATCTTGATGACCCCAATCTCTTGTTTTGTACGTTTTTTCCACGTGTCTTGACATCCAATGTATCCCTGCAAAGTTTGGTGAAGATCTGAGTATGTAGTTTTTGACCTTATCTGGAACCTCCTATCTGAAAATTTGAAAATTCTTAAAAAATTCGTCCAAAATCTTGATGTCTCCAATCTCTTGTTTTGTACGTTTTTTCCACGTGTCTTGATATCCAATGTATCCCTGCAAAGTTTGGTGAAGATCTGAGTATGTCGTTTTTGACCTTATCTGGAACATCCTTTCTGAAAATTTGAAAATTGTTAAAAAATTCGTCCAAAATCTTGATGTCTCCAATCTCTTTTTTGTACGTTTTTTCCACGTGTCTTGACATCCAATGTATCCCTGCAAAGTTTGGTGAAGATCTGAGTATGTAGTTTTTGACCTTATCTGGAACCTCCCATCTGAAAATTTGAAAATTCTTAAAAAATTCGACCAAAATCTTGATGTCTCCAATCTTTTGTTTTGTACGTTTTTTCCACGTGTCTTGACACATAATGTATCCATGCAAAGTTTAGTGAAGATCTGAGTATGTAGTTTTTGACCTTATATGGAACCTCCTATCTGAAAATTTGAAAATTCTTAAAAAATTCGTCCAAAATCTTGATGTCTCCAATCTCTTGTTTTGTACGTTTTTTCCACGTGTCTTGACATCCATTGTATCCCTGCAAAGTTTGGTGAAGATCTGAGTATGTAGTTTTTGACCTTATCTGGAACCTCCCATCTGAAAATTTGAAAATTCCTAAAAAATCCGTGCAAAATCTTGATGACCCCAATCTCTTGTTTTGTACGTTTTTTCCACGTGTCTTGACATCCAATGTATTCCTGCAATGTTTGGTGAAGTTCTGAGTATGTAGTTTTTGACCTTATATGGAACCTCCTATCTGAAAATTTGAAAATTCTTAAAAAATTCGACCAAAATCTTGAAGTTCCGAATCCTATGTTTTGTATGTTTTTTCCACGTGTCTTGACATCCAATGTATCCATGCAAAGTTTGGTGAAGATCTGAGTATGTAGTTTTTGACCTTATATTGAACCTCCCATCTGAAAATTTGAAAATTCTTAAAAAATTCGTCCAAAATCTTGATGACCCCAATCTCTTGTTTTGTACGTTTTTTCCACGTGTCTTGACATCCAAAGTATCCCTGCAAAGTTTGGTGAAGATCTGAGTATGTAGTTTTTGACCTTATATGGAACCTCCTTTCTGAAAATTTGAGAATTCTTAAAAAATTCGTCCAAAATCTTGATGTCTCCAATCTCTTGTTTTGTACGTTTTTTCCACGTGTCTTGACAACCAATGTATCCATGCAAAGTTTGGTGAAGATCTGAGTATGTCGTTTTTGACCTTATCTGGAACCTCCCATCTGAAAATTTGAAAATTCTTAAAAAATTCGTCGAAAATCTTGATGTCTCCAATCTTTTGTTTTGTACGTTTTTTCCACGTGTCTTGACATGCAAAGTATCCCTGCAACGTTTGGTGAAGATCTGAGTATGTAGTTTTTGACCTTATCTGGAACCTCCTATCTGAAAATTTGAAAATTCTTCAAAAATTCGTCGAAAATCTTGATGTCTCCAATCTCTTGTTTTGTACGTTTTTTCCACGTGTCTTGACATCCAATGTATTCCTGCAATGTTTGGTGGAGATCTGAGTATGTAGTTTTAGACCTTATCTGGAACCTCCTATCTGAAAATTTGAAAATTCTTCAAAAATTCGTCCAAAATCTTGATGTCTCCAATCTCTTGTTTTGTACGTTTTTTCCACGTGTCTCGACCTCCAATGGATCCCTGCAAAGTTTGGTGAAGATCTGAGTATGTCGTTTTTGACCTTATCTGGAACATCCTTTCTGAAAATTTGAAAATTCTTAAAAAATTCGTCGAAAATCTTGATGTCTCCAATCTCTTGTTTTGTACGTTTTTTCCACGTGTCTTGACATCCAATGTATCCCTGCAAAGTTTGGTGAAGATCTGAGTATGTAGTTTTTGACCTTATATGGAACCTCCTATCTGAAAATTTGAAAATTCTTAAAAAATTCGTCCAAAATCTTGATGTCTCCAATCTCTTGTTTTGTACGTTTTTTCCACGTGTCTCGACCTCCAATGGATCCCTGCAAAGTTTGGTGAAGATCTGAGTATGTCGTTTTTGACCTTATCTGGAACCTCCCATCTGAAAATTTGAAAATTCTTAAAAAATTCGTCGAAAATCTTGATGTCTCCGATCTCTTGTTTTGTACGTTTTTTCCACGTGTCTTGACATCCAATGTATTCCTGCAATGTTTGGTGAAGATCTGAGTATGTAGTTTTTGACCTTATATGGAACCTCCTATCTGAAAATTTGAAAATTCTTAAAAAATTCGACCAAAATCTTGATGTTCCGAATCCTATGTTTTGTATGTTTTTTCCACGTGTCTTGACATCCAATGTATCCATGCAAAGTTTGGTGAAGATCTGAGTATGTAGTTTTTGACCTTATATTGAACCTCCCATCTGAAAATTTGAAAATTCTTAAAAAATTCGTCCAAAATCTTGATGACCCCAATCTCTTGTTTTGTACGTTTTTTCCACGTGTCTTGACATCCAAAGTATCCCTGCAAAGTTTGGTGAAGATCTGAGTATGTAGTTTTTGACCTTATATGGAACCTCCTTTCTGAAAATTTGAGAATTCTTAAAAAATTCGTCCAAAATCTTGATGTCTCCAATCTCTTGTTTTGTACGTTTTTTCCACGTGTCTTGACATCCAATGTATCCATGCAAAGTTTGGTGAAGATCTGAGTATGTCGTTTTTGACCTTATCTGGAACCTCCCATCTGAAAATTTGAAAATTCTTAAAAAATTCGTCGAAAATCTTGATGTCTCCAATCTTTTGTTTTGTACGTTTTTTCCACGTGTCTTGACATGCAAAGTATCCCTGCAACGTTTGGTGAAGATCTGAGTATGTAGTTTTTGACCTTATCTGGAACCTCCTATCTGAAAATTTGAAAATTCTTAAAAAATTCGTCCAAAATCTTGATGTCTCCAATCTCTTGTTTTGTACGTTTTTCCCACGTGTCTTGACATCCAATGTATCCCTGCAAAGTTTGGTGAAGATCTGAGTATGTCGTTTTTGCCCTTATCTGGAACCTCCCATCTGAAAATTTGAAAATTCTTAAAAAAATCGTCGAAAATCTTGATGTCTCCAATCTTTTGTTTTGTACGTTTTTTCCACGTGTCTTGACATGCAAAGTATCCCTGCAACGTTTGGTGAACATCTGAGTATGTAGTTTTTGACCTTATCTGGAACCTCCTATCTGAAAATTTGAAAATTCTTAAAAAATTCGTCCATAATCTTGATGTCTCCAATCTCTTGTTTTGTACGTTTTTTCCACGTGTCTTGACATCCAATGTATCCCTGCAAAGTTTGGTGAAGATCTGAGTATGTAGTTTTTGACCTTATATGGAACCTCCTATCTGAAAATTTGAAAATTCTTAAAAAATTCGTCCAAAATCTTGATGTCACCAATCCTATGTTTTGTATGTTTTTTCCACGTGTCTCGACATCCAATGTATCCATGCAAAGTTTGGTGAAGATCTGAGTATGTCGTTTTTGACCTTATCTGGAACCTCCCATCTGAAAATTTGAAAATTCTTAAAAAATTCGTCGAAAATCTTGATGTCTCCGATCTCTTGTTTTGTACGTTTTTTCCACGTGTCTTGACATGCAAAGTATTCCTGCAAAGTTTGGTGAAGATCTGAGTATGTCGTTTTTGACCTTATCTGGAACCTCCTATCTGAAAATTTGAAAATTCTTAAAAAATTCGTCCAAAATCTTGATGTCTCCAATCTCTTGTTTTGTACGTTTTTTCCACGTGTCTTGATATCCAATGTATCCCTGCAAAGTTTGGTGAAGATCTGAGTATGTCGTTTTTGACCTTATCTGGAACATCCTTTCTGAAAATTTGAAAATTGTTAAAAAATTCGTCCAAAATCTTGATGTCTCCAATCTCTTTTTTGTACGTTTTTTCCACGTGTCTTGACATCCAATGTATCCCTGCAAAGTTTGGTGAAGATCTGAGTATGTAGTTTTTGACCTTATCTGGAACCTCCCATCTGAAAATTTGAAAATTCTTAAAAAATTCGACCAAAATCTTCATGTCTCCAATCTTTTGTTTTGTACGTTTTTTCCACGTGTCTTGACACATAATGTATCCATGCAAAGTTTGGTGAAGATCTGAGTATGTAGTTTTTGACCTTATATGGAACCTCCTATCTGAAAATTTGAAAATTCTTAAAAAATTCGTCCAAAATCTTGATGTCTCCAATCTCTTGTTTTGTACGTTTTTTCCACGTGTCTTGACATCCAATGTATCCCTGCAAAGTTTGGTGAAGATCTGAGTATGTAGTTTTTGACCTTATCTGGAACCTCCCATCTGAAAATTTGAAAATTCCTAAAAAATCCGTGCAAAATCTTGATGACCCCAATCTCTTGTTTTGTACGTTTTTTCCACGTGTCTTGAGATCCAATGTATCCATGCAAAGTTTGGTGAAGATTTGAGTATGTCGTTTTTGACCTTATCTGGAACCTCCCATCTGAAAATTTGAAAATTCTTAAAAAATTCGTCGAAAATCTTGATGTCTCCAATCTCTTGTTTTGTACGTTTTTTCCACGTGTCTTGACATGCAAAGTATCCCTGCAACGTTTGGTGAAGATCTGAGTATGTAGTTTTTGACCTTGTCTGGAACATCCTATCTGAAAATTTGAAAATTCTTCAAAAATTCGTCGAAAATCTTGATGTCTCCAATCTCTTGTTTTGTACGTTTTTTCCACGTGTCTTGACATCCAATGTATCCCTGCAATGTTTGGTGGAGATCTGAGTATGTAGTTTTTGACCTTATCTGGGACCTCCTATCAGAAAATTTGAAAATTCTTCAAAAATTCGTCCAAAATCTTGATGTCTCCAATCTCTTGTTTTGTACGTTTTTTCCACGTGTCTCGACCTCCAATGTATCCCTGCAAAGTTTGGTGAAGATCTGAGTATGTCGTTTTTGACCTTATCTGGAACATCCTTTCTGAAAATTTGAAAATTCTTAAAAAATTCGTCGAAAATCTTGATGTCTCCAATCTCTTGTTTTGTACGTTTTTTCCACGTGTCTTGACATCCAATGTATCCCTGCAAAGTTTGGTGAAGATCTGAGTATGTAGTTTTTGACCTTATATGGAACCTCCTTTCTGAAAATTTGAAAATTCTCAAAAAATTCGTCCATAATCTTGATGTCTCCAATCTCTTGTTTTGTACGTTTTTTCCACGTGTCTTGACATCCAATGTATCCCTGCAAAGTTTGGTGAAGATCTGAGTATGTCGTTTTTGACCTTATCTGGAACCTCCCATCTGAAAATTTGAAAATTCTTAAAAAATTCGTCGAAAATCTTGATGTCTCCAATCTCTTGTTTTGTACGTTTTTTCCACGTGTCTTGACATGCAAAGTATCCCTGCAACGTTTGGTGAAGATCTGAGTATGTAGTTTTTGACCTTGTCTGGAACCTCCTATCTGAAAATTTGAAAATTCTTCAAAAATTCGTCGAAAATCTTGATGTCTCCAATCTCTTGTTTTGTACGTTTTTTCCACGTGTCTTGACATCCAATGTATCCCTGCAATGTTTGGTGGAGATCTGAGTATGTAGTTTTTGACCTTATCTGGGACCTCCTATCAGAAAATTTGAAAATTCTTCAAAAATTCGTCCAAAATCTTGATGTCTCCAATCTCTTGTTTTGTACGTTTTTTCCACGTGTCTCGACCTCCAATGTATCCCTGCAAAGTTTGGTGAAGATCTGAGTATGTCGTTTTTGACCTTATCTGGAACATCCTTTCTGAAAATTTGAAAATTCTTAAAAAATTCGTCGAAAATCTTGATGTCTCCAATCTCTTGTTTTGTACGTTTTTTCCACGTGTCTTGACATCCAATGTATCCCTGCAAAGTTTGGTGAAGATCTGAGTATGTAGTTTTTGACCTTATATGGAACCTCCTTTCTGAAAATTTGAAAATTCTCAAAAAATTCGTCCATAATCTTGATGTCTCCAATCTCTTGTTTTGTACGTTTTTTCCACGTGTCTTGACATCCAATGTATCCCTGCAAAGTTTGGTGAAGATCTGAGTATGTAGTTTTTGACCTTATATGGAACCTCGTATCTGAAAATTTGAAAATTCTTAAAAAATTCGTCCAAAATCTTGATGTCACCAATACTATGTTTTGTATGTTTTTTCCACGTGTCTTGACATCCAATGTATCCATGCAAAGTTTGGTGAAGATCTGAGTATGTCGTTTTTGACCTTATCTGGAACCTCCCATCTGAAAATTTGAAAATTCTTAAAAAATTCGTCGAAAATCTTGATGTCTCCGATCTCTTGTTTTGTACGTTTTTTCCACGTGTCTTGACATGCAAAGTATTCCTGCAAAGTTTGGTGAAGATATGAGTATGTAGTTTTTGACCTCATCTGGAACCTCCTATCTGAAAATTTGAAAATTCTTAAAAAATTCGTCCAAAATTTTGATGTCTCCAATCTCTTGTTTTGTACGTTTTTTCCACGTGTCTTGACATCCAATGTATCCCTGCAATGTTTGGTGAAGATCTGAGTATGTAGTTTTTGACCTTATCTGGAACCTCCCATCTGAAAATTTGAAAATTCCTAAAAAATCCGTCCAAAATCTTGATGACCCCAATCTCTTGTTTTGTACGTTTTTTCCACGTGTCTTGACATCCAATGTATCCCTGCAAAGTTTGGTGAAGATCTGAGTATGTAGTTTTTGACCTTATCTGGAACCTCCTATCTGAAAATTTGAAAATTCTTAAAAAATTCGTCCAAAATCTTGATGTCTCCAATCTCTTGTTTTGTACGTTTTTTCCACGTGTCTTGATATCCAATGTATCCCTGCAAAGTTTGGTGAAGATCTGAGTATGTCGTTTTTGACCTTATCTGGAACATCCTTTCTGAAAATTTGAAAATTGTTAAAAAATTCGTCCAAAATCTTGATGTCTCCAATCTCTTTTTTGTACGTTTTTTCCACGTGTCTTGACATCCAATGTATCCCTGCAAAGTTTGGTGAAGATCTGAGTATGTAGTTTTTGACCTTATCTGGAACCTCCCATCTGAAAATTTGAAAATTCTTAAAAAATTCGACCAAAATCTTGATGTCTCCAATCTTTTGTTTTGTACGTTTTTTCCACGTGTCTTGACACATAATGTATCCATGCAAAGTTTGGTGAAGATCTGAGTATGTAGTTTTTGACCTTATATGGAACATCCTATCTGAAAATTTGAAAATTCTTAAAAAATTCGTCCAAAATCTTGATGTCTCCAATCTCTTGTTTTGTACGTTTTTCCACGTGTCTTGACATCCATTGTATCCCTGCAAAGTTTGGTGAAGATCTGAGTATGTAGTTTTTGACCTTATCTGGAACCTCCCATCTGAAAATTTGAAAATTCCTAAAAAATCCGTGCAAAATCTTGATGACCCCAATCTCTTGTTTTGTACGTTTTTTCCACGTGTCTTGACATCCAATGTATTCCTGCAATGTTTGGTGAAGATCTGAGTATGTAGTTTTTGACCTTATATGGAACCTCCTATCTGAAAATTTGAAAATTCTTAAAAAATTCGACCAAAATCTTGATGTTCCGAATCCTATGTTTTGTATGTTTTTTCCACGTGTCTTGACATCCAATGTATCCATGCAAAGTTTGGTGAAGATCTGAGTATGTAGTTTTTGACCTTATATTGAACCTCCCATCTGAAAATTTGAAAATTCTTAAAAAATTCGTCCAAAATCTTGATGACCCCAATCTCTTGTTTTGTACGTTTTTTCCACGTGTCTTGACATCCAAAGTATCCCTGCAAAGTTTGGTGAAGATCTGAGTATGTAGTTTTTGACCTTATCTGGAACCTCCCATCTGAAAATTTGAAAATTCTTCAAAAATTCGTCCAAAATCTTGATGTCTCCAATCTCTTGTTTTGTACGTTTTTTCCACGTGTCTCGACCTCCAATGTATCCCTACAAAGTTTGGTGAAGATCTGAGTATGTCGTTTTTGACCTTATCTGGAACATCCTTTCTGAAAATTTGAAAATTCTTAAAAAATTCGTCGAAAATCTTGATGTCTCCAATCTCTTGTTTTGTACGTTTTTTCCACGTGTCTTGACATCCAATGTATCCCTGCAAAGTTTGGTGAAGATCTGAGTATGTAGTTTTTGACCTTATATGGAACCTCCTTTCTGAAAATTTGAAAATTCTCAAAAAATTCGTCCATAATCTTGATGTCTCCAATCTCTTGTTTTGTACGTTTTTTCCACGTGTCTTGACATCCAATGTATCCCTGCAAAGTTTGGTGAAGATCTGAGTATGTCGTTTTTGACCTTATCTGGAACCTCCCATCTGAAAATTTGAAAATTCTTAAAAAATTCGTCGAAAATCTTGATGTCTCCAATCTCTTGTTTTGTACGTTTTTTCCACGTGTCTTGACATGCAAAGTATCCCTGCAACGTTTGGTGAAGATCTGAGTATGTAGTTTTTGACCTTGTCTGGAACCTCCTATCTGAAAATTTGAAAATTCTTCAAAAATTCGTCGAAAATCTTGATGTCTCCAATCTCTTGTTTTGTACGTTTTTTCCACGTGTCTTGACATCCAATGTATCCCTGCAATGTTTGGTGGAGATCTGAGTATGTAGTTTTTGACCTTATCTGGGACCTCCTATCAGAAAATTTGAAAATTCTTCAAAAATTCGTCCAAAATCTTGATGTCTCCAATCTCTTGTTTTGTACGTTTTTTCCACGTGTCTCGACCTCCAATGTATCCCTGCAAAGTTTGGTGAAGATCTGAGTATGTCGTTTTTGACCTTATCTGGAACATCCTTTCTGAAAATTTGAAAATTCTTAAAAAATTCGTCGAAAATCTTGATGTCTCCAATCTCTTGTTTTGTACGTTTTTTCCACGTGTCTTGACATCCAATGTATCCCTGCAAAGTTTGGTGAAGATCTGAGTATGTAGTTTTTGACCTTATATGGAACCTCCTTTCTGAAAATTTGAAAATTCTCAAAAAATTCGTCCATAATCTTGATGTCTCCAATCTCTTGTTTTGTACGTTTTTTCCACGTGTCTTGACATCCAATGTATCCCTGCAAAGTTTGGTGAAGATCTGAGTATGTAGTTTTTGACCTTATATGGAACCTCGTATCTGAAAATTTGAAAATTCTTAAAAAATTCGTCCAAAATCTTGATGTCACCAATCCTATGTTTTGTATGTTTTTTCCACGTGTCTTGATATCCAATGTATCCCTGCAAAGTTTGGTGAAGATCTGAGTATGTCGTTTTTGACCTTATCTGGAACATCCTTTCTGAAAATTTGAAAATTGTTAAAAAATTCGTCCAAAATCTTGATGTCTCCAATCTCTTTTTTGTACGTTTTTTCCACGTGTCTTGACATCCAATGTATCCCTGCAAAGTTTGGTGAAGATCTGAGTATGTCGTTTTTGACCTTATATTGAACCTCCCATCTGAAAATTTGAAAATTCTTAAAAAAATCGTCGAAAATCTTGATGTCTCCAATCTCTTGTTTTGTACGTTTTTTCCACGTGTCTTGACACATAATGTATCCATGCAAAGTTTGGTGAAAATCTGAGTATGTAGTTTTTGACCTTATATGGAACCTCCTATCTGAAAATTTGAAAATTCTTAAAAAATTCGTCCAAAATCTTGATGTCTCCAATCTCTTGTTTTGTACGTTTTTTCCACGTGTCTTGACATCCAATGTATCCCTGCAAAGTTTGGTGAAGATCTGAGTATGTAGTTTTTGACCTTATCTGGAACCTCCCATCTGAAAATTTGAAAATTCCTAAAAAATCCGTGCAAAATCTTGATGACCCCAATCTCTTGTTTTGTACGTTTTTTCCACGTGTCTTGAGATCCAATGTATCCATGCAAAGTTTGGTGAAGATCTGAGTATGTCGTTTTTGACCTTATCTGGAACCTCCTATCTGAAAATTTGAAAATTCTTCAAAAATTCGTCGAAAATCTTGATGTCTCCAATCTCTTGTTTTGTACGTTTTTTCCACGTGTCTTGACATGCAAAGTATCCCTGCAACGTTTGGTGAAGATCTGAGTATGTAGCTTTTGACCTTGTCTGGAACATCCTATCTGAAAATTTGAAAATTCTTCAAAAATTCGTCGAAAATCTTGATGTCTCCAATCTCTTGTTTTGTACGTTTTTTCCACGTGTCTTGACATCCAATGTATCCCTGCAATGTTTGGTGGAGATCTGAGTATGTAGTTTTTGACCTTATCTGGGACCTCCTATCAGAAAATTTGAAAATTCTTCAAAAATTCGTCCAAAATCTTGATGTCTCCAATCTCTTGTTTTGTACGTTTTTTCCACGTGTCTCGACCTCCAATGTATCCCTGCAAAGTTTGGTGAAGATCTGAGTATGTCGTTTTTGACCTTATCTGGAACATCCTTTCTGAAAATTTGAAAATTCTTAAAAAATTCGTCGAAAATCTTGATGTCTCCAATCTCTTGTTTTGTACGTTTTTTCCACGTGTCTTGACATCCAATGTATCCCTGCAAAGTTTGGTGAAGATCTGAGTATGTAGTTTTTGACCTTATATGGAACCTCCTTTCTGAAAATTTGAAAATTCTCAAAAAATTCGTCCATAATCTTGATGTCTCCAATCTCTTGTTTTGTACGTTTTTTCCACGTGTCTTGACATCCAATGTATCCCTGCAAAGTTTGGTGAAGATCTGAGTATGTCGTTTTTGACCTTATCTGGAACCTCCCATCTGAAAATTTGAAAATTCTTAAAAAATTCGTCGAAAATCTTGATGTCTCCAATCTCTTGTTTTGTACGTTTTTTCCACGTGTCTTGACATGCAAAGTATCCCTGCAACGTTTGGTGAAGATCTGAGTATGTAGTTTTTGACCTTGTCTGGAACCTCCTATCTGAAAATTTGAAAATTCTTCAAAAATTCGTCGAAAATCTTGATGTCTCCAATCTCTTGTTTTGTACGTTTTTTCCACGTGTCTTGACATCCAATGTATCCCTGCAATGTTTGGTGGAGATCTGAGTATGTAGTTTTTGACCTTATCTGGGACCTCCTATCAGAAAATTTGAAAATTCTTCAAAAATTCGTCCAAAATCTTGATGTCTCCAATCTCTTGTTTTGTACGTTTTTTCCACGTGTCTCGACCTCCAATGTATCCCTGCAAAGTTTGGTGAAGATCTGAGTATGTCGTTTTTGACCTTATCTGGAACATCCTTTCTGAAAATTTGAAAATTCTTAAAAAATTCGTCGAAAATCTTGATGTCTCCAATCTCTTGTTTTGTACGTTTTTTCCACGTGTCTTGACATCCAATGTATCCCTGCAAAGTTTGGTGAAGATCTGAGTATGTAGTTTTTGACCTTATATGGAACCTCCTTTCTGAAAATTTGAAAATTCTCAAAAAATTCGTCCATAATCTTGATGTCTCCAATCTCTTGTTTTGTACGTTTTTTCCACGTGTCTTGACATCCAATGTATCCCTGCAAAGTTTGGTGAAGATCTGAGTATGTAGTTTTTGACCTTATATGGAACCTCGTATCTGAAAATTTGAAAATTCTTAAAAAATTCGTCCAAAATCTTGATGTCACCAATCCTATGTTTTGTATGTTTTTTCCACGTGTCTTGACATCCAATGTATCCATGCAAAGTTTGGTGAAGATCTGAGTATGTCGTTTTTGACCTTATCTGGAACCTCCCATCTGAAAATTTGAAAATTCTTAAAAAATTCGTCGAAAATCTTGATGTCTCCGATCTCTTGTTTTGTACGTTTTTTCCACGTGTCTTGACATGCAAAGTATTCCTGCAAAGTTTGGTGAAGATCTGAGTATGTAGTTTTTGACCTCATCTGGAACCTCCTATCTGAAAATTTGAAAATTCTTAAAAAATTCGTCCAAAATTTTGATGTCTCCAATCTCTTGTTTTGTACGTTTTTTCCACGTGTCTTGACATCCAATGTATCCCTGCAATGTTTGGTGAAGATCTGAGTATGTAGTTTTTGACCTTATCTGGAACCTCCCATCTGAAAATTTGAAAATTCCTAAAAAATCCGTCCAAAATCTTGATGACCCCAATCTCTTGTTTTGTACGTTTTTTCCACGTGTCTTGACATCCAATGTATCCCTGCAAAGTTTGGTGAAGATCTGAGTATGTAGTTTTTGACCTTATCTGGAACCTCCTATCTGAAAATTTGAAAATTCTTAAAAAATTCGTCCAAAATCTTGATGTCTCCAATCTCTTGTTTTGTACGTTTTTTCCACGTGTCTTGATATCCAATGTATCCCTGCAAAGTTTGGTGAAGATCTGAGTATGTCGTTTTTGACCTTATCTGGAACATCCTTTCTGAAAATTTGAAAATTGTTAAAAAATTCGTCCAAAATCTTGATGTCTCCAATCTCTTTTTTGTACGTTTTTTCCACGTGTCTTGACATCCAATGTATCCCTGCAAAGTTTGGTGAAGATCTGAGTATGTAGTTTTTGACCTTATCTGGAACCTCCCATCTGAAAATTTGAAAATTCTTAAAAAATTCGACCAAAATCTTGATGTCTCCAATCTTTTGTTTTGTACGTTTTTTCCACGTGTCTTGACACATAATGTATCCATGCAAAGTTTGGTGAAGATCTGAGTATGTAGTTTTTGACCTTATATGGAACATCCTATCTGAAAATTTGAAAATTCTTAAAAAATTCGTCCAAAATCTTGATGTCTCCAATCTCTTGTTTTGTACGTTTTTCCACGTGTCTTGACATCCATTGTATCCCTGCAAAGTTTGGTGAAGATCTGAGTATGTAGTTTTTGACCTTATCTGGAACCTCCCATCTGAAAATTTGAAAATTCCTAAAAAATCCGTGCAAAATCTTGATGACCCCAATCTCTTGTTTTGTACGTTTTTTCCACGTGTCTTGACATCCAATGTATTCCTGCAATGTTTGGTGAAGATCTGAGTATGTAGTTTTTGACCTTATATGGAACCTCCTATCTGAAAATTTGAAAATTCTTAAAAAATTCGACCAAAATCTTGATGTTCCGAATCCTATGTTTTGTATGTTTTTTCCACGTGTCTTGACATCCAATGTATCCATGCAAAGTTTGGTGAAGATCTGAGTATGTAGTTTTTGACCTTATATTGAACCTCCCATCTGAAAATTTGAAAATTCTTAAAAAATTCGTCCAAAATCTTGATGACCCCAATCTCTTGTTTTGTACGTTTTTTCCACGTGTCTTGACATCCAAAGTATCCCTGCAAAGTTTGGTGAAGATCTGAGTATGTAGTTTTTGACCTTATCTGGAACCTCCCATCTGAAAATTTGAAAATTCTTCAAAAATTCGTCCAAAATCTTGATGTCTCCAATCTCTTGTTTTGTACGTTTTTTCCACGTGTCTCGACCTCCAATGTATCCCTGCAAAGTTTGGTGAAGATCTGAGTATGTCGTTTTTGACCTTATCTGGAACATCCTTTCTGAAAATTTGAAAATTCTTAAAAAATTCGTCGAAAATCTTGATGTCTCCAATCTCTTGTTTTGTACGTTTTTTCCACGTGTCTTGACATCCAATGTATCCCTGCAAAGTTTGGTGAAGATCTGAGTATGTAGTTTTTGACCTTATATGGAACCTCCTTTCTGAAAATTTGAAAATTCTCAAAAAATTCGTCCATAATCTTGATGTCTCCAATCTCTTGTTTTGTACGTTTTTTCCACGTGTCTTGACATCCAATGTATCCCTGCAAAGTTTGGTGAAGATCTGAGTATGTCGTTTTTGACCTTATCTGGAACCTCCCATCTGAAAATTTGAAAATTCTTAAAAAATTCGTCGAAAATCTTGATGTCTCCAATCTCTTGTTTTGTACGTTTTTTCCACGTGTCTTGACATGCAAAGTATCCCTGCAACGTTTGGTGAAGATCTGAGTATGTAGTTTTTGACCTTGTCTGGAACCTCCTATCTGAAAATTTGAAAATTCTTCAAAAATTCGTCGAAAATCTTGATGTCTCCAATCTCTTGTTTTGTACGTTTTTTCCACGTGTCTTGACATCCAATGTATCCCTGCAATGTTTGGTGGAGATCTGAGTATGTAGTTTTTGACCTTATCTGGGACCTCCTATCAGAAAATTTGAAAATTCTTCAAAAATTCGTCCAAAATCTTGATGTCTCCAATCTCTTGTTTTGTACGTTTTTTCCACGTGTCTCGACCTCCAATGTATCCCTGCAAAGTTTGGTGAAGATCTGAGTATGTCGTTTTTGACCTTATCTGGAACATCCTTTCTGAAAATTTGAAAATTCTTAAAAAATTCGTCGAAAATCTTGATGTCTCCAATCTCTTGTTTTGTACGTTTTTTCCACGTGTCTTGACATCCAATGTATCCCTGCAAAGTTTGGTGAAGATCTGAGTATGTAGTTTTTGACCTTATATGGAACCTCCTTTCTGAAAATTTGAAAATTCTCAAAAAATTCGTCCATAATCTTGATGTCTCCAATCTCTTGTTTTGTACGTTTTTTCCACGTGTCTTGACATCCAATGTATCCCTGCAAAGTTTGGTGAAGATCTGAGTATGTAGTTTTTGACCTTATATGGAACCTCGTATCTGAAAATTTGAAAATTCTTAAAAAATTCGTCCAAAATCTTGATGTCACCAATCCTATGTTTTGTATGTTTTTTCCACGTGTCTTGACATCCAATGTATCCATGCAAAGTTTGGTGAAGATCTGAGTATGTCGTTTTTGACCTTATCTGGAACCTCCCATCTGAAAATTTGAAAATTCTTAAAAAATTCGTCGAAAATCTTGATGTCTCCGATCTCTTGTTTTGTACGTTTTTTCCACGTGTCTTGACATGCAAAGTATTCCTGCAAAGTTTGGTGAAGATCTGAGTATGTAGTTTTTGACCTCATCTGGAACCTCCTATCTGAAAATTTGAAAATTCTTAAAAAATTCGTCCAAAATTTTGATGTCTCCAATCTCTTGTTTTGTACGTTTTTTCCACGTGTCTTGACATCCAATGTATCCCTGCAATGTTTGGTGAAGATCTGAGTATGTAGTTTTTGACCTTATCTGGAACCTCCCATCTGAAAATTTGAAAATTCCTAAAAAATCCGTCCAAAATCTTGATGACCCCAATCTCTTGTTTTGTACGTTTTTTCCACGTGTCTTGACATCCAATGTATCCCTGCAAAGTTTGGTGAAGATCTGAGTATGTAGTTTTTGACCTTATCTGGAACCTCCTATCTGAAAATTTGAAAATTCTTAAAAAATTCGTCCAAAATCTTGATGTCTCCAATCTCTTGTTTTGTACGTTTTTTCCACGTGTCTTGATATCCAATGTATCCCTGCAAAGTTTGGTGAAGATCTGAGTATGTCGTTTTTGACCTTATCTGGAACATCCTTTCTGAAAATTTGAAAATTGTTAAAAAAATTCGTCCAAAATCTTGATGTCTCCAATCTCTTTTTTGTACGTTTTTTCCACGTGTCTTGACATCCAATGTATCCCTGCAAAGTTTGGTGAAGATCTGAGTATGTAGTTTTTGACCTTATCTGGAACCTCCCATCTGAAAATTTGAAAATTCTTAAAAAATTCGACCAAAATCTTGATGTCTCCAATCTTTTGTTTTGTACGTTTTTTCCACGTGTCTTGACACATAATGTATCCATGCAAAGTTTGGTGAAGATCTGAGTATGTAGTTTTTGACCTTATATGGAACATCCTATCTGAAAATTTGAAAATTCTTAAAAAATTCGTCCAAAATCTTGATGTCTCCAATCTCTTGTTTTGTACGTTTTTTCCACGTGTCTTGACATCCATTGTATCCCTGCAAAGTTTGGTGAAGATCTGAGTATGTAGTTTTTGACCTTATCTGGAACCTCCCATCTGAAAATTTGAAAATTCCTAAAAAATCCGTGCAAAATCTTGATGACCCCAATCTCTTGTTTTGTACGTTTTTTCCACGTGTCTTGACATCCAATGTATTCCTGCAATGTTTGGTGAAGATCTGAGTATGTAGTTTTTGACCTTATATGGAACATCCTATCTGAAAATTTGAAAATTCTTAAAAAATTCGACCAAAATCTTGATGTTCCGAATCCTATGTTTTGTATGTTTTTTCCACGTGTCTTGACATCCAATGTATCCATGCAAAGTTTGGTGAAGATCTGAGTATGTAGTTTTTGACCTTATATTGAACCTCCCATCTGAAAATTTGAAAATTCTTAAAAAATTCGTCCAAAATCTTGATGACCCCAATCTCTTGTTTTGTACGTTTTTTCCACGTGTCTTGACATCCAAAGTATCCCTGCAAAGTTTGGTGAAGATCTGAGTATGTAGTTTTTGACCTTATCTGGAACCTCCCATCTGAAAATTTGAAAATTCTTAAAAAATTCGTCGAAAATCTTGATGTCTCCAATCTTTTGTTTTGTACGTTTTTTCCACGTGTCTTGACATGCAAAGTATCCCTGCAACGTTTGGTGAAGATCTGAGTATGTAGTTTTTGACCTTATCTGGAACCTCCTATCTGAAAATTTGAAAATTCTTAAAAAATTCGTCCAAAATCTTGATGTCTCCAATCTCTTGTTTTGTACGTTTTTCCCACGTGTCTTGACATCCAATGTATCCCTGCAAAGTTTGGTGAAGATCTGAGTATGTCGTTTTTGCCCTTATCTGGAACCTCCCATCTGAAAATTTGAAAATTCTTAAAAAATTCGTCGAAAATCTTGATGTCTCCAATCTTTTGTTTTGTACGTTTTTTCCACGTGTCTTGACATGCAAAGTATCCCTGCAACGTTTGGTGAAGATCTGAGTATGTAGTTTTTGACCTTATCTGGAACCTCCTACCTGAAAATTTGAAAATTCTTAAAAAATTCGTCCATAATCTTGATGTCTCCAATCTCTTGTTTTGTACGTTTTTTCCACGTGTCTTGACATCCAATGTATCCCTGCAAAGTTTGGTGAAGATCTGAGTATGTAGTTTTTGACCTTATATGGAACCTCCTATCTGAAAATTTGAAAATTCTTAAAAAATTCGTCCAAAATCTTGATGTCACCAATCCTATGTTTTGTATGTTTTTTCCACGTGTCTCGACATCCAATGTATCCATGCAAAGTTTGGTGAAGATCTGAGTATGTCGTTTTTGACTTTATCTGGAACCTCCCATCTGAAAATTTGAAAATTCTTAAAAAATTCGACCAAAATCTTCATGTCTCCAATCTTTTGTTTTGTACGTTTTTTCCACGTGTCTTGACACATAATGTATCCATGCAAAGTTTGGTGAAGATCTGAGTATGTAGTTTTTGACCTTATATGGAACCTCCTATCTGAAAATTTGAAAATTCTTAAAAAATTCGTCCAAAATCTTGATGTCTCCAATCTCTTGTTTTGTACGTTTTTTCCACGTGTCTTGACATCCAATGTATCCCTGCAAAGTTTGGTGAAGATCTGAGTATGTAGTTTTTGACCTTATCTGGAACCTCCCATCTGAAAATTTGAAAATTCCTAAAAAATCCGTGCAAAATCTTGATGACCCCAATCTCTTGTTTTGTACGTTTTTTCCACGTGTCTTGAGATCCAATGTATCCATGCAAAGTTTGGTGAAGATCTGAGTATGTCGTTTTTGACCTTATCTGGAACCTCCCATCTGAAAATTTGAAAATTCTTAAAAAATTCGTCGAAAATCTTGATGTCTCCAATCTCTTGTTTTGTACGTTTTTTCCACGTGTCTTGACATGCAAAGTATCCCTGCAACGTTTGGTGAAGATCTGAGTATGTAGTTTTTGACCTTGTCTGGAACCTCCTATCTGAAAATTTGAAAATTCTTCAAAAATTCGTCGAAAATCTTGATGTCTCCAATCTCTTGTTTTGTACGTTTTTTCCACGTGTCTTGACATCCAATGTATCCCTGCAATGTTTGGTGGAGATCTGAGTATGTAGTTTTTGACCTTATCTGGGACCTCCTATCAGAAAATTTGAAAATTCTTCAAAAATTCGTCCAAAATCTTGATGTCTCCAATCTCTTGTTTTGTACGTTTTTTCCACGTGTCTCGACCTCCAATGTATCCCTGCAAAGTTTGGTGAAGATCTGAGTATGTCGTTTTTGACCTTATCTGGAACATCCTTTCTGAAAATTTGAAAATTCTTAAAAAATTCGTCGAAAATCTTGATGTCTCCAATCTCTTGTTTTGTACGTTTTTTCCACGTGTCTTGACATCCAATGTATCCCTGCAAAGTTTGGTGAAGATCTGAGTATGTAGTTTTTGACCTTATATGGAACCTCCTTTCTGAAAATTTGAAAATTCTCAAAAAATTCGTCCATAATCTTGATGTCTCCAATCTCTTGTTTTGTACGTTTTTTCCACGTGTCTTGACATCCAATGTATCCCTGCAAAGTTTGGTGAAGATCTGAGTATGTCGTTTTTGACCTTATCTGGAACCTCCCATCTGAAAATTTGAAAATTCTTAAAAAATTCGTCGAAAATCTTGATGTCTCCAATCTCTTGTTTTGTACGTTTTTTCCACGTGTCTTGACATGCAAAGTATCCCTGCAACGTTTGGTGAAGATCTGAGTATGTAGTTTTTGACCTTGTCTGGAACCTCCTATCTGAAAATTTGAAAATTCTTCAAAAATTCGTCGAAAATCTTGATGTCTCCAATCTCTTGTTTTGTACGTTTTTTCCACGTGTCTTGACATCCAATGTATCCCTGCAATGTTTGGTGGAGATCTGAGTATGTAGTTTTTGACCTTATCTGGGACCTCCTATCAGAAAATTTGAAAATTCTTCAAAAATTCGTCCAAAATCTTGATGTCTCCAATCTCTTGTTTTGTACGTTTTTTCCACGTGTCTCGACCTCCAATGTATCCCTGCAAAGTTTGGTGAAGATCTGAGTATGTCGTTTTTGACCTTATCTGGAACATCCTTTCTGAAAATTTGAAAATTCTTAAAAAATTCGTCGAAAATCTTGATGTCTCCAATCTCTTGTTTTGTACGTTTTTTCCACGTGTCTTGACATCCAATGTATCCCTGCAAAGTTTGGTGAAGATCTGAGTATGTAGTTTTTGACCTTATATGGAACCTCCTTTCTGAAAATTTGAAAATTCTCAAAAAATTCGTCCATAATCTTGATGTCTCCAATCTCTTGTTTTGTACGTTTTTTCCACGTGTCTTGACATCCAATGTATCCCTGCAAAGTTTGGTGAAGATCTGAGTATGTAGTTTTTGACCTTATATGGAACCTCGTATCTGAAAATTTGAAAATTCTTAAAAAATTCGTCCAAAATCTTGATGTCACCAATCCTATGTTTTGTATGTTTTTTCCACGTGTCTTGACATCCAATGTATCCATGCAAAGTTTGGTGAAGATCTGAGTATGTCGTTTTTGACCTTATCTGGAACCTCCCATCTGAAAATTTGAAAATTCTTAAAAAATTCGTCGAAAATCTTGATGTCTCCGATCTCTTGTTTTGTACGTTTTTTCCACGTGTCTTGACATGCAAAGTATTCCTGCAAAGTTTGGTGAAGATCTGAGTATGTAGTTTTTGACCTCATCTGGAACCTCCTATCTGAAAATTTGAAAATTCTTAAAAAATTCGTCCAAAATTTTGATGTCTCCAATCTCTTGTTTTGTACGTTTTTTCCACGTGTCTTGACATCCAATGTATCCCTGCAATGTTTGGTGAAGATCTGAGTATGTAGTTTTTGACCTTATCTGGAACCTCCCATCTGAAAATTTGAAAATTCCTAAAAAATCCGTCCAAAATCTTGATGACCCCAATCTCTTGTTTTGTACGTTTTTTCCACGTGTCTTGACATCCAATGTATCCCTGCAAAGTTTGGTGAAGATCTGAGTATGTAGTTTTTGACCTTATCTGGAACCTCCTATCTGAAAATTTGAAAATTCTTAAAAAATTCGTCCAAAATCTTGATGTCTCCAATCTCTTGTTTTGTACGTTTTTTCCACGTGTCTTGATATCCAATGTATCCCTGCAAAGTTTGGTGAAGATCTGAGTATGTCGTTTTTGACCTTATCTGGAACATCCTTTCTGAAAATTTGAAAATTGTTAAAAAATTCGTCCAAAATCTTGATGTCTCCAATCTCTTTTTTGTATGTTTTTTCCACGTGTCTTGACATCCAATGTATCCCTGCAAAGTTTGGTGAAGATCTGAGTATGTAGTTTTTGACCTTATCTGGAACCTCCCATCTGAAAATTTGAAAATTCTTAAAAAATTCGACCAAAATCTTGATGTCTCCAATCTTTTGTTTTGTACGTTTTTTCCACGTGTCTTGACACATAATGTATCCATGCAAAGTTTGGTGAAGATCTGAGTATGTAGTTTTTGACCTTATATGGAACATCCTATCTGAAAATTTGAAAATTCTTAAAAAATTCGTCCAAAATCTTGATGTCTCCAATCTCTTGTTTTGTACGTTTTTTCCACGTGTCTTGACATCCATTGTATCCCTGCAAAGTTTGGTGAAGATCTGAGTATGTAGTTTTTGACCTTATCTGGAACCTCCCATCTGAAAATTTGAAAATTCCTAAAAAATCCGTGCAAAATCTTGATGACCCCAATCTCTTGTTTTGTACGTTTTTTCCACGTGTCTTGACATCCAATGTATTCCTGCAATGTTTGGTGAAGATCTGAGTATGTAGTTTTTGACCTTATATGGAACCTCCTATCTGAAAATTTGAAAATTCTTAAAAAATTCGACCAAAATCTTGATGTTCCGAATCCTATGTTTTGTATGTTTTTTCCACGTGTCTTGACATCCAATGTATCCCTGCAAAGTTTGGTGAAGATCTGAGTATGTAGTTTTTGACCTTATATTGAACCTCCCATCTGAAAATTTGAAAATTCTTAAAAAATTCGTCCAAAATCTTGATGACCCCAATCTCTTGTTTTGTACGTTTTTTCCACGTGTCTTGACATCCAAAGTATCCCTGCAAAGTTTGGTGAAGATCTGAGTATGTAGTTTTTGACCTTATATGGAACCTCCTTTCTGAAAATTTGAGAATTCTTAAAAAATTCGTCCAAAATCTTGATGTCTCCAATCTCTTGTTTTGTACGTTTTTTCCACGTGTCTTGACATCCAATGTATCCATGCAAAGTTTGGTGAAGATCTGAGTATGTCGTTTTTGACCTTATCTGGAACCTCCCATCTGAAAATTTGAAAATTCTTAAAAAATTCGTCGAAAATCTTGATGTCTCCAATCTTTTGTTTTGTACGTTTTTTCCACGTGTCTTGACATGCAAAGTATCCCTGCAACGTTTGGTGAAGATCTGAGTATGTAGTTTTTGACCTTATCTGGAACCTCCTATCTGAAAATTTGAAAATTCTTCAAAAATTCGTCGAAAATCTTGATGTCTCCAATCTCTTGTTTTGTACGTTTTTTCCACGTGTCTTGACATCCAATGTATTCCTGCAATGTTTGGTGGAGATCTGAGTATGTAGTTTTAGACCTTATCTGGAACCTCCTATCTGAAAATTTGAAAATTCTTCAAAAATTCGTCCAAAATCTTGATGTCTCCAATCTCTTGTTTTGTACGTTTTTTCCACGTGTCTCGACCTCCAATGGATCCCTGCAAAGTTTGGTGAAGATCTGAGTATGTCGTTTTTGACCTTATCTGGAACATCCTTTCTGAAAATTTGAAAATTCTTAAAAAATTCGTCGAAAATCTTGATGTCTCCAATCTCTTGTTTTGTACGTTTTTTCCACGTGTCTTGACATCCAATGTATCCCTGCAAAGTTTGGTGAAGATCTGAGTATGTAGTTTTTGACTTTATATGGAACCTCCTATCTGAAAATTTGAAAATTCTTAAAAAATTCGTCCAAAATCTTGATGTCTCCAATCTCTTGTTTTGTACGTTTTTTCCACGTGTCTCGACCTCCAATGGATCCCTGCAAAGTTTGGTGAAGATCTGAGTATGTCGTTTTTGACCTTATCTGGAACCTCCCATCTGAAAATTTGAAAATTCTTAAAAAATTCGTCGAAAATCTTGATGTCTCCGATCTCTTGTTTTGTACGTTTTTTCCACGTGTCTTGACATCCAATGTATTCCTGCAATGTTTGGTGAAGATCTGAGTATGTAGTTTTTGACCTTATATGGAACCTCCTATCTGAAAATTTGAAAATTCTTAAAAAATTCGACCAAAATCTTGATGTTCCGAATCCTATGTTTTGTATGTTTTTTCCACGTGTCTTGACATCCAATGTATCCATGCAAAGTTTGGTGAAGATCTGAGTATGTAGTTTTTGACCTTATATTGAACCTCCCATCTGAAAATTTGAAAATTCTTAAAAAATTCGTCCAAAATCTTGATGACCCCAATCTCTTGTTTTGTACGTTTTTTCCACGTGTCTTGACATCCAAAGTATCCCTGCAAAGTTTGGTGAAGATCTGAGTATGTAGTTTTTGACCTTATATGGAACCTCCTTTCTGAAAATTTGAGAATTCTTAAAAAATTCGTCCAAAATCTTGATGTCTCCAATCTCTTGTTTTGTACGTTTTTTCCACGTGTCTTGACATCCAATGTATCCATGCAAAGTTTGGTGAAGATCTGAGTATGTCGTTTTTGACCTTATCTGGAACCTCCCATCTGAAAATTTGAAAATTCTTAAAAAATTCGTCGAAAATCTTGATGTCTCCAATCTTTTGTTTTGTACGTTTTTTCCACGTGTCTTGACATGCAAAGTATCCCTGCAACGTTTGGTGAAGATCTGAGTATGTAGTTTTTGACCTTATCTGGAACCTCCTATCTGAAAATTTGAAAATTCTTAAAAAATTCGTCCAAAATCTTGATGTCTCCAATCTCTTGTTTTGTACGTTTTTCCCACGTGTCTTGACATCCAATGTATCCCTGCAAAGTTTGGTGAAGATCTGAGTATGTCGTTTTTGCCCTTATCTGGAACCTCCCATCTGAAAATTTGAAAATTCTTAAAAAATTCGTCGAAAATCTTGATGTCTCCAATCTTTTGTTTTGTACGTTTTTTCCACGTGTCTTGACATGCAAAGTATCCCTGCAACGTTTGGTGAAGATCTGAGTATGTAGTTTTTGACCTTATCTGGAACCTCCTATCTGGAAATTTGAAAATTCTTAAAAAATTCGTCCATAATCTTGATGTCTCCAATCTCTTGTTTTGTACGTTTTTTCCACGTGTCTTGACATCCAATGTATCCCTGCAAAGTTTGGTGAAGATCTGAGTATGTAGTTTTTGACCTTATATGGAACCTCCTATCTGAAAATTTGAAAATTCTTAAAAAATTCGTCCAAAATCTTGATGTCACCAATCCTATGTTTTGTATGTTTTTTCCACGTGTCTCGACATCCAATGTATCCATGCAAAGTTTGGTGAAGATCTGAGTATGTTGTTTTTGACCTTATCTGGAACCTCCCATCTGAAAATTTGAAAATTCTTAAAAAATTCGTCGAAAATCTTGATGTCTCCGATCTCTTGTTTTGTACGTTTTTTCCACGTGTCTTGACATGCAAAGTATTCCTGCAAAGTTTGGTGAAGATCTGAGTATGTAGTTTTTGACCTCATCTGGAACCTCCTATCTGAAAATTTGAAAATTCTTAAAAAATTCGTCCAAAATTTTGATGTCTCCAATCTCTTGTTTTGTACGTTTTTTCCACGTGTCTTGACATCCAATGTATCCCTGCAATGTTTGGTGAAGATCTGAGTATGTAGTTTTTGACCTTATCTGGAACCTCCCATCTGAAAATTTGAAAATTCCTAAAAAATCCGTCCAAAATCTTGATGACCCCAATCTCTTGTTTTGTACGTTTTTTCCACGTGTCTTGACATCCAATGTATCCCTGCAAAGTTTGGTGAAGATCTGAGTATGTAGTTTTTGACCTTATCTGGAACCTCCTATCTGAAAATTTGAAAATTCTTAAAAAATTCGTCCAAAATCTTGATGTCTCCAATCTCTTGTTTTGTACGTTTTTTCCACGTGTCTTGATATCCAATGTATCCCTGCAAAGTTTGGTGAAGATCTGAGTATGTCGTTTTTGACCTTATCTGGAACATCCTTTCTGAAAATTTGAAAATTGTTAAAAAATTCGTCCAAAATCTTGATGTCTCCAATCTCTTTTTTGTATGTTTTTTCCACGTGTCTTGACATCCAATGTATCCCTGCAAAGTTTGGTGAAGATCTGAGTATGTAGTTTTTGACCTTATCTGGAACCTCCCATCTGAAAATTTGAAAATTCTTAAAAAATTCGACCAAAATCTTGATGTCTCCAATCTTTTGTTTTGTACGTTTTTTCCACGTGTCTTGACACATAATGTATCCATGCAAAGTTTGGTGAAGATCTGAGTATGTAGTTTTTGACCTTATATGGAACATCCTATCTGAAAATTTGAAAATTCTTAAAAAATTCGTCCAAAATCTTGATGTCTCCAATCTCTTGTTTTGTACGTTTTTTCCACGTGTCTTGACATCCATTGTATCCCTGCAAAGTTTGGTGAAGATCTGAGTATGTAGTTTTTGACCTTATCTGGAACCTCCCATCTGAAAATTTGAAAATTCCTAAAAAATCCGTGCAAAATCTTGATGACCCCAATCTCTTGTTTTGTACGTTTTTTCCACGTGTCTTGACATCCAATGTATTCCTGCAATGTTTGGTGAAGATCTGAGTATGTAGTTTTTGACCTTATATGGAACCTCCTATCTGAAAATTTGAAAATTCTTAAAAAATTCGACCAAAATCTTGATGTTCCGAATCCTATGTTTTGTATGTTTTTTCCACGTGTCTTGACATCCAATGTATCCCTGCAAAGTTTGGTGAAGATCTGAGTATGTAGTTTTTGACCTTATATTGAACCTCCCATCTGAAAATTTGAAAATTCTTAAAAAATTCGTCCAAAATCTTGATGACCCCAATCTCTTGTTTTGTACGTTTTTTCCACGTGTCTTGACATCCAAAGTATCCCTGCAAAGTTTGGTGAAGATCTGAGTATGTAGTTTTTGACCTTATATGGAACCTCCTTTCTGAAAATTTGAGAATTCTTAAAAAATTCGTCCAAAATCTTGATGTCTCCAATCTCTTGTTTTGTACGTTTTTTCCACGTGTCTTGACATCCAATGTATCCATGCAAAGTTTGGTGAAGATCTGAGTATGTCGTTTTTGACCTTATCTGGAACCTCCCATCTGAAAATTTGAAAATTCTTAAAAAATTCGTCGAAAATCTTGATGTCTCCAATCTTTTGTTTTGTACGTTTTTTCCACGTGTCTTGACATGCAAAGTATCCCTGCAACGTTTGGTGAAGATCTGAGTATGTAGTTTTTGACCTTATCTGGAACCTCCTATCTGAAAATTTGAAAATTCTTCAAAAATTCGTCGAAAATCTTGATGTCTCCAATCTCTTGTTTTGTACGTTTTTTCCACGTGTCTTGACATCCAATGTATTCCTGCAATGTTTGGTGGAGATCTGAGTATGTAGTTTTAGACCTTATCTGGAACCTCCTATCTGAAAATTTGAAAATTCTTCAAAAATTCGTCCAAAATCTTGATGTCTCCAATCTCTTGTTTTGTACGTTTTTTCCACGTGTCTCGACCTCCAATGGATCCCTGCAAAGTTTGGTGAAGATCTGAGTATGTCGTTTTTGACCTTATCTGGAACATCCTTTCTGAAAATTTGAAAATTCTTAAAAAATTCGTCGAAAATCTTGATGTCTCCAATCTCTTGTTTTGTACGTTTTTTCCACGTGTCTTGACATCCAATGTATCCCTGCAAAGTTTGGTGAAGATCTGAGTATGTAGTTTTTGACCTTATATGGAACCTCCTATCTGAAAATTTGAAAATTCTTAAAAAATTCGTCCAAAATCTTGATGTCTCCAATCTCTTGTTTTGTACGTTTTTTCCACGTGTCTCGACCTCCAATGGATCCCTGCAAAGTTTGGTGAAGATCTGAGTATGTCGTTTTTGACCTTATCTGGAACCTCCCATCTGAAAATTTGAAAATTCTTAAAAAATTCGTCGAAAATCTTGATGTCTCCGATCTCTTGTTTTGTACGTTTTTTCCACGTGTCTTGACATCCAATGTATTCCTGCAATGTTTGGTGAAGATCTGAGTATGTAGTTTTTGACCTTATATGGAACCTCCTATCTGAAAATTTGAAAATTCTTAAAAAATTCGACCAAAATCTTGATGTTCCGAATCCTATGTTTTGTATGTTTTTTCCACGTGTCTTGACATCCAATGTATCCATGCAAAGTTTGGTGAAGATCTGAGTATGTAGTTTTTGACCTTATATTGAACCTCCCATCTGAAAATTTGAAAATTCTTAAAAAATTCGTCCAAAATCTTGATGACCCCAATCTCTTGTTTTGTACGTTTTTTCCACGTGTCTTGACATCCAAAGTATCCCTGCAAAGTTTGGTGAAGATCTGAGTATGTAGTTTTTGACCTTATATGGAACCTCCTTTCTGAAAATTTGAGAATTCTTAAAAAATTCGTCCAAAATCTTGATGTCTCCAATCTCTTGTTTTGTACGTTTTTTCCACGTGTCTTGACATCCAATGTATCCATGCAAAGTTTGGTGAAGATCTGAGTATGTCGTTTTTGACCTTATCTGGAACCTCCCATCTGAAAATTTGAAAATTCTTAAAAAATTCGTCGAAAATCTTGATGTCTCCAATCTTTTGTTTTGTACGTTTTTTCCACGTGTCTTGACATGCAAAGTATCCCTGCAACGTTTGGTGAAGATCTGAATATGTAGTTTTTGACCTTATCTGGAACCTCCTATCTGAAAATTTGAAAATTCTTAAAAAATTCGTCCAAAATCTTGATGTCTCCAATCTCTTGTTTTGTACGTTTTTCCCACGTGTCTTGACATCCAATGTATCCCTGCAAAGTTTGGTGAAGATCTGAGTATGTCGTTTTTGCCCTTATCTGGAACCTCCCATCTGAAAATTTGAAAATTCTTAAAAAATTCGTCGAAAATCTTGATGTCTCCAATCTTTTGTTTTGTACGTTTTTTCCACGTGTCTTGACATGCAAAGTATCCCTGCAACGTTTGGTGAAGATCTGAGTATGTAGTTTTTGACCTTATCTGGAACCTCCTATCTGGAAATTTGAAAATTCTTAAAAAATTCGTCCATAATCTTGATGTCTCCAATCTCTTGTTTTGTACGTTTTTTCCACGTGTCTTGACATCCAATGTATCCCTGCAAAGTTTGGTGAAGATCTGAGTATGTAGTTTTTGACCTTATATGGAACCTCCTATCTGAAAATTTGAAAATTCTTAAAAAATTCGTCCAAAATCTTGATGTCACCAATCCTATGTTTTGTATGTTTTTTCCACGTGTCTCGACATCCAATGTATCCATGCAAAGTTTGGTGAAGATCTGAGTATGTTGTTTTTGACCTTATCTGGAACCTCCCATCTGAAAATTTGAAAATTCTTAAAAAATTCGTCGAAAATCTTGATGTCTCCGATCTCTTGTTTTGTACGTTTTTTCCACGTGTCTTGACATGCAAAGTATTCCTGCAAAGTTTGGTGAAGATCTGAGTATGTAGTTTTTGACCTCATCTGGAACCTCCTATCTGAAAATTTGAAAATTCTTAAAAAATTCGTCCATAATCTTGATGTCTCCAATCTCTTGTTTTGTACGTTTTTTCCACGTGTCTCGACCTCCAATGGATCCCTGCAAAGTTTGGTGAAGATCTGAGTATGTCGTTTTTGACCTTATCTGGAACCTCCCATCTGAAAATTTGAAAATTCTTAAAAAATTCGTCGAAAATCTTGATGTCTCCGATCTCTTGTTTTGTACGTTTTTTCCACGTGTCTTGACATCCAATGTATTCCTGCAATGTTTGGTGAAGATCTGAGTATGTAGTTTTTGACCTTATATGGAACCTCCTATCAGAAAATTTGAAAATTCTTAAAAAATTCGACCAAAATCTTGATGTTCCGAATCCTATGTTTTGTATGTTTTTTCCACGTGTCTTGACATCCAATGTATCCATGCAAAGTTTGGTGAAGATCTGAGTATGTAGTTTTTGACCTTATATTGAACCTCCCATCTGAAAATTTGAAAATTCTTAAAAAATTCGTCCAAAATCTTGATGACCCCAATCTCTTGTTTTGTACGTTTTTTCCACGTGTCTTGACATCCAAAGTATCCCTGCAAAGTTTGGTGAAGATCTGAGTATGTAGTTTTTGACCTTATATGGAACCTCCTTTCTGAAAATTTGAGAATTCTTAAAAAATTCGTCCAAAATCTTGATGTCTCCAATCTCTTGTTTTGTACGTTTTTTCCACGTGTCTTGACATCCAATGTATCCATGCAAAGTTTGGTGAAGATCTGAGTATGTCGTTTTTGACCTTATCTGGAACCTCCCATCTGAAAATTTGAAAATTCTTAAAAAATTCGTCGAAAATCTTGATGTCTCCAATCTTTTGTTTTGTACGTTTTTTCCACGTGTCTTGACATGCAAAGTATCCCTGCAACGTTTGGTGAAGATCTGAGTATGTAGTTTTTGACCTTATCTGGAACCTCCTATCTGAAAATTTGAAAATTCTTAAAAAATTCGTCCAAAATCTTGATGTCTCCAATCTCTTGTTTTGTACGTTTTTCCCACGTGTCTTGACATCCAATGTATCCCTGCAAAGTTTGGTGAAGATCTGAGTATGTCGTTTTTGCCCTTATCTGGAACCTCCCATCTGAAAATTTGAAAATTCTTAAAAAATTCGTCGAAAATCTTGATGTCTCCAATCTTTTGTTTTGTACGTTTTTTCCACGTGTCTTGACATGCAAAGTATCCCTGCAACGTTTGGTGAAGATCTGAGTATGTAGTTTTTGACCTTATCTGGAACCTCCTATCTGGAAATTTGAAAATTCTTAAAAAATTCGTCCATAATCTTGATGTCTCCAATCTCTTGTTTTGTACGTTTTTTCCACGTGTCTTGACATCCAATGTATCCCTGCAAAGTTTGGTGAAGATCTGAGTATGTAGTTTTTGACCTTATATGGAACCTCCTATCTGAAAATTTGAAAATTCTTAAAAAATTCGTCCAAAATCTTGATGTCACCAATCCTATGTTTTGTATGTTTTTTCCACGTGTCTCGACATCCAATGTATCCATGCAAAGTTTGGTGAAGATCTGAGTATGTTGTTTTTGACCTTATCTGGAACCTCCCATCTGAAAATTTGAAAATTCTTAAAAAATTCGTCGAAAATCTTGATGTCTCCGATCTCTTGTTTTGTACGTTTTTTCCACGTGTCTTGACATGCAAAGTATTCCTGCAAAGTTTGGTGAAGATCTGAGTATGTAGTTTTTGACCTCATCTGGAACCTCCTATCTGAAAATTTGAAAATTCTTAAAAAATTCGTCCAAAATTTTGATGTCTCCAATCTCTTGTTTTGTACGTTTTTTCCACGTGTCTTGACATCCAATGTATCCCTGCAATGTTTGGTGAAGATCTGAGTATGTAGTTTTTGACCTTATCTGGAACCTCCCATCTGAAAATTTGAAAATTCCTAAAAAATCCGTCCAAAATCTTGATGACCCCAATCTCTTGTTTTGTACGTTTTTTCCACGTGTCTTGACATCCAATGTATCCCTGCAAAGTTTGGTGAAGATCTGAGTATGTAGTTTTTGACCTTATCTGGAACCTCCTATCTGAAAATTTGAAAATTCTTAAAAAATTCGTCCAAAATCTTGATGTCTCCAATCTCTTGTTTTGTACGTTTTTTCCACGTGTCTTGATATCCAATGTATCCCTGCAAAGTTTGGTGAAGATCTGAGTATGTCGTTTTTGACCTTATCTGGAACATCCTTTCTGAAAATTTGAAAATTGTTAAAAAATTCGTCCAAAATCTTGATGTCTCCAATCTCTTTTTTGTATGTTTTTTCCACGTGTCTTGACATCCAATGTATCCCTGCAAAGTTTGGTGAAGATCTGAGTATGTAGTTTTTGACCTTATCTGGAACCTCCCATCTGAAAATTTGAAAATTCTTAAAAAATTCGACCAAAATCTTGATGTCTCCAATCTTTTGTTTTGTACGTTTTTTCCACGTGTCTTGACACATAATGTATCCATGCAAAGTTTGGTGAAGATCTGAGTATGTAGTTTTTGACCTTATATGGAACATCCTATCTGAAAATTTGAAAATTCTTAAAAAATTCGTCCAAAATCTTGATGTCTCCAATCTCTTGTTTTGTACGTTTTTTCCACGTGTCTTGACATCCATTGTATCCCTGCAAAGTTTGGTGAAGATCTGAGTATGTAGTTTTTGACCTTATCTGGAACCTCCCATCTGAAAATTTGAAAATTCCTAAAAAATCCGTGCAAAATCTTGATGACCCCAATCTCTTGTTTTGTACGTTTTTTCCACGTGTCTTGACATCCAATGTATTCCTGCAATGTTTGGTGAAGATCTGAGTATGTAGTTTTTGACCTTATATGGAACCTCCTATCTGAAAATTTGAAAATTCTTAAAAAATTCGACCAAAATCTTGATGTTCCGAATCCTATGTTTTGTATGTTTTTTCCACGTGTCTTGACATCCAATGTATCCCTGCAAAGTTTGGTGAAGATCTGAGTATGTAGTTTTTGACCTTATATTGAACCTCCCATCTGAAAATTTGAAAATTCTTAAAAAATTCGTCCAAAATCTTGATGACCCCAATCTCTTGTTTTGTACGTTTTTTCCACGTGTCTTGACATCCAAAGTATCCCTGCAAAGTTTGGTGAAGATCTGAGTATGTAGTTTTTGACCTTATATGGAACCTCCTTTCTGAAAATTTGAGAATTCTTAAAAAATTCGTCCAAAATCTTGATGTCTCCAATCTCTTGTTTTGTACGTTTTTTCCACGTGTCTTGACATCCAATGTATCCATGCAAAGTTTGGTGAAGATCTGAGTATGTCGTTTTTGACCTTATCTGGAACCTCCCATCTGAAAATTTGAAAATTCTTAAAAAATTCGTCGAAAATCTTGATGTCTCCAATCTTTTGTTTTGTACGTTTTTTCCACGTGTCTTGACATGCAAAGTATCCCTGCAACGTTTGGTGAAGATCTGAGTATGTAGTTTTTGACCTTATCTGGAACCTCCTATCTGAAAATTTGAAAATTCTTCAAAAATTCGTCGAAAATCTTGATGTCTCCAATCTCTTGTTTTGTACGTTTTTTCCACGTGTCTTGACATCCAATGTATTCCTGCAATGTTTGGTGGAGATCTGAGTATGTAGTTTTAGACCTTATCTGGAACCTCCTATCTGAAAATTTGAAAATTCTTCAAAAATTCGTCCAAAATCTTGATGTCTCCAATCTCTTGTTTTGTACGTTTTTTCCACGTGTCTCGACCTCCAATGGATCCCTGCAAAGTTTGGTGAAGATCTGAGTATGTCGTTTTTGACCTTATCTGGAACATCCTTTCTGAAAATTTGAAAATTCTTAAAAAATTCGTCGAAAATCTTGATGTCTCCAATCTCTTGTTTTGTACGTTTTTTCCACGTGTCTTGACATCCAATGTATCCCTGCAAAGTTTGGTGAAGATCTGAGTATGTAGTTTTTGACCTTATATGGAACCTCCTATCTGAAAATTTGAAAATTCTTAAAAAATTCGTCCAAAATCTTGATGTCTCCAATCTCTTGTTTTGTACGTTTTTTCCACGTGTCTCGACCTCCAATGGATCCCTGCAAAGTTTGGTGAAGATCTGAGTATGTCGTTTTTGACCTTATCTGGAACCTCCCATCTGAAAATTTGAAAATTCTTAAAAAATTCGTCGAAAATCTTGATGTCTCCGATCTCTTGTTTTGTACGTTTTTTCCACGTGTCTTGACATCCAATGTATTCCTGCAATGTTTGGTGAAGATCTGAGTATGTAGTTTTTGACCTTATATGGAACCTCCTATCTGAAAATTTGAAAATTCTTAAAAAATTCGACCAAAATCTTGATGTTCCGAATCCTATGTTTTGTATGTTTTTTCCACGTGTCTTGACATCCAATGTATCCATGCAAAGTTTGGTGAAGATCTGAGTATGTAGTTTTTGACCTTATATTGAACCTCCCATCTGAAAATTTGAAAATTCTTAAAAAATTCGTCCAAAATCTTGATGACCCCAATCTCTTGTTTTGTACGTTTTTTCCACGTGTCTTGACATCCAAAGTATCCCTGCAAAGTTTGGTGAAGATCTGAGTATGTAGTTTTTGACCTTATATGGAACCTCCTTTCTGAAAATTTGAGAATTCTTAAAAAATTCGTCCAAAATCTTGATGTCTCCAATCTCTTGTTTTGTACGTTTTTTCCACGTGTCTTGACATCCAATGTATCCATGCAAAGTTTGGTGAAGATCTGAGTATGTCGTTTTTGACCTTATCTGGAACCTCCCATCTGAAAATTTGAAAATTCTTAAAAAATTCGTCGAAAATCTTGATGTCTCCAATCTTTTGTTTTGTACGTTTTTTCCACGTGTCTTGACATGCAAAGTATCCCTGCAACGTTTGGTGAAGATCTGAATATGTAGTTTTTGACCTTATCTGGAACCTCCTATCTGAAAATTTGAAAATTCTTAAAAAATTCGTCCAAAATCTTGATGTCTCCAATCTCTTGTTTTGTACGTTTTTCCCACGTGTCTTGACATCCAATGTATCCCTGCAAAGTTTGGTGAAGATCTGAGTATGTCGTTTTTGCCCTTATCTGGAACCTCCCATCTGAAAATTTGAAAATTCTTAAAAAATTCGTCGAAAATCTTGATGTCTCCAATCTTTTGTTTTGTACGTTTTTTCCACGTGTCTTGACATGCAAAGTATCCCTGCAACGTTTGGTGAAGATCTGAGTATGTAGTTTTTGACCTTATCTGGAACCTCCTATCTGGAAATTTGAAAATTCTTAAAAAATTCGTCCATAATCTTGATGTCTCCAATCTCTTGTTTTGTACGTTTTTTCCACGTGTCTTGACATCCAATGTATCCCTGCAAAGTTTGGTGAAGATCTGAGTATGTAGTTTTTGACCTTATATGGAACCTCCTATCTGAAAATTTGAAAATTCTTAAAAAATTCGTCCAAAATCTTGATGTCACCAATCCTATGTTTTGTATGTTTTTTCCACGTGTCTCGACATCCAATGTATCCATGCAAAGTTTGGTGAAGATCTGAGTATGTTGTTTTTGACCTTATCTGGAACCTCCCATCTGAAAATTTGAAAATTCTTAAAAAATTCGTCGAAAATCTTGATGTCTCCGATCTCTTGTTTTGTACGTTTTTTCCACGTGTCTTGACATGCAAAGTATTCCTGCAAAGTTTGGTGAAGATCTGAGTATGTAGTTTTTGACCTCATCTGGAACCTCCTATCTGAAAATTTGAAAATTCTTAAAAAATTCGTCCAAAATTTTGATGTCTCCAATCTCTTGTTTTGTACGTTTTTTCCACGTGTCTTGACATCCAATGTATCCCTGCAATGTTTGGTGAAGATCTGAGTATGTAGTTTTTGACCTTATCTGGAACCTCCCATCTGAAAATTTGAAAATTCCTAAAAAATCCGTCCAAAATCTTGATGACCCCAATCTCTTGTTTTGTACGTTTTTTCCACGTGTCTTGACATCCAATGTATCCCTGCAAAGTTTGGTGAAGATCTGAGTATGTCGTTTTTGACCTTATCTGGAACCTCCTATCTGAAAATTTGAAAATTCTTAAAAAATTCGTCCAAAATCTTGATGCCTCCAATCTCTTGTTTTGTACGTTTTTTCCACGTGTCTTGATATCCAATGTATCCCTGCAAAGTTTGGTGAAGATCTGAGTATGTCGTTTTTGACCTTATCTGGAACATCCTTTCTGAAAATTTGAAAATTGTTAAAAAATTCGTCCAAAATCTTGATGTCTCCAATCTCTTTTTTGTACGTTTTTTCCACGTGTCTTGACATCCAATGTATCCCTGCAAAGTTTGGTGAAGATCTGAGTATGTAGTTTTTGACCTTATCTGGAACCTCCCATCTGAAAATTTGAAAATTCTTAAAAAATTCGACCAAAATCTTCATGTCTCCAATCTTTTGTTTTGTACGTTTTTTCCACGTGTCTTGACACATAATGTATCCATGCAAAGTTTGGTGAAGATCTGAGTATGTAGTTTTTGACCTTATATGGAACCTCCTATCTGAAAATTTGAAAATTCTTAAAAAATTCGTCCAAAATCTTGATGTCTCCAATCTCTTGTTTTGTACGTTTTTTCCACGTGTCTTGACATCCAATGTATCCCTGCAAAGTTTGGTGAAGATCTGAGTATGTAGTTTTTGACCTTATCTGGAACCTCCCATCTGAAAATTTGAAAATTCCTAAAAAATCCGTGCAAAATCTTGATGACCCCAATCTCTTGTTTTGTACGTTTTTTCCACGTGTCTTGAGATCCAATGTATCCATGCAAAGTTTGGTGAAGATCTGAGTATGTCGTTTTTGACCTTATCTGGAACCTCCCATCTGAAAATTTGAAAATTCTTAAAAAATTCGTCGAAAATCTTGATGTCTCCAATCTCTTGTTTTGTACGTTTTTTCCACGTGTCTTGACATGCAAAGTATCCCTGCAACGTTTGGTGAAGATCTGAGTATGTAGTTTTTGACCTTGTCTGGAACCTCCTATCTGAAAATTTGAAAATTCTTCAAAAATTCGTCGAAAATCTTGATGTCTCCAATCTCTTGTTTTGTACGTTTTTTCCACGTGTCTTGACATCCAATGTATCCCTGCAATGTTTGGTGGAGATCTGAGTATGTAGTTTTTGACCTTATCTGGGACCTCCTATCAGAAAATTTGAAAATTCTTCAAAAATTCGTCCAAAATCTTGATGTCTCCAATCTCTTGTTTTGTACGTTTTTTCCACGTGTCTCGACCTCCAATGTAACCCTGCAAAGTTTGGTGAAGATCTGAGTATGTCGTTTTTGACCTTATCTGGAACATCCTTTCTGAAAATTTGAAAATTCTTAAAAAATTCGTCGAAAATCTTGATGTCTCCAATCTCTTGTTTTGTACGTTTTTTCCACGTGTCTTGACATCCAATGTATCCCTGCAAAGTTTGGTGAAGATCTGAGTATGTAGTTTTTGACCTTATATGGAACCTCCTTTCTGAAAATTTGAAAATTCTCAAAAAATTCGTCCATAATCTTGATGTCTCCAATCTCTTGTTTTGTACATTTTTTCCACGTGTCTTGACATCCAATGTATCCCTGCAAAGTTTGGTGAAGATCTGAGTATGTAGTTTTTGACCTTATATGGAACCTCCTATCTGAAAATTTGAAAATTCTTAAAAAATTCGTCCAAAATCTTGATGTCACCAATCCTATGTTTTGTATGTTTTTTCCACGTGTCTTGACATCCAATGTATCCATGCAAAGTTTGGTGAAGATCTGAGTATGTCGTTTTTGACCTTATCTGGAACCTCCCATCTGAAAATTTGAAAATTCTTAAAAAATTCGTCGAAAATCTTGATGTCTCCGATCTCTTGTTTTGTACGTTTTTTCCACGTGTCTTGACATGCAAAGTATTCCTGCAAAGTTTGGTGAAGTTCTGAGTATGTAGTTTTTGACCTCATCTGGAACCTCCTATCTGAAAATTTGAAAATTCTTAAAAAATTGGTCCAAAATTTTGATGTCTCCAATCTCTTGTTTTGTACGTTTTTTCCACGTGTCTTGACATCCAATGAATCCCTGCAATGTTTGGTGAAGATCTGAGTATGTAGTTTTTGACCTTATCTGGAACCTCCCATCTGAAAATTTGAAAATTCCTAAAAAATCCGTCCAAAATCTTGATGACCCCAATCTCTTGTTTTGTACGTTTTTTCCACGTGTCTTGACATCCAATGTATCCCTGCAAAGTTTGGTGAAGATCTGAGTATGTAGTTTTTGACCTTATCTGGAACCTCCTATCTGAAAATTTGAAAATTCTTAAAAAATTCGTCCAAAATCTTGATGTCTCCAATCTCTTGTTTTGTAAGTTTTTTCCACGTGTCTTGATATCCAATGTATCCCTGCAAAGTTTGGTGAAGATCTCAGTATGTCGTTTTTGACCTTATCTGGAACATCCTTTCTGAAAATTTGAAAATTGTTAAAAAATTCGTCCAAAATCTTGATGTCTCCAATCTCTTTTTTGTACGTTTTTTCCACGTGTCTTGACATCCAATGTATCCCTGCAAAGTTTGGTGAAGATCTGAGTATGTAGTTTTTGACCTTATCTGGAACCTCCCATCTGAAAATTTGAAAATTCTTAACAAAATTCGACCAAAATCTTGATGTCTCCAATCTTTTGTTTTGTACGTTTTTTCCACGTGTCTTGACACATAATGTATCCATGCAAAGTTTGGTGAAGATCTGAGTATGTAGTTTTTGACCTTATATGGAACCTCCTATCTGAAAATTTGAAAATTCTTAAAAAATTCGTCCAAAATCTTGATGTCTCCAATCTCTTGTTTTGTACGTTTTTTCCACGTGTCTTGACATCCATTGTATCCCTGCAAAGTTTGGTGAAGATCTGAGTATGTAGTTTTTGACCTTATCTGGAACCTCCCATCTGAAAATTTGAAAATTCCTAAAAAATCCGTGCAAAATCTTGATGACCCCAATCTCTTGTTTTGTACGTTTTTTCCACGTGTCTTGACATCCAATGTATTCCTGCAATGTTTGGTGAAGATCTGAGTATGTAGTTTTTGACCTTATATGGAACCTCCTATCTGAAAATTTGAAAATTCTTAAAAAATTCGACCAAAATCTTGATGTTCCGAATCCTATGTTTTGTATGTTTTTTCCACGTGTCTTGACATCCAATGTATCCATGCAAAGTTTGGTGAAGATCTGAGTATGTAGTTTTTGACCTTATATTGAACCTCCCATCTGAAAATTTGAAAATTCTTAAAAAATTCGTCCAAAATCTTGATGACCCCAATCTCTTGTTTTGTACGTTTTTTCCACGTGTCTTGACATCCAAAGTATCCCTGCAAAGTTTGGTGAAGATCTGAGTATGTAGTTTTTGACCTTATATGGAACCTCCTTTCTGAAAATTTGAGAATTCTTAAAAAATTCGTCCAAAATCTTGATGTCTCCAATCTCTTGTTTTGTACGTTTTTTCCACGTGTCTTGACATCCAATGTATCCATGCAAAGTTTGGTGAAGATCTGAGTATGTCGTTTTTGACCTTATCTGGAACCTCCCATCTGAAAATTTGAAAATTCTTAAAAAATTCGTCGAAAATCTTGATGTCTCCAATCTTTTGTTTTGTACGTTTTTTCCACGTGTCTTGACATGCAAAGTATCCCTGCAACGTTTGGTGAAGATCTGAGTATGTAGTTTTTGACCTTATCTGGAACCTCCTATCTGGAAATTTGAAAATTCTTAAAAAATTCGTCCATAATCTTGATGTCTCCAATCTCTTGTTTTGTACGTTTTTTCCACGTGTCTTGACATCCAATGTATCCCTGCAAAGTTTGGTGAAGATCTGAGTATGTAGTTTTTGACCTTATATGGAACCTCCTATCTGAAAATTTGAAAATTCTTAAAAAATTCGTCCAAAATCTTGATGTCACCAATCCTATGTTTTGTATGTTTTTTCCACGTGTCTCGACATCCAATGTATCCATGCAAAGTTTGGTGAAGATCTGAGTATGTTGTTTTTGACCTTATCTGGAACCTCCCATCTGAAAATTTGAAAATTCTTAAAAAATTCGTCGAAAATCTTGATGTCTCCGATCTCTTGTTTTGTACGTTTTTTCCACGTGTCTTGACATGCAAAGTATTCCTGCAAAGTTTGGTGAAGATCTGAGTATGTAGTTTTTGACCTCATCTGGAACCTCCTATCTGAAAATTTGAAAATTCTTAAAAAATTCGTCCAAAATTTTGATGTCTCCAATCTCTTGTTTTGTACGTTTTTTCCACGTGTCTTGACATCCAATGTATCCCTGCAATGTTTGGTGAAGATCTGAGTATGTAGTTTTTGACCTTATCTGGAACCTCCCATCTGAAAATTTGAAAATTCCTAAAAAATCCGTCCAAAATCTTGATGACCCCAATCTCTTGTTTTGTACGTTTTTTCCACGTGTCTTGACATCCAATGTATCCCTGCAAAGTTTGGTGAAGATCTGAGTATGTCGTTTTTGACCTTATCTGGAACCTCCTATCTGAAAATTTGAAAATTCTTAAAAAATTCGTCCAAAATCTTGATGCCTCCAATCTCTTGTTTTGTACGTTTTTTCCACGTGTCTTGATATCCAATGTATCCCTGCAAAGTTTGGTGAAGATCTGAGTATGTCGTTTTTGACCTTATCTGGAACATCCTTTCTGAAAATTTGAAAATTGTTAAAAAATTCGACCAAAATCTTCATGTCTCCAATCTTTTGTTTTGTACGTTTTTTCCACGTGTCTTGACACATAATGTATCCATGCAAAGTTTGGTGAAGATCTGAGTATGTAGTTTTTGACCTTATATGGAACCTCCTATCTGAAAATTTGAAAATTCTTAAAAAATTCGTCCAAAATCTTGATGTCTCCAATCTCTTGTTTTGTACGTTTTTTCCACGTGTCTTGACATCCAATGTATCCCTGCAAAGTTTGGTGAAGATCTGAGTATGTAGTTTTTGACCTTATCTGGAACCTCCCATCTGAAAATTTGAAAATTCCTAAAAAATCCGTGCAAAATCTTGATGACCCCAATCTCTTGTTTTGTACGTTTTTTCCACGTGTCTTGAGATCCAATGTATCCATGCAAAGTTTGGTGAAGATCTGAGTATGTCGTTTTTGACCTTATCTGGAACCTCCCATCTGAAAATTTGAAAATTCTTAAAAAATTCGTCGAAAATCTTGATGTCTCCAATCTCTTGTTTTGTACGTTTTTTCCACGTGTCTTGACATGCAAAGTATCCCTGCAACGTTTGGTGAAGATCTGAGTATGTAGTTTTTGACCTTGTCTGGAACCTCCTATCTGAAAATTTGAAAATTCTTCAAAAATTCGTCGAAAATCTTGATGTCTCCAATCTCTTGTTTTGTACGTTTTTTCCACGTGTCTTGACATCCAATGTATCCCTGCAATGTTTGGTGGAGATCTGAGTATGTAGTTTTTGACCTTATCTGGGACCTCCTATCAGAAAATTTGAAAATTCTTCAAAAATTCGTCCAAAATCTTGATGTCTCCAATCTCTTGTTTTGTACGTTTTTTCCACGTGTCTCGACCTCCAATGTAACCCTGCAAAGTTTGGTGAAGATCTGAGTATGTCGTTTTTGACCTTATCTGGAACATCCTTTCTGAAAATTTGAAAATTCTTAAAAAATTCGTCGAAAATCTTGATGTCTCCAATCTCTTGTTTTGTACGTTTTTTCCACGTGTCTTGACATCCAATGTATCCCTGCAAAGTTTGGTGAAGATCTGAGTATGTAGTTTTTGACCTTATATGGAACCTCCTTTCTGAAAATTTGAAAATTCTCAAAAAATTCGTCCATAATCTTGATGTCTCCAATCTCTTGTTTTGTACATTTTTTCCACGTGTCTTGACATCCAATGTATCCCTGCAAAGTTTGGTGAAGATCTGAGTATGTAGTTTTTGACCTTATATGGAACCTCCTATCTGAAAATTTGAAAATTCTTAAAAAATTCGTCCAAAATCTTGATGTCACCAATCCTATGTTTTGTATGTTTTTTCCACGTGTCTTGACATCCAATGTATCCATGCAAAGTTTGGTGAAGATCTGAGTATGTCGTTTTTGACCTTATCTGGAACCTCCCATCTGAAAATTTGAAAATTCTTAAAAAATTCGTCGAAAATCTTGATGTCTCCGATCTCTTGTTTTGTACGTTTTTTCCACGTGTCTTGACATGCAAAGTATTCCTGCAAAGTTTGGTGAAGTTCTGAGTATGTAGTTTTTGACCTCATCTGGAACCTCCTATCTGAAAATTTGAAAATTCTTAAAAAATTGGTCCAAAATTTTGATGTCTCCAATCTCTTGTTTTGTACGTTTTTTCCACGTGTCTTGACATCCAATGAATCCCTGCAATGTTTGGTGAAGATCTGAGTATGTAGTTTTTGACCTTATCTGGAACCTCCCATCTGAAAATTTGAAAATTCCTAAAAAATCCGTCCAAAATCTTGATGACCCCAATCTCTTGTTTTGTACGTTTTTTCCACGTGTCTTGACATCCAATGTATCCCTGCAAAGTTTGGTGAAGATCTGAGTATGTAGTTTTTGACCTTATCTGGAACCTCCTATCTGAAAATTTGAAAATTCTTAAAAAATTCGTCCAAAATCTTGATGTCTCCAATCTCTTGTTTTGTAAGTTTTTTCCACGTGTCTTGATATCCAATGTATCCCTGCAAAGTTTGGTGAAGATCTCAGTATGTCGTTTTTGACCTTATCTGGAACATCCTTTCTGAAAATTTGAAAATTGTTAAAAAATTCGTCCAAAATCTTGATGTCTCCAATCTCTTTTTTGTACGTTTTTTCCACGTGTCTTGACATCCAATGTATCCCTGCAAAGTTTGGTGAAGATCTGAGTATGTAGTTTTTGACCTTATCTGGAACCTCCCATCTGAAAATTTGAAAATTCTTAAAAAATTCGACCAAAATCTTGATGTCTCCAATCTTTTGTTTTGTACGTTTTTTCCACGTGTCTTGACACATAATGTATCCATGCAAAGTTTGGTGAAGATCTGAGTATGTAGTTTTTGACCTTATATGGAACCTCCTATCTGAAAATTTGAAAATTCTTAAAAAATTCGTCCAAAATCTTGATGTCTCCAATCTCTTGTTTTGTACGTTTTTTCCACGTGTCTTGACATCCATTGTATCCCTGCAAAGTTTGGTGAAGATCTGAGTATGTAGTTTTTGACCTTATCTGGAACCTCCCATCTGAAAATTTGAAAATTCCTAAAAAATCCGTGCAAAATCTTGATGACCCCAATCTCTTGTTTTGTACGTTTTTTCCACGTGTCTTGACATCCAATGTATTCCTGCAATGTTTGGTGAAGATCTGAGTATGTAGTTTTTGACCTTATATGGAACCTCCTATCTGAAAATTTGAAAATTCTTAAAAAATTCGACCAAAATCTTGATGTTCCGAATCCTATGTTTTGTATGTTTTTTCCACGTGTCTTGACATCCAATGTATCCATGCAAAGTTTGGTGAAGATCTGAGTATGTAGTTTTTGACCTTATATTGAACCTCCCATCTGAAAATTTGAAAATTCTTAAAAAATTCGTCCAAAATCTTGATGACCCCAATCTCTTGTTTTGTACGTTTTTTCCACGTGTCTTGACATCCAAAGTATCCCTGCAAAGTTTGGTGAAGATCTGAGTATGTAGTTTTTGACCTTATATGGAACCTCCTTTCTGAAAATTTGAGAATTCTTAAAAAATTCGTCCAAAATCTTGATGTCTCCAATCTCTTGTTTTGTACGTTTTTTCCACGTGTCTTGACATCCAATGTATCCATGCAAAGTTTGGTGAAGATCTGAGTATGTCGTTTTTGACCTTATCTGGAACCTCCCATCTGAAAATTTGAAAATTCTTAAAAAATTCGTCGAAAATCTTGATGTCTCCAATCTTTTGTTTTGTACGTTTTTTCCACGTGTCTTGACATGCAAAGTATCCCTGCAACGTTTGGTGAAGATCTGAGTATGTAGTTTTTGACCTTATCTGTAACCTCCTATCTGAAAATTTGAAAATTCTTCAAAAATTCGTCGAAAATCTTGATGTCTCCAATCTCTTGTTTTGTACGTTTTTTCCACGTGTCTTGACATCCAATGTATTCCTGCAATGTTTGGTGGAGATCTGAGTATGTAGTTTTAGACCTTATCTGGAACCTCCTATCTGAAAATTTGAAAATTCTTCAAAAATTCGTCCAAAATCTTGATGTCTCCAATCTCTTGTTTTGTACGTTTTTTCTACGTGTCTCGACCTCCAATGGATCCCTGCAAAGTTTGGTGAAGATCTGAGTATGTCGTTTTTGACCTTATCTGGAACATCCTTTCTGAAAATTTGAAAATTCTTAAAAAATTCGTCGAAAATCTTGATGTCTCCAATCTCTTGTTTTGTACGTTTTTTCCACGTGTCTTGACATCCAATGTATCCCTGCAAAGTTTGGTGAAGATCTGAGTATGTAGTTTTTGACCTTATATGGAACCTCCTATCTGAAAATTTGAAAATTCTTAAAAAATTCGTCCAAAATCTTGTTGTCTCCAATCTCTTGTTTTGTACGTTTTTTCCACGTGTCTCGACCTCCAATGGATCCCTGCAAAGTTTGGTGAAGATCTGAGTATGTCGTTTTTGACCTTATCTGGAACCTCCCATCTGAAAATTTGAAAATTCTTAAAAAATTCGTCGAAAATCTTGATGTCTCCGATCTCTTGTTTTGTACGTTTTTTCCACGTGTCTTGACATGCAAAGTATTCCTGCAAAGTTTGGTGAAGATCTGAGTATGTAGTTTTTGACCTCATCTGGAACCTCCTATCTGAAAATTTGAAAATTCTTAAAAAATTCGTCCAAAATCTTGATGTCTCCAATCTCTTGTTTTGTACGTTTTTTCCACGTGTCTTGACATCCAATGTATCCCTGCAATGTTTGGTGAAGATCTGAGTATGTAGTTTTTGACCTTATCTGGAACCTCCCATCTGAAAATTTGAAAATTCCTAAAAAATCCGTCCAAAATCTTGATGACCCCAATCTCTTGTTTTGTACGTTTTTTCCACGTGTCTTGACATCCAATGTATCCCTGCAAAGTTTGGTGAAGATCTGAGTATGTAGTTTTTGATCTTATCTGGAACCTCCTATCTGAAAATTTGAAAATTCTTAAAAAATTCGTCCAAAATCTTGATGTCTCCAATCTCTTGTTTTGTACGTTTTTTCCACGTGTCTTGATATCCAATGTATCCCTGCAAAGTTTGGTGAAGATCTGAGTATGTCGTTTTTGACCTTATCTGGAACATCCTTTCTGAAAATTTGAAAATTGTTAAAAAATTCGTCCAAAATCTTGATGTCTCCTATCTCTTGTTTTGTACGTTTTTTCCACGTGTCTTGACATCCAATGTATCCCTGCAAAGTTTGGTGAAGATCTGAGTATGTAGTTTTTGACCTTATCTGGAACCTCCCATCTGAAAATTTGAAAATTCTTAAAAAATTCGACCAATATCTTGATGTCTCCAATCTCTTGTTTTGTACGTTTTTTCCACGTGTCTTGACACATAATGTATCCATGCAAAGTTTGGTGAAGATCTGAGTATGTAGTTTTTGACCTTATATGGAACCTCCTATCTGAAAATTTAAAAATTCTTAAAAAATTCGTCCAAAATCTTGATGTCTCCAATCTCTTGTTTTGTACGTTTTTTCCACGTGTCTTGACATCCAATGTATCCCTGCAAAGTTTGGTGAAGATCTGAGTATGTAGTTTTTGACCTTATCTGGAACCTCCCATCTGAAAATTTGAAAATTCCTAAAAAATCCGTCCAAAATCTTGATGACCCCAATCTCTTGTTTTGTACGTTTTTTCCACGTGTCTTGACATTCAATGTATCCCTGCAAAGTTTGGTGAAGATCTGAGTATGTAGTTTTTGACCTTATATGGAACCTCCTTTCTGAAAATTTGAAAATTCTTAAAAAATTCGTCCAAAATCATGATGACCCCAATCTCTTGTTTTGTACGTTTTTTCCACGTGTCTTGACATCCAATGTATCCCTGCAAAGTTTGGTGAAGATCTGAGTTTGTAGTTTTTGACCTTATATGGAACCTCCTTTCTGAAAATTTGAGAATTCTTAAAAAATTCGTCCAAAATCTTGATGTCTCCAATCTCTTGTTTTGTACGTTTTTTCCACGTGTCTTGACATCCAATGTATCCATGCATAGTTTGGTGAAGATCTGAGTATGTCGTTTTTGACCTTATCTGGAACCTCCCATCTGAAAATTTGAAAATTCTTAAAAAATTCGTCGAAAATCTTGATGTCTCCAATCTCTTGTTTTGTACGTTTTTTCCACGTGTCTTGACATGCAAAGTATCCCTGCAACGTTTGGTGAAGATCTGAGTATGTAGTTTTTGACCTTATCTGGAACCTCCTATCTGAAAATTTGAAAATTCTTCAAAAATTCGTCGAAAATCTTGATGTCTCCAATCTCTTGTTTTGTACGTTTTTTCCACGTGTCTTGACCTCCAATGTATCCCTGCAAAGTTTGGTGAAGATCTGAGTATGTCGTTTTTGACCTTATCTGGAACATCCTTTCTGAAAATTTGAAAATTCTTAAAAAATTCGTCCAAAATTTGATGTCTCCAATCTCTTGTTTTGTACGTTTTTTCCACGTGTCTTGACATCCAATGTATCCCTGCAAAGTTTGGTGAAGATCTGAGTATGTCGTTTTTGACCTTATCTGGAACATCCTTTCTGAAAATTTGAAAATTCTTAAAAAATTCGTCCAAAATCTTGATGTCTCCAATCTCTTGTTTTGTACGTTTTTTCCACGTGTCTTGACATGCAAAGTATCCCTGCAACGTTTGGTGAAGATCTGAGTATGTAGTTTTTGACCTTATCTGGAACCTCCTATCTGAAAATTTGAAAATTCTTCAAAAATTCGTCGAAAATCTTGATGTCTCCAATCTCTTGTTTTGTACGTTTTTCCACGTGTCTTGACATCCAATGTATCCCTGCAATGTTTGGTGGAGATCTGAGTATGTAGTTTTTGACCTTATCTGGGACCTCCTATCAGAAAATTTGAAAATTCTTCAAAAATTCGTCCAAAATCTTGATGTCTCCAATCTCTTGTTTTGTACGTTTTTTCCACGTGTCTCGACCTCCAATGTATCCCTGCAAAGTTTGGTGAAGATCTGAGTATGTCGTTTTTGACCTTATCTGGAACATCCTTTCTGAAAATTTGAAAATTCTTAAAAAATTCGTCGAAAATCTTGATGTCTCCAATCTCTTGTTTTGTACGTTTTTTCCACGTGTCTTGACATCCAATGTATCCCTGCAAAGTTTGGTGAAGATCTGAGTATGTAGTTTTTGACCTTATATGGAACCTCCCATCTGAAAATTTGAAAATTCCTAAAAAATCCGTCCAAAATCTTGATGACCCCAATCTCTTGTTTTGTACTTTTTTTCCACGTGTCTTGACATCCAATGTATCCCTGCAAAGTTTGGTGAAGATCTGAGTATGTAGTTTTTGATCTTATCTGGAACCTCCTATCTGAAAATTTGAAAATTCTTAAAAAATTCGTCCAAAATCTTGATGTCTCCAATCTCTTGTTTTGTACGTTTTTTCCACGTGTCTTGATATCCAATGTATCCCTGCAAAGTTTGGTGAAGATCTGAGTATGTTGTTTTTGACCTTATCTGGAACATCCTTTCTGAAAATTTGAAAATTGTTAAAAAATTCGTCCAAAATCTTGATGTCTCCTATCTCTTGTTTTGTACGTTTTTTCCACGTGTCTTGACATCCAATGTATCCCTGCAAAGTTTGGTGAAGATCTGAGTATGTAGTTTTTGACCTTATCTGGAACCTCCCATCTGAAAATTTGAAAATTCTTAAAAAATTCGACCAATATCTTGATGTCTCCAATCTCTTGTTTTGTACGTTTTTTCCACGTGTCTTGACACATAATGTATCCATGCAAAGTTTGGTGAAGATCTGAGTATGTAGTTTTTGACCTTATATGGAACCTCCTATCTGAAAATTTAAAAATTCTTAAAAAATTCGTCCAAAATCTTGATGTCTCCAATCTCTTGTTTTGTACGTTTTTTCCACGTGTCTTGACATCCAATGTATCCCTGCAAAGTTTGGTGAAGATCTGAGTATGTAGTTTTTGACCTTATCTGGAACCTCCCATCTGAAAATTTGAAAATTCTTAAAAAATTCGACCAAAATCTTGATGTCTCCAATCTTTTGTTTTGTACGTTTTTTCCACGTGTCTTGACACATAATGTATCCATGCAAAGTTTGGTGAAGATCTGAGTATGTAGTTTTTGACCTTATATGGAACCTCCTATCTGAAAATTTGAAAATTCTTAAAAAATTCGTCCAAAATCTTGATGTCTCCAATCTCTTGTTTTGTACGTTTTTTCCACGTGTCTTGACATCCAATGTATCCCTGCAAAGTTTGGTGAAGATCTGAGTATGTAGTTTTTGACCTTATCTGGAACCTCCCATCTGAAAATTTGAAAATTCCTAAAAAATCCGTGCAAAATCTTGATGACCCCAATCTCTTGTTTTGTACGTTTTTTCCACGTGTCTTGACATCCAATGTATTCCTGCAATGTTTGGTGAAGATCTGAGTATGTAGTTTTTGACCTTAGTAGTAGTATTGATACTACGGACAGTGCCACTTACAAGTGTAGAAAAAGCGAGGCTATTTGATTGAACAATCAGATTTGCTTACACTTAAAACAATGCCAAGATGGGGCCTGTACCCCAATTCTTCAGGTGTGATATGCTCTGATTTTTAAGAAATTCTGAGTTTCTAGTGTAGAAAAGGCGAGGGCTCAACAGATAGATTTACCCATACTTAAGACAATGACAAGAGGGGCTTATACCCTAATTTTTCAGGTGTGGAGGTTTGGGTTTAAGTCCTCATAAAATATGAAGCCTCCCCTGATGGCAAAATGATAATATTGTTGTCTTGTAAACAAAAGGCTCGGGGTTCGAGTCCTGATAAAATATTTAAGATTGAAATACATGTGGCAAAATAATATGTCCACAAGTGAGATTTTGAATAATTACTGCTAGTTGATAGCCCACAAATCTGAAACCCCCCCTCCCTCCTCTGCTCAGACAGATTCGGCCATGTGTGTAAAAGCTATATCTGTGTGATTGTTGTTTATAAACTTGTCAAAAATATGGCTTTTTTGTATGAAAACATGCAATCCTAAATACAATTCTGGTTTTGTATTGTTCTGTTAATGTAAACACAAGTGAGACTTACAGAATATTTATTGCACAATTCAAAATCCAATTTTGAATTGTATTTAGTTGATATGGAGATGGGGTTTTAAACCTGGTGAAGTGTGTTGTACATCAGCAAAACTATCACCAAAACCTAGTTACTGCTGTTGTTTGGGTATAAAAGCACCAGCTCAGCCACTAACTGCTGAACCCAACTGATATTTTTTATTAAGTATAAAGTTTTGAATTGAAGCCCAGAAAATCTTATATAATAAACAACAAGAAAAAAAATGCCAAAACAAAAATATTGCAATCGGTGTAATAAAAATATATCTAGTTCTCATTGGGCTAGGCATTGCCGTATTTGTAACTCTAAGAAATGCAGAAAAGCCACAAAAATGTGTCCAAGATGCCATAAAATATTAAGCAAGGCATATTACAAATGGCATAAGTGTAATTCTTATGTACAGTCATCAGCATTGCCCTCACAACCATCTACATCTGGTCTGAAAAGAAAGCATGAAGCACCTGTTAATGCTGGACCTGCAAAGCAGCCACGCTATGCACCCATCCGTAGCAGTTTTAACGGCCAATTAAGGGATCACCGGTTTGTATCAGAGCCAAGATGCGGCATTGAGAATTTCTTGAAGAGTATAAATTCTAATCTCCAGGCAATTCTAAATGCACATCTTGGCTCTTATAAGCTCTCTCTCAAATTGTTTGTACAATATAAGAAGCCAAACGCTACAAAATTTACACACCCCCACGTAACAGAAACTGTACCGGTATATTCAAACGCAAATTTAGACACAATAATAAGCAGATTGATGGATCAATTGAATATTAAACACTCTGAATTTGCGGCAAAAGAGTCAGGATGGAGCCTATGTGGTTCATCACACAAGTTATATGTTAATATTTCTGAATTCAGCCCATTAAAAGGTTCTACATATCTGCCATTACCTGCTAATATCAGAAACAGAAGAGCCGTGGTCAATATAAAAAATAATGACGCGAAATGCTTTTTGTGGTGTATATTAGCTGCTTTGTATCCAGTTTCAAGGAATCCTGAGAGAATAAGTTATTACAAACAGCATGAACATGATTTTGACGATGCAATGGAGGGTTTGGAATATCCAATGTCTGTAGAGAATATTGATAAATTTGAAAAAAAGGCCAGACACATCAATGGCAAACAATTATCTATTAATGTATTTATTTGTTCCACTGGCAATTGCCCGATAGCACCTCTCAGAATCAGTACACTTGATGATGAATCTGCTATTCCGATTGATCTGCTCTTAATTGAAGGGGATAGCACACACCATTATACTCTGATACATAATCTTGAAGCTTTAGTGAGAAAGCAAATAGACAAATCCAATACAATATTCAAGTTGTGCAGAAGATGTTTAACTGTATTTGATGGTCAAAAAATGGTAAATGGGATTCGTGAAAAAAATGCAGAAATTGCAAAAAACAAGTTAATTGAGCATCTGAAATATTGTGGGAACCATAAACCTGTTCATATGGTGATGCCCAATCCAAGTGAAAATTGCAAATTCAAAAAGTATGAAGCCTTGTTGGAACACCCAGTATATATTGTCTGGGATTCTGAATCAAATCTCAAATCTCTTGCATTCTGCAATCCAGATCCCGAAGAATCTTCAATTATACCATACCAGCTGCATGAACCTTCCAGCTTTTGTTGTGTGGTTGTACAGGATGGTGTTGTTATTAAAGAATATTCATACAAGGGACCAAATGCCATCAAAATATTTGCACATATAATAGAAAATGTGTGCCGTGACATAGCATCTAACATCTTATTAAAATCAAAGCCCATGTTGCCTTTAACAGAGGAACAGATTGAAGATTTCAACAATGCAGAAAAATGTCCGGTATGTGATTGTGAATTTTCAGATACAAATATCAAGGTTCATCACCATTCTCATACAGATGGTCGATATAAACAGGCCCTGTGTAATAGCTGCAATATTAAGATCAAGAGACCAAAATTTATCCCCGTATTTTGCCACGGAGCATCCAATTATGATTTTCATCATCTGATCAGGTACGAGGGGTTTGAGAAGCAGAATTTAAATATTTTAGCTGAAAATGACGAGAAATATATATCTATTAGCAAGATAATTAAAGTTGATGGTGTTCCTATTCACATAAGATTTCTTGATTCTTACAGATTTTTATCTGCTAGCCTGGCTACACTGTCCACTCAATTATCTGATGATCAATTCAAAATCACACGTGCATTGTTTCCAAATCAGGACCTGAAATTAATTAGGCGGAAGGGTGTATATCCATATGACTATGTTACAGATTTTTCTAAATTTGATGAGTGTTCCCTGCCACCACAAGAAGCGTTTTACAGCAGAATCAGAGGATCTGGAATCACTGATGAAGATTATCACCATGCCCACTTGATGTGGAACAATTTAAAATGCAAGACATTTTGTGATTATCACATGGCATATTTAAAACTTGATGTCACCCTCTTAGCTGATATATTGCAGGCATTCAGAAAATCTTCCATGCAAAATTATGGACTGGACCCAGTGTATTTTTACAGTGCCCCGGGCCTAGCATGGTCTGCAATGTTTTTCAACACCAAAAAGCAATTGGATCTGATCCACGATCAAGATATGTATCTGTTTATGGAGAAATGTATAAGAGGTGGGATGGTGCAATGTTCCCAGAGATATGCCAGAGCAAATAACAAGTATATGCCTGATTATGATCCAGCACGGCCATCAAATTATATACTGTATGTAGATGCAAACAACCTCTATGGTCACGCTATGATGCAAAAACTGCCATATGCAGGGCTTGAATGGGTTGAAGATTTCAATATTGAGGATCTTAAGGATTTTGATGACAGTAACTGTGGCCTCTTCTTAGAGGTTGATCTGATAATTCCAGATCATTTGCACAATAAATTTTCTGATCTGCCCCCAATTCCCGAGGTTCAGTGCTCACCTGGCTCTAAACAGAGGAAGCTCATGATGACTCTGGAGCCGAAACAAGGATATGTCACATATTACAAAAACCTCCAGTTCCTGATGAAACATGGTGTTCAAGTAACCAAAGTTGGCAAAGTCTTAAGGTTCAGGCACTCAGAATGGTTGAAACCATACATTGATACAAACACGGAGCTTCGAACATCTGCAAAGAGCCAATTTGATAAGGGCTTGTTTAAATTGATGGTGAATTCAGTGTATGGCAAAACAATTGAAAATGTCAGAAAACATACCGATGTTAAAATAATTACTGACCCCAGCCTGAGCAAAAAATTGGTTGCAAAGCCTAATTTCAATTATAGAAGAATTTATGATGAGCACATGGCACTTTTCAACATGATGAAAACAAAGATTAAGTTTGATAAACCTATTTACGTAGGGGCTGCAATATTGGAATTGTCCAAATTACATATGTTAACATTGTATTATGATGTGTTGAAACCTTTTTATGGTGATCGTGTAAAATTATTGTACATGGACACGGATAGTTTTATTCTTGATATTCAAACAGAAGATGTTTATCAAGATATGTCACAGCCTGAATTGTTTCAATACTTTGATACCAGTGAACATACAATAATTCAACCCCACAACAAAAAGGTGCCTGGCAAGTTAAAAGATGAGACATGTGGTGATGTTATTGTGAAATTTGCTGGGTTAAGTGCCAAGATGTACACCTTTGAAACATGTAGTGGCGCTGTTGCCAAAAAGGCCAAGGGTATTGGCAAAGTAACTGTGGAAAAAGAGCTTGTATTTGAAGATTATAAAAATTGCATCAAATCACAGAGTTCAATTAGAACATCAGAAAATAGAATTCAGAGTGAGGATCACTTGTTGACTTCAAATGTTGTAAGAAAAGTGGCCCTGGACCCACATGATGATAAGAGATGCATTTTATCATGTGACATACATACTCTACCTTGGGGGCATTGTGATTTGAAAAATGGGAAACAATGCCCAATTACAGAGCATGATTTGAAATAAATAAACATGCCTATGAACTTATTTGGGTTCAAAAAACAGGCTATTATGGAGCTGCCGACACCACAACCCTCTTCCGATATGCTGTCTAAACTGAGTGGCTTGTTAATTATTCATCTGAACAGCATACTTACAGATCTTGATGAAGAAACAGGCAAAATATTGTACATATTTAACAATAATTTAAATCATTACCAATTACCTGTAGGTGGTCAATTGCAATTTATTACAACCCCTGAGGGTGATGTTAAAATTTCAGTAGGGAGAAATATTTATAGAATTAAGCACTCAAACATGGTTTCTGGCACTGTATATACTGTTTCTGCTGGTGACTGCTTATATATTGAGGTCCCTGGATCCTATGACAAGCTTATACCTTTCTTTATAGAATTAAGAATCAGATACTCTATAATAAATAACCATTAAAACAAAAATGCCTAATGATATATTTGGCCACACAAGGCATGAAGATCACAGTGATGAGATTTTGATGCTTGATGTCAGAGTCAAGAAATTAAGAAGTGATTTACAAGCTTTACAAACCACACTCAATGCCAGTCTTCAATTAGAAATTACAAATTTACAATCACAATGCATGGACCCTCTTCTTAAAATTGATTCTGAACTCAAAGTGCTGCTTCAGAAATATACTGACCTGGCAACATTAGATAATTTTCAAAGTTTAGAGGAGGCTGTAGCAGCTCTTCAAGCCAAATTTAAGACCCAGGCCACCAACTCCGAGCAATTGAAACAGCAATTGGAAGAGCAGATAAATAATGTCCAGACACAGCTCCAAACAATTGTCAAAAGCATAAAATCACAGGAAGATTTTGATCTAGTGATTTCCACTCTAAAGGAACAGATTCAGTCACTCCAGATACCTAATCTGGATCCTCTGCACAATGCCATAGCCGAGGTTAAAGAAAAAATTGAGACACTTGAAAATTTTATGAACAATTTGCCATCTTCTGATGCTTTGAATGCAATAACTCGGAGTGTTGCAAATATTAAGCTGCAACTTGAAACATATGAAGATTTTGGAAAAATTCAAAGTACCATAACCCATCTTGAAGGTATCATAGCAGCAGTGCAAAGTGATTTGGCAAATGTACAAGAAACTCGCCTGCCCGGTATTGTAGATACCCTTGTCAGTGTCCAGCAACAGATCACAAAGCTTGAAAACCTCAACACTGAATCTGAACTATCTCATTTTCATCACTTGATCGATGATATCCAAACAAAACTTGAAATTTTACAACAATCCACACCCACTCAGGCAGATATAGCCCTGCTCCAAAATGCTATGCAAAATGTGGCTGATGCTTCTGAATTAAACAATGTAAAATTGGCACTTGAATTTTTGCAAAATACAGTATCAAATCTGCCTACATCACAGGAACTTAAAAATATTAAGAGAGCAGTGAATCGGATATTGAAATCAGAAGATATCAAGAATATCCAGACAGAGATCAAACAACTCACTCAGACAGTAGCCACTCTACCAACCAATCAACATATTAATGAACTGCATGCCCTGTTTGAGGATATCAGGAGACAGGTCCATGATCTTACTGCTCAAAATTCAAAATTGGCAGTTGTTGAAAATTTGCAACAAATTGTAGCTAATATCAAGCAACAGCTAGGGACCATGGAATCCAATCAAGCAAATGCTCTGTCTGTTTTTGCCACCCAGCTTCAAGAGATTGTGCAACAATACAAGAAACTTGTTGTGGACGTAAAGATCAAGCCAGGCCATGATGATGTTGTTAGAACCATCAATGAGCACCTTGAATCTGTAACAAGCAGATTGCTTACAGCAGAAAAAGAAATAACGGGCATAATCGAGAATCCAAAACATACAGTAATTCTTGAATTGTACAGCATCCCCAACAAAGAATATGATTCGCCATTTACACCAGGTGGCAAAATATATATGCTGTCCCCTGCACAATTTTATTACCAGTTTTTTGTTGGGGGCACACTGAGACCAATCAAGATCAAATATTGGCATCAGCCACAGGCACACCACTACCCTACCTTATCAATAACAAATGCTGACAACAAACCAAAAATCACCAGTGTAGAGTTAGAGGATTTTACAGACCCCAATACATTAGAAACAGCCTATACTGAAGATGATGGCACTTTGGAATTTAAAATACAAATAGGGGACAAATTATATTTAGAAAATCCTGCAGTATCAGCTGCTGAACATCCCATAGTTGCAATATTCTTGTTTACATATTATGTCTAGACAAATTATTGTTGATGAATTACACAGACAAGCCAGACATAATTATAAGAGACTCCCAGTAGTCACAAAGGGCATAGATGATTTATGGCAGAGCGACTTGATTGAAATGGCAAGTGGGCAGTTGAAAAACTTAGACAAAATCAACAAGGGCTACAAGTATCTACTCACTGTAATAGACACATTTTCAAAATTTGCCTGGGCCGTGCCACTCAAATCCAAGACTGGAAAATGTGTTACAGAAGCCCTCAGAACAATCATCAATCATTCAGGAAGATCACCGCGCTATTTGCAAACAGATAATGGCAAAGAATTTTATAATTCTGTGTTTCAACAATTTATTAAAAGCCAGGCAATAAAACATTACTCGAGTTACAGTGACCTCAAAGCCTCAATTGTAGAGAGATTCAACAGAACCTTAAAAAATCTTATGTATAAACAATTTACCCTCCAAGGTAATTATAAATGGCTTAATATTCTTCCAGAACTTCTACATAAATATAACAACTCGGTTCATTCCACAATCAACATGAAACCCTCTGAAGTAACTTCATCTGATGAGCAAAAATTGATCAGGACTGTTTATTATCCTAGATACCAGCCAACAACAAGAAAGGCCAAATACAGGGTGGGCGATCAAGTGAGAATCAGCAAATATAAGCACTTATTCAAAAGAGGCTTTACGAGAAACTGGAGCACCGAATTATTTACAGTGGTTCAAGTTAAACCCGGGACCCTTAACACATATATAATAAAAGATCACCGAGGAGAAATTCTCAAAGGCAGGTTCTATGAACAAGAGCTCAGCAAAACTAAACAGCCCGACACATATCTCATAGAAAAAATCATCCGCAGAAAAGGCAACAAGTTACTTGTCAAATGGCTGGGTCATCCGGAAAACAGCTGGATCGATGCAGACAAAATAATAATATGAGCACCTGGGATGTTATAAAAAGGCTGCCAGAACCTGAACAGCAGAATAAGAGAAATGGCAACTTGCTGCCTGATAATATTAGGTGTCTTATTGTTGGGCCATCTGCTTGTGGTAAAACTACACTAATGGTTGATAATTTTTTATTGGCACCCAACTGGTTAGACTGGAAAAACAGGCACTTGTATGTTTTCTCTAAGAGCTTGGAACAATTAAAATATCAGCAGCTGATGAAGCTATATGATGGATTGGATATTGCCACTTTTGAATCAGATGTTAAGCCATTAGATGAATGTCTCGATAATTCTGTTGTTGTGTTTGATGACGTTATACTGGATAATCAAAACAAGGTTAGAAATTTCTTTACACAGGGCCGGCACAAAAACATTGACTGCTTCTACCTGGCACAGACTTTTTCTAAAATACCGAAGCAGCTGATCCGGGACAACAGCAATTTTATATGTGTGTTTCATCAGGATCATACCAACCTCAAACACATACATGATGAATATGTAGGTGGGGACTTGAGCTACAATGATTTTTCCAAGTTTTGCAGCAAGTGCTGGAACCAGGACAGTTATGGGTTTGTCACAAATGATATGACAAGAACACCCAATAGCGGCAAATACAGAAATAAAATCAACGATTTTCTAGACGTTGAGACATATATAAATAACCATGAAACGACCAGTCATTGATGATCTTAAGTTAAGAGATTATCTTGTAAAAAGATTTAAGGGATGGAAATCACAGAACCGAGGAATTTATGAACAACACAAACAAACAGAACAGCCTATAATTGATGCTATTAATAATTTAGGTAAGAATATCAAAACTGTTACAGAGCAAAATCAAGATTTGATCACAGAGCTTGTGCCTGTAGCTGCAAGGAACATATTAGATTATCCATTCACCCCACTTTCCAGCATTCATACACCTAGTCCTGTTGCTCCTAGAAGAATTGAAGCTACTCAGGATCCTATTGAATTGGGTCTTCTTGCTCAAAAATATTTAACCACACCTAAAGACAACAAAGATGAGGTGTTTGGCTTATATGCTGACACAGAGCTTGATGGCAGCATCATACATAAAATTGGCAATTTCAGAGTAACTTTTATGGGAGATGATCTGATTGTTTATTCAGAATCTCGTCTCGGAGAAAAAGGTGGTTTTGTTAAATATCCCGGCACACCTGGATTGTGGGAACTGATGACTAGGAAGAGACCTGGCAGCTATACAGATCAGGATTATGAACATTACAAAGAAATATTAATAAAATCAGATGCTCTATACCAGAACAATGATCCCACACAAAAAAGAGTCAAGTCTAGCAGTGGAGCAAAATACAATAATTTAATCAAGCCCATATGGTCACAGATCAAGACTGGCAGTGGAATCAAACAATACAACACACTGCCCAAAGAATTAGTGTGGGTTGATGATGTCAGGAAACTTGTAGATAGGTTATTGGTGATAGCTGGGGAGGAAAATGCTGGCAACCACAATTTTTACAATGAAAAGGTTGGAATTATGGACATGATAAGCACAAAATTGTCTAATTTTATAGTGAATGACACTAAGGGGATTGGATATCTCATAAAAATTATTAATACTCTACCACCTAAATTTTGGAATATTTCTGAGGGTCGGGGGTTGGTTAATGACATTATAAACAAGCTGCCATTTGAACTACATATTCCAGGCTATCAGTATTGTGGTCCAGGCACAAAACTGGATCATAGATTAAACAGAGGGGATCCTGGTGTAAATCCCCTAGATGCTGCTTGCAGAGACCATGACATAGCATACAACACACATTCTGATCTTGACAAGAGACATGTTGCAGACACAAAATTAGAAGAGGCTGCATTTGGTAGATTTGTAAGCAAAGATGCTTCTTTGAGTGAAAAAATAGCAGCATTGGGGACCACCATAGCTATGAGCACCAAACAAAAACTGGGGTGGGGGCTGTGAATATGTATATAATAAACCTACAATGAAGGCCAAGGGTGTTATGTATCAAATACCTTATGCAGGTCTCAAATCTCTTAAAACTATTGACAGTCTCTTGACCAAAAAGCAGCGCAAGAAAAAAAGCTCTTGTCTTGCAAAGGGGCATGGTATGAAATTGTTGCTTAGTACCCCCCAATTAAAAAAATTACAGCAATCCAGGAAAAAATCACATGTAGGGGGATTCATATTTACCATCCCGGCCATCTTAGCTGCTCTCGGGGCTGTTGGGAGCTTGGCTGGGGGATCAGCTGCCATAGCAAAAACAGTAATAGATGCCAAGAAAAATAGGGCAGAATTAGATGAGCAGAAGCGCCATAACCTGGCCATGGAGAAACAAGGCAAGGGTGTTAAGAGAGCCATGAATAAGTTTAAAAAAAACAAGAGCCGCTTACAAACCAAGATATTGAAGCTTTAATCAAGCCATTGGGCATCAAACATTTTAGAGGTGTGTACATGTCTGATTCTTTACCAGAGCAACCACTCAACAAAGAGTGTGGCATAGTTAATTTGGATGAGTACAAAAATCAGGGCACTCACTGGATTTGTTATCTTAAATATTTAAACGATGAGGCATTTGTGTTTGATTCATTTGGAGGTGTTCCACCTGAAAATTTAATAAAATATCTAAAATCAGCTAATCTTTATTACAATAATGCCCGTGTACAAAATTTCAAAGATGTTAATTGCGGACATTTGTGTTTATCTGTTCTCAGATATATGTCTCAAATAAATAAACCATCAATTGAAAATTTTCAAAAGGCCTTGTGGTATCTGAAACATCATGGGGGTATTCCATCTCACCAGCCAAAATTCAATATTGAAACTCAAATTGCATGATGACATAGTGTATCCCAAAACAATAGCTCTCAGAGCATTTTACGGCATGTACTTGATCCCTAATATTACTCACCACAACAACACAATTGCAGTAGGGGATCAAAAAATTGTCATCACTCCAGGGCAGTATAATCTGTCCACTCTAAATGCTCAATTACCCAGAGGTATAGTTTTAAGTCAAAATTCTGTCACTCACAGAGTAGAGATTGTATCTGCTACAGAAACAGTGCATCTGGGTACTATAGGAGAGCTGTTAGGCTTTGAGAACAACACAAAACTTGAACCAGCCATCAAGCACACTGCTATGAATATACCTAAATTCTTAGCCATAGAGACTCTGAACATTCACTGTAATGTGGCCGAGGGTATGATCACCAAATCAAATGGCATAGGCACTCACAAACAAACTGGCATCATTGCGACATTCAAACCTAATTCCGAATTCATGGAGCCCATCATCTACAATCCATCCCCAACATTATATTTTCCTGTGTGCCATAACAGAATAGATTACATTGAATTGATGGTCACTAATGAAAAAGAAGAATTAGTTGATTTTGCTGGAGCCACAACAACTGCAATCATAGAGATTAACATTTAAATAAAAATACATACAATGGAAAATATTGAGAGTTATGAGCTACAATCATTCCCCCCAAACAGGAGGACATTTGCAAATTTAAATCAACCCAACACACAGATTGAGGTTGATCTTGATGTAGGGGATGGATTTATACACCCCCACAGAGCAGATCTATACATCAAATTTGATGTTGTAAAGCTGGATGGAACAGATTATCCGGCAAATTCGAATATAAGATTGGTGGACAATTTTGTGCCGCATCTGTTCTCTGAAATTGAGATCAGAAAGCATGGCGTTGTTATAAACAGAATAGATTATCCCGGCATTACCTCCACAGCTTTGGCTACATTAAAATTATCCAAAACCGAGGCTTCATACTACAGAATCGGTGGATTTGAAGCTGGTGATAAGATATTAACCAAGAGCCACACAGTGCTGTTCCCCATGCGCCTGTTGCCAGGATTCTTCTCAGATTACAAAGATATCATGTGGAAGGGTGGGTTAAGAATTACATTTAGAAGAGCTGCAAATGATAATAATGCTTTGATGAGGTACAGCACATTAAACCCTACAGGAGAAGCTTTGCCTAATACCTTACCAGATGCAGGCAAATGCATTATTCAGACTATGGAGTTAAGAATCCCGGTTGTTGAATATGAGGCCGGCTATGCTCTTAAATACAAAGCTGATATTCTAAAAAATCCGCAAATTCCTCTGCAATTTTACACATATCAATGCGTACAGAAGGTTGCCACTGGTACCTATTATGAGTTTGATGCTACAAATTCATTCTCCAGCATACAATTTGACATGCCCGATTTTGTAGTGGTACTGTTTCAGACTGGGAGACACAACAATCAGGAAAAAAATTCAAGTAGATTTGATAACTGCAACATCAAAAACATATATCTTAAAAATAGCAGAAATGAGGTTTTTCCTAGAGAAAATTACAATTTAGACATGTCCAAGGATGATTTTCTCAAATTATATGAAGCTTTTTCGGCTTTCAAGCGCGTCACTACAGGCAATACGGATATGTACTACACTCCAGATGAATTCAAGACACGGAGACCCATGTTTGTAATTAACACTTCAAAAAGAAAACAGGTTGTAGTGAATGATAGAACAAACATTAAAATTATCTGTGAATTCCACGAGGCTTTACCAGATGACACCATATGCAGTGTTATTCTCATAGGTGAAAAATCATATGTTTATGATGTAAGAAATGAGAGAGTCACGGAGCAATTCTAGAAGCCCGATTCAAACACAAAAGCCCCTTGATTACAAAGCAATAATACCAACACTTTGCTGTCAGAGAGGCCCCAGACACTCTACCAGCTTTGAAACCTCAACTGTATTATCAGCTAGCAGTAAATATCTTATGTGTGGGCAGTTGTATGTATTTCAATCTTTTATCAGGACTCGAACCCAAAGCCCCTGATTACAATGCAACAATATTAACACTTCTCAATATGGAATATGCCCACATTTTACCGGGTTCTGAGACCTTAATGCAGACAAAATTGGATTTTGAACTGCCATAATATTTTCTAAGTCTTTGCCTAGGCTCATATTATCTGAATAGAATTGCTTTTAGCATGAAGGGGGGTCAGTTCATTGCCACTGTGTGAAAATATGTATCTTTGTCTCAATCTTTGTTACATTTTCCTTGTTACAGACATGTTACACGCACAGAAAGATTAATGACCTCTTCAGTGAATCGCACAGAAAAATCATTATTATTCCCTTCTAGCTATATAGATTTTATCTCTTGCGTGCCGGCAAGGCACGCAAACAATTAATTATGCTTACCCGCTCTTCTCCTATTGTATAGCTGAGCGGGTGGTTATAAAAACATGAGAAAATAAGAAAATTGAGAAATTCAGTTTTTGTACAATATATTGTTGTAAAACATTTTTTACCAGGTTTAAGATCTGGGAGCTATCAACTAGCAGTAATTATTCAAAATCTCACTTGTGGACATATTATTTTGCCACATGTATTTCAATCTTAAATATTTTATCAGGACTCGAACCCCGAGCCTTTTGTTTACAAGACAACAATATTATCATTTTGCCATCAGGGGAGGCTTCATATTTTATGAGGACTTAAACCCAAACCTCCACACCTGAAAAATTAGGGTATAAGCCCCTCTTGTCATTGTCTTAAGTATGGGTAAATCTATCTGTTGAGCCCTCGCCTTTTCTACACTAGAAACTCAGAATTTCTTAAAAATCAGAGCATATCACACCTGAAGAATTGGGGTACAGGCCCCATCTTGGCATTGTTTTAAGTGTAAGCAAATCTGATTGTTCAATCAAATAGCCTCGCCTTTTCTACACTTGTAAGTGGCACTGTCCGTAGTATCAATACTACTACTGACCTTATATGGAACCTCCTATCTGAAAATTTGAAAATTCTTAAAAAATTCGACCAAAATCTTGATGTTCAGAATCCTATGTTTT